>NC_085136.1:266077437-266677437 GCF_035046485.1 Aedes albopictus
TGGAAGGTAGGGGGTTTATAGCAATAATACGAACCCAGAGTAACGGCAGCGACCCCATAACAACAAAATCATTGCATTTATATAGCATTATATGATTATATTACATCTTCTATACATTTGTCTGTCTGTCTGTCTGTCTGACCCTTATAGATTCAGAAACTATTGAATAGATCGGCACGAAATTTTGTATGTGGGTTCTTTTGGGGCCGGAGAAGGTTCTAAGCTCGGTGTGAGAGCCCGCCCATTTTTGGAAAGAGGGTAGGTCATAAAACACTGTAGACAGGCAGTACGACGTTGGCGAGGATAGCTAGTTCTTAATAGAACTGAATCAACGATTCCTCGCCAAAACACTAGGTTCGTGGCCGCCTCCAACATTTTCCTGATCGCATCATTCTGCACCTGGTCCGCCCACCTTACACGCTGCCCATCAAGGTCTTCTTGTACCATCTGGATCTCTTAAGGTCTGCAATTGCGAACATCAGTTCTCCTGCACAGCACGATTCCGAAGATGATATTAAGCATCCCGGCGTTTAAACACTTCGAGTGCTTGAATGTCTTCCTCGAGCATAATCCAGGTCTCGAGAGCGTAGAAAACCACCGGTCGTATCATCGTCTTGTACTTACCTTACCGATCAGGCTAAGGCCGGGGTGACCTCTGCTGGACAAAGTAGCCGTCTCCATTCCACTCGGCCCATGGCTGTGTGTCTACAGTTCCGCACTCTGCGTAGGGTCCGCAGATCGTCCTCCACTTGGTCGACCCACCTAGCTCGCTGCACTTCACGTCTTCTTGTACCGGTCGGATGACTCTCGAGAACCATTTTAGCCGGGTTTCTGTCCGACATCCTGATGACGTGACCCGCCCACCGTAGCCTCCCGATTTTCGCGGTGTGGACGATGGTTGGTTCTCTCAGCAGCTGATACAGCTCGTGGTTCATTCGTCTTCTCCAAGCCCTGTTTTCCATCTGCACTCTGCCGTAGATGGTATGCAACACCTTCCGTTCGAAAACTCCAAGGGCGCGTAGGATCCATGTTTCGTGCCCATAGAGAACGACCGGTCCAAATAGCGTTTTGTAGGTTGTTAACTTCGTGTTACGGCGAACTTTATTCGATCGTAAAGTTCTGCGGAGTTCAAAGTGAGCACGATTTCCTGCCACAATGCGCCTTTGAATTTCTCTGCTGGTGTCGTTGTCATCAGTGAGCCCAAGTACACGAATTCTTCAACCGCCTCGATTTCATCACCGTCGAAGTAAATTCGGAGTGGCGGGCACGGTGATTCCTCCCTGAAGCCCTTTGCCATCATGTACTTTGTCTTCGACACATTAATGACTAATCCGATTCGCCTGGCTTCACTCTGTAGTCGGATGTGTGTTTCCGCCATCGTCTTAAATTTTCGAGCAATAATATCAATATCATCAGCGAAACCAAGCAGCTGAACGGACTTCGTGAAAGTCGTCCCACTCGTGTTTATCCCCGCTCTCCTAATTACACCCTCTAAAGCAATGTTGAACAGCAAGCACGAAAGACCATCACCTTGCCGTAACCCTCTGCGAGATTCGAAGGGACTCGAGAGTGTCCCTGATACTCGAATACGTACGTCACACGATCAATCGTCACCTTGATACATCGCATCAGTTTATCCGGGAATCCGTATTCGTGCATGATCTGCCATAGCTGTTTTTTTTTTTTTTTTTTTTTTTTTTTTTTTTTTTTTTTTTTTTTTTTTTTTTTTTTTTTTTTTTTTTTTTTTTTTTTTTTTTTTTTTTTTTTACTTATTCGTTTATTTGGAAGGCTCGAGCGCCATTTGGGCATAACGGAGCCAAAATCATTTACATATTATAACTTTAAAATACAATATACAATTTTAAGAAATACTATAATCTATTTTTGACTAATCTGATATATCGGACTTCGAACCGATTGAAGATAGTCGTGATGAACATCTTTGCTTTTTTTCTTTGGAAGATAATACACTCCTGGATGCTTTCACCTCCAAATCCCGCTTTTTCTGCTTTTCCGTCTCGTCTTCCACGCTTATCTCCGCAATCCCGTCATATTGCGTGTACAACTTGCCATTGGACCTCCACATTCGAACTGGCACTTTCTCAGACTTGGGCCCCGATGCTGACTCCTGTTCACCCATTTCTACACTTTCTTCTCGTGTCTCGATGTTATCCGCATTCGAAATCTTGTTCTCCAGGGGCTCCGCCATCTCATCGTTCTGTACCGATGTCGCTTCTTTCAATACTCCAGCATAGGTGACCGATTGTGCACTATGAACGATCTCAACCGAACGTTGTTTTCTTTTCTTCGGGCAGGCGTTCATCTGATGCCCCGTCTGGTTGCAGATGAAACACTTGTCCTTGTTTCCAGAGTAGAAGATATTACCTCTCCAATTGAGGAAATGCAGCGTGGATGGAATTTCCGATTTGACGTCCATGTGAACTCCGCGAACGCCGTTGAAAATATCCAACCCGATGTCGGCAGGAAACTTCTCTCGTACCACTCTTTTCACGATTCCGTATTTTCCTAACACCAGCGATATTTCTCTATCGGGTACCTCCGGTGGTAGTTCACACACACGAACGTACTGATAGTTGCCTTCCGCATCAGATATTTGCACCATCACTGTCGTTCCGTTTGCATAATGGAAACGAAGTGGTTGTGCATTGTTCTCCAACGCTGCTCTGAATGCCTGTTGACTTTTCAACTTGAGGTACACACTATGATCCTCTGCTCGTCTGTACAGCGTATCCATGTCGCTAATGCTGACATCCAAACACTTCACGAATTTTGCGATCTCATCGTACGATGGCCGCACAGAACCCGTTGGAAACGCAAACCTAACAGTGTTCTTGACCTCAACCATCTTTTTCTGCGTAATACCTTTCGATTCCAGCGAGTAGCAATAAGCTGATGCAGCACACAGTGACCGCGAAAGAATGTTCTGCAACCGTTCTCGTCGGCAGATGAAAGCAAACTGACAACCATAGCTGTTCTCGATCGATTGTATCATATGCTGATTTGAAATCGATGAACATGTGATGTGTGGGCACGTTGTATTCGCGGAATTTCTGCAACACCTGGGGGCCGTTCATAAACCACGTAGACTTTTTGGGTGGAGGGGGGGGGGTCTGGCCAAAGTCTACGCTCCATACAAATTTTAAACTTTTTGTAAGGACAAAAGTCTACGAGGGGGGAGGGGGTGTCTGAGATGGCCAAACTTTGGTCTACGTGGTTTATGAACAGCCCCCTAGCGGAGGGCGAACATCTGGTCCGCTCCCAGCCAACCACATATCGTAAATCATTATGTGGAAAAAATAGTATATTTTCATATATTGAATCAGAATTGTATAATAATATGTATATTTGTTGACAATGATTGCGTAAAATCGCATTTCATGCCAAATCAAATTTCAATTGCGATTTTGTTTCATATAGTCGTCTCCGATCATAAAAGGTGCGAGATACTATCGGTAGGATCGCACAGAATCGGATAGAATCGTGAAAAAAACATATATTCTTAGTGTCAAGCAGCAAGTTCGCTAGCATCGTATATATGATTTCTTTGAATCGTGGAAATCGACGCTTCACATCGTACATGAATCTGCTAAATCGAGTTTGCTACCTAAAGGTATGATGAAAATCGGTGAAATCGTATACAACTATAACAATGTTGTATATTAATCGTTTTCGTCACACTTGCATCGTATATGAAGTGAATGAAATCGTAGAAATCGTATATTCATTTTTACAATCGTATATGATTGTTACTGCACTTTTAATAGTCGGATCTTAATCTCGGAAATCGTAAATGGTTTTGTTTACATATTTGTATGATGGAGAAAAAGAAAAAATGGTATTCATCACAAATTTGTATTTTTGTTGTTGTTGACACATTCCAACCATGGTAGCAATAATTTCAACCAAATATATAGGTTTGCATACTAGCAGATGACTTACAATAAGTGATGTATAGATTCCAACAACGATGTGAATTCCGGGCCTCTTGCAGGGCATCACTTTTGGTGCCACTCAATGCACAACAACAACGCTCCCACCACAAGTCTCGCACCGTATCATGCTAATTTTTATTCGTTTCAGGCCATTCACTTTGAACTCTCTATTTTCAACTTGGCAATATAGCCAATAGAGATAACGCGCAGTTCTCAATCAAAGGACCTAAGTTCGATTCCCACTGAACACCAATTGATTTTTTTTTTCAATTTGAAAATCTTGAGTCGTATATTGGTACTTTCAATCGTAATAAGATCATGCATAATCGTATATTTAGACGGATAAAATCGGCGAAATCGTAGAAATTTTTCGAGAAATCGTAAATCATGTTGGATGAAATCGCAGTAATCGTATATATGTTTCGATATGGCCTCCACTTTAGTATGTATATGCCTGTTTCGTGCATTGAATACGATTTCTTTGGTGCTATATATGTGTGACAATTTCAGTTGCAATTTCGATATAGCAACCAAATTGCTGGCTGGGCTGTAGCGCGTTCACCCATAAATCCAGCCTGATATTGCCCCACGAACTCTCTTGCAATCGGTGATAGACGGCAGCAAAAAAAAAAATGAAGGAGTATCTTGTAGGCAGCGCTCAGTAGTGTGATCGCGCGGTAGTTCTCGCAACCCAACTTGTCGCCCTTTTGTAGATGGGACACACGATACCTTCCATCCGTTCTTCCGGTAATACTTCCTCCTCCCAAATCTTGGTAATGACCCAGTGCAGTGCTCTCACCAGTGCTTCTCCACCGTATTTTAGAAGCTCGCTTGGTAGTTGATTTTCTGCAGCGGCTTTGTTGTTTTTCAACCAGCCAACCTCCTTCTCAATCTCTTGGAGGTCAGGGGACGGAAGTCCTTCGTCCTGTGCACATGCTCCTAGATCTGTTACCACACCATCTTCGGTACTTGCAACGTCGCCATTGAGGTGCTCATCGCAATGCTGCCGCCACCTCTCAACCAGCTCACGCTCGCTCGTGAGAATATTCCCGTGATTATCTCGGCACATGTCGGCTTGTGGCACAAAGCCACTGCGCGAGCGGTTCAGCTTCTCGTAGAACTTTCGTGTGTCCTTGGCGCGGTACAGCTCTTCCATCGCGTCGCGATCTCGTTCTTCCTGCTGGCGCTTCTTCATCCGGAAGACTGAGTTCTGCCTGTTCCGCGCCTGTTTGTAACGTGCCTCATTCGCTCTCGTACGGTGTTGCAGCATTCTCGCCCATGCTGCATTCTTCTCGTTTTTCAACTGTTCACATTCGCCTTCGCACCAGTCGTTTCTGTTATTCGGAGTTGCGAAGCCTAGTGCTGTAGCCGAGATACAACCTATGGCAGATCAGATGTTCCTCCAGCCATCTTCAAGTGTAGCTGCGCCAAGCTGCTCATCCGTTGTTAGTAGGGCCACTGCTAACTGCTGCGCGTAGTCTTGAGCCACTTCTACGTTACGCAGCTGTTCGATGTTGAGCCATGGCGTTCGACTTCGACGAATGGTGATAACTATCGAAAGTTTTGAGCGCATGCATACAGCGACTAAGTAGTGATCCGAATCTATATTCGCACTGCGGTATGTGCGGACGTTGGTTATATCCGAGAAGAATTTACCGTCGAATAGAACGTGGTCGATTTGGTTTTCTGTTTGATCGTCGGGTGATCTCCAGGTGGCTTTGTGGATATCTTTGCGGGGGAAGAAGGTGCTTCGGACTACCATACCACGGGAGGCTGCAAGGTTTACGCATCGCTGGCCGTTATCATTCGATACGGCGTGCAGGCTGTGTTGCCCGATTATCGGTCTGTACATTTCCTCCCTTCCCACCTGCGCGTTCATGTCGCGCTCAACAATTTTCACTTCACGCGGCGAGCAACCATCGTATGTTTGCTCTAACTGCGCGTGGAACGCTTCTTTCTCGTCATCAGGTCTTCCTTCGTGTGGACAGTGGACGTTGATGATGCTGTAGTTGAAGAAACGGCCCTTAACTCTCAACATGCACATCCTTGCGTTGATCGGCTGCCACCCGATCACACGTTGTCGCATCTTGCCCAATACTCTAAATTCTGTTCCCAGTTCATTGGTGGTGCCACAGCTTTGGTAGAAGCTTTCCCATATTTTCTGTCCAGTCCAACAAAGTTCCTGCAACGTCACGATGTCGAAGTTGTGGGGATGTAGTTCGTCGAAAATTATCCTGTCACATCCTGCGAAACCTAGTGACTTGCAATTCCATGTTCCAAATTTCCAATCGTAGTCCTTATTTCGTCGCGTGGGTCTTTGCCGATTGTATTGAGTCGTATTTTCTCCTATGTTATTCGCAATGGGTTTTTTTACGGGTGGCTTATTGGGCCTACGCCAACACTCCTGTCTCGCCGGAGGGCCATCGTGCCAGTTCTGTTTAACGTCCCAACCAACACTGGGACGACCACGTTGATGGGGCTACCACCTTGGATCTAGCTGGGCGTGGTGCAGCGCTTCTTACTCAGCCGCTGGATGCCAGAACAGACGCTGTTTGAGCCGCACCTCCTTGGTGAACAGACGCTCGGGTCGTACCTCCTCAATCTAGCTGAAGTCAGAAGGACAACAGTGCCCATGCTGCATTACCAGCTAAGCACACAACTCTTAGCTGGCGGACTTTGTCATCGCTTGACCCGTGGAAGCATGAGGTAGGTGTGAATATTACGCCACTCACTATAACAATTCGTTTCCGCCATTCTTGGCAAACTGCAGTAGAATCACTTGGCATGATACGAGACCTCGCAATACAGGCGACTGGCTCCGCCAAAGCTCCACTCCTCAATGAGGCAGCTACACACTCGCTGTCTCGTCATGATGATTGCTGTCATCGATGCTTACTAGGGGAAGGACACGCAAGGGGAATATCACTAATCACTCTTCACACCCCACAGTAGGAACTTGCTAGGACCAGAACTACGTTGGACGCTCTTCTTTTCGACTCAGCCCAACGTTAAATAAAATGCTATTAAACTTTGATAGCTAGAAGACGAAAATCAATCACTCACTGGTAATTACTACAGCCACAGCGATTTCGGGACACCGTATTTGGCTTGAAGGCTTCCCGGAATCTATGGAAATGATGCTTAGTTGACACATTTAATGTAGAGCTATCGTTCTCTACAAATATCAGAGCGCAAAACTCATAAAACACTTAAACATTCCCAACTGTGTTTATTGCCTGTATCCTCCTTCAAATTTTCCCACTGCTCAACGATAAAAAATAACATAATCGCATAAAGCGCTCTTCGCCTTGAACCCCCACAGCTCTATTGCACACCCCATCATAAACGTCCCACCCATCCGCTAGTTACAGCACCATGCATATTCTTCGCTCACATATCGAAACGACTGACGGCCCCATTTGACGACCATCCAACCATCCAGCAGCAGCAGCACAAGCAGCGTGCCGTCCGTCCGTCCGGAGATGGAAGCAGAGAGAGAGACCCCACGCCACGAATATGTCGCCTCGCTGTGTGTTAATTTCCTTTTCGTTGTGCCGTCGCCGTCGTTTCCATTGCCGTTCCCCGACTCCTCCCAGTGCAACTACTGTTCGCTCGCCTGCAGTCGCCGCCGCCGTCCTCTGACCCTCTTGATTTACCACGAGTATACATACCTTCGCCAAGCGAATTCCTCCATACTCACCGTGCACAATCGTATCCTAATGTTTACGACATGTCTCGAATGGTCGTCTCCGCTGAATGACTTCACTCCCCTGTCCCTTCCACTATCGTTCTGCTGATATCAAAGCCCCTCCTGTCCTGGACGTAGGTACGGCTTCCTCCCATCGGGATCGGCGGCTGTCCGGTCCGGATGGATGGCTCTTGTTCCACCGAATTATGCTCCGTTTGATCCATTTTTCCGTGGAATACAATGTTGTTGCTTTTGTCGTGGCCCTTCCGAGGAAATCAATGGCTCACGATGACAGACATGCATTGGAAGAACCGACACATAAAAACCGGCCATGAAACTCCCAGAGTGCGGAGATCGGAGAGGGAAACAAGTGTGTGCGCGCGGGGCGGGAAAGTGCGATCATAAAACAAGAAAGACGATCGTGTCGAGCATGTGCTGGGGGAGAGTCCTAAGGGCGAGAGAGACAGACCCAGGCTGCTGAGCCCTGCGCCGCAATTCGGTCTTTTTCGTCTCCTTTTTGCTGTTGTTTCATGTTCTTTCCTCGACTGTAGTGTTTCGGTCAATCGGCCACCATTGCGCTGCTGCTCTTCGGTTCGGTTGATTGGTTCTCTTCTATTCGTACGCTCTCTCTCATTCTTCTCTCCCGTATGTTTTTTTTCTATAGCGAGATCGTGAGAACAAAAGCACAGCTCACACACACCGACTGCCGGTCCAATCGAGCCGACCCCACGGACGACGGTCGGCATCGAGTGCGTACCACAAAGGGGCAGGCTTGTTTGCATTATGGGAACCGAACCGTCAGGGATTGTAAAATTTGCTGTTTGGTTGAGAATTGAAGATGAGCTCAAAGGTGTGTGATAAGTTTCATGGATCACATAAGTATAAAAAAAAGTAAATGAACTTGAAATTTAAAGTTGAATTCCAAGATGAATTTTTCATTAAATTCATATTAAATTCCATAGAACTTCTTTCAGAATTCACCGAATATGTATTCATCTTGCACAATTTCAATAAAAGGCTAAGCCATTTGGTAGTGTAGAATCACCAGCACTTTCCTTAACAATCCTGCATGGCACGAACAAGATCTTCTTCAGCTTCACTTTCACTTGTTCACCATCCATTTCAACTTCTGCCTTCAACTTCTGCCAGAATTGTTCTGTGTCTGCATCCTTTTGCCTTGTCTTACCATCCTTTTGACTGTCCTTTTATCTGCCAAAATCGGTTCTTCTGCGCAAGGAACTACGCAGTAGAATTCGTCATGTGTTCTGTGCATCTGGTATCGTTAGTCTAGTTGATAAATTGAAACATATTCCTGTTTCCTAATCTCCATTGCTTACTGAATCCTGCACAGCTGTCTATTTTGTTTGGTTGTATTTCTTCATATTCACTCTCGTTTGCTCTTACAAAACAGAATGATTTTTCAGGAAATTACCACTTTTCTTGTAATAAAAACACACATGAACAATACTCTGCCATTTCCAAACTGTTCGACTTCTTCGCTTCGTCCTGAACACTTTATGGCATTTGATTCTCACTTTATCTTCGCTCTTCATCCAGAAACTTACCCTTTGTATTGTCCAATTTCAGGTCTTCTTCGGGCGATCTTCGAAAGCGGTTACGAATGGGCTGTAGGACTTCGATAAGCTCGACTGGACATTCGCCACAATCGAATGTTCTTCTATTCGCTTACAACAAGCAACAGTGCGGTCATCCCAATCCGCTTCCAATGACTAATACAGCGGTCATCTCTATCCACTTACTACAATCAATAGTACGGTTAATAGCGGGGTCGTCCCGATCCACTTCCAACAACTGACACAGTGGCCAGCTCGATCCTTTTATATCGATCAAAAGTGCGCTCATCCCGTTTCATTTTCAACAAACGATACAGAAAGTTACTCAATCCGCTTATAATCATTACTGGCGTGGTCATCCATTCATAACCATGCATAGCGCGGTCATCCCGATCCGCTTCAAACAACTGTAACAGCGGTCATCCCTATTCACTTGTAACCATTAGGAGCGTAGTACTTTGGATCCGATTTGATCAACGAAAAGCACGGTCAGCTAGATCCACTTCCAGCAATCGGGACAGTGTTCAGCTATCAACAGTCAAAAGCGCGGTCAACCCGATTCGCTTTTACAACTAATACGGTGGTCACCTCCATCCGCTTATAACAACAATCAATAGTGCGGTCGTCCAGATGTGCTTCCGACAATCGAGAGTGCGGTCATCCCAATCCGCTTTCAACTATTAATAGTGAGGTCATCTTGATCAGCTCCCAACAACCGATACAGGAGTTATCTCGATCCGCCTGTAACTATTGATAGCGCAGTCATTCCGACTCTCTTGCAACAATGAATAGCGTGGTCATCCCCACCTGCTTTCTACAACTCATACAGCAATCATTTCAATTTCGCGTTGAATACCGATTGACATTTTGAAACCAATGCCTTTGACGGGTCTTCGGATGTGTATTCGTTAAAAGCCGAAGCAAAATGCGCACTGAGCCATCTGGAGACGCTTTGAAAAGCCTTCGAAATTTCTCTTAAGGGGCTGTCCATTAATTACGTAAGGGATTTTTTGCCATTTTTCGGCACCCCCTCCCCCCCTTGTAAGATTTTTTGTATGAGAACCCAAAAATTTTTGTATGGCGCGTAAGATATCTCAAACCCCCCCTCCCCCTATAAACCCTTACGTAATTAATGGACGGCCCCTAAGTACTTTTGAAATTCCCTGAAACGCATTGAAATCCATACAAATCCCCATATGACTCCCAAGAACATCTCGAATACCCTCGGAAGGCTTCGGTGACCGCATGTACCTCTGTGAAACCCTTCGAAGCTGTTTTGTAAAAATTCCTGAATATGTATCCCTGGTATCAGGTATCAGAAGGCTGGCTCCAGAGGCACGTTATCGTCCATTTGGGACATTTGTGCCATCGCCATACATATAAGCCTATTTAATCATTTACCTGAGGGAATGGGACAAGGGATGAAATGGGATTGGGAAAGGGTAAGGTGATGAAATAGGAAGGGGTGCCCTAGAAGAGGGAATGAACGCATAAGCGCAACGAGAGCTCATAGCCCATACCACAACGGGTTTAATCAGTGCTCTGAAAAGGACATTGTCAAACGCATAAGCGTAAAGAGAGCCTATTGCTCATTGGAGGAAGCTTGTGACGTCATGCGACTTTCAATATGACATTGAAAAGCACGTCATCAAAAGCATCCTCAATATTCAAGAAATCACCCAAGCAATCACTTCGAAGCTGTTTTGTAAAATCCATAAATATGTATCCCTGTAACCCAAATCTTCGATATCCCTTGATATCACTTAAAAACTCCACTGAAGCTTCCTCGGAGGCGGCTACCTGTACGCGTTGATCGACTACACCAGCGAGCGGAACAATTTCAACAAAGACCTGAAACTTCGAAGCCCGTTGGCTCTGGCTAAGAAGAAATATAACCGTCTAATCAATGAGCAAAGTGAGGTCGATGCGCACTTCGACGAGCGGTCCATCCAATTGGGCCAATCTATTCTGACGAGAATCTTCTCAAAGTTCTGTAGCGAATCCTCTCAGGATTCTGTAGCGAATTCTAAGCTAGCGGATTCTAAAGAAAATCGTCTCAGGATTATAGAGGCAATCCTCTCAGGATTTTAAAGAGAATCCTCTCATGATTCTGCAGAGAATTCTCTCAGGATTCTGAAGAGAATCCTCTCAGGATCTGAAGAGAATCCTCTCAGGATTCTGAAGAGAATTTTCTCAGAATTCTGAAGAGAATCCTCCCAGTATTCTGAAGAGAATCCTCTCAGGACTCTGAAGAGAATCCTATACGGATTCTGAAGAGAATCCTCTACGGATTCTGAAGAGAATCATTTCGGGATTTGAAAGTTGATCCTCTCAGGATTCTGAAGAGAATCCTCTCAGGATTCTGAAGAGAATCCTCTCAGGATTCTGAAGAGAATCCTCTCAGGATTCTGAAGAGAATCCTCTCAGGATTCTGAAGAGAATCCTCTCAGGATTCTGAAGAGAATCCTCTCAGGATTCTGAAGAGAATCCTCTCAGGATTCTGAAGTAAATCCTCTCAGGACTCTGAAGAGAATCCTCTCAGGATTCTGCTGAGAATCCTCTCAGGATTCTGCTGAGAATCCTCTCAGGACTCTGAAGCGAATCCTCTCAGGATTCTGAAGAGAATCCTCTCAGGATTCTGAAGAGAATCCTCTCAGGATTCTGAAGAGAATCCTCTCAGGATTCTGAAGAGAATCCTCTCAGGATTCTGAAGAGAATCCTCTCAGGATTCTGAAGAGAATCCTCTCAGGATTCTGAAGAGAATCCTCTCAGGATTCTGAAGAGAATCCACTCAGGATTCTGAAGAGAATCCTCTCAGGATTCTGAAGAGAATCCTCTCAGGATTCTGAAGAGAATCCTCTCAGGATTCTGAAGAGAATCCTCTCAGGATTCTGAAGAGAATCCTCTCAGGATTCTGAAGAGAATCCTCTCAGGATTCTGAAGAGAATCCTCTCAGGATTCTGAAGAGAATCCTCTCAGGATTCTGAAGAGAATCCTCCCAGGATTCTGAAGAGAATCCTCTCAGGATTCTGCTGAGAATCCTCTCAGGATTCTGAAGAGAATCCTCTCAGGATTCTGAAGAGAATCCTCTCAGGATTCTGAAGAGAATCCTCTCAGGATTCTGGAGAGAATCCTCTCAGGATTCTGAAGAGAATCCTCTCAGGATTCTGAAGAGAATCCTCTCAGGATTCTGAAGAGAATCCTCTCAGGATTCTGAAGAGAATCCTCTCAGGATTCTGAAGAGAATCCTTTCAGGATTCTGAAGAGAATCCTTTCAGGATTCTGAAGAGAATCCTCTCAGGATTCTGAAGAGAATCCTCTCAGGATTCTGAAGAGAATCCTCTCAGGATTCTGAAGAGAATCCTCTCAGGATTCTGAAGAGAATCCTCTCAGGATTCTGAAGAGAATCCTCTCAGGATTCTGAAGAGAATCCTCTCAGGATTCTGAAGAGAATCCTCTCAGGATTCTGAAGAGAATCCTCTCAGGATTCTGAAGAGAATCCTCTCAGGATTCTGAAGAGAATCCTCTCAGGATTCTGAAGAGAATCCTCTCAGGATTCTGAAGAGAATCCTCTCAGGATTCTGAAGAGAATCCTCTCATGGTTCTGAGCGAATCCTCTCAGGATTCTGAAGCGAATCCACTCAGGATTCTGAAGCGAATCCTCTCAGGATTCTGAAGCGAATCCTCTCAGGATTCTGAAGCGAATCCTCTCAGGATTCTGAAGCGAATCCTCTCAGGATTCTGAAGCGAATCCTCTCAGGATTCTGAAGCGAATCCTCTCAGGATTCTGAAGCGAATCCTCTCAGGATTCTGAAGAGATTCCTCTCAGGATTCTGAAGAGAATCTTCTCAGGATTCTGAAGAGAATCCTCTCAGGATTCTGAAGAGAATATTCTCAGGATTCTGAAGAGAATCCTCTCAGGATTCTGAAGAGAATCCTCTCAGGATTTTGAAGAGAATCCTCTCAGGATTCTGAAGAGAATCCTCTCAGGATTCTGAAGAGAATCCTCTCAGGATTCTGAAGAGAATCCTCTCAGGATTCTGCTGAGAATCCTCTCAGGATTCTGAAGAGAATCTTCTCAGGATTCTGCTGAGAATCCTCCCAGGATTCTGCTGAGAATCCTCCCAGGATTCTGCTGAGAATCCTCCCAGGATTCTGAAGAGAATCCTCCCAGGATTCTGCCGAGAATCCTCTCAGGATTCTGCCGAGAATCCTCTCAGGATTCTGCCGAGAATCCTCCTAGGATTCTGCTGAGAATCCTTCCAGGATTTTGCTGAGAATTCTCCCAGGATTTTGCTGAGAACCCTCCCAGGATTCTGTTGGAAATCCTCCCTGGACTCTGATGAGAATCCTTACAGGGCTCTGATGAGAATCCTTCCAGAATTCTGCTGAGAATCCTGCCAAGATTCTGCTGAAATCTTGCCAAGATTTTGCTGAGAACCCTCCCAGGATTCTGTTGGAAATCCTCCCAGGACTCTGATGAGAATCCTTACAGGACTCTGCTGAGGATCCTTCCAGGATTCTGCTGAGACTCCTTCCAGGATTCTGCTGAGAATCCTTCCAGGACTCTGCTGAGAATCCTGCAAAGATTCAGCTGAGAATCCTCCCAGGATTCTGCTGAGAATCCTCCCAGGATTCTGCTGAGAATCCTCCCAGGATTCTGCTGAGAATCCTCCCAGGATTCTGCTGAGAATCCTCCCAGGATTCTGTTGAGAATCCTTCCAGGAATCTGCTGAGGACCCTTCCAGGATTCTGCTGAGGATCCTTCCAGGATTCTGCAGAGAATCCTTCCAGGATTCTGCTGAGAATCCTCCCAGGATTCTGATGAGAATCCTCCCAGGATTCTGATGAGAATCCTCCCAGGACTCTGATGAGAATCCTCCCAGTATTCTTCTGAGAAATCTCCAAGGATTCTGCTGAGAATCCTCCCAAGATTCTGCTGGGAATCCTCCCAGGATTCTGTTGGGAATCCTCCCAGGACTCTGATGAGAATCCTTACAGGACTCTGATGAGAATCCTTCCAGAATTCTGCTGAGAATCCTGCCAAGATTCTGCTGAAAGCTTGCCAAGATTCTGCTGAGAATCCTCCCAGGATCCTGCTGAGAATCTTTCCCTTATTCTGTGGGAATCCTCGCAGGATTCTGCTGAGAATCATTCAAGAATTCTGCTGAGAATCCTCCCAGGATACTGCTGAGAATCCTCTCAGGATTCTGCTGTGAATCCTTTCAGGATTCTTCTGAGGATCCTCTTAGGATTCTGCTGAGAATCCTACCAGGAACATCAGGAAGATACGGTCCACATGGACGGGTATCGCCGAATCGCCAGAATGTCGTCAATGGTCCGATGGCAGAGGGCATGTGGGACTCCTCCAGCTGAGGTAGATGGACACAAAAGCTTATACCAAGCGTATTCAATTGGAAGAGCGGGTCGCACGTTCGGGCATGCACTTTTTCCGGCCGGTCCCGAAAAACTGCGACGAGATTACTCTTTGAATGTCCACGCTTCCAGGAGCAAAGGTCACTCCCGACAACATTGTTGAAAGGATGTGTTCAGTTTCGAACAAGTGGGATGTCGAGTCATCCGCTGTCTACATAATTGTCCTTTTTTTTTTTTTTTATTCTTATTCACTTAACCTAATTTACAGCTCTTTTGTCCACTAGGGCACTACGTGAGCGATTCCAATTGGACGCTGCACTTTGTACAGCGCCTACATGTATTCTGTTCTAATTCAACTATATCGAACTGGTGCCTTGTGCTGCTTCAACTTTTCTACCCTGTCCACGGTAGAATGATGAGCACGATGATGCTGATGTTTTGGCTGCTGTTCCTTTTCCAGTTCGATTGGGGGGTCCATTACGAGTTGCGGTTCGCCGATATCCAAATTCCGGGTCCGTTGGAGCTATATGCTCCGAAGAGGGTCAGGTGCCAGCTGCTCTCGGGAGGAAGAGCAACTGACGAAAAACTGCAAGTGCCGGGGCTGGGTTCGAACCCATGACCATCCGCTTATGAAGCGAACGTGTGGACCACTGCGCCACGGGCCCCGACATAATAATTGTCCTTGAGCTGCAAAGAAAAATGCGGGTTGACAGAGAGAACATCGCAAGAGACGATGAGGATGTCGATATCGAATGATATGCCAAGAGGTGATGAGGTTGGGTACCAGTGGTCGTTGAGGTACCTAGAGGTAGTGAAGGACCAACACTCGGGAGCAAAGATGATCGAGATGGCCATAGATAGTTCAGGATGCATTGGATATGAGGTAATATGTTAAACAGGATTGTTGAAGTAGGTACAACACACCACTCATTAGAACTAGGTAAACTGTTAACCAAATGGCCGAGAAGAGCATATAATAAGGCATATCAAACATATAGGTAAGTACCATAATTGTAACAATTCTTCTTCTTAAAATTGAATTGCAGAAATGACAGAATTTCCTTTAAACGTTACCTCAAATTTATAAAATAAAAATATAACAAAATAGATGTTTGTTTTTCAAATATTTAATTATGTTCAGTACAGGAAATAACAACATGATACTGACCTTCTATAAGCAACTAAACTTGAATTCCGCAATCCCTGCCAGTGCAGTGGGAAGGAACCACCATCATTTTCAGAGCTCGCAAAAGTCGGCCCTAAAAATTGCACCCATCCGAATGCTAGGTCGTATTGGTACCCGGCGAGAATCAAAGCGGAGGAGAGCCGAACCTTTAACAAAAAAAAGAACACCTCTCCGCCGCCAACCAAGCTCGTGCCACCGAACCCAACCTGCCGAGAGCGCAGAGGCAGCGGCAACATGAAAGCAACGTACGAGCGAGCAAGCGAGCGGTGGAAGTGCGCTGCTGCAAGGTGGGAAGACGTGTGAGTATTTCCAGTAGCTGCTGCTGCCACGACGACGGTGGCGCGACGCGCAACGAGCGCGCAATCATCTGTTCCGTGCGGTGGTGTTAGTAGGCCGAATTCGGTGGCTCGGCTCTCGCTCTCTCGTCAAAAGAACCTGCTCTGACGCAATCTGGCCTGGCTGGCTTGCTGCCAGCAATGCAATGTTCTCTGATCGGTGGAAATGCGATGGTGTGAGTCAGCAGCAGCAAAGTTGGCCATCATGATTTTTCTGTCCCAGGGCTCGGGGTGCACGCACACCATCATGCGGGATTCCCAAACGGGTGCCGTGCTACGTCATTTTCTGGGAAGGTTGTGGATGCGGGTCGAGGGGTTTGGGGAGGGCGATGTGTGCTTGCTGGGGCAGGGCTGGCAGGTTGTGGGATTCTAGGTGGTCAAATGAAAGCTTGTAAATAATCAATAAGTACGTAGTACTTAGGAAGGACAACTTCAACTACAAATATGCATGCAAAGAAACTAATTTAAGAACTTCTATTTTTTAGTAGTATCGAACTATCATCTGATACCACTGGATAACCTAACACATTCACACGACTAATGAAAATTGTGCAAAGCACACTCAAAAGAGAGAGAAATTAAACTTGCGCCCGCGAGAGAGAGCACGAGAGCGCATGGAGTGCGCAATCGTCGTGTCGGCTGGAGCCCAGAATGGCTGCCCGTGCGTGCTGGCCGCAGTCGGTTCGCTTTAGTCGAGGCGCAACGCCCGAAGAAGAAACACCATTCGAGAAAACAGAACCCACGGAGCACTGTGGACCGGGCTCAGACAAGGAGAACAAAAACATACCTACCAAACTAGTGCAGCAGCAACAGCAACAACAACAACAATAGGTACGGTTCGGTCGAAGCGTGCGTGATAAAGACGGAACGAGAGCGCAGTGAGAGTGTGAGACAGAGAGCGCGCATTCGCGTACGGTGTTCGGTATCGGGTAACGAAGAAACAGGACAGTAACAGTAAGATTTCAGCACCCCAGTGTGTCAGCGATTCGAGCCGTACAGAGCAGCAGCAACAGCAGCAAGGAAAACCGTGAACCGAGAAGAACCGTCACCGCCGTCGTCCTCGACGTTGTCGTTCTAAGTGTGGCAAGAATTGAACCAGCCGCCGCGGGTCGCCGAGTGTGTGTGTTCGTGGGGGTAGAGAAAATCGATATTATGTGAATGCTGTCAAAATCAGGTCACTGTGGATTTAAAGCAAGAGCCCGAGTGTGTGCCTGATTGGTGGCTTTAATGCGAGACGGTCAGCGGAAGTTTGGGTTGAGTTTTTGGCCGCATCGGAAGCAGTGACAAGTGTGATTTGTTGGAATTCGACACAAAGTTTCGAATGCAGTCGGGGACAAACCTGAAGAAAAACGAAGCAAGTGGGGGAACCGCGAGTTTCCTAGAGTGAAGACTGAGCTGAACGGAACGGTTGGAGTCGGGGAAGGAGAGATTGCGAGGAAGCAGTTGATCGAATCTCATACTTCCGGCGGCGAGGAGCATCGTTCTCAAACTCATCAGCACCATTTCATTTCGCCAAGACTGAGTTGTAGTAGCCAATTCAAGTCCCGCAGCAGACTCGGGGAAAGCGGAGCTGAAGACGAAGAAAAATCGCAGCAGCAGCAGCAGCAGTTGAAATTTTCTTTGTGGATTAATGTTCCTGAAAAAAGTGTGAAAAATCTAGTTGTTGGGGAGTTTGGGGAAGAATTCGCAGCATATCGAGAGGAAGTTGGTGCCAAATGGTTGAAAAGCATTGAAGAAAATAAGTGAAGGCACTAGTGTGATACAGGGGAAGTGAAAATTCCAATGAAAAGTGATAGAAGAGTGGAATAGACGTCGTTAGCCCATAGCGAGTGGTCTCGTTACCACGTCGGGGTGCAACGTTGGAGTGGAGAAAATTCAGCAGCGCAAACACCATCATCAACACTGGCAGCAGGATGGCGATGGCAGCGTGCTATCCAAACTACGACCTGTCCTCGTCGGCCGGGATCGGGCATCAGCAGCAGCAGCAGCCGTCGCAGTTGCACCATCTGTCGATGTCATCGCGGTTAACGGGAGGTGCACCGTCGATGGCCCAGAAAGACTACAGCATACCGCTGCATGTGGACTGTAGCGTGGAGTACGAGTTACCAAATCAGGCCAAACCGCCGGTAGGGGCCCGAGTGGAACCGCTGTTGATGATTCATCCATGCTACTTCCGCAAGATGGAAAGCCAGCGGCGAAGTCCTTTTATAAACAATATGCCAAATTCATCCCGTAGTTCTAATTCAATTGTTGCCAATGTTGTTGACTCGTCGTCGATGAGCCGACGGAGCTCCAAGTCCAGTTCCCAGCAGCAGCAGCAGACACAGCAGCAACATCAACAACAGCAGCAGCAACAGCAGCATGCCGTTGTGACGAGCCATCAGAGTACTATTCAACGTCATCAGAATCTGCAACAGCAGATCGATGAATACGTTCAACGGCAGATGGCTCAACGGTCCCAACAGGCGCACTATCCTGTTGGGACGAGCAGTCAACAGCAGCAGCAGCAGCAACAACAACAGTCACAACATGTTCAATCTCAGCATCATCGCCATCATTCTCATCAGCAGCAGCCTCAACAGCAGCAGCAACAGCAACTTCATCAACAGCAGTCCCATCTGTCCAGTCAACAGCAATCCACCAATCAGTACAGTTTGCAGAGTCAACAACAGCAGCAGCAACAACAACTAGTAAATACCTCAGACTGGAGCTGTTACATGGCCCCCGACGGGGTTGTCCGGGGTTACAGGAAACCCAACCTAGCCAACCAAACTGCCTACAGCAACAGTAACAGTAGCAGTAGTAGCAGCGTCAGCAATAACAGCAAGTCAAAAGTCATCAAACGTAGTAACACGGGTATGCCACCGCAGCTGACAGCCGCCGGCACTGGGGGTCATCAGCAGCACCAGCAACAGCACCAACAGAACCTAATAGCTGCCAGCTGTGCCGCCTTTAACAGCGGTGGAAGTGGTCTGGAGGGTGGCCTGCCTTCCGGTCCCCGGTGGGACATCGAAAAGACTTCAATGGCCGCGGTGCCTCGCGATTTCCAGGCAGGTCCGGAATCGTTACCGATCAAAGCGAATGCTAGTCTACTGGCCGCCGCCGCTGTTGGTTGCCAAACGGCCCCAGCCGGTACCAATAACAACAATAACAACAACAGCTATCAACCGTCGGCAACGATGTACCGAAACCCGTCGGTCGTAGGCAAACGTGATGCTATGCTTTCCGGAGGCTGTGGTGTATATAGTAATAGTAGCAACAATAATAATAACCTTAGGAACAATAACAACAATGGTACCGAGTTACACGGAAGTGGTGGCAGCAGTGGAAGTCTGTGGAACTCGACGGCCTCGCTGCTGGAGAAGACTCCAATGGCAGCGATACCGCGGGACTACCAGACCGGACCGGAACACATGGCATGCAGCAAGATGTCCGCCGGGACCGGTGGCATGCTTGGCGCCACCGCTTCCGGTCACTCGCTGATGCGTTCCGCGGCTAGTTCCAACACGGCGCCCAGCAGTTACCATCACAACCACCTCCATCACCAGTCATCATCGTCAACGTCATCGTCGGTGTCGTCGGCAGCGGAGAAGGCGGCCCTGTTTCCGGGCAAGTACCGGCAACATCAGAGGGCCTCCCATCGGCTGCACCCGTACATGATGACCAGCTCGATGGGCGGCTCCTTCCCGCCGCTGATGGCTCCAGCATTCCCGCAGATGCAGCAAGTGTCGTGCTACAATGTGTGATTCTAAGAAGATGAAGAAAGGAAGACTCGTCAAAGAGAGATAAAAGCCGTCGGCGAAGAAGCTTGAAGAAGATGAAGTAATCTATGGAATGAATCATCGCTACAGTCTCTTTGTTTGTGTCTTACGGTGACGAAGAAAATGTTGGCAAAGTATGGCAAAAAATTATAATCGAGCAACTTTTTTCGTTGCATTTAAATGTGATAGTAGTTTTACTCCAAGCAACTTCGAAAGATAGTAAAGAAAATAATAATTACAAAATAGGATACAAGTTAAGGGAAATCAAGAAAATATCGCTATATATTAAAATATGTGTTCCAAAGAAAGTCAAGCGAAACGTAGTGAATACAGAATTGACAACAACTGCAGAAATAGAAGAAAGTTTGTAAAGCCGACGGAACGGAGCAGCGGAAGCGAAGCTATACTGAGCGAAGTGAAGATTGTTGAAAAGTTTATGCAAATGGGTGCCAGTTGTGTGTGTAGAAGAATATTAAAACGAAGATTGTGAAGTTTGTGGAAACAAGCATCGGAGAAGACACCGTTGTGGATTACCCCTAGCAGCCGTTAATCCGTCATCGTCAACTTCATCAGGCGGAGACCTGCGACTGCATGTGAATCCAGCATCCGTCTCATCAATATTCAGCGGTTCCCGTCGTTTCATCGTCTCACAAGTATGATCCATCACGAAGACGATGACGACAACGGTTGTCACTGCCGCAACTAGCACCTGTTAAAGCTCCACCTCCGGCAAATCATGGATTTAGTCAAACTTTGGATCGTCAGTAGCAACCGCGAGCTCAGTTCTTCACGCTCCAACACTCATCTCCTCGCTAACAAGAAAAAATATGTACACCTACACTCACTCATACACATTGACAAACCACACGCAGAATCACATTGTAAAACCCTCTTCCTATTCGAGCAAATAGATAAAAAAAAAAACAAAACAAAAAACCTACAAATATCGAGGGATTAGAACTGATTACCGCCTATAGAAAGATATAGAAAGAGAGAGAGATAGAGACGACACAAAACCGAGACCAGAACGCGAGCTCTAGAATGTAAATGAAGACCAGACCCCTCTCCCTATTCCCCCTACTTATCACCGTGTGTCATCTCCAGCCCCGATTCAATCGAAACAAAAGCCCGCTTTGAAGCCTACCCTCGAATTCTATTGTTACGTTTTCTTTTTTTTTCTATTTTTTTAAACCTTTTTTTAAGTTTTTTTTTATTTGCCTAGATTTGTATATTGCCTTTGTTCTTGTGTATTTTTTTGTTTTGAAAAGAAAATCTTTTATGTACACATAACTCGTATCTCAGTGAACGTTATCCGTACACACCGTTTGCGAAATCGCAACGTTTTCGTTACCGTGTAATTCCGAGAAACTTTTTAATCGCTCTCATCTGATTCTCCATTTTGTTTTTGCGCCTCGTAAGTAGACAGATGCACAGCAAACATAACATTTCATACTCTCAAAAACAAAACCGCTTTGGAAGTCGAAACAAAAGTAACACACTCACAAAACTCACATAGTCAAACAAAAAACGTAAGCTACACACCCTCTCGTTGGAATATTAAAAGAAAAAAAAACAGAATCAAATAATCAAGCTGAGCAAAACCGAAAAAAGCATTGTATTACACTCAAAATTATACCAAAAGTAACCAGAAAAAGTAACTATTCAGTAACAAGAAAAAGAAGTTAAAATTTAAACGAAAACAAAAATATTAGTGAGAGAAAGAGAAAGTGAGAGAGACGCAGAAAAAAGAAGCAGCGGATAAGCAAGTAGCGAAAAGCGAAGGGGAAGAGAGAGCATAAGAATAGGACAGGACCGCCAGCAGTCAGCGCACCGAGATCAGGAGGAGAAATCTTATGCAAAAACAAAAAAAAGCTGAAACCCTAGGATCGGCCGTGTCCGATAGAAAAAAAAACAGAACTTTGTTTGTACATATTTCTTAGGTGAGAAACTGACTGACGGACGTGACGGGACGCCATGGGACGCGACGTGACGCGACGTGACATACCGAGACATGACTCGCGCGCGCAGTTTATAGTAAGGTCCGCGACCCCCCAGCACACACAGAAGTAACAACAGCCCTTGCATGCATGCATGATGAAACCAATTGTATAAATTATGATAATTTAATTATTTAAAAACGGTGAAAACAAAAGAAAGAAAGAAAAAAATGGCAGAAAAAAAAAAACAACAGATCAAATGGAAAATAATAATCGCTCTTATGCAAAAGTTAAAAACAAAAATCCTCGTTCGGTCGTTTTATTGTGCACGATTTATTCGAAATTGTCTCTATCCGTCCGCTACACCACCACAACAGAATAATGAGGATGATGATGATATGGGTCCCTTCCGGTCCAGGTTAGCATGTGAATGAAAAGGTAGGTACCAAGGTCCACTTCAGCGGGCGACTGCGGTGACTGCGACTTCGCTGTTGGTTGTTGTTCTGATGGTTCGCTGGCTGTCGGGTTCGGGAATTGGGTTGGAGCTGGGAAGGCAATGGTCGCAATGGTTCCGGCGACGGCGATGGCGCATGCGGCGAAATCCAGACGGGTTTCAGCTGTGCGGCTGTTTTTTTTTTCCTGTGAAGATTTTTTTTCCAGTCGGGCTGAAGGTTCACGAAAAAGGATGGACTGGATGAGTATTTATTTCTATATAAGTGGCCCTCAGAAATCGATTTCTTGCGATACTTTATGGTTTTCGATGAAAACGTTAACTCTTATGATATCCATGTTTCTGATGTTTATAGAAAATCATTCTATAATTGAAAAATATGACCAAAGAAAAGCATGCTTGCAAATTAAAATGCTCTGAAAAGTAATAACAAGCAATGATCATAGGCGTTGTATCTTAGGTATCCCTGGGTTGATAGATGATACAGTAGATGTTCGATAACTGCAACGTGTTCACGTTCCACTTAGCGAATAAAATTCTATAACAGCAATGCCTGACATATGTCAACAAACTATCAATTGGCGTAAAATGAACGTAAACTTCATCCAACTGTTCATTTGGGCTAACATGGCACACCGTTTTGACGTTTAGCGGTGCTATAAAATGGTTTAAATGTTATTGCGCATTTCCCGCTTCATTGGGCCCCTTTTTGCAGTTAGTAAAAGTAAATGGAATAAAACTGAAATTTTGCATCGAATCGTGTCGCAAACATAGCGCAGTTTTATTCATGATCTTGCACCTATATTAATTCAAGCCAAACATGTCTAAAGGTCCTATCTGCAGAAGAGAGGCTCTCATTGGTTTCCATCTCTTTCGTTTATTTATCAGCTGTTTATTTGTATTATGATTGTCTCCTTGCATTGAACGATGGTCAAAACAATCGTCTTTTGATTTATACTGCAAAAGTAGTTGAAAAGTGTACCATTAACAAAGAGAACAAAGAGAGCCTCTCAAATGCAGATAGGACCTATTGAAATGTTTGGCCTGAATTGCGTGAGTGGTCCAGTTGGGTGGGAAATGCGCAATATCCAGCACATGAAATACAGTGAAACAGGACGCAGAATCAAAACAAATCAGCAAATAGATCTATGTACCAGAAATACGTTCTTCTCACATCTATCGGGTTATTAGTCTCGTGTATCCCCCTTAGTTTATACGACACCTCATACCTTGCCTCATGCAAAACACTGTGATTCATTTTTTATTTGAACTTCTAGTAAACCTATAAGCATAGGAAAAACCTACTTCGTTTTGAGTCTGCGTTTCATTTCACGTCGTTCCGTAAGGACCATTTTGAGTTTAAACGATCTGCAGATTGGCGGGGGTCAAACCAAAATGCGTTCAGAATAGAGTCTAACCAACAACGAGAGCTGATGGTAGTTCAAATCCCCGTTGGTTTGCTTGCCGCGTCGTACACGGTGCAAGGAGCTGAAGAAGTTTTTAAACTGTGGAACAATTTCATTGCTTCTGTAATATGTGCCTAATGCTTGGCGCAGCTTTGCATAAAGACAGGAAAGCAAATTGATAAAGACACATTGTATATCTGGACTTTTGATTATATCACAGAGAACGGATATCCACGCTAGAAGCCAGAGCTTCCGCCAACAAGTTGTGTAAGGATTTAAACCAAAATACGTTGAAAACAGCGTGCTGCGATGAATAGAAATATTTCATATACCGTGGATACACAGTTATGGATCACACACGGTTACGGATCAATCCGTTGTTTACGGTCAAATGTCGCCTCACTGCACATCCTGACATAACACAGCATAGCCTTCATAGCATAAACACTATACTATGCCACGCCATGCCATGCTAAGCTGCAACATACGACCGTAAACATCGAATTGATCCGTAACCGTGTGGGATCCACAACTGTGTACCCACGGTACACCGTGTAACGAGCGCTGTGATCCATGAAACAAATTGTGAATGAGTTGTCGAACGATCATCACGAACACGAAGCCCGAATGTAGACACGAGCAGTGTGGGCTTGAGCCGTGCCTTGTTCGGTCGCCTATTTTGTAATCACTCTAAAAATTTGAATAAAAATCTAAGTTAAGCAGTGAAAATTTAGTACTTTTCTTTCGTGACGTACACGAAACGTTACAACCGCTATGATCAGCATACTTTCCCTCATATGTAAAGCCTTTTAACTATTGCGTCCATTATTTAGGAATATTGCGGTAGAACCCATATATAATTTGGTGCTAATCGAATACCCTGTTACAATTGAGCTGTGATGGACATAGGTTGAAAAAATACTCGATCTGTCAAGGTACACCTCGTCTTATGAAGTCTATTTCCCTGTTAGGATAGCTTTCCTATACTTCCAAGGGCTCTAATAACCCTTTTCCAAATATAGACGATCATACCATGGGCAATGGGCATTTCCTATGTTTTTAGTTTCATCCTAAGCGTTCATTCGGGAACTATACAGAATGATTCCTACGGAGCCTATGAAGCTGGTTAATGCACCCTGTCTGGCAAGATTGACGGCGTTTTCATTTCCCTGAATTCCACAATGGCTGGGTATCCAGCAAAATGTTACTTAGTTCCTACTGACCAACTGCTTCAGAGAAAGAATGAATTCCCACATTAACTTCAACTGGTACGTGAACGAACACCCTTAGCGTATTTATAGCAGCTTGCCTTTCTGAAAAGATGCAAACACTGAAATTTCTTGACATACATTAAATTTCTGCTTGAAACACAGTGGAACTGCATCTCCTTGGTATAAATTTACTTGTACCAGGGCCAAAAACTGCAATATTTTCATCCATCCTTTTTTTATGTTTTTATTCCGTGTCGGGTATTTTCATCACTGCGACCATTTTTTTTTTATCTATTGTGATATATTCCCCATTTTGTTTTGTTTTTTTTTTTTTTTTTTTTTATAGAAAGAGGAAATCTGCTTCTACAGATACCCGAGAGGTGGGTCCTCAGGTTATGTGGGGTCGACACTAAAACCTCTTTCTCTCTTCTTCCTTACCTTCCGGGACGCCGCCCGTTAGGGATGACTTCGGTGACCCATTTTGGTTTTAGCTTTGTCCATATGACATAGCACTATTGGAAGTGATTGTCAATGTTGGACTTGTAGCATTACTCTCTCACGGCATTGCGTTCTGAATGGAGTGCACTACCGTACTGGGATTTGTTCTCCATATTTCAAAGGGTACTAACAGCCCTTTGTCGAAGAGCCTAATTCTATTATTGAAAATTGCCGGACAGTGGCATAATAAGTGTTCCGTCACGGAACTTCCGTGTCTTCTTTCTCTGCTTCATCCATCTTAGACCCATCATTATAAAATACTATAGAACGTGGACGTAAACTTGACAAACCAGAATCCGAAATATTGCGGATTGGTTCAACTACATTAAAGTAAACATCATACCTGGTCTTCGCAATCATCCAATCCTCTACAGTTTAACTATCTGAGTTTAAATTGAAGTTTTTGACGTTGCTCAAATGTCCTTCTAGCATATTATTGTAAAGCTGTGTAAAGCGTGTTCGAAAGGACTCGCTCAATAAACTTCTTGGGTGATTTCTGGCAGAAACTTTCTTCGGTGACTGAATTGTCATTTCTTCGCAACTAAGTACTGCGATAAAAAAAAAACGGTTTCTTGATAGATTCAGGTAAGAAATTTCCCAATCATCAAGATAGGCTGAGAAATTCCTTCTGAACTGCAAACAGCCCTTAACGCAGAAACTGCAGGGCACTTTTTGTAGCTTGCAGTTGAAGACATTGATGCAATGACAACATATTGGAAGCTATGACCTTGTTAGATGAGAATTACAGTGCAGTTTTTTGTCCAAATATGCACCGAGATGTTTAACATCCGAGAACTGAATTTGAGCTCCATCCAAAGAAGGCTGTGTAAGATTTCCCATGTACAAAAATGTCCACATCATCGTCATATTCTATCATCTCTAAACCTTGATTTATGAGGTTTTAAGGAGTTCGTCCATTACCAAACATCACAGTAAGGGCGACAGTACTTCTTCTTGAGGGCAACCCTTCATAGATCTAACAAATAGTTGCGCACCTCAGTAAAAATCTCCCGATCTTTAAGCATAGATGTTATCCATTCAATAATGCGTTTGTGGGGCCTCCAGATAGCCTAGTGGTTAAGGCTATGGATCGCCCATCCGGAGACGACGGGTTCGATTCCCGTTCCGGTCGGGAAAATTTTCTCGATTCCCTTGGCCATAGTGTATCATTGTACTTGCCTCACAATATACAAATTCATGCAATGGCAGGCAACGAAGGTCCTTTAATTAATAACTGTGGAAGTGCTCAAAGAACACTAAATTGAATCGGGGCTGGCCGATTCCCAGTGGGGACGTAGAGCCATAAAGAAGAAGAAGAAGAATGCGTTTATCCAAGCCCCTTGCTTCCATCGCTGAATGCATGGCGCCGTAGGATGCATTTTCGAAGGTCGAGAAAAGCAACCACGACTACTTCCTTGACTTGAAGCGATTTCTCAATTTTGATCATTAACGACTGTGGCGCAGTTATTGTAGATTTACCCTATTGATAAGTATATTGAAGAGACATTTTGGTTTTGGTCGTTTCCACATATTTCCAGAAAAAAAAACATGTGAAACAGTGCCAAAACAAATTGAAAACCTTTTATCATTACCACTGCTTATGATGTTTTCACGTGGAAGTAATCAAAATGCTTGTAATGGCTCTACAAATGCTAAGAGATTGGAAAAAATGCAAAAAATATGGGATATGTAATTCTTTTGACCTCTCCGTAGATCGATACTTGTGCCCGACGATCCTGTAGATCGATACTTGTGTTGACAAATTTAGACTACTGAGTTGCATATTCGTTTTGTCCTTACCCAACTATTTATTGTGAATGTAAATGTCAATGAAGCTTCCTGAATACGGCTTGATGCTGAGTTACTGTGTGCCTTACCTCAAAGTGACTGACAACTCTCAGGTCAATTTGACATACCATGAGCATGAAAAGTATGGCAACAAGATCGATAAAGTAGAATCTATGATCCGTCTGTTTCGTGCATGTGTGTGGTCTGTCAAAATGACCTGAGAAGTGTCAAACATTTTCATGGCTAGCTTTGTTGGTATAATGAAGAATGGACGGAAGCTTCTATGCAAGCCCTATACCAATGAATCTGGCGAACATAATCCACATGTATAAGCTGTGCGAGCAGCTTCTATGCCACCAAGTCATAACTCTTTTCTCGGCCTCTATGTAACACCTTACTGAATAACAACTTGACAAGACACTTTTCGGGCCTTTTCACAGTTTTGTTAAATAATAGTTATACGGCATCCCCAAAAATGAATCGATTGAATATAATTAGGTTATGGATACCTTCCGTGACGCAATACTTGTGGAACTGGAACTATCGCTTTTAAAATTGAATAATTAATGCACTTGACGCTACATGGAATCGAACACCCGATCTCCGTATCCACTGGTCACGGTGATGTCCTCGCTGCCACACTGCTATATATAAATAATTTAGAAAATATCCCGTTTTGTTTTTTTTCCAGACAAGGCTTCATAAGTGCCACAAGAACACTTACCCAACATCGTCTTATTTGAAAAGCTTGTGAAAAGTCAAATGCAATGATGTTTACATTGAACAAGCTGTGTTTACCCCAATAGGTTCTTTGTCACAGCTTCTAGCTGAAAGAACGTTCCGTAAAAATTTACGAAGCACTGCTGCTTTGTGTAGGGTATGTGTGCCATCAGTAATCTCACGCTTCCATATGCAATGGGCCTGTCCACTTTTTCAAAAATATTCTCTAATTCTCAAGTCCATCCCCATATTTTGATTGGCATCTCAAAGGAGAAACTGGTCAAAATGTCAGCCAAATCCATTGAAATTAGGAGGTGCATCAAATCAATTTTGTGTTTTTCGACTATTTTTGAACTTCAAAAAATCATAACTACACTAAAACTTGTCAAAACTTAATTCTTTTGGCACAAATTGAAAGCTATACTTGTCTGCTACAAGCTCTCCGAACAACGTTTGCCAATAAATTGAAGGAAGAATGTGTAATTATCACATTTGTAATCAGAAAAACCTTAAAAAGTTGATTTTTTGATAGATTTCGTTCGGTTAGATTTTTAGATAAGTTAGATTTTTTAAAACGGCATCATATTCTCTCAAAACACAAAATTGATTTGATGCACCTCCTAATTTCAATGGATTTGGCTGAAATTTTGACCAGTTACTTCTTTTAGGATGCCAATCAAAATATGGGGGTGGACTTGAGAATCAGAGAACATTTTTGAAAAGGTGGACAGGCCTAATATGCAATGCATCATATTCAAAAACAAGCGATTACGGCACCGTAATTTCATCTTTTTTGACTTTGTTTTAAGTGATGTAAACTGTTTCCATAATTCAGGCATTACTTATACTTGTTTGTGTGCAAACAAACTTTTGTTTTCGTTGCCGTTGGGATTTACCACAACAAGGTAAACAAAAAGTGGAGAAAACCGTAAAACAAGAAAAAGTTTTATCTGTCGCATATTTCTTATTTCAAATTTATCTTAGGTAGTCAAAGCTAGAAATCGAAAATTAAGAGTAGTTCTTTCATATGTTTTTGTTGTTTTGTTGAGGAATCTTAGATTGCTGGAGAGCCAAAGTTGAGGAAATTTCCCTTTTTGGTGCTCCGTCTCGAAAGAGATAAATGCAACCAAAATGAGTTCACGACATTGGGACGGATAGAGAAAGTATTTGAGACAGGATAATTTAGCTAGCTGCTGTTATTTATTGATAGTCTACATCTTTTTGCTTTCATCTGATGAGCCATAGGCAAAGGTAAATTGGAATATCTGTATTTATTGGCTATTTTCCGTCTGATAAGACTTGAATTACAAAATGTGTATTGAGTTCTCCAATGGTTTTGTTGGGTACAATACGAACCAGACGATTACATCTTGCTATAGAAAAAAGAACACAAATGAGTTTCTTTTGATTAGATTATTAGACAAACAGAAAGTTTGAGGACCTGGGATCGAATAGCACTCCCGACAAACTCACAAAATGTAAGTTGTTCCCTCGGAAGGAAATTAAAGCGTGGTCCCGAGATGAACTAGCCTAGGGCTAAAATCTCGCTAGTACAGATATATAAAAAAGAGAATCGACGAAATGAAGTCGATCAAGTCAGTTGGACCCTGATGAAAAATCGCAAAAGTAAGTTGGAATCTAGGTTGGAATATTTGTATTTATTGGCTACTAGCTGTCCCGGCAAACGTTGCCTACTGACAAGGATGGGAACACTCACTTGCAAAGAGTTACACTCACTTGAAGTTTTTCCAGCTCCAAAGCATGCAATCAAGAAACGATGTATGGACGACTTTTGCCATGTGGTTTTGTCTAAAACTTTGCCGAATGGAGTAGGGGTCGCACACGCATACCGAAGTCATGAGGGAGCTTCGAAGGCAACTCTCCACGTGGTGAATGTAAATTACACTCACCTCGTGGAGAGTTGCTTTCACAGCTCTGTCACGACGTTGGGATTCGTGTACGACCCCTACTCTATTCGGCAAAGTTTTAGACAAAACCATAAGGCAAAAGTGGTCCATACATCATTTCTTGATTGCATGCTTTGGAGCTGAGAAAATAGCAAGTGAGTGTAACTCTTTGGAAGTGAGTGTAACTCTTTGCAAGAGAGTGTTCCACGGTGTCAAAATTTTGATTATTATCGAACTTTCATGTACCTCGGATTTTTCTTCATAGAATGTTAGAATTTCGGCTATAATTTATAAATGCAAAATTTGAAAATATTCTATCGGGGAAAATTTGAGTTAGATGAGTTTTTAGCTATTTTCTATACTAAAAATCAATAATTACTATTTTAGCCCAAAAAACGTCCCATACAAAATGTATGGAAAAATTTTCGCCGATGAAATATTTTCTAGTTTTCCGATTATGAATATATAGCCCAAATATTAATCATTTTCGAAGAAAAATCCGAGGTACATGAATGTTCGATAATAATCGAAATTTTGACACCGTGTGTTCCCATCCCTGCCTACTGAGTTTTTTTTTCATGCAGCTCATGCAGAAAAGTGCTTCATAAAGTCGTCTATATATGGGAGCCTCCATTTCCAGAGGAGGGAGGGTTCTCACACTATCCTAAGAACCCTTTCCGCCCCCATGCCCTCCTGCATGGAAAATTTCACGCCTATTGGTTCAGTTGTTTTCGAATCCATAAGGGTAAGACAGACAGACAGAAATTCATTTTTATGTATATAGATATAGATTTCTCGTCTGATATGACGGGAATTGGCGCTTATGTCGAAGTAGGTTTTAAGCCTATTACCATGTTAGAGATACCCTTGAACATTTGAGGACAAGATCGTTTGGAGTGCCGGGCGAGTCTGTGAGTAATTTTATAGTGACAAATTGAAAACAAGTTCTTGATGGATTTAGATTACACTGCTCGACAAAATTTCGCAAAATTTGGTGTTATGGGATGAGAAAAAAAAAATAACAGGGATTTGGGACCCCAGAAGCGTCGTAGTGAAAGAATTTCTGAAAAATATTGGGCCGGGCCTTCACAGTTTAAGACCGAAGTTTGTAGAGAGAGCTTGGGGTGTTCAATTGAAATACTCTTTAGAACGTTCCGAACATATATTTAGGCGTTTTTGGTACTTAGGTTTGTTTCGTTATTGTCTAACGCCTAAACATAAGCACAGCGCGTTCTAACGCGCATATCAATTGAACACCCCAAGTTCTCCATACATACTTCGGTCTTAAACTGTGAAGGACCGGTCCAATATTTTTCAAAAATTCTTTCACTACGACAATTCTGGGGTCCCAAACCCCTGTTATTTTTTTTCTCATCCCATAACAAAATTTGGTGTTGAGCGGTGTTATCAGCGAGATCCTCGGTTTAGTCTTATGCTGATCTCTGAAAATTGTCTGTGGTAAGGTTTTGGTAGATGTTTTCCTTTTACTGTATTACTGACGACATCGATGACGAATTCTTTTCCAACACTCACATTGTTTGGCGTCCATAATCTAGTTTTCTATTGAAACAATTAAGAAAACGTCCTTTTTCTATGGCTTTATAATACAGAACGGATCCGTGTTTGTAATCAACAACCTAACCCTCTAATACACAACCCCGCTTTTAGGCGACTGTATACATTGTTTAAGCATTTTTGTATTTTTTTTCTTTCCGATTCAATCAAAACTTTTTAATTTAGGACCAGTGAAGAAAATTGTCAGACAAAAGAGGCACAAAACAAGCAACAAAGAAGACGCGGCGATTACTCTTCATCCCAACTGGTAGCAGATAATGACATGATCTCGAAAATTTTTGTTGCAGACAAAACGGAGCCTGAATTTGTTGCGTACTTTTCAACTTGTGAATAATCAATTATTACCAACCCAAAATCGAAACTTTTTGTTGATAGATCTTCAGCAGCGTTGCAGTGTTTACCGATTCGAAGTTACCGCTCGAAAATCACAATGCAAGCCTTAAAAATCTCTAAATTCGTGGTGCACGATCTTTGTCCTATTCTGTTCAAGTTGGAACAAACGTATGTCGCATTAGATAGAATGTCGCAACAAATTTAGGTTGCGACATTGTCGTTATTGTTGCGCGATGGTTGAATTTTGGTTCACTGTTTAGGACTGTTCAGTATATCTATAAATGGTTTTTGATGCCTTTTAAAGCGTTTTTATATATTTTTATTCATTGAAAAATTGATGTTATGATCACCATTCAGATGTCATTGTTTCTTTTGTATTGAATTGCAACAATTAACATATGTATATATATATATATATTTTTTTTTTTTTTTTTTTCAATATGAGAACCACGCGACAATAGTGAGTCTTGAAACTGTTTTTGTCAATATCGAGCGCAAAGGGCTGACAAGATACTATTCAATTGTTGATACTTGCCTTATCAGTACCTTTCTCCCAATTGTGCTAGAATTTCTAGAGCTAGAAAAAATAAATATAAAACTCATCATAACTTAAGTGATTTGTCGAAGTTTTTTAATTGGTTTCACAAGAATGTATTTAAAAAAAATCATGAAAAACTTTCTGAAGAAATCTATACATAAGTTCCTGGGGAAGTCTCTAGAGATATTTTAGAAGCAATATGCATACATCTCGAAAAATACTAGTGGAATTTCTAGCAGAGCTTTCAATGGTTCTTTAACGGAATCTATTACTTAATTCTTGATTGAAACTCTGGTCGAGTTCCTGTTGAACGTCCAACGGAATTCTTGAAAAAATCTCTGAAGAATGTCGAAAAAATATAATAGAAATTCCTAAAGAAATCAATACAGAATTTTCCGAAGATATTCAGAAACGGTAGAACATTTATCGAATAGTTCGATATGGAGGCATAGCTGAAGAAACTCCTTGGGAAAGCCATGTAGCAATTCCTAAAAGAATCTTTTCACAAATAAGAATTACTACACCGCCGAAGATCGTCGTGATGTTTAACTTCGAGTGCTTGCTGGTTGGGGTGTTATAAGCGTACGTATTGAATGCACATGGTGCATGTGGTGCATGGCTGAATCTTTTTTGACCGTAATTTATCCTAAAGTTCTTAAGAGCAATTCAATTGCATTGATGATGCGCACTTGTATTTCACGGCTCATATTGCTGTCAGCCGTTAGAAAGTGTCCAAGGCAGGAGAATTCCTCCACCAACTCAAAGGTTTCCCTGTCCAGCTAATAGCATGCATTTTGTGTTCGATGCATTCACCACAAGTCTGTCCTTTGCTCCTTCGAGTTTAGGCAAATTTACCGGATTTCGTCATGTTTAAGTAGGTAATGATGTTTAGTCATTGTCCGGCGATCAATAGTCGCAAAGACGTAGTTTAGACAGCTCTCAACCGTTGGAGGATTGCGTCAGTCTTGTCTAGGAGTCAAAGATCAATACCAAATCTTTGTGGGTGGGAAGTAGACAACCCTCATGCAGTGGTCCAGGGCTGTACCACTTACGAATGTACTCTCTAAAATAAAAACTCTCATTTTTGAGTAGCGCCCATGCCGCACAGGGACTGTGTTGGAAACACACATTTTTTTTAAATTGCTCGTACGCTCACATTTTTGCAAAATATCAATATTTTTCGGTATTTGAAGGTGGTTTATAAACTCAGTGAGGTTACCATGTCGAAATTATTGCAAAATACATGCTCATGTGAGCGTACGAGCAATTTTAAAAAAATGTGTGTTTCCAACACAGTCATGTGCGGCATGGATGTTTACTAAAAATGTGCAGGCCGAACACATTTTTGAGCGTAGCCGTTTTTGCGTGTATGCGAATTGCTAATGCTAATACCGAGAAACGAATCGATGTACCCTCAGCATGGGTTTTGTGAAATAGCAGCGGGCTTAGCGACAGAGCTACGTCCATTTCAATTCTGTATGGAATTATTCACCCCTGTGTTTGCTAAGAGATAGATTTAATTTGAATCTCAATTAGCGGCTCAAATATTTCCGAGGAACATCACCGTAATCTCATTCGTTTGAATACCACGCAGTTTTTTCTTCGATGAATCATCTTTCCGGTCTGCTAAGTGAGCTGAGCAATCGTTTTATTGCAACCGACCTGAACAAATTTGATCCATGAGTGATAGTTAGTCATTAGTTGACCGCGTGTAAAAACTCGGTGTATGATTCATTTCAAATGCCACTTTTGCTCCAATGATGTAAATTATAATTATAATTAGAAACTCGAATAGTTATTCGAGTTTCTAATTTGAACTTACATTGTTTTATGCATCAATAATTATGTACATTCCAACGTGTTAAATTAAGAATATTGACGAAGTTTTTGAAAAATATTCATTTTTTTATGATTTGATTAATTTTTCGAACGACTTGTTGACACATCGTTCTCAAATTCCTCCTCCCAGTAAAATTTGTGTGCTGAACATTGTTGGAAGATCATTCCCTGTTGTGCATTTGGACGAGTCGGACGTGTGCTCCGTATCTCACCACGCGATAGACCTCGTAGAAGTAGAGTTTTTCCCCCGCAATTGCGGAAGGTTTTTTATATCGTGCGTTCTCCTGCTTGTGCGAAGTGTTGTGTCGCAAGGTGGTATCCAGCGCAACGCGGAAGCGAGGTGCTTGCATCATCGTACATCAAGGTCAACGAATAATCGCATCCAAAAGTCATCATTATCGCCATCATCAGCCCCTCCGTCAACAAAGAGGACGGCGGCGACGGGTGCGAAGGCAGACACGACGGACAGCTTTACCATCTGCCTGCCTGTGATAAATATCTACCTGCTCCGGTCAGATAAGTATCACTCTTTCGATACACTCTTTTGTCCGCCCAATTTGTTTTGATCGCTTTTGTCTATTGTATCCCCAGTCCACATTCGACCACGTGCTACTGTATACGGGTAAGGGTGTACAAACTGTAAATAATAGAACATTTTTTTTTGTTTTTTTTTTATTAGCTATTTTTTCTTTTTTTTCAATACCGTTTTTTTTTGCATCCTACAGGGTGCGCTAAAATAAACATAAGAATTGAATTCGTATATTATTAGTACAAGTTTTTTTTTTTGCTTTATTTTTTTTTTCTATATATTATTAACATTGTTTGGTTTACAAACCAAACAGTTGTCGTCCTAAGGAAGAAAGTGCATTGTAAATACTTTAAGGTTTTTCTCTTCCTCTTTTGCACTTTTGAGTTATTTTCCATAAATTTGTTTCCACATGGACGATTCGATTGGAGGCGAAACGCCTCCCAATGATATCATTGCTCGTACGCGGTTCTATCAGCCATCTTCGCCTGGACCTTGGGTTGTCTATTTCCGGCGCAAATGCAAACCATTGAATATGCTTTCGATTTCTCGAGAGCTGACGCGTAAGTATCCTGGGACCGTTATTCACCAAGTGAAAGCATCCAAGCTGCGTGTTACCGCACCTAGCTACAAAGCAGCAAATGAAATTGCTCAACACGAAGCGTTTACTGTTGAATACGCGGTCTATGTGCCAGCACGAGAAGTGGAGGTGGAGGGGAAGATCCTCGACGAAATGCTGACATGTGAGGACATCAAGACCGGCTTTGGTCGATTCAAAAATAGGTCAATTCCTGATGTGGCTATCCTAGACTGTAAACGCTTATCTAAGGTTTCCATGGAAGGAAATAAAAAGGTGTACTCGCCTTCAGCGTTTTTTCGAGTGACTTTTCCAGGTTCCGTCCTCCCGGAATTTGTTGTAATTGATGGTGGTTTTTACCCAGTGCATCTTTTTAGGCCGAAGGTTTTTAATTGTACCAAATGCAAGCAGTTTGGTCACAGTGATAGCTTTTGCGACAACAAGCCCCGTTGTGGCAAATGCAACCAAGCTCACTTGGAGGACTCTTGCACACAGGAAGCGGAAAAATGTAGCTACTGTGGCGGAGATCCACACGACTTGCAAGTTTGCCCGGCTTACAAAAGACGCATTCGAAATGAGAGTCGCTCTATCATAAAGCGCTCCAAACAGACATATGCGGAGATGGTGAAATCTTTTAAAACACCAGATTCCGTGTCTGAATCAGCTGTCCCAGTTGAAAATCCCTATCAGGAGTTGTCTTCCGATGATCAGGACGATGGCGAAACTGATGAGGGTGGATCTCTTTCGGAGGTACACGCACCTGGAAAAAGGAAGTCATCATCTTCCCCGGGATTGCGCCGAAAGGTCTTTTTAAAGTCTTCCCTCAAAAGTTTGCCTAATGTTAAAGGAGACGGGGTAAACTTAAAAACTCCGAAGAATCAGGTTCCTCTAGCTTCAGATCCATGTTGTAGCAAGAACCTGCCACCCCCGTCTCCGCCTGTTAAATACACTTCAAAGAGAAATAATCGACAAGGTAGCAAGAAAAAAGCTACCAAAGTTCCTCGCAGTTCAAGCAAGCCTCCTAGACCCAAGCGTGGACTGTTTACTTTTAGGGTTCTCGTGGATCGCTTATATAATGCCCTCAGCCTTCCAGAAACGAGGCATTATTGATATGTTTATACCTACAGTAGAAGAATATCTTCGGAATCTAACACAATCATGGCCCCTCCTTGCTGCGATCATATCTTTCGATGGATAATTCATCAAGTGAGGTACAAGATATGATCACTGTGCTACAGTGGAACTGTCATAGTCTAAAACCTAAATTAGACCTGTTTAAGTTTTTGATTCACAACTCTGATTGTGATATATTTGCCCTTTGTGAAACATGGCTTTCTTCTGAAGATGAACTCAACTTCCACGATTTTAACATTATACGCCAGGATAGAGATGACCATTATGGGGGAGTTCTTTTGGGGATCAAAAAGACTTACTCATTTTATAGAATTCCAATCGCGACTCATCCTGGCGTAGAAATCGTCGCTTGCCAAATAAACGTAAAGGGTAAAGAACTTTGCGTAGCTTCCATTTACATTCCTCCAAGAATTTCAATTAACCGCCGTCATCTTTGGAATGCGGTTTCTGCACTATCACATCCAGTTTTAATTCTGGGTGATATGAACGCGCATGGTACAGGGTGGGGCGAACCATATGACGATAATAGAGCGGCCATTTTCTATGATTTGTGCGACGATTTCAATTTGAACATTTTAAATACAGGTGAAGTGACACGTATTGCATCTGACGGCAAAGAAAGTCGTCTCGACCTATCACTGGGGTCAAGTTCACTATCATTCGATTGCTTGTGGAAGGTAATCGAGGATCCTCATGGTAGTGATCACTTACCCATTATAACCACCATAAAGCATAATAGTGAAAGGTCAGACCATCCAATTCAGGTTCCTTTTGACCTCACAAGGAATATCGATTGGCAAAAGTATGCAGAAGCGGTATCTTTTGGCATCGAATCATTCAATTCCCTCCCACCTTTGGATGAGTATCGATTCCTGTCTGAACTGATATATAAGAGTGCATTAGAATCACAAAAACGACGTGTTCCAAGTGCAACCTTCAAAAGAAGACCAGTCACACTAGGCTGGGATGATGATTGCACCCAGTTGTATCTTAAAAAATCTGATGCTTTCAAAACTTTTCGTAGGCACGGTACCTCAGATCTTTATCAAGAGTACGCAAAGCTCGAAAGACAGCTGAGAAACCTGCTGAAAGCGAAGAAGCGTAGTTATTGGCGACACTTCATTGAGGGTCTCTCAAGAGAAACTTCAATGACAACGCTTTGGAGAGTGGCTCGCAACATGCGAAACCGCTCTTCTTCTAATGAGAGTGACGAATACTCCAACCGTTGGATATTCAGCTTTGCGAAAAAGGTCTGCCCAGACTCAGTCCCAGCACAACCGATTTCTTGGGAAACATCCCCAAGAGACGGTTCTCTGGACAGACCCTTCACTATGCTGGAACTTTCTATGGCTCTTCTTTCATCAAACAATTCCGCTCCGGGACGCGATATGATCAAGTTCAATCTTCTAAAGAATCTCCCAGATATCGCGAAAAGACGATTACTGGACCTGTTCAACTCATTCATGGAGAACAACATCGTCCCGCATGAATGGAGACAGGTCAAAGTAATAGCTATTCAAAAGCCTGGTAAACCAGCGTCTGATCATAATTCATACCGCCCAATTGCTATGTTATCATGTTTAAGGAAATTGTTGGAAAAAATGATCCTATCACGACTCGATCATTGGGTCGAATCGATTAACTTGCTTTCAAATACACAGTTCGGGTTTCGCAAGGGCAAAGGAACAAACGATTGTCTAGCGTTGCTTTCAACAGATATACAACTGGCCTTTGCGGAAAAGGAGCAACTGGCTTCAGTTTTCTTGGATATTAAGGGCGCCTTTGATTCAGTTTCCATAGGAATATTGTCAGAAAAACTGCACAATAGTGGACTTCCAGGAATTTTAAATAATTTCTTGTATAATTTGTTGTCAGAAAAACATATGAGTTTCAATCTCGGACAACTGACAACTACCAGAATAAGTTACATGGGCCTACCCCAAGGCTCATGTTTAAGTCCCTTGCTTTATAATTTTTACGTGAAAGACATTGATAGTTGCTTGGAAGGACAATGCACGCTAAGACAACTTGCAGATGATGCTGTGGTTTCTCTAAAAGGCCCACATGCAGAAATGTTGCAAAGACCATTGCAAAATTCTCTAAATAATCTGTCAATCTGGGCAAGAAATTTAGGGATCGAGTTTGCTCCGCAAAAAACTCAATTGGTTGTGTTTTCTAGAAAGCGGAACCCAGCCCAACTGAAACTCAATCTTTTGGGAATAGAAATCGACCAGTCTTTGACTTCGCAATACCTTGGGGTCTGGTTTGATTCAAAAGGCACTTGGGGTACCCAAATCAAGTATTTGGTGCAAAAATGTCAACAAAGGATCAATTTTCTACGCACAATTACCGGAACATGGTGGGGTGCTCACCCGGAAGACCTCATAAAACTTTACAAAACGACTATTCTCTCTGTTATTGAGTATGGCTCTTTCTGCTTCCACTCAGCAGCAAACTGCCACCTAAAAAAGTTGGAACGAATTCAATACCGTTGTTTGCGTATTGCTCTCGGCTGTATGCACTCAACGCATAATGCGAGCCTTGAGGTCCTGGCAGGGGTGAAACCTCTCCAGAACTGATTCCGGGAGCTCTCGCTAAGGTTACTTATCAAGTGTGGAGTGAGCAACACACTTGTCATTGAAAATTTCGAAGAAATGCTCAGTCTGAACACTCAATCAAAATTCATGAGAATCTATCTGTTCTACATGTCATCTGATATAAGCCTACCAAGTTATAATCCTCCCCGTGTACACTTCACTAATGACAGTTCCTCTGTTAAATACGATCTGTCCATGAAACAAGCTATTCATGGAATACCAGATCAACTTCGATGTATATCTATTCCTCGCATTTTTAACGAAAAGTACCAAAATGTCAATTCCTGTAAGAGATTCTTCACTGATGGGTCTCGCATAAATGGATCCACTGGTTTCGGTGTCTTCAATGAAAATTTCGCCGCCTTCCGCAAACTTCAGGAACCTTGTTCGGTTTATGTTGCTGAGCTGGCAGCAATCAACTTCGCTTTGGGGATGATTTCCAACATGCCCGTAGACCATTTCTTCATCTTCTCGGATAGCCTTAGTTCGATTGAGGCACTCCGGTCGATGAAACCTGTAAAACATTCATCTTACTTTCTTACAAAAATAAGGGAGCAGATGGGTGCACTGGTCGAAAGATCATACAAGATTACCTTTGTATGGGTCCCCTCACATTGCTCAATTTATGGCAATGAGAAGGCGGACTCTCTCGCAAAGGTGGGCGCACAGGAAGGTGAGATCTATGATAGAAGAATTTCACATGATGAATTTTTCCATTTTGTTCGCCAGAGTTCTCTTCAAAGTTGGCAAAATGATTGGCGAGATGGCCAGCTGGGACGGTGGTTACATTCCATTATTCCTAATGTTTCTTTGCGAGTGTGGTGGTATGGTCTGGATGTAAGTCGCAATTTCATTCGCGTGATGTCAAGACTTATGTCCAACCATTACTCGCTAGACGCGCATTTACACAGGATTAACCTCGCGTTGAGCAATGTTTGTACTAAGTGCGGTTCCGGTTATGATGACATCGACCACGTAGTTTGGCAATGCCCGGATAACGACGCCTCCAGAGCGCTACTTTTGGATACCCTTGAGGCCCGAGGTAGACAACCCTTTGTTCTTGTGAGAGATGTGTTGGGGACCCGCGATGTCACATACATTGGATGTATTTTCGACTTTCTTCACTCTGCTGGTATAAAAGTTTAATTTGCTTGTGTTTTCTTCTCCAGTTTTTTTTTCTCTGTTTTGTCCTCTTTGTGTTACCAAGCTGCTCCTGGCCATCCGGAAAACCAAGTCCCACAACAAGTTGGTACCAACACCACAAGGCACCGAATACGCTAGCAAGATGCGATTCACCCCCGGATGAGCAGCAGTGAAACCTTTGGCCCAATCCTTACCCTGTCCATCCCTCAAAATGTGACCTTCTAACCTCGAGCTGCCACGAGTACCCTGGCTTCCACCCATTACTAACAGATATCATTAAAAAGTTATTACTCTGTATAATGTATACTATTAAGTACAAAGAAAGATCCTCGGCTCCGTAAAGCGTTATACGCGATTGAGCCCCAAATAAACGAACTAGATAAAAAAAAAAAAAATTGTTGGAAGATCATCCACAAATGGACGCACATGTACCGCACAGACGATGACACACATTTTTCAAAGTGAAACGCAATAAAGTTCCAGTCTATTGACATTTGCACAAGTGTCACCGACAAGTGGCAACTGACGGGAAACGATAAGCAAATCTTCTCCTCTATCGGAAGAGGATTTACTGCTGCTGCTGTTGCTGCTGCTGCTGATGATAGCTGAAACAATGTACCTAGAGGTACACTTCATCTTTGTATATGACAGCGTAGAATGTTGACATCTTCTTTGTTCAATTCGGCTTTCAGCCTCTGGATTGTCAACTTTCAACAAGTTTCAATATTTGTCGAAATGTTGAATAAAACGATTCTTGAGCAAATGAAGTCACTCAAATAGTGATATAAATACTTCCCTGGAATTCCAAATCTATGGAATTGTGACAGATTTAAAGACGTGAGTACCATCTACTTATTCATATTTTCGTGAAACTTAAATAAAGAGTCTAAAATTTTACCTGCGTATTTCACCACTTATCATCTCTGTACTATCTAGTGAATCAGTGCCTACCAACACTGATAGTGGGCGTTTCCCGAAACACAATTCCATTCGCTGCAGCAAATCTAGCACTATAGCCTGAAATTACAGTTCCATGTCAGATTGCCATGAGGGTAGACACATATTGTATTCCTTAGTCGGTGCGGAGCCCCTAATTATATTCAGATTTATTCCGCTCATGTTGGATTGAATGTTATCCCGTCGTCGTCGTCGTCGTCGCCACGCCTGAGCGAGCCCAACCCGACCCGACCGACCCAGCTCGACACCATTATAAATCAATATATGGAAAAACTCATTTGTAATTTTGTACGCCAAAAACAGGTACCGGGCTAGGGAGATGTTTATGTCGTATAGCGTTTATCTTTTTTCGATGTCACTTTCTCCCTATACTTGTCAGGTACGGTTTGGGAACGAGTATCGCTAAAACTTGGGCCTTGAAAAAGTAGTTTAATCCTTTTAGTCTCTAAGCCTCTCGTCGGTGAGCATCAGGGCTTCCTACGGGCAGACTCACATTACGACGAGGAGGAGGTATTTACGACAACTCGAGGGTAATCCTAATTAATCTCGACCGCAAACTTCGACGGATTAGTCGTCCTCATCGGGGCGGGGGTGTCCCAGCCAGCGCAGCGTATCGACCGACGGCGAATGAGAACGGAGATTATCTGCTTGTGGCCCATCTCCACCCATCGGCCTTGTATGCTTAGCATGTGTGAGGGTTTTTTTTGCGATTGGGGTGAATAAGGCTTGGGGAAGCCTTGCGTCAATTGTTTAGTGATAGTGGTGAAAAAAGTGATAGGGCTTTTAACTCACCCAAGTAACCATGCTGTAGAAGCTGTATATTGCATTGCATGTATAAAGCACGTATATTGACATAAAGTGGGAAATAGTGCCCTAATTAACGGTATAATCGTAATTCAACAAAAGTAGGTTCTGACCTTACCGGTCAGACTAAGGCCTGAGCGCCCTCTGCTGTACGTAGGAGTCGTCTTCAATCTATTCGGTCCATGGCTGTGCGTCTCCAGTTCCGCACTCTTCGAAGATCCGAAAATCGTTCTACACTTGCACACCGGTCGGATGGCTCTCGAGAACCATTTTAATCGGATTGCTATCCGACATTCTGTTGACGTGACCCGCCCACCGTAGCCTCCCGATTTTCGTGGTGTGAACGATGGCTGATTTTCTCAGCAGCTGATGCAGCTCGTGGTTCATTCACCATCTCCAAGTCCCGTCTTCCATCTCCGCCGTAGATGGTACGCAACACGTTCCGATGGAAAACTCCAAGGGCACGTTGTTCCTCTGCACGTAGTGTCAATGTTTCGTGCCCATAGAGGACTACCGGTCTAATCAGCGTTTTAATAGATAGTTAACTTCATGTGATGGCGAACTTTGTTCGATCGTAGAATTCTGCGGAGTCCAAAATAAGCTCGATTTTCTGTCACAATACGTCTCTGAATTTCTCTGCTGGTATTGTTGAGCCCTTGAAGTCCTTTGCCATCATGTACTTTGTCTTCGACATATTAATGACTAATCCGATTCGCCTGGATTCACTCTTTAGTCGGATGTACGTTTCCGCCAGCGTCTCAAATTTGCGAGCTATAATATCAATATCATCAGCGAAACCAAGCAGCTGAACGGACTTCGTGAAAATCGTTCCACTTGTGTTTATTCCCGCTCTCCTAATTACACCCTCTAAGGCAATGTTTAACAGCAAGCACAAAAGACCATCACCTTGCCGTAGCCCTCTGCGAGATTTGAAGGGACGCGAGAGTGTCCCTGATACTCAAACTACGCACATCACTCGATCCATCGTCGCCTTGATCAATCGTATCAGCTTATACGGGAATCCGTACTCGTGCATAATCTGCCATAGCTGGTCTCGATCGATTGTAGTATACGCCGATTTAAAATCGATGAACAAGTGATGTGTGGGCCACGTTGTATTCGCAGCATTCCTGATCCGTTTTACCGCGTTCACCCATGAATCCAGCCTGATATTTCCCCACGAACTCTCTTGCATTCGATGATAGATGGTGCACAGTGGGAATAAATACCAAATATCTGCTCGGAGTGGATGGATTCGAATGAATTTTCGACACAAACTTTAAAAAAATCTATGTAGTTTCGGATAAGGAGGGTGTCATTCGCCGCAAGATGCTGGAAATCGGTGTATTTAGCTCGTTTTACCCCACTCTTCTTTTCCATTTGTAGACTTTTATCCGTACGAAAAATTTGAAAATTTGTATGGATCGTAGACTTTGGCCAGAACTCGGTAAAATAGTCTAAAGGTAGTAAGCTGGTGTACAATGCATGCCAAAATTTTGCTTTTTAATGTTCTCCTGTTAAAGTGAAGAGTGCTCTTGTTGACTGAAATCCTTTAAATATGTTTGACAAGAAGAAAATATGAATAAGAAGTTACTGTTCAAATCAATAAGATGAATTTTCGCAACACTGCTTGTAACCGTTCTCTAACTCGTATGAGGGTTTAGTAAACCTGGTGGGCTGGTGGCATTGGCGTAGCTAGGGGGTGATCCAGGGGTGCCTGGCATCCCCTAGAATTTTTCCTTGACAGTCACCTAACATTTAAAAATTCACACAATAATTCCAATATTTATCAATGGCACATTTGAACAAAACTTAAGCAAACCAGAAATTACTTATATAACTGTTGTACGTTTGACGTTTTGGATATTGGTAAGAACAATCAACAGACTTCTCCATAGATTCTTCTAGAAATACCTCTATCTATTCATACAGTGATTTCTCTAGGCTTCCTTTATGGATTCCTCCCGATATTTCTTCAATAAACTTCCTTTAGGATACTCTAGGCAATATTGATGAAGTTGTACATACTAGAAATTTCTGCAGAGGGTGATCCAGCAAATTCTGCTAGGATTTCTTTAGTAATTCTTACTATGATTCTTCTCGGAATTCTTCTAGGGATTCCTCTACAAATTTCTATTGGGATTTCTTCAGGAATTTCTGGTGGAATTACTTAAGCAATCTTCCTGAGATCCTTTCAGAAGTTCCTCCGGTGATTCTTCCAAGATTCTTCCAGAAATCATGGAATTCCTCCAGGCGCTTATATTGGCCTTCCTCCGGGAATTGTGGCTAGGATTGCTCAAGCAACTCCTGCTGCGATTCTTACAGCGATTTCTCTTCTCCTCTAAAAATTCTAACTGTGATACCTTCTGAAAAGTTCTTCTGGAAGATCTCCCTGAGATTTATCTATAAAATCCCTTCCTTGATTCTTCCATACATTTCTGCAAGGATATATCCAGGACTTTCCACAGAGGTTCTTCCAGTAATTCCACAGGAAATTTCTCCAAGAACTTCTATTAACCTTCCTCCATGAATTTCAGCTGGAATTCTTCAAGCAATTTCCATGAGGACTCCTCCAGAAATACTTCTAGAGATTTCTCCTGGCATGCATACTTGCTGCAATACTTTCGGAAATCTTCCTGAGATTCCTCCAGGAATTCTTCCTGCGATTCCATCAGGGATTCCTCCAGTATACTTCTACCGATTCTTGCAAGGAAAACTGTAGGTATTCCTCCAGGCATTTGTTAGAGGAACTTCTCTTAAGTACCACTTGCATTGCTGATTCTAGGATTTCTCTAGAAAATACTTCTATGACAGCTCCCGGAATTCTAGAAATTCCTCCAGATGTTCATGCGGTTCTTCCAGCTATTGTTCCTCCAGAAATTCTAACTGTTTCTACGGACTCATCTAGAGCTTTTTACTGGCATTTTTGCTGAGACCTTTCAAGGCAATCTTCTTGGTATTCTTGCAGAAATTGCTTTGGTTGCTCCACCAGGGATTTCTCCAAGGACTCATCCAGGAATTCCTTCAGAGATTTTATCCAAAGATTTCTCCAGAAAATCATCATGGAATTTCTGCAAGAATACCTCAAACAACTCCTCCAGTGATTCTTTCATCAATTCCTCCAGAAATTCTTCCTAGTGGGGGACTTCTCTATAGATTCTCCCAGAATACCTCTACCGGTTCTTGCAGGGACTTCTCTAGGTTCTTCTCTTACGTTAGCACTAAGTACAAAAATTGAAAGTGACTTCTCTAGGTATTCCAAGGATGTTTTTTCTTTGGTTCCCCCGCATTCCTGATGGGGTTTCTCTAGAAATTTCTGTACAGTTTTCTCCGGCAATTCCTTCTAGGATTTCAGCTGAGTTTCTACAGTGATACATCCCAGAATCCTTCTAAGAATACCTCCTGAGATTTTTCCTGTGATTTCTTCAGAAACTCTCCGGTGATTCCTCCAGGATTTTTTATCCAAGATGAAACTAACTCCTCCAGTTATTCTTTTAGGGGTTTTTCTAAGAATTTCTCCAGGGATTCCTTCAATAGCTTGCTGAGATTATTCAAGACAATCTTTCTAGGAGTCTTGCAGAAGTACCTTCGGTGTGTCCTCCTGGAAATCTGGGATTTCTCCAAATATTTCTTGTTGGACTTCTCCAGGAACTCCTCTTGACTTTCATCCAGGAACTCCTATGATTCCATAAGCGATTCCTGCTGCTTCTAATGTTACAGGAATGCCTCCTAGGTCTTCTTCAGAAATTCTTACTTTGGACTTTTCATTTTGGTAAGCATGTTGGTTCTCATAGAGAGGCATGTTTTCCAGAAAAACAAACGATGAGTATGATTAGAGTGTCACGTCTGTTTATCTGTGCGATATGTATCATAGGGAACATAAAGCCGAGGCGGTAAACGCACGGGTATTCAGCATGACCATGCTGAGGGTGACGGGTTCGATTCCCGGTCGGTCCAGGATCGTTTCGTAAAGGAAATTTCCTTGACTTCCTTGGGCATAGAGTATGTTCGTGCCTGCCACACGATATACACATGCAAAATGGTCATTGGCAGAGGAAGCTCTCAGTTAATAACTGTGGAAGTGCTCATAGAACACTAAGCTGAGAAGCAGGCTTTGTCCCAGGAGGACGTTACGCCAAGAAGAGAGAGAGAGAGAGAGAGAGAGATGTATCAGGTTTCATCCGAAGATGAAATATCCACACATTCGGAAAAGTGTGTATCGCATAAGCATTCCATCAGATGAAGTTAATTGCCGCTCGAGGCATGACACGCGAGATTGCCATTTCATTTTTACTGAAAGTAGCAAACACCGGGTAAAACGCATAATGCGAAACCATATAGGTGTTGATTAAAGTTTAGTAAGGTTCTTGGACTTAAGCTGATATTTCATGCTGAAGATTGATCTGAGCTGTCAAAACCATAGCCACTACCCAAACTAGGTACGATCAAACTCTTACAATCACAACACAAGGAAACAACAGCAACGATGAAAACCAATTCGGTATCGATTGAAGAACGCCAGAGGTGAAGATACACAGAGGACACTGTGTAAAACGTATAATGCGAAGAGCCATATATGTATGAGATAATTAAAGCTATTAAGCAACATACCTACAATCCCACCCTTATTAAACCTCACAGTTGAGGCTTGAGAAGGACAGCTGATTATCTCGGAGAAACACAAGGTCAACTGCACCATTGCTCCGGTTAGCGCAGTAAGGGCAGAATACTGTGGAGGGCGCCCTAATACTTCACAAGCTCCGTTAAGCGATTAGGAGTTTATTAGACCGCCCTAACCACTCATTGCTAGGCACGGTAAGCATATAGCCGCATCACACCATGAATTAGGGGTCACATGTTAGTGGATTTTTACCACCGGAACAGGTGGTCCGTAGTGTTTTTCTTAGCCAATTGTGACAATTGCTACCGACACTACACAGCTATCTAGGCTGATCGGGAAAAGAAGTAAATTTATGATCAGCGTTCAGAGGCATTACACAGGCGTTTTCGGTGGTTTCGAAGGGTCTCAAAGGCGTTACAGAGGTTTTGAAGGGGTTGCCTCCTTAGCAGTTTCTGAAATTATATTTTGGATCACTGTTCTTAAGTGAGCTCCAGGGAGATTCCAGCGGCGCTTCTAAGCGTTTCATGATCGTTTCAGGTGGTTTCAGAAGAGATTCAAGACGCTCAGACTGTTTACGACTAAAGATCCGATGACCTATGTATACTCAAGGGAGCTCTTAGAGATTGTTAAACAAACATTCAACCTACCACTTGTCAGCATACAGTTGCATGAGGCTGTGTAAGCATGATTTTCATTCAATCATGCAAGCACTCGAGTAATGCTTGTAGATAAAATGATTATACCTAAATTCTATCAAACGCCCTTAAAAACTCTCGAAATGTTCTTAAGTCTAGTCGTGCATTGGGGTCATCATGACCCACACAAGGCACGTTGAGTGTGCTTTACGTCAGTGCGGTAAGTGTCAGCTAATGCACGAAGAAGGTTAAAACGTTTCTGAAACCCCCTGAAACCCTCTTAAAAGCGTTTAAGGGAACGTCCATAAATTACGACACGCTTTAATGGGGGAGAGGGGGTTCTGCACAGTGTGATAACAACCCATATAAAAATTCCAGAGGTCCCATACAAAAAGTGTGACATAGAGGGGGGGGGATTATAAATGGTCAATTTTGCGTCACGTAATTTATGGACGTTCCCTAAAGCAGTGTTGCATTTGAACTGAACGCGAGCCAAAAATGAACTGAACGCGTTCAATTTTTTGAACGTGAACGCAGTAAACATTGAACTTGCGTGTCAGAGCTTTTTACTGCTCAAGAACGCCCGTTCAGATCCCCATTCGGCTCAATGTTCTAATGCACTATTCTATCAATATGTAAAGCTAATGAATCGGTCCAGCCGTCCAGAGTTTCGTAGAAATGAGACTTCATGGAACATGGCCCTGTACCACATAATACCATATTAGTAATACGTACATACATTGCATTGTGGGGTTGGGAAGGAAGCGGATCGAATCGTCCGGGGTGACAGCGCCTCGGTCCTTATGGTCCACTGCACGAATTTATGCTGGCCTGCTTACTCTCACAGTGTCGGCACCTCTCAAACGTCAAATTTTCGGTGAGAGTAAGCAGGCCAGTATATATTCGTGCAGTGGACCATGGCGCGTTTTTATGCAAAACAACGCCCAAAAGCTTGGATGCGTCTTCATATCCTATATGCCTTCTCTCCTAGGACTTTGTGACGCATTTGCATACATTAGTTGTTGCACGGAAAAATGCGCCATACGACCTAGGCCATTGTGACATCGGGCATTAAATTCTGCACCGAAATACGGATTATCCGCAATCCACGGTGGCCGGACCGGCCCCATCACAATAGAAGGTCAGATTCTGAATCCAATGAGCCCAAGATTGCTAGAATTGGCGAAAAAATGGCAGAAATATAACCATTTCAGTTTAGCGGGTACCAGGGTATCATGTTAGCATGTTGGCATTATACTGGTGCAGTTCTTGCTCATTGTTCAAGGTGCGTTCAATTTCGAGCTCGCTCGCGTTCCAAATTTTGAACTGAACAATGTTCAAATCATTTTGATCGCAGCGTGCCGAATTTGAACATGAACGCAAATTGATCGCGTTCAAATGCAACACTGCAAAGGCTCCTGAGAACCCCACACCTTGGCTTTAAAATTGATTGAGTTACCGTCGCTCGGGGTGACATTAGGCCTGGAGGGTAACATTGGTCCATCGATCCCACGGATTGAATATGGATGCAAAGTATCTTAGAATTATGTATTCTAGTAGTTTACCACACAATATGCATTTCCGCCGTATTCTAAACGTGTCATTGGGCCACTATGACACCCCGCACGACGGTACAGCAGAAAAGTGTCCAAAATAGGAGCCCTGCCGAGATGGTTCCACTTCCCTATGCTGTGACAAATCATTAGAGTATGTAATTAAAACCTACAAAACTTCATTACACTCTATCGATGTGTATGTTTAATGTTCTTCTAGAGAAATCTGCTCCATCTCTACTTTACGTAATAAGGGAAAATCCAACATCAGCCACAAAAACAAGTTAAATTAACATGATGAAATTAAATAAATAATTCATCTCGGAAACCGTACTCTCAATATGCAAATTTTGTTTAAAAAACGAGAAATCCCTACCTCGCCATTAGAGCGAACCCATTCAATCAGTATGTAGAGCCGACGTCAGCAATCGCGACGACGTTCGCAACAACAACGGCAACCACCGCACAATGCCATACGGAGCAACATCCTTGAACTCTATCGTAGGGTACCTCCGTGTTTCCCCGCGAACCTGATACGACGGTCACACCGCATACCATACCACCTCATCTAGAGTCACGGTGGCTCAGCAGCTGTCACGTTGCCAATGCAAACGTTGAAATGGAAAAAAATGGGGACACACTCGGCCGCTCAGCCCAGTCGCACTTATAGCGAGCTGTGACGGGTAATTCCTCCAAATCAAGTCAACAAGCTGGCCCAAGGTGGCGACGACGACGACGACGACAGCGATGGATGTTGGTGTTACGTGAACCCATTTGACGTACGCAATTGAAGGTGATCCTTTTGGGTGCCTATGGGGTGGGGGGATTTCGCGGAATCGATGTCGAGGCCGTTGCTGTCGAAAAGGACACTCTCAGCTGCTACACCCATACAACGATGAATCACTGCCACCACGACACGACGACGACGTCGAGCCTTTGACGTAGACAATTGCAAAATTAACTCCCAGCAGCAGCGGAAGCCCCCGGGGGGTCCTATGGCGTAATGCGCCTGTGTAAGTGCGCAGTCTGACGCACACGGATGCATACTACTATGTTGAGGTCGAGCTCTCGGAAAACAGCTGGTCGGCCCCCCGACATCTCCGCGAGTGGATCCGGAACGCGCGTGGGGGAGGCTTCTGCTGGGAGCTGGATGGAGCCGGTACATGCGCACAGCTACGGGCGTGGTACGGAAAGATGGTAGCATCCGATAGCTGGTGTAGTACCATTCCAGCAGGCAGAAGGCACAATCACATGTCAATGGATCTCGGTGGTACCGAGAAGCGGCACATGTTTCGTCCGTATCATCCATCTATCCGCCACCGCTGAAGATTTACGCCAACAACGCTCTCTGCCTACCATGACCCGGCCGTCAGCTGACTAGCGGCACTGAGACTGAGAGACGACTTCAGCCAGACCGGGCCATATAGCCGTCCGTCGTCATCGGTGGGGTTCTCTCCCACGTTGGCGCTGTTCAATGTAAGCGTACAACATTCAGCATCCGCGCACAGCGGCAGTAACGATCGCCCGTGGAGCGAGACGAAGTAGGAGATAAATTAAGAGATAAACCTTCGCTCGGCGGCAATTGCCGGCCGCTCCGCTTGAACCCACCAGGTCCACTCCACATACACTTTTGCACGAGTTTCTTCATCCTCTTCAGCGAAGCCGACGGTCGTCGTCGCTGTACGTACCTACTACCGCTCAAGGGAAGAAAATAAAATTAACGATAGTTTTTATTGCGCTTCGGTCGGCCTTATTGACCCCCTTCGACTTTCCTCTTCGACACACCGCAGCGGTGCAATCTCCCAGTAGAATTAGCATTCAATCAAAATGAGCTCAGCGCAGCTGAAGAACTCCAATTTCCGATTTCCGAAACAAAGACGATGGAAAAAAAAGCTGAACCCTTAATCCAGCATAACTGCAAATCCTCTGCTGCATTTCCCCAAAAGCCGAGCTACCTCGCCCTGGCCTGCCCAAAGCACCGGGTATAATTTACGACAACCGAGCATGGCAAATTCGGCGTACCAATAAATTAAGTTACGCTTCGAATCAATTTTACAACCAGCCCCGGACCGGCAGCTTCTACCCTCGCATCCCCTTGACTCTTCCTCGTCCGAACAAACTCGGCGCGAGAGAAAAGATCGAAAACTTCTTTTCCCCTTTCTCTGTATATATGTAGGTACCTAGGTATAGCTGAATCGAAAAATTCCTCCCAATCAAACTTTTGACGGTATTTGATGAGGGCTGCTGGTGGATGGGATTGCACAGTGGCGTAGGAACGGGAAGGGCAAGGGCGGTCCGCACCTGAACAGTTTACATGTATATATTATCCGTTTCAGCTGGTGGATGGCATCCTTAACTTCCCTCAGCGTGGGAGTTGGTTCGTTCCCTTTCTCTGCTGCACCAACATAGTCATTTCCTCCGCTGCCTTGGTCCTCCGTGCCTACATTCTCTTCGCCATTCAGGTGCTCGTCGAAGTGCTGCTTCCACCTTTCGATCACCTCACGTTTGTCCGTCAGGAGACTCCCGTCCTTATCCCTGCAGATTTCGGCTTGCGGCACGTAGCCTTTGCGGGATGCGTTGAGCTTCTGGTAGAACTTGCGTGTTTCCTGTGAACGGCACAGCAGTTCCATTTCCTCGCACTCCGCTTCTTCCAGGCGGCGCTTCTTCTCCCGGAAGAGACGGGTCTGCTGCTTCCGCTTCTATCTGTATCGCTCCACATTCTGTCGGTTCCATGCTGCAGCATTACCGCCCGCACTGCATCCTTCTCCTCCAGAACCGTTCTGCATTCCTCATCGAACCAATCGTTTCGTCGCCTCCGTTTTACGTACCCAATAGTGCTCTCGGCTGCGTTGTTGATGGCTGCTTTGACTGTGCTCCAGCAGTCCTCTAGAGGGGCCACATCGAGCACACCCTCGTCCGGCAACGCTGCCTCGAGATTCTGCGCGTATGCGGTGGCGAGATCCGGTTGCTTCAGTCGCTCTAGGTCGTACCGGGGCGGCCGCCGGTACTGTACATTGTTAATAACGGAGAGTTTTGGGCGCAGTTTAACCATCACCAGGTAGTGATCAGAGTCGATATTAGCGCCACGATAGATCCTGACGTTGATAATGTCGGAGAAGTGCCGTCCATCAATCAGAACGTGGTCGATTTGCGATTCCGTTTGTTGTGGTTATCTCCAGGTGTAACGATACGGGAGGCTGTGCTGGAAAAAGGTGCTACGAATGGCTACGTTCTTGGAGGCGGCGAAACCGATGCGGCGTAGGCCATTTTCGTTCGTCAGCTGGTGGGCGCTGAACTTTCCAATCGTCGGTCTGAATTCCTCCTCCTGGCCTACCTGAGCGTTTAGATCCCTTATGATGATTTTGACGTCGTGGTTTGGGCAGCGGTCGTACTCGCGTTCGAGCTGCGCGTAAAATGCGTCTTTGTCATCATCAGTGCTTCCGGAGTGAGGGCTGTGCACGTTTATTATGCTAATGTTGAAGAATCGGCCCTTGATCCGCAACCTGCACATTCTTTCGTCGATCGGCCACCAACCGATCACGCGCCTCTGCATGTCCCCATCACTATAAAAGCTGTACCCAGCTCACGTGTGTTGCCGCAACTCTGGTAGATGGTATGATTACCTCTAAACGTTCGCACCATAGATCCTGTCCAGAACACCTCCTGCAGCGCTACGATTCCGAACCCGCGGTTCTTCAGTATATCGGCGAGTATGCGGGTGCTCCTGATGAAGTTGAGAGATCTGCAGTTCCACGTACCGAGCTTCCAATCGCAAGTCCCTTTTCGTCGCTGTGGTCATCGCCATTGGTATCGGTTCGCATTCTTCTCTTGTTGATTTTCCGGTGCTAGTCTTTTTTACGGCTGACTCGCAGGGCCTGACACCAACCCACTAACCCAGGGAGCTGGGCTTACCTTCCCGGAAGCTACGGGTTCTGCATTGGCATTTCCTCCAACTACAATGCTAAATAGCTAGGCTCGAGCACCAGTCTTCACCGGGGGTGGTGTTTTTAATGGGTGCCCAGGAGATAATATTTTACCTGAGCTTCCACCCCCTTCATGAGTCATTCCAAAATAGTTTTGAGATAATTCAGATCAACCAATCTACTTCGAACACCACAGCTTCAGATCTACACTTATGATAACAGCTTTTGCCACTACGTTGAGTAGTGTTTCATAATCCCTTTATTCTCCAAAGTACTTCACTGACACTTTGGAACTTTTAGAGAACTTGTTCACTTGAATCACATGTTAAAAGTAAAAAAAAACATCTCACTCGAAAAAAAAATAACTTTTAAAGAAAAACTAGAAGAAGACGAGCAAATTCTGTTAGTTTCACTACTTTGCTTATCTTCCGACAGATAGGCCTAATTCGTCTGCGACTTACAGACTTCTTCAGTGTCCAGCACTCTGCTGTAGATGCTAGGTTTTAAACATCATACACTGAAACCTCCATTTAGGTAGGATCCATTTAGGTAAATTCTAATTAGGTCCTTCCATTTAGGCAACGTTACCTGAATGGAATTTGATTGTGTTCAGAGCAGTTGGAATATTCAAGATTACAGATAAAGGTGGATTACGAGAAAAAAAAACAGAATTAGGAGTTAAAGAACGTTTACGGAGTATTTAAGGGTTAAAAGTTTAAAAGTATCCGAGAACTCCCTGGAGTTTAGGCCGTCTTATTTACAAGCGTACTCAGTGATCTATTGGAGTATTATGAATGACATTTATACTTGTATAGTCTCATGCAACTATGTGCTGTCAAATGGTGAGTTCGTTGTCAGTTTGAGGATCTCCAAGAACTTCCATGAGTATAGGACATCGGATCTACTAACGTACACATTTTGAAAAAATCACCGACTACGGTAATATTTTACCAAAATCTAAACCAGTTAGTTTTTTTTTACCGGAAAATCGGTTAATCTGGCAACATTTACCGAACTTTAGAGTTTGATAGATAAACGATAACACTTTACCGAAATTTTGTATTTTTTCACAGGATTTCGGTAAAAATCCATTACTGAACGCTCAGCAGTTGAGATTTCAGTAAAAAACTACTAATTATTAAGTTTGAGTTACGTTTTGAGTTCGAAGAATCTTTAAGGATCTCCAAGAACTCCCTTGAGTATGAGTCATCGAATCTACGAGCGCTATACGCTAAAACGCCCTGAAACGCCTCTTGAACCCCCGTGAAATTCACATGAGAGCCTCTGTAGCCCCCTAAAACCCCTGTAAAACCTCCTGAAATACCCTGAAACGCCCTGAAACGCATTTAAACTCCTTGTAACACTTTGTAACGCCTCTGAAATCCTCATTCAACCTCCGTGAAATTTACCTGTGGCATCTTAACCCCTAAAACTCACAAGAAACCTCCTGAAATGCCCTGAAACGAATTAAAACGCTTTGAAACGCCTCTGAAACCCCTTTAAAAACTGCGTGAAAGTCACCTGAGAGCCTTTGAAGCCCCCTTAAAACCCTTGTGAAACATCCTGAAAGTCCTTGAATCGCTTTGAAACGCCGCTGAAACCCCTATGAAACTTACGAGAAATTCACCTGCGAGCCTCTGAAACCCTACTGAAACGTTCTGGGACGCCCTGAAACGCGTTAAAACGCCTAGAAAGGCTTTGAATCGCCTCCAAAAAACATATAAAACTTCCATGAAATTCACCTGACAGCGTCTGAAGCTCCCTAAAACCCCTGTGAAACCTCCTGAATTGCTCTAAAATGCCCTGAAACGCATTGAAACGCTTTGAAACGCCTCTGAAACCTCCCGCCCCGCCCCATGAAACCTCCGTGAAATTCACCTGAGAGCATATGAAGCCCCCTAAAAGCCCTCTGAAACCTCTTGAAATGCCTTGAAACGGCCTGAAACGCCTGGAAACACCTCTGCTTTCCCTCCCTAAAAACTCTCTTGAAACCCCTCTGGCCATCCCCCCTTTACAACTGAAAGCCTTATTCCCCTCCCCTTTGCATTTGCAAGCCACTGACCCTTCCCAAACTTCTTTGCAATGGATTTCAAATTTAGGTAGTGAGCTGAATCCATTTAGGTAAAAAATCCCGACTCGTTACCTAAATGGAGATTCGGGTGTAATAGTTTGGATGACCTCAGTTGATTTGATGATGTCCATTGAACATTCAACTGGACATGATAGATTACATATCGTATCTTTGCATAATGATAAAGGTTACTGTTAGACCCGGAGACTTAAGGATGTAACCTCAACAACGGTTTGGATGACCTACACACTCCACTCAGTTGAGCTCGGCTTACTTCCATTCTTTTGCCGAGATTTGCACAGCCGACCGCTCGGCAATCGCAATTTAACTGAGATATCAGCAAAATATCAAGTTTATTCATAGCAGCATCCATGGGTACCGCTATCATCAAACATTAAACGTCAAGCGTTTAGCCAAGATTTCAGCAAATTAACTTTAACCGAGATTCGCAAAGCCGGTCTCGGCATTCTGTTTTAAGTGTGTAGGATATCTCGACAGATCTGATACTGTCTTTTGAACTTTCAGAAGACTTACTGGACATGACAGAATACAAATTGATGCTTTGTATAATGAAAGAAGTTACCGTTACACCACCAGTAGACTTTAGGATCTAAACTCAAGAATAGTTTGGTGTACCTAGGATTCGCCGAATGATCTAATACTAGGGGGATTCACTTAACAGCTTAAACTGATTAAACTTATTAAACGTCGCGATCACCAAGGCAATCTTTGATTATTTTATTCGCAAAATCATGAAACATTTCAAATAAGCAGAAAATCATGGCTTACGCAGCAATTTAATCTGTTTAGTGAATACCCCTACTGTATTTTATACATTCACACGACATACTAAACAAGATAGATTACAAATCGTAGCTTTTTATAATCAAGGAAGTTACTGTTACAATCTTAGAGTTTAAGATCCTAACTCAAGAACAGTTTGGATGACCTAGGATATCCCGATTGATCTGATACTGTGCATTAAACTTTCAGAAGACTTACTGGACATGAAAGAATACAAATCGTAGCTTTGTTTTGAAAGAAATTATCGTTACACCCGTAGACTTCAGAATGTAATCTCAAGAATGGTTTGGATGACCTAGAATATCTCAACAGATCTGTTGCTGTTTGAACTTTCAGAAGGAGAAGACTTACTGGACATGATATATTACAAATCGTAGCTTTGTAAAATGAATGAAGTTACCGTTACACCCGTAGGATCCAAACTCAAGAACAGTTTGGAAAATTCTGCATCATATTCTACCCTTTTTTGTGGAGTTCTAATTAAAATTCCTGGTGAAATTCTTCATGAGAATCTCGCTGAAGTTTCAAACGGAATCACTGTTCGGAGTTCCTGGTGAAACCCAATCGAATTCCTGGCAAAGTTTCTGGGAAAATTAAGTTGAGTCTAAAAAAACTCCGGAATTAGTGGAGAAGTTCTAGAGAAGATCCTAGTAGAATTACAGGAGGAATTCCCCGTGAAATAGCTGTTACGATTTCTCGGGCAACTTGATGGAATTCAGCATGGTATTCCTGTTGAAGTTTCTGGCCAAATTCGTGTTTGAACTTTCGATAGAATTCATGAAAAAAACTTTTGACAGATTTCTGACGCAATTTCTGGTAAAATTTCTCTTCGGATTCAAGGATGGATTCTTGGTGGAATATCTGGCAGAATTCGTGTTAACGGTTCTGGTGGAATTTCTTCCAAAATTGCTGGGGGAAATTCTTGGTATCCCTAAAAAAAACTCCAATAGCTGAAAAAAAAAGAAACTCCTGGTGAAATTTCTGTTCATTGTGGACTTCCTGATGCAATCCCTGGTAAAATTCTATGGACACTTCTTCGCGTTGTTCTTGTTGGAATTTTTGGAGGAATTAAGGTGGAATTTCTGGTGCATTTTCTGATGAAATTATTGTTGCAAATTACGTAGGAATTTCTTGGGGATAATATTTTGTACGCTGAATTGAGAAGTTTTGTTCCCCTGTAATTCGCGCACTCCTGTCGTTGCCCTTTTTTGTATGGAGGAGAAATGAAATCAACTAACTAAGCGGCAGTTCCCCCTCTTCCCATATCTCCAATATAATACGATGTAAGAGTTGATACAGCTGCCCACTACCGTGCTCGATAAACTCGGCCGGTGGTTCGTCCTTCCCAGCAGCCTTGTTGTTCTTCGGTTCGAGTCTAATTCCTGTCTTAACCTCATTTAGCGTTGCATGTTCCATAGCCTGTCGGTTGTCGTCGATTCGAGTTCTGTCAGTAACCTTTCCATTCCCACCGTTCAACAATACCTCGAAGTTGCTATCTCCGCCTTGCAGCCATTATTGTTTTATCTGCCAACAAGTTTCCATCACAATCGTTGGGCATGGCGAGAGAAGGTGCTGCTTTTCTGCGCATGCCGTTGACAGTTTCGTAAATCCTTCACATATCTTTCTGTTCCATACTCTCTTGCGCCTGAGCAATCACATTTTTCTAATGATTTTCTTCTTTTCGCGGTGGCTTCTGTTAACATTCTTCTCATCCGTCATCCACGATTTTTTCGATTTCGTAGACTATTTAAAGTTCATTTTTTTGAACCCTTGATACGCCAATGAACCCCCGGTTATAGCCACCTTTCCCGAAAGATGGATAGTTTGTCGAAAAGTTGGTCCGCCTCACAGCAGCACGAAGGAATCCATCGGGCGCAGAAATGCATGTAGCAGGCAGGCAGCCAGAGGTTCCAAAGTCGACGGGCAGCGGCGGAGATAAAAATTCGTTTTATTGTTGCAGCAGCAGCAGCAGAGGCAAAAGAAGCAGATTTAGCGAGCGAGCAACTCGGAGCAAGCGAGGGGAGGCTGGGAGGTGTACCCTTGGGTTTTATTATTTTTACGACTTTCGGTGCTTTTAAAATTGCTGCCCGGAGCAGTTGTAGAGCAGTTTTACGGTCGGTCGATGGTTTTGGTCCTAGGTGTGCGGTTCTCGCGGGGAGAGGTTGAGTGTGACGAGGACGGACGGGGCTTTTTATCTTTCTTCGAAGTTGGGCAGCAGCAGCAGCAGCGCTAAATACGTGCGATGTGATTTTATTCTTTATGACGGTGCACTATCAGGGGAGGAATAGAGAAGGACGGTTTTTTTTTACGATTAATCATAGGAGAATTGCGAACGATGGTGCTTCCGCCGGGGATGGGTTTTGTAACAAGGGAAATGGTGCGGTGGCTGGCTGTTGGAAACATAAAGACGGGCAATAAAAATGGTACTTTCGCCGAAAGTTCTTGGGAAGTTTTATTTCAATTTGAAGTTCTGGTTTTGCGTATAAAAGCGGACAAGTTATTTTATGTTTTGAGTATTTAAGATGTTTGTGTATTGGTTTTGAGTTTCTTCTACTTTATATTCTTCTGCCTTCTGACGACCCCACCTGGCACAGTTCCTGTATTACAGATTAGTATTATATGAGAACTTCCACAGATATCAACCAAAAATCATACCTACCATCTCCTAAATGTGGCTTCGATACCTTGCCATCACAGCTTAAGTCTTGTCAGAACAAAAAGTGTCGAGAGTATTTTGTTGAGGACTTTTTCTCAGAGCCTCGGTAGCGATGGATTATTGTGTTTGTGTACATTACAAGAAACCTATCTGACTGCATCTTCTGCTTCACACTGTCGAATGCCGCTTGATACTGCTCAGACCAGGGTTTAGACTTAACCCTCTAATACCCAACCCCGCCTTTAGACGGGGTATAGTTTGAGCATTTTTGTAATTTTTGTTTCGTGGAAAATCTTTTTTTTTATATTTTCGGCTGATATTTAGGACTGTTTTGTATATCTCAAAATGGTTTTGGGTGTATTTTAAAGCGTATTTACATTTTTTAAAAATCATTGAAAAATTGATGTTTTAGTCACCTTTTAGAAGTCATTGTTTATTTTGTGTTTAATCGCTACAATTAACATATTTTAAATTTTTTCCAAATCATTCTACCCTAGTTTAACAGTTTAAGGAAATCGAATACACTCTAAAATTATTTTCCTTAAAATTACACGGAAAATAAAATTTTCTATGAAAAAAATTTAAAATAAAAATATTTCAACAATTATCATAAAATCTCAAAATGTCTTCATTTCAAAAAATCCGTACCCCAAATAGGCTTCCAGGAAAAATATAAAAGTGTGAGGATGTTCAAAAATAAAAATTAGAAAAATCAAAAACAGAAAATCCCGAAATCGAGAATTAAAAAGAATCATCTTCCAAAACATGTTTAAATCGATGTTAGATGACGAAAAATGATATTTTGATCAAAATCAAAAATTTGGGTATTAGAGGGTTAAACTAAGCCAAATAAACAGCATGTTTGAGCAAGTTCGCCGGTGACGATGTTTGGGTTCACTGTGATTTTATAGTCGCCATACAGCCTCACCCGATGTTTAGTCTTCATCACCGCCACTGTTTTGATGTAGATTGGATTGCTATCCGGTTTCAGGTGTAACTTTGCAGTTAAACCTCTAGCCTTCCCGATGGAGTCGTCGTAGAGATTTGCGTACCTTTGGAGCAGCACTGACTTCAGCAGTGAACATATTTCGGCAGTTTAGCAGGAACACGTTTTGGAATCGATGTCGTATCAACAGCATCTCACGTCTGACTATTCACTGGTCGCTTGTCACTCCTCACTCTTCATTTTTAACAATCACTCCTGCTTATTTCTCAAACTCTCTTCAAACCTCACCTTTCCCTGTTCACCCTTCTTTCTTAATTTCTCACTTCTCACTTCATCAAACTCTTCATTCTTCACTTTTCACCGCTCATTCCTTGCTGTCCATTTTTCATTCTTCACTGTTTGATCCTTAGTTCTCTCTTCTCACTCCTCGCCTTTAATTTGTCACTGCTCACTTCTCACTTCTGACTACTTCACGCTCCTCAAAGCTCGTTTCTGACTGCTCAATCATCACTTCTCTCTTTTTATTCTTGGCTGATCGATCATTTCCAATTGTTCACGCATTACTTTTCTTTCCTTACTGGTTATTTCTGAATCCTGTTCTTTCACTGTTCATTCCTCTCTACGCACTTCTCACTACTCATTCTTGATCGCTCATTCCGAACTCCACTCTACTCACGTCGCTTTCATCACTATTCACTCCTCACTGGTCACTACAAAATACTCACTTCTGGTTCATCACTGCTTCACATTCCTCGTTCTTCCTCACTGCTTACTTGTCACTTCTGACCATAGGCGCCATCTTGTGACGTAGTTGGGGGGCGAAGCTCTCCAAAATATGACAAAATGCAACTTTTTGCAACTCATTTCACTAGTTTAAACATAAATATGTCAGCTTAAGATGTCTGATTTCCTTTTGTACGATTTTTTACCCGATTTGCTCGACGTTACGCCCGCTATCTTTTTTTACGCATCCTTCATGTAAAAACAGAATTTATTATACGTCACAAGTGGGCGTGTATGCTTCTGAATCTTCACTGCGCACTTTCCACCCTTCACTGATTCATGCTTCTCTTTACTTTCTCTTTTCACTTTACAATGCTCAGTCCACAATGCTTACGTCTCACTCACTACTCTTCCTTCGCCCTTTATTGCTCACTTAGTACTTATTTTCAACGTTTCACTGTTCACTCTTTACTTGTCTTCACTTACATTCATTTATTTAGTTCAACATCTTTATACGGATAAGACTTGCTCCACAATGCATACATGGCCACACATTTCGGTTCACTGCAGCTTCTCTCCAACCTCGGGAACGTCCTACACTTGTCAAATCTGGGGAGCCCACCTTGTCCACTGTGCTTCACGTCATCGTGTACCATACATATGGTTTATATGCGACCCCAATTCTTACTCTGGTAATCTTCTGTATGCTGGGTTCGCTCAAAATTGTTCTTTCTTTGTCGCCGTGCTATCCAATTTCTCATACGCTTTCAGTTTTCCTTGGAGATTGTCAGGGATTCACTCAGAGATTCTAGGCATGTCCGGACAAATTGTCGAAATTCATGAAGTGTATTGTTCGGATTTCTGGATAATATTTTAGGAATAAAAAAGAGTACGGTGAAACATGTTTTTGAAGGTCAATGAGTATTTTTGGAAAGTGCCTGACTAGTAGATGTCGAATATGAAATTCTCACTTCTCACTTTTCATTCCTCGCTTTAAATTTTTCATTTCTAATTCCTCACTGCTTATTGCTTACTTATGACTCCTCACTTTTCACTCCTCACTCTCCACTGATCCACACTTCTCAATGTGAAGAACTTTTCATAACTCACACCTGCTTACTTCTCATCAACTCCTCACCAATATCTGTTCTCTGTTCACTCTGCACGACTCGTGTTTCTCTCTCACTTATCTCTCTACCTTCGCAGATAACTCTGTACCGTCAAATGGGGTAACTTGCAACACTTTTCGACTTTGAAGCAATATCATTGAAAATCTAAACATTTGAAACATCCTGTGAAGCATCGTGTACGCTAATTACCCCGAGTAGAATACTATGCAGCACTTGGTTTACCAAAAAACGTTGCCACCTAATCAGGAGGTGCGAAATACATGCTTGTTGCATGTTTCCCCATCTGTGGGGTAACTTGCAACATTGGGCATGAAGCTAAGTTAGCTATCATTAAACAGCACTAACATTCTAGTATTTAGTCGAATTGTAAATGTTTGTGGTTATGCATGAAACATACCATGAAAAGATGTACATTATCCAATTGACATATAATTTTTCATGATAGGATTGATAGTTATTGCAAGCGAGAGTTATATCGTTTAGCAACAGGTGTCACGTTCCTCAAACACATAATATATATGATTCTCGTGACTTAGCACTCATTCCAAAATGTCAACAATGATTATTGTCATTTCTTGAAAAGGTAGAGTGAGTCATTTTCAAGTAGTTTTCAGTTTGAAGTGGTGTTTCGCAATATCAGCTAAATTAACATGATTGAAACACACCTATTCTACTTTGTAAATGTCAAACTCGCTAATTTGGATATTAAACTGAAATATTTTACTCCATCTAGGTTCAGAGTTGATGTTGGTGATTGCTTTACAGCGTTCATAAACAAAAAAAAAACTTTTAACATGATGAAACATGAATGAAACTTTAAAATGTGGTATTTCCTAACAATGTTTGAAGGTCACGTGCAAAAAAATGTAAAAAATGAATTGTCATTTGAAAATGAACGCGTTACGTAATCAATAAATGATCAATTTCGGTTATTTCTGTCAAATATATTGTGAAATGAAGATAAATAATAGAAGGTTTCGTCAAATTCAACTGTTGCAAGTTACCCCATAGTGGTTGTCAAATATAATAATGATTTTTTGCATTACTTAGTCGATAAGTTTATCAAACTTTTATCGTTTAGCTAAGCTTACTATAAGGTACTCTAACTGCAAGCAAGGTCATCAGACTTATCGCACTTACCATAAGGGAGAGGTCAAGCACGATTTTCATACTTGTTTTTATGGCATGAAATGAGCAATCCGTTTTGACAGTGTAGCTAAACCATAAACAAAGAAACAAAGCTAACTTTTATACTAAATCGATCTTTGATACACATAATCTCTATAACCGAAATAGTAGGGCATACTATTTTTTCATTATTATTAGAAAATGCTTCACATTTAGTGTATGCCATGGTGTTGCAAGTTACAGCGCTGTTGCAAGTAACCCCGTTTGACGGTACTCAATAATCATTCATAACTCCTCACCTTTCACTTCTCACTCCTCACTGCTTCACACGCGTCGTTTACCTCTTCGAACTTACCATTCCTTACTTCTTTATTCATGAGTGAATCTTTGCTGCACACTTCTGAATCCTTTCTCCTCACTGATTTACACATCTTGCTCCTTTTTCGATACTTTTAACTGCTTATTTCTTACTCACTCCTCACCTCTCACTCCACGTTGATCACTTCTTATTACTCACTTTGCATTCCGCACATCTCACTTCTCAATACTGTACAGCTTATTCCTTACAGTAATAAAATGGCCATGAAAAAAAAACACGTAAATGAATACGAAAAAAAAAGCAATTTATGTGAGAGGATTCTCCACAGAATCCGGAGAGGATTCTCCACAGAATCCGGAGAGGATTCTCCACAGAATCCGGAGAGGATTCTCCACAGAATCCTGAGAGGATTCTCCACAGAATCCTGAGAGGATTCTCCACAGAATCCTGAGAGGATTCTCCACAGAATCCTGAGAGGATTCTCCACAGAATCCGGAGAGGATTCTCCACAGAATCCTGAGAGGATTCTCCACAGAATCCTGAGAGGATTCTCCACAGAATTCTGAGAGGATTCTCCACAGAATCCTGAGAGGATTCTCCACAGAATCCTGAGAGGATTCTCCACAGAATCCTGAGAGGATTCTCCACAGAATTCTGAGAGGATTCTCCACAGAATCCTGAGAGGATTCTCCACAGAATCCTGAGGGGATTCTCCACAGAATCCAGAGGGGATTCTCCACAGAATCCTGAGAGGATTCTCCACAGAATCCTGAGAGGATTCTCCACAGAATCCTGAGAGGATTCTCCACAGAATCCTGAGAGGATTCTCCACAGAATCCTGAGAGGATTCTCCACAGAATCCTGAGAGGATTCTCCACAGAATCCTGAGAGGATTCTCCACAGAATCCTGAGAGGATTCTCCACAGAATCCTGAGAGGATTCTCCACAGAATCCTGAGAGGATTCTCCACAGAATCCTGAGAGGATTCTCCACAGAATCCTGAGAGGATTCTCCACAGAATCCTGAGAGGATTCTCCACAGAATCCTGAGAGGATTCTCCACAGAATCCTGAGAGGATTCTCCACAGAATCCTGAGAGGATTCTCCACAGAATCCTGAGAGGATTCTCCACAGAATCCTGAGAGGATTCTCCACAGAATCCTGAGAGGATTCTCCACAGAATCCTGAGAGGATTCTCCACAGAATCCTGAGAGGATTCTCCACAGAATCCTGAGAGGATTCTCCACAGAATCCTGAGAGGATTCTCCACAGAATCCTGAGAGGATTCTCCACAGAATCCTGAGAGGATTCTCCACAGAATCCTGAGAGGATTCTCCACAGAATCCTGAGAGGATTCTCCACAGAATCCTGAGAGGATTCTCCACAGAATCCTGAGAGGATTCTCCACAGAATCCTGAGAGGATTCTCCACAGAATCCTGAGAGGATTCTCCACAGAATCCTGAGAGGATTCTCCACAGAATCCTGAGAGGATTCTCCACAGAATCCTGAGAGGATTCTCCACAGAATCCTGAGAGGATTCTCCACAGAATCCTGAGAGGATTCTCCACAGAATCCTGAGAGGATTCTCCACAGAATCCTGAGAGGATTCTCCACAGAATCCTAAGAGGATTCTCCACAGAATCCTGAGAGGATTCTCCACAGAATCCTGAGAGGATTCTCCACAGAATCCTGAGAGGATTCTCCACAGAATCCTGAGAGGATTCTCCACAGAATCCTAAGAGGATTCTCCACAGAATCCTGAGAGGATTCTCCACAGAATCCTGAGAGGATTCTCCACAGAATCCTGAGAGCATTCTCCACAGAATCCTGAGAGGATTCTCCACAGAATCCTGAGAGGATTCTCCACAGAATCCTGAGAGGATTCTCCACAGAATCCTGAGAGGATTCTCCACAGAATCCTGAGAGGATTCTCCACAGAATCCTGAGAGGATTCTCCACAGAATCCTGAGAGGATTCTCCACAGAATCCTGAGAGGATTCTCCACAGAATCCTGAGAGGATTCTCCACAGAATCCTACGAGGATTCTCCACAGAATTCTGAGAGGATTCTCCACAGAATCCTGGGAGGATTCTCCATAGAATCCTGAGAGGATTCTCCATGGAATCCTGAAAAAATTTTCCACAGAATCCTGAGAGGATTCTCCACAGAATCATGTGAGGATTCTCCACAGAATCCTGAGAGGATACTCCGCAGAATCCTGAGAGAATTCTCCACAGAATCCTGAGAGAATTATCCACAGAATCCTGAGAGAATGCTCCGCAGAATCCTGAGAGGATTCTCCACAGCATCCTCAGAGGATTCTCTACAGAATCCTGAGAGGATTCTCCACAGAATCCTGAGAGGATTCTCCACAGAATCCTGAGAGGATTCTCCACAGAATCCTGAGAGGATTGTTAACAGAATCCTGATAGGATTCTCCACAGAATCCTGAGAGGATTCTCCACAGAATCCTGAGAGGATTCTCCACAGAATCCTGAGAGGATTCTCCACAGAATCCTGAGAGGATTCTCCACAGAATCCGGAGAGGATTCTCCACAGAATCCTGAGAGGATTCTCCACAGAATTCTGAGGGGATTCTCCACAGAATCCTGAGAGGATTCTCCACAGAATCCTAAGAGCATTCTCCACAGAATTCTGAGAGGATTCTTCACATATTCCTGAGAGGATTCTCCACAGAATCCTGAGAGGAATCTCCACAGAATCCGGAGAGAATTCTCCACAGAATCGGGAGAGAATTCTCCACAGAATCCTGAGAGGATTCTCCACAGAATATATCTTCAGTATCTTATTTTAAAAAGCCATTCAATATAAAAATAAGATTGTCCAGGCCAATTTGTCCGTTCCGTGGCGTACGGATCGGCTTGAGCGAGCATTTCTCAACTTAATTATTCAAAACTTTATCTACATGGAGCCACCAAACTTCTCAAGCAGTCTGCTCCGGTCCAACAAACCCATCCCTTGTAATGTGTTCCACCACGACCACTCTCTTTCCGTCCCGGTCAACCAAAATTCGTTACCAGAGAAGGAAAAAAGTCGTTAAGAGGATTTGATTTGCCATTAAACTGACAGCTGTCGTCGTCTTCTCGTTACCGCGTCCGATTCAACTAGCCAGCAAAGTTGTCTGTGGTAATTCGTAAGACTGCGCTCGGTCCCAAGTGCATTCACTTCTTCGTCGCCGCCGGGGGAAGAAAAGCTAGAACAATATCTTGATCCCTGGCTTTAAATCCCCGGCTCAGCGTCAACTTTTTTTTTCGTCCGAACTCCGGAGTTACTGCTAGTGGATTTTTAATTCGCCGAACCGAAAAAAAAGAAAACTTTGTTGACATTTTACTTCTGTGCTTGATGGCGATCATCGTCGTCTGCCATCATCCCCGTCGTCGTCGTCGTAGGAGGTCATCCCAGAACTCCGAGAATAAACTCTGCTGCTGGCTGGAAGGTTATCGAAAATGGGAAATCTTTTGTGCCTTCATGGCTCGGGTCCAAGTCGTCGATTCGATAATGGGCCCTCCTCACGCTTGATGGCTATTAATGATTTTTCAAATCACCATGCCACGCCATGCATTCAAAACGGCAAAAGAATAGGATGCTGATGAAAATGGCCATGACTCGGCCCGGAGATCCTATCCTGCAGCTACATCACAGCACAGAACAGCACAGCCAGAGCAGCGTAAGCCCTTACGGATCGGATAGTGGCAGGGGTCTTTTGTCTTTCCATTCCAAGTTCGTTTTATGTGTGCTTAATAATGGTTGCTTGTCTCTTATCTCGAAGCACTCACTCTCTCTCTCTCATGAATGGTTGCTGCCTCTTTTCGAGCGAAGAAAAGGATATAACCAGCATGAATAGTGCTTTTCTTGTTCGGTTTTTTTTATGTGTGTGATGAAGCTATTAAGCTCGGAGCCCCCTCTGTGGCGAGGCATGGAATAATTGAACAATAGCGCCGGCATCGCCTGAGGAAATCGATATTTCTCAGATAAAAAGGCGATTTTATGGTTGACACAGTTCTTGAATCACCATCCAGTTGCCATCGTCGACGCGAATGCTGTAAAAAAATGAGAAATTCAGCACGTTTCATTCGCTTGGCGGAATTTTAATTAAACCGGATGACGAGCAATAGATCGACAAATAATACAGCTCCCGCTGAAAATAATCGAAACAATTCGGCGTTCCCTTTCGTTGATGAAAATTCCATCGGATAGACCGCAAAAAAAACGCCAAGTCGAACTCTTTTGAAGTCACACAGAGTTCGGAACACGGTCGAGCAAACAACAGCACACTGACTGTACTATGACTGTGGCGCATCGCATTTTTAGTCGGCAAACTTCCGCCCGCCACCCATGAATAATGAGCCACGCCGAGAGCAGCACTAAAGCCAGCTTAATTAAACTTCCTATCTGGAATTTCCTGTGCGGTTTTTCCATCTCATTCTGCGGTCACTTTCTACTTTATTCGTCGTCACCGCAGTCCTATGGTAGTGAGCTGGCGTTCAACAGAGAAAGGGCACGTTCTTCACCTTTTAGGCGGGGCGTAGTCGTAGGAAGGGATGGATTGATTTAAAAGGTATTATAAGGGCTGATTGAAGAAGTTCACATTAAACAATTCAAGCTCAGCAACTGAAACTGACTAATCTTCGCCTTTCCAACCTCCGCGGAAATTCGGCACATCTGCATAACCATTCTGCACATGTCAAGGCTAGACTCGAATGGTTCGACGAAGAGTGCAGAACGGTTCTGGAGGAGAAGAACGCAGCGAGGGCGCTATTGCTGCAGCAAGGGACCCGACAGAACATGGAACGTTACAAACAGAAGCGGAAACAGCAGACCCGCCTCTTTCGGGAGAAAAAGCGCCGCCTGGAAGAAGGGGAGTGCGAAGAAATGGAACTGCTGTGCCGTTCCCAAGAAACAAGGAAATTCTATCAGAAGCTCAACGCATCCCGCAACGGATTCGTGCCGCGAGCAGAAATATGCAGGGATAAAGACGGAGGCTTCTTGACGGACGGACGTGAGGTGATCGGAAGGTGGAAGCAGCACTCCGATCAGCACCTGAATGGCGTGAAGAACGTAGGCACGGGAGACCACGGCAACGGAAGAAACGACGACGCCAGTGCATCGGAGGGCGGAAATGAACCAACTCCCACGCTGAGGGAAGTTAAGGATGTCATTCATCAGCTCAAAACCAACAAAGCAGCTGGTCAGGATGGTATCGCAGCTGAACTCATCAAGATGGGCCCAGATAAGTTGGCCACCTGTCTGCATCGGCTGATAGTCTGGATCTGGGAAACCGAACGGCTACCAGAGGAGTGGAAGGAAGGAGTTATCTGCCCCATTCACAAGAAAGGCGACCATGTGGAATGTGAGAACTTCAGGGCGATCACTATTTTGAATGCTGCCTACAAAGTGCTATCCCAGATCATCTTCCATCGTCTGTAACCTAAAACGAATGAGTTCGTGGGAAGTTATCAAGCCGGATTCATCGACGGCCGGTCGACAACGGACCAGATCTTCACCGTAAGGCAAATCCTCCAGATATGCCGTGAATACCAGGTCCCAACGCATCATCTGTTCATCGACTTCAAGGCGGCATACGACAGTATCGAACGCGTAGAGCTATGGAGAATCATGGCCGAAAACGGCTTTCTTGGGAAGCTGACTAGACTAATTAAAGCAACGATGGACGGTGTGAACTATCCAGTTCATTCGAATCTCGCCGGGGACTGCGACAAGGTGACGGACTCTCATGCCTACTCTTCAACATCGCTCTGGAATGTATGATGCGACGAGCCGGGCTCTACAGCCGGGGAACGATTTTCACTAAATCCGGTCAATTTGTGTGCTTTGCGGACGACATGGACATTATTGCCAGAACATTTGGAACGGTGGCAGAGCTGTACACTCGCCTGAAACGCGAATCAGCAAAGGTCGGACTGGTGGTGAATGCCTCAAAAACAAAGTACATGCTGGTAGGCTGAACCGAACACGACCGGATCCGTCTGGGTAGTAATGTTACAATAGACGGGGATACTTTCGAGGTGGTGGAGGAATTCGTCTACCTCGGATCCTTACTGACGGCTGACAACAACGTAAGTAGTGAAATTCGGAGTCGCATCATCAAAGGAAGTCGGGCCTACTACGGGCTCCAGAAGAAGCTGCGATCGAAAAAGATTCGCATACGTACCAAATGCACCATGTACAAAACGCTAATAAGACCGGTGGTCCTCTACGTACACGAGACATGCACCATGCTCGAGGAGGACCGGAGGACCTGCAAGCACTCGGAGCTTTCGAGCGACGCGTGCTAAGGACGATCTTTGGTGGTGTGCGGAAGAACGGTGTGTGGCCGAGAAGTATGAACCACGAGCTCGCTGCACTTTACGGCAAACCCAGCATCCAGAAGGTGGCCAAAGCCGGAAGGATATGATGTGCAGGGCATGTTGTAAGAATGCCGGACCATAACCCTGCAAAGCTGGTGTTTGCTACTGATCCGGTGTGCACAAGGAGGCGTGGAGCGCAGAGAGCACGATGGACGGACCAGGTGGAGCGTGACCTGGCGAGCATTGGGCGCGATCGAGGCTGGAGAGCGGCAGCCACAAACCAAGTATTGTGACGTACTATTGTTGATTATGCCTTGTCTTAAATGTAATGTTGAACAAATAAATTAATGTATGCTAGCCTCGATGGCTGTCTTAATGACTACTGCCGAGACTCCATGCGGACCCGATGCCTTGCTCAACTTGAGCGATTTCGCTATTGCTATGAACTCGTTATTCGTCACTGGGGCAAGGTCGATTCGACCAGTTTGGCCGAATGGGATGGTGACTAGGTTGTCCCAAAATTGCACATGGTCGAAAAGCTTGGGGGCTCACCCTGCAAATGATAGCTAAGGGTGTTAGAAACAAACTTTTGTATGACGGCAACTTTCAAAAATGACGTTTAGAGGTCGCCCCGGCGAGATTTTTGAAAAATGGCCATTTTTCGTAATAAATTTCATACAAATATTTTTTACCGTACAAAAATTGGCAATACCCACTATTTTTATATTTTTTACAGCTTGATATGGATCTAAACTTCTTGGGAAAAATAATTAACGACATGTTTTGCAGGTAACTTTTTGATACTGAATTTTTGAATTTACTAAAATTTGTCATTTTTTGATATACTTTGCATTTTACCCATCATAAAAAGTATCTGAACCTAATGCTAATTTAAAACAATTTCCATAAAAAGATAGGAAATTTTATGAGGAAAAACTTTGCCGAAAACAGCATAGCGTTTTTTCTATCCGTTTTACAGTTATTCACAATTTACTAATTGGTGAAATTTGAATTTTTAGGTATTTTTTCTAAAAATCTCACATTAGAACTTCCCAAAAACACATACAAAGTAAAAAATCACATAATGCTCAACAAGTTTTTGTCTTGATTGTGTTATGGAATTATGGAGACATCATTATTTGATTTTTATTTTTTGTTATTCAATCCCTTCATATGGAAATCAACTAGCAAAGATTTCTTAAAAAGCTAGTTCTCTTGTCAAGCTTCGTACAGCCTATTGATTTTTTAAAGATATTCTCTACAAAATGTTGAGCCATATTTTCGCGTTTATCTTACTTTCCTGTCGAAATTCTCAATTATTTTTCTACATGAAGACGTATGAGTCCTGGACCAGTGAAACAGCCCAGGAAACAGTGGCAAAGTGAATAAAGGCGAATACGTTGATCCATGCCAAATTCAAATCGCGATTACGAACATCTTACGTAAGAATACCAATTTTTAGATACTAAGTTCCAATTCAAGACATTCTAAAAAGCAGGGCATGTCTTTTTTTACATCTACTGATTTGAACTATCTTATCAACACCGAAAATAAGATACACCGAGGCAAATTGAAACGGGTGGGATGAGATGAACCAGTGAGTTATCGTAATGTTATCCAAGGCTAGAACAATTTGATTACCATAACACATACACGGCATACAAAAAAAACAAGGTAGGCTATTATTGGTACACAACAGTTTTGAACGTAAACAAGTGACGTCATTTTTATCGTCAAATCTGTTGATCAAATTGATAGGGACTACTAGAACGTTTTATTCATGTCTTTGAACGATTTGAACAATATCATTGAAAAACAAAATCGACATGTTTTGCGGAGTGTATCACCTTTTAAATGATTTAGAAAATGTGCCGTGCGTTTGAATGTGTGCTCGTATAAACCATTGTCAGTACATAACCGTTATAAATGCCATGGCCTACTGAGGCATCTCAAAATGGTACCTAATGATAAAGTTTCTCGCTAGTATGCGCCTTTCTAGATCAAAGAAAATGGATTTGTCAACGGAAAGAAAAATTCAATGAATGATGCTACCATAATTCCTAAACACAATCAAGACAAAAACTTGTTGAGCATGCGTAATTTTTTACTTTGTATGTGTTTTTGGGCAGTTCTTTTGTGATTTTTTTTTAAATACCTAAAAATTCAGATTTCACCAAATAGTAAATCGTGAATAACTCTAAAACGGATAGAAAAAACGCCATGCTGTCTTCGGCAAAGTTTTTCCTCATAAAATTTCCTATCTTTTTATGGAAATTGTTTTAAATTAGCATTAGGTTCAGATACTTTTTATGATGGGTAAAATGCAAAGTATATCAAAAAATGACAAATTTTAGTAAATTCAAAAATTCAGTATCAAAAAGTTACCTGCAAAACATGTCGTTAATTATTTTTCCCATGAAGTTTGGATCCATATCAAGCTGTAAAAAATATAAAAATATTGGGTATTGCCAATTTTTGTACGGTAAAAAATATTTGTATGAAATTTATTACGAAAAATGGCCATTTTTCAAAAATCTCGCCGGGGCGACCTCTAAACGTCATTTTTGAAAGTTGCCGTCATACGAAAGTTTGTTTCTAACACCCTTAGCTATCATTTGCAGGGTGAGCCCCCAAGCTTTTCGACCATGTGCAAATTTTGGGACAACCTAATGGTGACCCATGGTCACTTGCGTGCGCAGCCTTTTCCTTTTTTCTCGCTCGTACATTTTGTTGAACGCAACAAAGAGCGAGATAAAAGTGCCCCCTCTAGTATCTGTTTCTTTCGCGTGTTTGTTTACGAGAGTGAGTGAGAAAAAGAAAAAGCTGCGCACGCTAGAGCCCATGGTCTTATATTGTGCCACGGGAACAACGTTTCTAAAAGCTTTTGCAGCACCTCGGACGAGCGTATAGTATCTCCTTCCAAGCGATGATGGGGGATACTATGCTTAACAGGTACCTGAGCAGGGAGGTCCAGGTTGTGTGGCGTTAGGTACCATCTTTTACTACCAAAGTAGAAGCCGGGACTATCATTTCCCCTTACACACTAAACAACATTCCCTTTACCGTCAAATCCTTCGTCTCTTCGGAACCACAAAGCAGGCATTGTTTCAAAGAGTCACACATCGCACCCTCTAGGTTAGCTACGTAGCCTGCAGCAACGAACATCGATCACACGCTTTGAGGAGTCCACCAAGGTAGCATGGTGGTGCTTGACCAGCTACCTGAGTGGTCCTTGCCACCCCCTTTTGTCCTCGGAAGGCAGGCAAGGTCGACACCACTAATCCAACCCATAAGACCGGCGCCACGACAGTTGCGCTACCAGGATGTTCTCTTAGCAGCCACTTGATCAATTTCGACCCCAAGGCACCGGTATGACCTACGTAGCCGAATCCCAACCCTTGGCCTGCTCTTGTATGTATAGCGTTTGAACTAGGTATTCTCCAAGTCCATGCGCCACCTCTTTTGTAGCTCGAGTGTTGAAGCTAAGCCATTCACATATATATAAAAGGAAATCATTTCATTGTACTAATTGAAAGTCGAAACTAATGAGGGCAAATGTTGATTTTTTTCTTAAGTTAAGGAGAGAGACTAGTTCATTTAAAAAAAATAATGTTTAAATAAATACATAGCAATTGCCATTTGTATAAGTAAAGGAAAGGAGAAATAGGGAAAGCTTCAAGGGTATGTTTGCATTAAAGAATTTTGGAAAATATTAGTTATAATACACAATCTGATATGACCTAGTGAGAATCAGTTGTTATAGCAATAACCAAATGTTTCAATTTTATTGGAGAAAAGGAGAGATGTAGTATAGTGAAATTGGATATATAGAAGTAGGCTGTGGGAAGCACATGACAGGAGGATGAGAATAATAAATTATTATTGTTTAGTAATCTAAACTGCAAAGTCTACTTTATTGAACTTCTACAGGTGGTAGTCAGCTCCACTTCTTCGATCGACTCACCGTGAACTTCGAGCGTAATGTCGTCAGCAAAGCTGACAAACACCACTCCCACCAGGGACTCTAACCTCTGCACCTCGTCGTACATGACATTCCATAACTCCGGACCCACGATGGAACCTTGCGGGACTCCTGAGATTATGTGAAACCACTTCCGACCCACCTCTGTATTGTAAACTAGTACTCGATTCTCGATTCCGAGAATCTTGTACAGGTACCTGGATATCCCAGCGCCCAGACGCAGGAGCGCATCGGCAATAGTCAGTTAACTGGCGCTATTGAACGCGTTCCTTACATCCAGAATCACTACTGCACAGTAGTGAATCCCCCTCTTTTCACGCTGGAGAGGAGGGGGATTCACTACTACCGTCTACGATCGACCTCCCTTTCGGGAAGCCGTACCGGTTGTTCAAGTGACCATTTCCGCCCTCGGCATGCGCGTAACTACAGCGCATTTGACCCCTCAGCTCAAATGTCATGCACGCTGGCTGCAGTGCATAACAAGCGAGCACGACATTGGAGCTGAGATGCCAAATGCGCTGAAGTTACGAGCATGGCCCTCGGTGCGCTTCAACGTTCTGTTGAAGATGATCTTTTCAAGCACCTTCCCCACCGTGTCGATAAAACATCAAACATATTGATCTATATGCCGACGGGTCTCCAGTTGGTTTCCTCGCCTTTGGCAATAGAACCAGGCTCTGCCGCTTCCAAACTTCTGGGAAAACTCCCTCGTCCTGTCGCATAGCAGACCTGAACATCTCAGGAGCCTTTGCAATAGCTACTTTTAAGGCCAGGTTTGGAACTCCGTCTGGACCTGGGGCCTTACCTACGCTAAGGGACTTAGCTATCCCCGCAAGTTCCACATCGGTGACCCTCTCCTCATAGCCAGCCCCAGTCCCCGGTTGTCCCACGAAAGGAGGCCAAAGACTAGGATCAAGACGTGGAAAAAGGCCCTCGTTTATCCGCTCAAACATCTCTGGGGACTGCTCTGTAGGAGCCATTACACCTCTCGTTTTGGCCATCACGATCCTGTAGGCATCAACCCCACGGATTCGCATTGACACTCTGACAGAGACACCCTCACAGCAGGCCTTTTTGTTAGCCATTCGCTCTTCCTCAAATCGTGCTCGCTGCATCCGGCTGTGGCTAGTTCGTAGGCAGGTGCGGCGCTGGTCCGTAATCTCTTGAGTCCACCAGTAAGCCAGTGGTCTCCCATTTCTAGGGGGACTCCCCTAGGCATAGTCGCATCGCACGCACGCGAGAGCACCGCTGCCATCTCGTCGCCGGCTAAACCAAATAGGTTTCACTCATGGCGGAGCGCCTCCCTAAATACCCCTTCGTCGAAATATGATGTCTTCCACCTGCAAGGGCTTGGCCTTGGCCTAGCCGCCTCTTCCTCTACCTGCTGCCTGCTGTTGTTGTAGGCGATATTGTAGCGAACCGCCAGGTGATCACTGTGAGTGTAGCTCTTGTCTACTCTGGAGAGTTATAACGGCTTGTTAGGCCAGGACTACAAAAAGTTACGTCAATAATCGCCTACGCACCGTTTCGACTAAAGCAGTGATCCTCAGGCCCATTTTTTCAACTGCTCGTATTAAAACGCCTAGGTCAATTTGTAAATCATTCAACTCGTTATTCTTGATTATTTCTGGAGTAAAACAGTTTCCATAAGAAAATTACAAGGAAATCTACGACAACATAGAGAACTGGACGTCACGTGCGGCCCGCGGGCCGCACTTTGGTGACCGCGGGATCAAAGGTACTCTTGATGCCGACATTAGCCAGGTCGACAACTAGTATGATAGGTGTCTCTAGCTGGTTCGTGAAACGGCTTCCCCATTCCAAGGCCTAGACATTAAAGTTACCCGCTATTACCACCGCCCTTTGTCCTGTCAGCTCAGTCGTCATACAGTCCAGCAACTGCGTGAACTGCTCTATCGGCCACCGTGGAGGCGCATAACAGCTACAGAAGAAGACCCTGTTTACTTTGGCGACCACGAAGCCCTCATAGGAAGTAGATACCTACTCCTGAATAGAGTATTTGCCCGTCGTCCATATCGCTGCCCTTTTTCTGAACCCATCCGCGACCCAATTGCCATTGCCGGTGGGTATTCGGCATGGGTCCGCTATGATGGCAATATCCATCCCCAACTCAGAAACCGCATGACAAAGCAGTTGCTGAGCCGCGTCACAGTGGTTCAGGTTCACCTGCGTTACCTGCACTGTGGTTTGTTTACTGCCGGTTTCTTGAAGGCCGGGCACCTTGGACCACCCGTTGGATGCCTGTTGTTCACGGATTTACAGGTACAGATCAGACAGATGGGTGGACTCGTGCAGTTTTGTGCCTTATGGCCTTCGGCGCCGCATCTCCTACACGGGTTTGCTCCTGTCAGGACCTTTGCAGTCCCATGACTGGTGTCCTGGTTCCAGAAATCTTAAACAAACCTCCGGCGGCTCGTGGAACGTCAGATGATACAGGCACCAACCAACCTTAATCCTCCTTACTTTAACGGACTTTTTTACGTCCGTCACGTGTAGCTGTACCAAGGCTACCTGTGTCCTTACCGGGCAACTCGACACCCTCGTCAAGGACCTCTTCCGCCAGACGTTTGTAGGCGGCGCCATTGCGCTCCTTGTCGTGCTAGAGCTCGAGGATCATTTCACCCGTACGAGTACGTCTGATACTGCACACGGCGGCTCCCACATCCAGTTCGGTCTTGATGACGAGCCCGTCGTACTTTTCGCGCTTAGGAGCAGTCCATAAACTACGTAGATTTTTTTTCGGCCATCTCAGACCGCCCCCCCCCCCCTCCCCCCTTGTAGACTTTTGTTCGTACAAAATTTTTGAAATTTGTATGGAGCGTAGACTTTTGCCAGACTCCCCCGTCTCCCCCTTGAAGTCTACGTAGTTTATGGGCAGCCCCAGCACCAACCCTCCCAATGCCTCCTAGGTTTTGTGCCCCTACCAGAGTTGCACCCTATCACTGTCAATGATAAGTAAATCGCTGATTTTGATAGGCCGACTGTGATCTAAGTCAGCGTGCACTAGGCCGTCCCTTATTTTGCAAAAATTGGATATGTTATAAGTTTGTTAGTGGAAAATGATCGTTTTAGCTAAAAAATGATCGTGTCAAATTTTGAAGTCCGTATTTCAAGGCTAAGTGGTCCCTCAAGGGGCCTAAAGTTGTCAAAAATTGTATGGGACCAAAAAAACATGAATTTTTTTTCGACAAAAAGATACGCTATTCTACTAAAACCGGTGATTTTAGGACCCTAAAGGGCTAATGCGATTTTTGAGTTATTGAACAAAATAGAATAAGTTTCCTTCGGAATCTAAAAAAATGGTCAAAAATGCTGATCTTTCAGTTGTTTTTTGTCAATATCTTGAAAACGAGTAGAGATATCGCAAATCTAAGCACATTTTTGGCCCTTTAGGGTCCTAAAATCACCGGTTTTAGTGGAATAGCGCATTTGTTTTGTCGAAAAAATTTTCATGTTTTTTCGGTCCCATACAATTTTTGACAACTTTAGGCCCCTTGAGGGACCACTTAGCCTTGAGATACGGACTTCAAATTTTGACACGATCATTTTTTAGCTAAAACGATCATTTTCCACTAACGAACTTATATAACATTTCTAAATTTTGCAAAATAAGGGACGGCCTAGCGTGCACTCTATTGAGTCACAGTTCCTTCCTTGTTCCATCAGAACTGGACTGACTGTGATGGTGTGTGGAAATCATTGATAGGCCATTTTTAAAATTCGTTTAAAAATCTAAATAAAGATTTACAAAGATGATATTTTAGTATGTGTTATAAAATAACAAGTTTTGCATGTTGGTCACAAAAAAGTTTGAGTTTTGGTGAAAACCACTAAACTATCACAACAGTTGCAATGATGGTGATCTAGAGTGCGGGTCAATATCAGATCGTTACCTGCCATTGTCGTTTTGATATTGAACGGCTTGGAGTGATGATGACGATGGTGCAATATCAGTAGTCACTTGACAAGACTGATATTGCGCAACTCTGGCCCCTACGCTCCTGCACATCTAGCGGGTTTATAATTAAGGGAAAGCTACTCAGAACCAATATTGTGCATAAGAATATTTAATAATGACGGTAACTATTGCAACGACGGCTAAAGGGTGTTTATAAGGATGAGCAAATGGAAGTCACAGGGGAGTTTCAGGGGGTTCCCAGGGGTTTCCAGGGGTTTCCGCGAAGTACCAGGAGATCTCCGGGAGGTTTTCGTCTGAGGGGGTTTTCGAAAGCATTGCAGAGAATTTCAGAGGATTTTCGACGGGGGTTTGGAGGCGTTACAGGTACGTTTTCGGGGGTTTCCGAGGATCTCACGTGCGTTAAACGGGTGCAAGTGGGTCTTAGATGGATTCAGAGGCGTTAGGTAGGCGTTTTTGGGGATTCAGATGCGTTACATTGGTTTCGAAAAGAATTTAAAGGGATTTTGGAGGCATTTCAGGAAGTTTCAGAGCATTTTTAGCGGGATTCAGAGGCCTTTCGGAGGCGTTTTCGGGGGTTTCGGAGCGTCTTATTAAGAGGAATTTTGGGGTTTGGGATCCAGAGGCGTTACGGAAGCGTTACGGAGGAGATTTCGGGGGTTTTGGAGCGTCGCAGGTGCGTTACATGGGGTCCGAGGCGGTTTAAGGGGGATTTTGGAGCCATTTCAGGAAGTTTCAGAGCATTTTCGGCGGGATTCAGAAGCGTTACGGAAGCGTTACGGAGGAGTTTTCAACGGTTTCGGAGCGTCGCAGGTGCGTTACATGGGGTCCGAGGGGTTTTTAGGGGGATTTTTCGAGGCATTTCAGGAAATTTCAGAGCATTATCGGCGGGATTCAGAGGCGTTACGGAAGCGCTATGGAGGAGTTTTTTTTTATGCACAAATTTCCCTCATTTTATGCCTTTTTTAATTTATGCACCCCCAGCCATGTGCATAAATTGAGGTTTTAGTGTAGTAACTTGCAATTGCTCACTCGTATATAGTGCGGCAGACAATTAAACGTTCCATAATAAATAAAAAAATCCATAAGGCGCAGTCCACAAATTACGTAACGCTCTTGGGGGAGGGGGGGAGTATGGCCAAGCGTTACGGCCCATACAATTTTTTTTGGATTTCCATACAAAAAAGCGTTACGGAGGGGGAGGGGGGTCGCAAAAATATCAATTTTAGCGTTACGTAATAAATGAATGCTGCCTAAATAATTCTTAAGTTATGGCATGAATTGAATTATTAGGACCTGAATTCTTCAGATTTCAAGATTTCAGGAACTTTTTTAAGATTATTTTTACGATGATTAAAAAAAACTTATAATAAATCGGAGAAAATTGGGTTGATTTTGAAATTCCTCACATTTTGTATGTAATGAAAAATTGGCGAAAAATTTTAAACCTCATTTAGTCGAAAGTGGGTTTTTGTCACTTGCCCCCCTTTGCTTCTAACCCCCTCAATTATAAACGAACGTCGTTATGACGTCACGCGGGGAAAAGCATGCATGCTGCCATTGCATGCTTTATACACCTTGTGTGAATAATATGATATTTGCTAGGATTTTTTTATGATGATATATAAGTGACTAAAAAGTAACTAAAATCTCAACAGGATCATTAAACGAAATATTTTGTTTATTCGGCAATGAATGACATCCATTCATTTTGGGAGCGTTTAAACTTAAATCGATTATTTTCTGAAGATTATTGAGGAAATTCTAAATTCGGCGGCGTGATGAGTTTTAAGCTGGCGGCGTGCTAGAAAATCAAAACATCCGGCGGCGTGAAGTAATAAATCTCGACGGCGCACATCTCTAGTCTTTGAGAAAAAATGAGATGAATATAGGTGCTAGGCCGAAGAAGGGGGCTTTTACCCTATCTGCTAACGAAAAAACAAAGCGTTGTTACCGTGCCTTCTTTGTTGCCTATTTTTCGCTTGCGGTGCCATATTCTGCGTACACTGCAGAAAAGACATTTTGCAAGCTGGACTGATTGGTGGTGTGATTTTGCCAATATGAAGATTTGCCGTTTCTTTCGGTGGAAAACTAATGAACGTTTCAGACAATTTCATGCGAAAAATGAACTTTTGTACAGAAAGCTTAGGAATGTATACGACGCGTTGTATGGCAACCCCAATGGAATTGTTGAAATCAACAAAGTAAAAGCTGAAATGCTTTTACTTCAAAGCAAATTTTCCAAAGCCTATGAGCGTATCAACGATAAGTTCATATGCGGTGAAAACATTTCAGTTTTTCAGCTTGGAGACAGAACAAAAAAGAAAAGAACAGTATCATTCAGTCTATTGAATTCAACAACCAAATGTTGACTGAACCTGTGGAAATTGAAAACCACATTCTAGATTTTTTCAAATCGCTTTATTCAGCAGAGGCTGTAGAAAATTGTACAAATTTAACGATTTCTAGAAATATTCCACAAAACTCGGTAACAAATGAGCAGTTAATTAATGAAATCACAACCACAGAAATTTTTTTCGCCATTAAATTAAGCGCTCAAGAAAATCCCCAGGGAACGATATAATTCCGAAAGAATTTTATCTTAAAGCTTTCAACATCATACATGCTCAGCTAAATCTCATTATCAATGAAATGCTAACTGAAAATTTACCACAGAAAATGTATCATAAATGGAAGGTATCATAGTTTTGTGCAAAAAAAAACGAACGATAGAACTATTAAAAGCTATCGCCCAATAAGTCTATTCAATATTGACTATAAATTGTTGTCCCGTATTTTGAAAGAACGTCTTGAGAACGTATTTGTAGAAAACAATCTTTTGAATGCGTCACAAAAGTGCTCCAACGCCAAACGGAATATCTTCGAGGCTGTGATAGCAATTAAAGACCGAACGGTTGAACTGAATCATAAACGAAAGCGTGGCAAGCTCATTTCCTTCGACCTTGACCACGCTTTTGATCGGGTAAACCATTCTTTCCTCTTGAATGTGCTGCGAAAGTTCCACTTTAAACCTAGATTTGTGTCTCTTTTAGAAAAAAATATGTCTGTGTCAACTTCGCGTTTACTGTTAAACGGAAATCTTTCTCCTTCATTCCCCATCCAAAGATCCGTACGACAAGGTGACCCGTTAAGCATGCACCTTTTCGTCTTATATCTCCATCCCCTCCTAGAAAACCTTATTTCCATCTACAACAACCCCATGGAGCTAGTTGTGGCTTACGCGGACGATATTTCGGTGATCATCGTGGACGACAACCCAAGCAACACACATGTTATATAAAAGTTACGACAGCGCAAGTTTTGGTTGTATAGAAGTTTATTTTACGTTATTTCAACACTATGTTAGAATTACGTAAAATAAACTTCCATACAACCAAAACTTGCGCTGTCGTAACTCTATTATAACATGTGTGTTGCTTGGGAATAAGCTGAAAGCCGTGCGACTTGCCTTCAGGAACTTCGAGAGATATTCGGGAGCAGTACTCAACATGAACAAAACTGTCGCTGTAAACATCGGACCTCAGAACGACGAAAGAAGGTGCACGTGGATCAATCTTCAAGATTCCGTGAAAATTCTGGGTGTGACTTTTTTCAACGCTTTGAAACAAACCACCGACTTCAACTGGAGCGAGGTGGTTCGGAAAACTTCCCGACTGATGTGGCTGTATAAACCGCGAAATCTCTGTCTCCAACAAAAAGTTATCGCGTTGAACACTTTCGTGACATCACGTTTGCTAGGATGACCGCACTAATAGGGACATTTCTATGGGAACGATATCCGACCAGAGTTCCGATGGAACAAATGACCCTGGAAGTTTGCAAAGGAGGACAAAATCTGCATCTACCGATGCACAAATGCAAAGCACTGCTTATCAACCGATTTTACAAAACTCTCGAGTACACACCCGTTGCCCAATCGTGCAAAGTGGCGAGTACTTGACGAACCCTCCAAATCTACCAGGTATCCCTGCAGCTTATCTGTGCCTGAAATTCATGGGCAAAACTGTTCCTATCTGCCAGACCAGCTGAAGGCAAAACCTACAGCATCAACGCTACATGATTTTTTTTGAGAAAAATTACAGCAACCCAAGGTTGTACAAGAACATCCGAATGTAGCATACTACCTGCTTGTTAACCCATATCGGCCTGAGTCAGCGCATATGAACTAAATATGTCGCCGTTCAGCGAATACACAACAGATTTGAATAATTTTTTGACAGTACACTCGTACATATGCCTAGTTTGTAAAAGTGGACAGAGAATGTCGGAATGGTCCCTATGGCCGGAGTTATTCCGGTGGGTCACTGGGTCAGATTCGTATAAAAAGGGCTGTTTTTCGGTACACAGAGTGTTTTCCATTATGATTCGCTATTAAACTCACTTTATTTTCACTAAAACGTTTATATCTGCAACCAAACATTGTTTCCACACAGTTTTTGACCGTTTAGGAACTACCGGATGTGGCCACCGGACATAATCTTCGGAGGAACCTGCCACATGCTGTATACTGGGGTACACAACCATAACCCATTTTTTGCAGCTCTATGTATTGACTTTAGCGGTATAGTGTCTTAGAAGAATTTGTTCTATATACTGAACTCTTTATTTTGGGATTTTCACTTTTGTGATTAATCCACCTAAAAGTGCGACAAAAATTCACTTTTTTTCAAAAATGAAGATAGAGTGTTGGAGTTTTCTGCAAAGTTGTAGAAAAATGTATTGTTGGAAAGTTTGCCGAACAAACTATTACTTTATTTGCTTAATTATAAGAGATGTGTCGTTTTTTGTGAACGATCCCTCAAAATAGTTTTTTCGTTATATCTTTTTCTGGGGATTTATGGTAATTTTCATGTGTTCTACAAAGTTGTTCTTTGTTATGAAATACACTTCCTGCTGCTTTTTTATCATCGGAATAATGCTCCAGGTGGAACAGACCCTGCATCTCAACTTGAGAAGAACATAAATAGATTTTCCTAATGAGTCCTAGGAAAAATACCTGGTGGAATAATGGAACGAATATTATAGAAATACCTGGAATGATAATAGGTCTCCTCCAGAATTTATTGAAAGAATTCCCCGTGCAATAATAACCACTAGTGTAGGCAGCCTTTTTTTGATTAGTCCTTTCTGATAAATACTAAGAAAAGCGGGATGAAGAAGAGGGCTAATACCCCTCTTCCATCTGTCTCTGTCTTGTGCTTATTTAGGAGAGTGAGAAGCATGCCAACGCTAGTATTTACAGCTGAGATTCCTTCGAAATTTACTGCTGTGATTCCCTCAAGGATTTCTACGAGGATTACTACAAAAATGTTCTTAGAATGTTCCCAGTAATTCCTTTTGGAAATCACCTTGACATTCTTTTAGAAATTCTTACTGGTATTACATCAGGAATATTGCTGGGATTTGTTTATAAATTTTCGGTGAAAACCATTAGGAACTTTTGATGGGATTACGCAGGTATCTCTCGCTGCAGATCATCTTGGAGTTCTTTCAGCTAAAAATGCTTGATAAACCCCAGCAGTAATTTCTGGTGAAGTCCTAGTAGTAATATCTGTTGCTATTCTAAGACATAGTCCTGAAGAAATTCTTGAAGAAATCTCTCGAGACATAACAAGAGGATTTTCTATAGGACCCCTCAGATAAATCTCCGGAGGAATCCTTGTAAGGATATGTAAAGGAACTATTGCAGACACCTTTGAAGCAAATCCCAACAAGAATATTAAAAATAATCCCATCAGGCATTTGTTGAAGAATTCCAAGATGATGTTTTCATAAATATCTTTTGGATTGTTTCCGGAATGCCTGTTGGGTTTCTCTAGGAATTGCTACTGAGATTGCTGATACCATCCAGGATTCTTCCAGGGAGTCCACTTGAAGTTCCTTCAGGAATTCTTCCTGTAATTTGTCAAGGGATTTCTCCAAGATTTTTTTCATGAATTCCTATACGGATTCCTGCAATAGTTCTTCTAGTGATTTCTCTATAGATACTTTCAGAAATTGCTCTCGAAATTCCTTCATTAATTCCGCCTGTAGTTCCAATGATTCCTTTATAATTTATTCTTCAGATTGCCCCTGCAATTTTTGCAAGGATACTTCCAACTACTTTTCTGGCATTTTCACTTAAAATTCTTGCTGGGATTCCTCCAGCGATACCAGTATGGATTTCTTTAGAAACTAAGTACTCCTACTAGGAATCCTCTTCAGATTATTTTGGGAACTACTGTTGGGATTGCTACAGGACTGCTGCTGGGATTCTTCTATTCTATTCTTCTATGCTCCAGGATTTTTTCTGAGTTTCCCTGGCAATCATCCAGGAATTCCTGGAAGATTCACAACAGTAATAATTCTAGATGCTGAAAATGTATGAAATTTCTCCAGAATTCGAAAAAAAAAAAACAGAAGGAGTTCCTGAAGGAATCTCAGCAGTAATGACTGGAATACAATAAGAAATTCCTAGAGTTATCTTTCACAAATTCTCTGAAGGATTCATAGCAGAAATTTCTGGAAGAATTACAAGAGATTCCCTTGAGGAATCCCAGGAAGAGTTTTCATAGACACCCCTGCAGGCTTCCCAAATCTTTTGAGAATCCTCTTGAAATTCCTCTAGAAATGACTGATGGGTTTTCCTGGAAAATTATGGAATTATTCCATGGATTTCTCCTAGGATTCCTCCGCAGATTGCTCCGGTTATCCTTTTGGGGATTTTCCCAAGGATTCCTCCAATAATTTCTCTCGGAATAACCTTAGAAATTCCTGCACGGATTCATTCATGAAGTTCAACCAGGATTTCTTCAAGTATTCTTGCTGAGAATTCTCAAGTACTTCTAGATGGTATTTCTGCAGTTTTTGCTCTTGGGAATCCTCCTGAAGTATTTCTAGCAGGAATTGCCTGATAAATTCCAGCAAACCTTCTTGTAGGATTCCCACCACGAAAGCCTGAAAAAACTACAGTACCATTTCAGGACCATATTCAACAGGAATTCTCAAAAAAAAAAAATTGAAGAGGATTTCCAGAATACGAAGAGAAATTCAGAGAAAAATCACTTGAGGAATTGGGCAAAAAATCCTAGGTGAATTTGTGAAGAAATTATTTGATAATTTCGAAAGCAATTCCTGTAGGAATCATATGAAGTAATCTTGGCGGAAACTTAGCACGCATCTTTGAGTAATCTCCATGGTGAAATTTTGGAGGTACCTTTTAAACATCCCTGTAGCAATCACAGAAGGAACTTCTGCAGGAATCACTCACGTATCCTGAGCATCTCTGGGGGTACATAGGGCCAACGTAAAAGATCTCCATCCTGGGCTGCTGCTGGCTTCAGCCTTGACCTGGACCCAGGTCAGGTTCGCCTTCTTTGGTTTCCTTTTTGAGGCTTCGTCGCCACGGGCCCCTGAGTCTGTCTCTGCTGCGATGTCCTGCCGGATTCCAATCCAGCGCTTGCTTGCAGATTTTGTCTCCGTTCTATCGTGGTGTGTGATCGACTTCCTCCATTTAAGTTCCCGAATTTCTGTTGATATCGGTTTCCAATGACATCGTCGATGGAGCTCAGTACTCGAAATCCAGTTCTGAGGCCACCAGGCCCCAATTATAAACCGCAGACATCAGTTGATGAAAATCTGTAGCTTTTGTATGGTCTCTGCTGACACGCACCACGTTTCGCTGGCGTACAACAAAATAGAATTCACGTTGGAAGATCTTCCGGCACGGAACCCGGTAGAAATATCGGTAGGAATCCTAGAAGATTTCCTAGAGAAATTTTGTGGGGTTTTTTCGTCACCGTTGAATTTTATGTTTCGAGATTTGTTGATTTTTTTCGGTGAAAAAAGACTTTCCAAATCGTTTTGGCATAACGTTTCGGCCTACTTCATTCAGCCATCATCAGATCTGTGAACATTTATTGAGTCAAGTTAATACAATTTTCCTTCTTGGTCTACAATTTGAAATTACTTAAATTTCTTGACATGACGCTACAAAGAAGGGATGGAGTAATCGTGAAAATTTGGACACCTAAACAGACGAATGGACGCTACTTGGACTACAATTCGGAAAGCCCGTTTCAACATAAACGTAACACGGCGATAGCGCTTATTGACCGTGCAATAAAACTGACGAACGCTAGTGAACGACACAAAACAATTATGACAGTCAAACAAATTTTAGTAAAAACTACTACCCACTACCCAAATTGGTTCATTAACAAATTGTTAAAACAAAGAACAGACAGACACTATAACACCTTAACCCTTTGGAGCCGGAGGGGTCATATATGACCCCGGCGAAGAAACCGAGCATAACAAACGTGTTCGACAACAGCGAGGTTGCGTCGACAGCGGCGAAACAAATCGGCTCCAAAGGGTTAAGACACGAAGAAAGACAAACACAAGACAAGAAATATGTTTCTACACCCTACATTCCATGCCTGAGCGAAAAACTATCGAAAATTCTAAACAAACACGACATTGCATTAGCCTACCAACCACGGAACAAAATAAAACAGACAATATTTAGTAAACTTAAGGTCCCAATCCCGAAAGAAAAGACAAAAAAATGTAGTATATGCAGTACCATGCAGCTCAGACGATGGAAAGATTTACGTAGGACAAACAGGTAGAATGTTAGAGACGCGGCTAAACGAGCATTGAAATAACATAAGGAAGAAGGAAGCGAAAACAGGACTAGGACAACACCACATTGAAGAAGGACACGATTTCGACTTCCAAAAAACCGAGATCCTGGAAAGAATTGACAACCAGGAGAGCAGAACTATCGCAGAGGCCTTCCATATAAAGCTGCTAGGGAATAACACCACTGTAAACCTACAGCGCGAGTGTGGTGGTATAGACGCAGCGTACAACGGACTAGTGTGCAAAATACGAACGTTGTCGAAGCGCACACAGCCGAGACGAGCCGAATGACGCAATCTGACGAAATAATATACATACATAGAAATAGGACTTAGGGTTAGTTGTTAGACCACAGTGGTGGAGAACAAACGTTTTGTGTAAGTGGGTGGTAATTTCAAATTGTAGACCAAGAAGGAAAATTGTATTAACTTGACTCAATAAATGTTCACAGATCTGATGATGGCTGAATGAAGTAGGCCGAAACGTTATGCCAAAACGATTTGGAAAGTCTTTTTTCACCGAAAAAAATCAACAAATCTCGAAACATTCCTAGAGGAATTCCTGAAGGAACTCTTGGAGAAATTCGCCGAAAATGTCAAGAGAAACTCTTGGGAAACTGAAGAAATCTTTGAATAACGTCTCAAGGAATTCCTGCTGAAATGCTGAAATTCTTGCTGAGATTGCTCCAGAAGTATTGTCCACGTTATCATATACAAATCCATTATGTAATTTCTCCAAGGATTTCTATAGATATTTCCAATGATTTTTTTCAGATTTCTCTCTTTAGGAATTTCGCTTATACTTATAAATACTACTGGAAATCCCTGAAGGAATTACAGCAAGAAATTTTTAAAAAATATCTGGGGATTCACAGGATTTTGTAGGAATCTCAGTTGTAAATACACAAGACAAGGGACTTGCCCTCTCCTTCATCCCGCTTTTCTTAGTATTTATCAAAAAGAATTAATCAAAAAAGAAAAGGCTGCCTATGCTAGTGGTTGTTATTGCAAGGGGAATTCTTTCAATAAATTCTGGAGGAGACCTATTATCATTCCAGGTATTTCTATAATATTCGTTCCATGATTCCACCAGGTATTTTTCCTAGGACTCATTAGGAAAATCTAGTTATGTTTTTCTCAAGTTGAGATGCAGGCTCTGTTCCACCTGGAGCGTTATTCCGATGATAAAAAAGCAGCAGGAAATGTATTTCATAACAAAGAACAACTTTGTAGAACACATGAAAATCATTGGCGTAAATAAGGGGTGGCTAGAGGGGGCTTAGACCCCCCTAGAAACACAGAAGCCCTCCCTAGAAAATCTTCAAATTACATTGTAGAGCTTATTTGGATATTGAAAATGACACTGTAGCCCCCTCTAGGAATTTCACCAAGTGACGCCAATGATGAAAATTACCATAAATCCCCAGAAAAAGATATAACGAAAAAACTATTTTGAGGGGTCGTTCACAAAAAACGACACATCTCTTATAATTAAGCAAATAAAGTAATAGTTTGTTCGGCAAACTTTCCAACAATACATTTTTCTACAACTTTGCAGAAGACTCCAACACTCTATCTTCATTTTTGAAAAAAGTGAATTTTTGTCGCACTTTTAGGTGGATTAATCACAAAAGTGAAAATCCCAAAATAAAGAGTTCAGTATATAGAACAAATTCTCCTAAGACACTATACCGCTAAAGTCAATACATAGAGCTGCAAAAAATGGGTTATGGTTGTGTACCCCAGTATACAGCATGTGGCAGGTTCCTCCGAAGATTATGTCCGGTGGCCACATCCGGTAGTTCCTAAACGGTCAAAAACTGTGTGGAAACAATGTTTGGTTGCAGATATATACGTTTTAGTGAAAATAAAGTGAGTTTAATAGCGAATCATAATGGAAAACACTCTGTGTACCGAAAAACAGCCCTTTTTATACGAATCTGACCCAGTGACCCACCGGAATAACTCCGGCCATAGGGACCATTCCGACATTCTCTGTCCACTTTTACAAACTAGACATATGTACGAGTGTACTGTCAAAAAATTATTCAAATCCGTTGTGTATTCGTTGAACGGCGACATTTTAAGTTCATATGCGCTGACTCAGGCCGATACGGGTTAAAGGGAAAATTCCGCATGCGGCGCTGCTGTACAGACAAAACAGAGTGGATAATGCATTCTGTCAAGATTGCCTGAACAACACGAAGAAAACTCTAAAAATGTTAATAAAGTATGTAAATTTTATTTTAGAAGCTAACAACCCTATGTCAGTAGAAGCTCTTGATTTCGTTTTAAATTTGTAGTGAAGATGTCTTTGTAATAATGGTCTAAATAAATGTGTTTAAAAAAAAAGATGTGTTACGGATCGAACTCAAACTAAATATTATTTATAGCTTTCTACTAGCTCAATAGTACAGCTCTGGGGCTGAACCGTAGAATATGACAACTTCTATTTAATGCCACACGTATGTGGGCCAGCCCACTGAATGCTCTACAATAGTAAACTAACTAGCCGTTTGCCCGGACATTCCCTTCCCACCATCTGTCTGCCACCTCGAATAATATGGGTAAACTAAGTTTTTTTTTTTTTTTTTTTTGCCAGAAATAACGTCGATTTTCTGCACACCCGAGTAGCTCTCAAATTTCCCCGGCTTCTAAACAAAAACATTGGTAGGGCCGCGCCGTAATGGCCATCAGGCAACCGCGCGCCGTGCCGCTCGTCACACCAACCGAAACCCCGCTGAAATTCAATCTATCCATGCGCGATGATTTGTTGGTATCGTGAGGCGAACGGCATTGACCGAGAAGGATGAGCGCGGGGCTGATGGTTTTCCAGCAAATAATAACCCGTAAATTAACGCCCCAAACGAAGCGCGAAAATAGTAAAGTACCTACTCGGCAGATTGGCGAAAAAAAAACCCCGAGCAATAATGTTTGAAAAATCGCCGGCCGCCGCCGCGATCGAACTCCAAATTCGTCGAGTGCTTGGCAAGCATTGCTGCTGTAGGGGAAATTGGGGCCAAAGTTGTTGGTGCATGTTTGCAAAACCATTATGAGTTTTAGTTGAAAATTGATGAATGCCTCTAAGAATGTGAGGGGAGCGATGCTTAATTATCTGGAATATACATTATTGAGCTCAACTCGATCAGGATCCACGCTTTCCTCTACCCACCGCAGAAAGAACGGGCAAGGTAGGCAAACAATTGAGTTCAAATACTGCAGCGGTAAGCCCCTCGAGCCAAACGGACGAAGCGAAGGATCTTAAAGGCAAACAGTTATTAGCAATACTTTTATTTTGCCATCATTAAGAGTTTAACTATTGTTTCAAGGGGGACTGCAGCGCAGCTCTCTTCTGCAAGCGCTTTATCTACAATATCGATGCGAGCAGAAGGAGCGTCGAGGTCTTATGGCCAAATAACGGGGGCTGGAAAGCGGGGACCGAGACGTTCGTTGTTGGCTCGGCCGCGTACATACTTATTATCCACCTCTAACAAGATCTAATGGAAAAAGCCAACCCACGATGACGACGTCGATCCGATTTAGTAGGTACCCCTCGACGACGACACGGTTCGCGGTCTGTGCCTGCCTACTTATAACTACTTTTAGTTGGTACTTACTTTGGGTGGTACGTTGTTGTTATTTGCTGTTGATTGCTTGCTACTTAGCCTCATACAACATCATCCGCACGACGGCGGTGGATCGATTCGGTTGTAATGTTGGGTCCTACCTACCTGATGTTGCTGGGTGCATACTTTGTGTATTTCAAATCAGTAGTTCTCAATTTTTTTCCACAAACGTTTAGCAGGTGAAATTTCTCCGCAACTACATCATTTCATGGAATAAAATTATGCTTCGTGATAGGGGGTCCGTTTAACTCAAAGGAACTATGCCGTCCAGAAATATCTTGAAAATGTTTTGAATAAATACCCGTGGAAATTCCTAGGAAATATTTCTTAAAACAATTCCTGAAAAAAAACGGTATCCCTGAAGGCTTCCAGATAAAATAAAGAGGGGAATAACTGGCAGCATTACTGAAGAAATTACCGTATGTATTTCTGCATACATCTCTGGAGGACGTTCTGCTGAAATCACTGAAAGAAATCATACAAGAATCTCCGAAGAAATCCCAGACGAAATTCTTAGAGACGTTCTTTCCGGAAACTCCAATGGAATCACTGGAAAATTTTCTGAATGAATTTTATGAAAAAAAAACTCCCGAAGAATTTCTAAAGAATTCCAGAAGAAATTCTTGGAGAATTCTTTGAGAATTCCTGGAGAAATTCTTGGAGAATTCCTGGAGGAATTCTTGGAGAATTCCTGGAGGAATTCTTGGAGAATTCCTGGCGGAATTGTTGGAGAATTCCTGGAGGAATTCTTGGAGAATTCCTGGAGGATTTCGTGGAGAATTCCTGGAAGATTTCGTGGTGAATTCCTGGAGGAATTCGTGGAGAATTCCTGGAGGAATTCGTGGAGAATTCCTGGAAGATTTCGTGGAGAATTCCTGGAGGAATTCGTGGAGAATTCCTGGAGGAATTCGTGGAGAATTCCTGGAGGAATTCGTGGAGAATTCCTGGAGGAATTCGTGGAGAATTCCTGGAGGAATTCGTGTAGAATTCCTGGAGGAATTCGTGTAGAATTCCTGGAGGAATTCGTGTAGAATTCCTGGAGGAATTCGTGTAGAATTCCTGGAGGAATTCGTGGAGAATTTCTGGAGGAATTCTAGGGGAATTCCTGGAGGAATTCTTGGAGAATTCCTGGAGGAATTCTTGGAGAATTCTTGGAGGAATTCTTGGAGAATTCCTGGAGGAATTCTTGGAGAGTTCCTGGAGAAATTCTTGGAGAATTCCTGGAGGAATTCTTGGAGTGTTCCTGGAGGAATTCTTGGAGCATTCCTGGAGGAATTCTTGGAGCAATCCTGGAGGATTTCGTGGAGAATTCCTGGAAGATTTCGTGGAGAATTCCTGGAGGAATTCGTGGAGAATTCCTGGAGGAATTCGTGTAGAATTCCTGGAGGAATTCGTGGAGAATTCCTGGAGGAATTCGTGGAGAATTCCTGGAGGAATTCGTGGAGAATTCCTGGAGGAATTCGTGGAGAATTCCTGGAGGAATTCGTGGAGAATTCCTGGAGGAATTCGTGGAGAATTCCTGGAGGAATTCGTGTAGAATTCCTGGAGGAATTCGTGTAGAATTCCTGGAGGAATTCGTGGAGAATTCCTGGAGGAATTCTAGGGGAATTCCTGGAGGAATTCTTGGAGAATTCCTGGAGGAATTCTTGGAGAATTCCTGGAGGAATTCTTGGAGAATTCCTGGAGGAATTCTTGGAGAATTCCTGGAGGAATTCTTGGAGAATTCCTGGAGGAATTCTTGGAGAATTCCTGGAGGAATTCTTGGAGAATTCCTGGAGGAATTCTTGGAGAATTCCTGGAGGAATTCTTGGAGAATTCCTGGAGGAATTCTTGGAGAATTCCTGGAGGAATTCTTGGAGAATTCCTGGAGGAATTCTTGGAGAATTCCTGGAGGAATTCTTGGAGAATTCATGGAGGAATTCTTGGAGAATTCCTGGAGGAATTCTTGGAGAATTCCTGGAGGAATTCTTGGAGAATTCCTGGAGGAATTCTTGGAGAATTCCTGGAGGAATTCTTGGAGAATTCCTGGAGGAATTCTTGGAGAATTCCTGGAGGAATTCTTGGAGAATTCCTGGAGGAATTCATGGAGAATTACTGGAGAAATTCTTGGAGAATTACTGGAGGAATTCTTGGAGAATTCCTGGAGGAATTCTTGGAGAATTCCTGGAGGAATTCTTGGAGAATTCCTGGAGGAATTCTTGGAGAATTCCTGGAGGAATTCTTGGAGAATTCCTGGAGGAATTCTTGGAGAATTCCTGGAGGAATTCTTGGAGAATTCCTGGAGGAATTCTTGGAGAATTCCTGGAGGAATTCTTGGAGAATTCCTGGAGGAATTCTTGGAGAATTCCTGGAGGAATTCTTGGAGAATTCCTGGAAAATTCTTGGAGTGTTCCTGAAGGAATTCTTGGAGAATTCCTGGAGGAATTCTTGGAGCAATCCTGGAGGATTTCGTGTAGAATTCCTGGAGGAATTCGTGGAGAATTCCTGGAAGAATTCGTGGAGAATTCCTGGAGGAATTCGTGTAGAATTCCTGGAGGAATTCGTGTAGAATTCCTGGAGGAATTCGTGGAGAATTCCTGGAGGAATTCTTGGAGAATTCCTGGAGGAATTCTTGGAGAATTCCTGGAGGAATTCTTGGAGAATTCCTGGAGGAATTCTTGGAGAATTCCTGGAGGAATTCTTGGAGAATTCCTGGAGGAATTCTTGGAGAATTCCTGGAGGAATTCATGGAGAATTACTGGAGAAATTCTTGGAGAATTACTGGAGGAATTCTTGGAGAATTCCTGGAGGAATTCTTGGAGAATTCCTGGAGGAATTCTTGGAGAATTCCTGGAGGAATTCTTGGAGAATTCCTGGAGGAATTCTTGGAGAATTCCTGGAGGAATTCTTGGAGAATTCCTAGAGGAATTCTCCGAGAATTCCTGGAGGAATTCTTGGAGAATTCCTGGAGGAATTCTTGGAGAATTTCTGGAGGAATTCTTGGAGAATTCCTGGAGGAATTCTTGGAGAATTCCTGGAGGAATTCTTGGAGAATTCCTGGAGGAATTCGTGGAGAATTCCTGGAGGAATTCTTGGAGAATTCCTGGAGGAATTCTTGGAGAATTCCTGGAGGAATTCTTGGAGAATTCCTGGAGGAATTCTTGGAGAATTCCTGGAGGAATTCTTGGAGAATTAATGAAGGAATTCTTGGAGAATTCCTGGAGGAATTCTTGGAGAATTCCTGGAGGAATTCTTGGAGAATTCCTGGAGGAATTCTTGGAGAATTCCTGGAGGAATTCTTGGAGAATTCCTGGAGGAATTCTTGGAGAATTCCTGGAGGAATTCTTGGAGAATTCCTGGAGGAATTCTTGGAGAATTCCTGGAGGAATTCTTGGAGAATTCCTGGAGGAATTCGTGGAGAATTCCTGGAGGAATTCTTGGAGAATTCCTGGAGGAATTCTTGGAGAATTCCTGGAGGAATTCTTGGAGAATTCCTGGAGGAATTCTTGGAGAATTAATGAAGGAATTCTTGGAGAATTCCTGGAGGAATTCTTGGAGAGTTCCTGGAGGAATTCTTGGAGAATTCCTGGAGGAATTCTTGGAGAGTTCCTGGAGGAATTCTTGGAGAATTCCTGGAGGAATTCTTGGAGAATTAATGAAGGAATTCTTGGAGAATTCCTGGAGGAATTCTTGGAGAATTCCTGGAGGAATTCTTGGAGAATTCCTGGAGGAATTCTTGGAGAATTCCTGGAGGAATTCTTGGAGAATTCCTGGAGGAATTCTTGGAGAATTCCTGGAGGAATTCTTGGAGAATTCCTGGAGGAATTCTTGGAGAATTCCTGGAGGAATTCTTGGAGAATTCCTGGAGGAATTCTTGGAGAATTCCTGGAGGAATTCTTGGAGAATTCCTGGAGGAATTCTTGGAGAATTCCTGGAGGAATTCTTGGAGAATTCCTGGAGGAATTCTTGGAGAATTCCTGGAGGAATTTTTGGAAAATTCCTGGAGGAATTCTTGGAGAATTCTCTTGGAGAATTCCTGGAGGAATTCTTGGAGAATTCCTGGAGGAATTCTTGGAGAATTCCTGGAGGAATTCTTGGAGAATTCCTGGAGGAATTCTTGGAGAATTCCTGGAGGAATTCTTGGAGAATTCCTGGAGGAATTCTTGGAGAATTCCTGGAGGAATTCTTGGAGAATTCCTGGAGGAATTCTTGGAGAATTCCTGGAGGAATTCTTGGAGAATTCCTGGAGGAATTCTTGGAGAATTCCTGGAGGAATTCTTGGAGAATTCCTGGAGGAATTCTTGGAGAATTCCTGGAGGAATTCATGGAGAATTCCTGGAGGAATTCTTGGAGAATTCCTAGAGGAATTTTTGGAGAATTCCTAGAGGAATTCTTGGAGAATTCCTGGAGGAATTCTTGGAGAATTCCTGGAGGAATTCTTGGAGAATTCCTGAAGGAATTCTTGGAGAATTCCTGAAGGAATTCTTGGAGAATTCCTGGAGGAATTCTTGGAGAATTCCTGGAGGAATTCTTGGAGAATTCCTGGAGGAATTCTTGGAGAATTCCTGGAGGAATTCTTGGAGAATTCCTGGAGGAATTCTTGGAGAATTCCTGGAGGAATTCTTGGAGAATTCCTGGAGGAATTCTTGGAGAATTCCTGGAGGAATTCTTGGAGAATTCCTGGAGGAATTCTTGGAGAATTCCTGGAGGAATTCTTGGAGAATTCCTGGAGGAATTCTTGGAGAATTCCTGGAGGAATTCTTGGAGAATTCCTGGAGGAATTCTTGGAGAATTCCTGGAGGAATTCTTGGAGAATTCCTGGAGGAATTCTTGGAGAATTCCTGGAGGAATTCTTGGAGAATTCCTGGAGGAATTCTTGGAGAATTCCTGGAGGAATTCTTGGAGAATTCCTGGAGGAATTCTTGGAGAATTCCTGGAGGAATTCTTGGAGAATTCCTGGAGGAATTCTTGGAGAATTCCTGGAGGAATTCTTGGAGAATTCCTGGAGGAATTCTTGGAGAATTCCTGAAGGAATTCTTGGGGAATTCCTGAAGGAATTCTTGGAGAATTCCTGGAGGAATTCTCGGAGAATTCCTGGAGGATTTCTCGGAGAATTCCTGGAGGAATTCTCGGAGAATTCCTGGAGGAATTCTCGGAGAATTCTCTGGCGGAATTCTTGGAGAATTCTCTGGCGGAATTCTTGGAGAATTCTCTGGCGGAATTCTTGGAGAATTCTCTGGCGGAATTCTTGGAGAATTCCTGGAGGAATTCTTGGAGAATTCCTGGAGGAATTCTTGGAGAATTCCTGGAGGAATTCTTGGAGAATTCCTGGAGGAATTCTTGGAGAATTCCTGGAGGAACTCTTGGAGAATTCATGGAGGAATTCTTGGAGAATTCCTGGAGGAATTCTTGAAGAATTCCTGGAGGAATTCTTGAAGAATTCCTGGAGGAATTCTTGAAGAATTCCTGGAGGAATTCTTGAAGAATTCCTGGAGGAATTTTTCATTCTATTGGAGTACCTTCGTTGCTGAATGATTTCATATATATATTCTTCGGAAAATGCAATTCCAGGAGATTTTTTTCCCTGTGATTCGGAGATTCTTTTCAGAAATTCCTCTGGGGTTTTCCTTCAGAAGTTAAGAAAAATTTTCAGAAATTATTGCTCATATTTCTTTGGAAATTTCACTATAAAATTTTCAAGAAATTCTTCTGGAGTTTTTCCAAAAGTTCAGGTATTCCTCCTGGCATTGCTCGTTCTCCAATAACACCTGCAGAAATTGCTTTAGAATCTATTCCTTAGCGATTTTCTAAGGATTTTCAAAGAAATTGTACATAGTGATGTCTGGATCAATTATTGAAGAAATTCTTGAATGGACTCCCAGAGATTTCTTTGTACATTTTGTTAAGAATTGATTCCATATTCCATATGGATTGATTCCATATCGTTTGAAAACCCCCGCCCAGTGCACGCCGGAATGCTGTCTCTCTCGCACTCGGAAAATGGCTTGGCGTCATTAAAATTAGCAACATTTCGATGGCACCACACATCGCCGCTTCGCATCGACGGTGGTGGCGGTGGCGCACGGACCCCGGCCTCATCGCTGATGAATGTAATTAAAGTGTAATTATACCATAAAGTGCATTGTAACTAGGGCTTGACGACAACGGTGGCTGCTGGCTGGCAACGACTATGGCGACTGACGACGACGGCAACGGTTTGGCGGTTCAGTTGCCATTGCTGCCGCTGCTGTTCAGTTGAATTAAAGCAATTAGGAAACATCGACTCGAAAGAAGGGGAAATTAATCTACGCTGCTAATGACGTTCTCGGAAAAAAGCCAGAGCGTGAATGCTTTCTCAATATGGTGTATCTGCAGAGCATGAGGAAAGAAAAAAAAAAGAATTAAAATGATGTCATCCGTTTTAGGTGCGATCAAATTATCTGTCGCATTTGGTAGTTTTTGTCGTGGTTGATTTTCGGAACGAATTTTGCAGCTGTTCGCTGAGTTGATGTGTATCAGGCTTATTCGGAGCGGGGAAATCGATTTAGTGTCGTGCCGCACTTAATATCACATAAACTTTGCAATACAGGGGATGGCCAAAATGTTTGGGATAGGCAACTTGTTTTTCTCTCACAAAAAAGTTCAACAAGCTATAACTTTTCATAGAGTGCATCAAAAAATCTCAAATTTTTACTGTTTGTCAACCTACTATATGTGCATCATTGGTACAAATTTGGGCTCGATTGATTGATATTTCGCAAAGTTAGAACCGTTCGGGTAAAACACTATTTTTCAGACAACTCATTTTTGAGCTTTCATATCTCGGAAACCAGTGAACCGAATTGAATGAAATTTTAAACGTACACTAACAATATGTAGATGCTTCACAAACTTTTAAAACATAGGTACTTTTTGAACGCTGAAAAAAGTTATCATGGATTGACACTTTTTGAATTTTTCTCGAAAAAATGTTTTTTTTTTTACATCAATGTCAATAAATTTTAGTGTTGACATCCAAAGATTTTCCACTTGTGTTCTCAAGTTATCTCTAATCAGATATATTAGAGCCTATTTAGATTGAAGGAAGAACACATTTAGTAATTTTTGTGTGGTATTGTAAATTTGACTTATTTTCCTTTATATGGGTAAAAATTTCAATCCGGTATAACTTAATTCGACGTGAGAAAATATTACATTTTATAACGTCGTATTAAGTATCAATATATTGTTGATAAACGTTAAAAAATTCATTCAATTCGGTTCACTGGTTTCCGAGATATAACAGTTCAAAAATTAGTTGTCTAAATAATAGTGTTTTACCCGAACGGTTCTAACTTCGTGAAAAACTACTCAATCGAGCCCAAATTTGTACCAATGATGCACATATAATAGGTTGACAAACAATCAAAATTTGAGATTTTTTGATGCGCTCTATGAAAAGTTACAGCATGTTGATTTTTTTTGTGGGAGAAAAAAAGTTGCCTATCCCAAACATTTTGGCCATCCCCTGTATTTCATGTAGGGTTGGAAACAATGGTGTTATTAGATCAACACAAGGAAAATGATTATGAAAAATTTGTTTGCTATTTGCAATGTAAACTTGAAAATGACTTTTTTCAGTTTTAACCAAATTAAAATACTGCATCGTTGGATAAGATTAAATAGCAGTATTTATAATTTGCCAAGGCTGAAAAAATAATTTTCAAGTTACATTCTATCACAATCGAAACCACAAAAACTGATGTACCAAATCATGGTGAGTTTTTTTTAAACCAAATTGACTGGCACTACAGATTTGCTACTTTAGACACAATGTATCCTTCATAATGTGTTTCGTAACATCATCAAACCTGAGACAGTGCCAAATTTTCGAGCTTTAAAAGCAATTGATCGCATCTCACAAACATTTATTAAGCTAAGACAACCCTTTTTCCTTCTCTCCGGGTTGAAAGTTCACATAAAATGGCTCTTCCTTCGAACGTCCCAAACTATTGCAGTTTTACATATTACACCAGGTTCCAGGTTCGCCATTTCCCTCGGGGGAGAACATAAAACCAAACCAGCAGCCTTACCCCCTCTGCTCCTTGTTCGACGTTCCCATTTGGAAGCGTCTAACTGTGCTAAGAGCAATTTCTGGTTGGGGAGGGAGCAACCAAGTTCCAGAGAATGTATGCAAGTAAAACCTACCATTTCCTCGTTGCTGGCCTTGTCAGCTTCTGCTTCGAGAAGAAGTGCATTTCGGAAAATAAATTATACAAGAACACGATTTCCGAAAACTTTCCCGAAAGCTTCCGCCGCGCCGTCCCTCCCATCCATGTTGCAAAGACCCAACGTCACACCACCCGTTGGATCTTCTTCTGCGAAAAAAGCGCTATCCGAAGAAAAATCGAGCACGAATTCCCGTGTTTGCCATTACGATACGACGACGAGATGGCCCCGGCAGCAAAAGGGCGTTCGTGTCGGAAGGATTTTCGGTATTTCAATTCTTTTTTTCACCTTCCACGGCGGTTGGCGTTCTTGCATTCACGTTGCATCGCCGCATGCCATCAGGGCTGTGGACTTCCATCCATGGATGGAAATTCCTACCGTTCGTCTCCGAACTGAATCATCCAAAAAAGAAACCGGACGATTGGATTCGGGGAACCCTTAGAGCAATCAATTACTTTCCGTTCCACGGAATCGAAGGCTGCAGTCAAATAACATCGGGCCTGTTCTTCCTCGTGTCTCAACACAAATGCAGCTACCTTCTATCAATAAGTAAACCAATTCGATTCGAACAACCGTCAATCCATTAAAAGCGGACGATGATGTTGGTGATGATGATGGAGCTGGAGCATGTTGCGGTAATCTCTTAGCTAATAGACTCCAATCGCACACACGGTCGGCGTGGTCGTCGTCGTCGTCACGGTAAATCGGATTCCCGCTGTCAAATTTCATCCGGATCGCCGTGGCGCGGCGCATGGATAATCGAGAAACAAGGTCAACGACTAAATTAAACAGCCGGACCGGCCGGCGTTCGATGTCGCCGGCTTCATCGCTTTCGCTGTCGTTGTTGGCTTGGTCCAATTATTACTGACGGAAATGTAGTGCACTGGATGCCCTAAATCGTTTCAATTGAGACGAAAAAAAAACTATTATTTTTGTAAGGCTGCTAAAGAACTTAGTTTCCTTTTTCTCTAAGCTATGGGGGGCTGCAATCTGCTCAACAGAATGGTTTGAGGTTGGGGACCATCTCCTACAGGCAATGTAGAATGCAGAATACCCCCACTTATTAAGCATATTCCTATTGCCACCAAACCACCCTACGTCTCTCCGGGACCACCTAAAAAGCATTGTCCAACTGGTGCACAAAGCATCCTCCAGGTTAGCAACGAACATCGATGAAACGCTTTGGGAGTCCACCAGGGTAACATGCTCGAGCTTTGTCAGCTTCCCGAGTGGTCCTTACCACTCTCTTTATCCTCGGAAGGCGGGCAGGGTCAACCAACACGCACGCGCCAAGCTGTTCTGCAAGTATCAAGAATGCTACTGCGTGTGTAGGAATTTGACCTGCTGAAGGCTTCGGCCTTATCAGCTAGCACTAGGAGGTTGACACAATCTCTACAGGCCTGCACCTGCCTCGGCCGGAGACCCTTACTTGGGACCCCTTTCAAACCATGGGCTCGGATGCAACCCAGTAGACCGACGCCCCGACTTAATCGTTGTAAGGGTCCATATCGACCGCAGGACACCGGTGTGACCTACGTAGCCGACTCTGAACCCACCTCTTGCAGCGTCTGAACTAGCCGTTCTCCGAGTCCACGCATCATCTCCTCTATAGCTCCAAGACGATGTGGGCGATAGCCATTGAAACGGCATTCCAGCCAAACTCATCCCTACACATGCTTTGGACAAGATTGTCCCGAGTTGTGTCCTCCCCGCATGTGGCAAGTATGCGGTCACGCAGTGTGCGAAAACGTGGACACACGAACAAAACGAGTTCCGCCGTTTCCTCTAAACCAGGACAAACCGGACATTTGGGAGAACCCGCATGACCGAAACGATATAGATACTGTCGAAAGCAGCCATGGCCTGAAAGAACCCTAGTCAGGTGGAATGTTACTTTTATTTTATTTATTTTATTATAAATTTTATAAATTTATTTTTTTTAATTTAAATTTTTTAAATTTTTAATTTAATTTTTATAAATAAAATTTTTATTTATTGTCCTTCATCGGGCATTAAGCCTTAATGAAGCCTGGCAGGGAATAGTTATTTATGTAACGAGTTGCAAAAAGTTGATTTTTTCAGCACGAGTCGTACATTTATCCAACGAGGCTTGCCGAGTTGGATAAATACGAAGAGTGCTGAAAAAATCGAGTTTTGCAACGAGTTTCATACAAAATTTTATGCAATGAATTTTTCATAATGCAACCCATTTGAGTTGCATAATGTTCATAATGCAACTCAAATGAGTTGCATTATGAACATTATACAACTATTTTTCATTATGCAACTTATTTCAGTTGCATAATGAATCAGTTCGGAAAAAATGGCTATTATGATACCAAAATGAGTTATATAAAATATAAATTATGATACTGAATTGCATAAAAGCCTTTTTGAGTTGCCCACATCACTCGGCTCACTCAAAAAGGCATAAAAACCCTACATCTTTTACAGGTTTACAATATTACTATACATATATACAAGAGGTCTTAAGAACTAAATAATTAAAAACCACAAACAATAAATATCTTAAACCATTACAAATAATGGAAGGTACATGCGTCAGCGATCTTTGAGTCTACGTCATATTGGTTTCAACAACGACAACCGTGTGTATATCAACGAAAACATGACTGCGAACGACAGAGAAATATGAACGCAAGCGATAAAATTAAAAAAACAGGGTCGGATTCAACAAGTCGTGGAGTCGGTGGAGTCGTTTTTGTACGAGCAAAGGACGGAGATGAAGCGGAGCCGTTTTACACACTGGAACAACTTTTCGCTTCTGTTAATTGACCTTTCCAAATTGATACTCTTTCCTTCCAATAAATCCTTGTATTATATCCTAAACTATCCGTGATTCCAAACCTCTCCTAAAAGCTCACTTAATTCATATTACCTTTCCTTGCAAAAAGCCTTTTTTCCCTCCAAATCATTCCATGATTCCGTTCCTAAGCCATCCATGTATTCTTCAGTCATAAAAGTCAACATGCACGAGATCGATGCAGACGGCCGAGGCTGGTTCATCCCGAATGCACGTCACAGAAGATAACTGGGGATGATGACGTCTTCACGATGGTGCTGCTGCTGTTGTTGTTGCTGGAGTCTGGGTGTTACTGCTGAATTTTTCGATTTCAATGATCCGTTGGCGATGATGATGTTTCACGGTGATGTTGTTGTTGCTGTTACTATAGATGTATGCTTTCTTTTTTTTTGTTGCTAGACGATTGTACTGAATGTTTCATAGATTAATCTTTTTGAAATTTGCTGTAAGTTCTTTTTGCCCTGAATTTCTATTGTAGAAAGCTAATGTTAATTCAATTGCAGCAGATAATAATCACATTCATGTTCAGAAACTTGTTAGAACGTAATTTTAGTTGTAAGTTAAGTTTCCTTACCATTGAAACTGATTTGCTCTTGCCATTTCTGCTAAATGGGTCTCTTTTAGGTTTTGCCACAGTTTTTTATTATGACCATGGATGATCACGTCCAAAACAACGCCTCTGCATCCATGCTAATACCAAAAGCAATTTTCAATGCAGTGTTAACTGATGATAAAATAAACATATGTCACGTAAATGCTCAAAGTCTATGTGCGCGTCGATTCACGAAGTTCAATGAGTTAAAAAACAACATTATTAACTCCAAAATGGATATTATATGCATGTCCGAGACATGGCTCAGTGATGTTGTAACTGACCCAATTATTGCCATCGAAGGTTTTAGCTTGCTCCGTAATGATCGTAACAGGCATGGGGGTGGTATATGTATGTATTTCAAGTCTACTTTAACCCTTCAGCGCGCGCGCTGTTGTAAAAAGTACAACACTACCAAAAAACCTCGCTTTTCGTATATAGCGCGAGCGCGGTGCATTTTCGGTTGTTTGATGGCGCGCGCTGGAAGGTTAACTTGTAAAATTGTGAAAATGTCAACAGCTCTCGATCAGTCTAGTTCGACGGAGTTTTTACTTGTGGAAGTTCGTGGTGATGGTGAACCGTTTTTATTGGCAGTATATTACAATCCCCCCGAGACGGACTGCTTAGATATTTTGAAAGATCATCTCGAGGAGTTCACTGTTAAATACAATCACACTTTTTTATTGGTGATTTAATATTGACCTCTTGAAATCTACTTCGAAGTCAAGGAGGCTCAAGGATACATTATCTGCTATGTCTTATTCTTGTGTTAATAATGAACCAACCTTCTTTCACACGAATGGATGTTCTTTGCTGGATCTTCTAATAACTGACTCACCTGACTTGATTTTTAACCTTAATCAAGTTTCTTTGCCATTTGCTTCAATGCACGATTTGATTTTTGCATCAATAAATATTAAGAAGACTAAACCTGAAGCGGTTGCGTATAGAGATTACAAAAATTTTGATGCTAATCGTTTGAAGGAGGCATTCCTGAACATGGATTGGAATGCCATGTTGAGTATATCTGATCCTGACATGTTCCTTGGAATTTTTAATGGTAGTTTGAAGTTTTTACATGATACATTTATTCCTATTCGAAATTATAAACCTAAAAATAATCCATGGTACAACCATGAAATTGAAGTTGCGATTGTTGACCGTGATATAGCATATTCGATTTGGAAGCGTAGCCGAAGTGTATCGGACTCCACTCACTTTAAACGTCTTAGAAATAGGGTGAATTTGTTAATTAGAGATGCCAAACAACATTACGTTTGTGAAAGATTTAATGTGAATTTACCTAATAAAAAGTTATGGAATAATATTAAAAAAAAACTAGGAGTTACCAAATCTCGTACTTCAATTGTAGTTCTAACTTTAGCGTTGATGAGATTAACAACTATTTTGCTAATAATTTCACCGTTGACAACATTTCTAGCTCCACTGTTTCAGGAAGCAGAAATGGTTTTACCTTCCGTTTAATTGACGATTACGAAATTGTAAATGCAGCTCACGAAATAAAATCCGACGCCACGGGTCTGGACGATGTTTCGATTGTATTTATTAAAATTATGTTGCCACTTGTTTTACCGTACGTCAAACATTTGTTTAATATAATTAGGCCGGAACAAATCTCATATTCTTCTTTTGTCACAGTGCTCGTTGACTCGTCAAGGGAGAGGATGATAAATAATAAATGTATTTGATGGAAAAATATCCAAACAATAAGGCAAAATCGGTAAACTCATCGCATTTATTAAGAAATTTTCTGGAAAACTCTAATAACACCTTAAAGATTTTAAAATTCTTGAACATTTTATTTGTGTCCCCCTTCAAAATGTTGAATTCCGGCCAAAACTTTCCGAGGGGGCGGGGACATAAGAGAAAATCAAAATTTGTGTCAGCCTTATTTCCAACTCCAAGTTCCCACAAGCATGGAAGGTAGTTAAAATAATCCCAATTCAGAAAAAGTCAGGTAAAGATGAAATCAGTAATCTTCGCCCCATAAGTATCTTATGTGCTCTCTCTAAAGTCCTAGAGAAGCTTCTGAAAAGTTAAATTTCAGTTTTCGTTTCTGATAAGATTTTTCTACATCCTTATCAATCGGGTTTTCGTCAATACCACGGAACAAATACAGCTCTTTTGAAAGTGCATGATGACATCGCCTGAGTTATCGACAAAAAAGGAGTTGCTATTTAACTGTTGATCGATTTTGCGAAACTTTTCGATCATGTGTCACATAAGAAACTATTAATGAAATTGAATGAAATTTACCAATTTTATTCTAGTGCTAATCGCTTGATTCATTCGTATTTAACAAATCGTTCACAAGCAGTATATTACAACGGTAATCTGTCGAGGTTTAAAAGCATTGAATCTGGTGTTCCCCAGGGATCAGTGCTTGGCCCATTATTATTTTCATTATTCATTAATGATCTGCCATTATCTTTAAGATATTGTTGCATACACCTTTTTGCTGACGATGTTCAGATTTACTAGTGCGAAACATATTATTTTCACGATATGGCAGATAAAATCAATCGTGATCTCCATAGTATTCTGTTGTGGTCACGTACTAATTTGTTGCCAATAAATCCAACTGCTTGCTGGGGGGTTTGCTTCGGTAAACCTGAGCGTCTGTTCTCCAGGAGGAGCAGCTCACAACAGCGTCTGATCCCCATGTTAGGGGCGGCTGATCTACGTCCGAGTGCCAGGGAAGGACTCTAAGCTCAACTGTGCACTATGGTCCTCCGGAAAGTAGGGGGTTGGTGTCAGGCCCTACGAGCCAGCCGTAAAAAAACATTGTAACGGAAAATTAGCAACAGAATAATACGAACCGAGACCAACGGCAACGACCCCAGCGAACAAAAAGGACTTGCGATTGGAAACTCGGTACGTGGAACTGCCGATCTCACAACTTCATTGGGAGCACCCGCATACTCTACGATCTACTGAAGGACCGCGGGTTCGGCATCGTAGCGCTGCAGGAGGTGTGTTGGACAGGATCCATGGTGCGAACGTTTAAAGGTCATCATACCATCTACCAGAGCTGCGGCAACACACGCGAGCTGGGAACAGCTTTCATCGTGATGGGTGATATGCAGAGGCGCGTGATCGGTTGGTGGCCGATCGACGAAAGAATGTGCAGGTTGAGGATCAAAGGCCGATTCTTCAACTTCAGCATAATAAACGTGCACAGCCCACACTCCGGAAGCACTGATGATGACAAGGACGCATTTTACGCGCAGCTCGAACGCGAGTACGATCGCTGCCCAAGCCACGACGTCAAGATCATCATAGGTGATTTGAACGCTCAGGTAGGCCAGGAGGAGGAATTCAGACCGACGATTGGTAAGTTCAGCGCTCACCAGCAGACGAACGAAAACGGCCTACGACTCATTGATTTCGCCGCCTCCAAAAATATGGCCATACGTAGCACCTTTTTCCAACACAGCCTCCTTTATCGTTACACCTGGAGATCACCACAGCAGACGGAATCTCAAATCGACCACGTTCTGATTGACGGACGGCACTTCTCTGACATTATCGACGTCAGGACCTATCGTGGCGCCAACATCGACTCCGACCACTATCTGGTGATGGTCAAACTGCGCCCAAAACTCTCCCTCATTAACAATGTACGGTACCGGCGACCGCCACGGTACAACCTAGAGCGACTTAAACAACCGGATGTTGCCTCAGCATACGCGCAGAATCCCGAGGCCGCGTTGCCAGACGAGGGCGAGCTCGATGAGGCCCCTCTAGAGGACTGCTGGAGTATAGTGAAAGCAGCCATCAACGACGCAGCCGAGAGCACCATCGGGTACGTGGAACGGAATCGACGGAACGAATGGCTCGACGAAGAGTGCAGAACGGTTTTGGAGGAGAAGAACGAAGCGAGTGCGGTAATGCTGCAGCAAGGGACTCGACAGAACGTGGAACGTTATAAACAGAAGCGGAAACAGCAGACCCGCCTCTTTCGGGAGAAAAAGCGCCGCCTGGAAGAAGCGGAGTGTGAAGAAATGTAACTGCTGTGCCGTCCCCAAGAAATACGAAAGTTCTATCAGAAGCTCAACGCATCCCGTAACGGCTTCGTGCCGCGAGCCGAAAGGTGCAGGGATAAAGACGGAGGCCTCTTGACGGACGGACGTGAGGTGATCGAAAGGTGGAAGCAGAACTTCAACCAGCACCTGAACGGCGTGGAGAACGTAGGCACGGGAGCCCACGGCAACGGAAGAAAAAACGACGCCAGTGCAACGGAGGACGGAAATGAACCAACTCCCACGCTGACGGAAGTTAAGGATGCCATTCACCAGCTCAAAACCAACAAAGCAGCTGGTAAGGATGGTATCGCAGCTGAACTTATCAAAACGGGCCCAGAAAAGTTGGCCACCTGTCTGCATCGGCTGATAGTCAGGAAGGGGCAATCTGCCCCATTCACAAGTAAGGCGACCATTTGGAATGTGAGAACTTCAGGGCGATCACTATTTTGAATGCTGCCTACAAAGGGCTATCCCAGATCATCTTCCGTCGTCTGCCACCTGAAACGAATGAGTTCGTGGGAAGTTATCAAGCCGGCTTCATCGACGGCCGGTCGACAACAGACCAGTTCTTTACCGTACGGCAAATCATCTAGTCATGCCGTGAATACCAGGTCCCAGCGCATCTCCTGTTCATCGGCTTCAAAGCGGCATACGACAGTATCGACCGTGCAGAGCTATGGAGAATCATGGACGAAAACGGCTATCATGGGAAGCTGACTAAAATGATTAAAGCAACGATGGACGGTGTGCAAAACTGCGTAAGGGTTTCGGGTGAACTATCCAGTTCATTCGAATCTCGCCGGGGACTGTGACAAGGTGATAGACTCTCATGCCTACTCTTCAACATCGCTCTGGAAGGTGTGATGCGACGAACCGGGCTCAACAGCCGGGGAACGATTTTCACAATATCCAGACGCACCAAATGCACCATGTAAAAACGCTGATAAGACCGGTGGTCCTCTACGGGCACGAGACATGGACCATGCTCGGGGAGGACCAGCAAGCACTTGGAGTTTTCGAGCGACGCGTGCTAAGGACGATCTTCGGCGGTGTGCAGGAGAACGGTGTGTGGCGGAGAAGGATGAACCACGAGCTCGCAACACTTTACGGAGAACCCAGCATCCAGAAGGTGGCCAAAGCCGGAAGGATACGGTGGGCAGTGCATGTTGCAAGAATGCCGGATAACAACCCTGCAAAGCTGGTGTTTGCAACTGATCCGGTTGTCACAAGAAGGCGAGGAGCGCAGAGAGCACGACGGGCGGACCAGGTGTAGCGTGACTTGGCGAGCATTGGGCGCGGCCGAGGATGGAGAGCGGCAGCCACAAACCGAGTATTGTGGCGTACTAAATATTGTTGATTATGTCTTGCCTTAATGATGTTGAACAAATAAATGTATGTATGTATGTATGTATGAGGTGTTTCGTTACCCAGGAGGACAACCCGAAGCTGATTGAATTCGACCGACAACGCTCTCAACTTTCTACACACCAAATTTTTTGAAATGCTTCCAGCACAAAAAAAATCAGCAAAATAAATTGCTGAATTTCAGCAAAATTTTTGCTGAGTATCAGCACAACGTTGCTGATCAACTGTCAAAATCGCTGGATGGTTCAGCAAGTTGAAAAATAATTGCTGATACTCAGTAAATTCGTATTGCTGAATGAAATCAGCACAAAAAAAATCAGCAAAATTCGCTGAATACCAGCAAACAAAATTTGCAGTGTAGGACCTGAACGGGAGCTGGAAGTGCTTATCCAGTGGATCAAGAACAATCATCATTTCCTTCTTCTTCTCCTTCCCCACATTGACCTGCAACCTGACGTGGCAGGCGCCATTGTCGCCTAAAAATTGAAGATCATAAACGCTCACACTTTGAAGATGTCTGCTGCTAGTCCCCGGCAGATATCTCATTGGTTCCTTGTGTGAGTGTAGCTGGTCTGGCGGTACTGGAGTAGCATATACGGGCGGTCAATCAAGCTCAATCTCAGGCTCATAAGAGTCAAACAGCGCAGTTTTTTGGTTGCACACGAGTCAAAGCCAAAGTCACGTAATTCTAACGTGGGGTTAGAATTACATAGGCTCAGTGTACCAGTTATGGCTATAGTACCTCAAATTCGCCATAGTTGATTTTCAACCTTTGATGATGCAAATCAAGAAGAAAAAAATCGTGAACAACAGATCACGATCGCAAAAGATGGCTGCAATCATTCAAACTTCACAATTTGCGCAAATTGTGATAGAAATAATTCATTTTCCTTAACTTTTTCGCATCCTTGCACCCTATTTCGCCATAGTGTACCAGTTATGGCTAATCCCATAAGGAATACATGTAAATAGTGCGAAGTGCAACCCAAATTAACAAGTATGTCCATAACTGGTTCAGGGTTCCTATCATTTGCACACGCCGTAATAAATACTAAAAGTAGTTTTGGCTCGGTTTCTATATTTATCATGTAAAGTATGAAAACTTATCTATCATTAGACATATCGATGACATTCGTCAATCTCCTTCTTATTTTTGTAGAAATGGTAGTGTGATAACTGGCACAGGCACCCTAACTATAGCTCATGTGCCTTAGGATAATTTCAGCGGAATTTCGGGAGGTCTCGAAGGGTTTTATCAGCAACATTTCAGGAGGTTTTTATTTTAGTTTTTATTTACGTGTATATTCACGTTTATTAATTCAACACTCACATTTCAGGGAGAATAAAAGTCGCTCCGGGGGATTTCAAAGAATTAGACCTTTCAGGCACCTTTCAGAGCATATCAGGATGCTTTATGCAGGAGGTGTTTTTTGCGGTTTGTTGCCGTTTCAGGATTTTCATTGAATTCAGGGGATTTTCAGGGACGATGCCGGGTTTTTCAAGTAGATCCGGGAGTGTTCAAGGAGGTTCAGGGAAATTTCAACGGCGTTTTGAGGATTTCATGAGTTTTCACGACTCATGAGTTCATCACAATCACCCTTGAAAGCGCTTCAATACTTCTAAAACTATAATGAAACCACTATGAATTCCGCCGTAAGTCTCTTAAACGTCCTGTCAACCTTTGAAACGACACTAAAATCTCTTGAACCTACTAAAGTCCTTGAACCTACCTGAAACCGACTAACATTTCCTTGGAGCAAATAAAACATGTAGCATAGAACAGCGCAATATCTCAATTTCAGTAACATTCCACCCAGAACCGTATATCTCCAGATAACTTGTGCTTCAAAATTCCATCGCTGCATCGTGATAAAAGCAGAATCCCCTATCAGCTCTTCGCCAGCAATCAATCTCGCAAACGAAAACCGTTCGACAAGAGTCATCAAGTGCACCCCGAAACCACTCGTGCCCACTGCACACAGGGCAAGCAGCAAACTGCGTCAGCTGTCTGGCACATCCAGTCAACAACATTTTGAAGCCGAGATGAAAAATGATATCACTCACCGATTGCTGATAATTGTTTGCGCTGCCGGGCTGGCACCTCGCTTTTCTCTGTACCTCCGCCGCCACCGCCGTCGACAACGACGACGACCAAGACGACCACCGACCGCCGTGTGTCTATTTTCGTCCCAATCTGTATCTCTTCGCATGCCTTGTCCATCACACGCTTGCTTGTGGTCTACGACTTTGCCAACGACGTGCGATACAGCGAGCGGCAGCTAGCAGCAGTGCTCATTAGGTACATTACCAACAGCAGCAACAATAAGCACCAGGCCAGGCTAACTGGCTTAGAGCATATAGACGGGCCTTAGACAGACAGACGGACCGACCGACAGTGAGTGAGCAACACGAGCAGCACTTTACGCTCCAATTGAACCGAACAGCAGCCACCATCCCATCAACAGCGGAGCGGAGGAACTCCTTCAGCAGAGCAATCTCATCGTCCGCCGGTCGTCGTCATCCTCGTCGTTCGTAGAGATCACTGCAATAAACACTGGGTTACGAATATGTTCCTCCGGCGCGGCGAACGAAGGCGTGGATCGGAATGGAGTGGATGGAATTGAAGAGGAGAGATAATTCCCAACGAGATTGCCAACTGTCAGCTGTTTTTGAGCCGGTCGATTCGCTCGATAGATATGGATGTGGGCTTCTGAGCTATGGGTTGGTCGATATCGTTCTTCGTGATTTTATTATTTAAGTCGCTTGGCTTTATCGTTGTTTATGACTGCGCTTACTGTTTCGACATTATTAAACGACTGCAAGTTAGTACGAAGGCAATCGAGGTTCAAGGGGATGTAGTGCCAATTAAGTCGGAAGTCGTCAAACCAGGGATGCTAAGTGTTCTTTTTTCAAATGGTATTGCAAGCCATGGATTAGTTTTAGTGCCTTTACTGATAGCAACTACAGAAATTGCTTTGTTTAACTTGATATTGTTTCACACCATCGTCAGACAATTGACGAGTAGATTCAATTTATTAAGTGTTCCTGCTAGTTTATTTTCATTACTGCAGTCTTCGGCGTGCGAAGTTTCGTCCATTGCATGGTCCACCCATTTGGACGGAGTGCAATGTCCTACTTTAATGGCTCCGGAGTCCGGACTCGAGCTTGAGCTCCCCTGAGAAGGCACTAAATACAATCTAATCTAGGCACTACATACACCCCGCCTTAACGTGACCGCAGTTCATGGCTTTCCACTGTGCGCCTATCGTGTCAGGGAATTATTCAGCTGGAACGCCGCTGTCCAAATCTCTGTTTCATTTTGCAATTTCCTGCTGGTTGAGGCGGGCCGACGGACAGAATGCGGCACGAAAGGCTTTATCTTGGTCGCTCCGGCTGAAAGAAATATTAATTTTCAAAAGAGCACGGGCAATAAAAGTGAACCCCGGTCGGGCAGTGTAGCCCCTATTTTTACCCGCGCAGCCGAAAAGATAAATTGTTCTTTCGAGACTGGGCTGAAGGGAACGTGCAAAACGATACAATGCAATGGTTCAGAGATAGTGGTGTAGTCACTTCGGAGGAATATTGAGATAAAAATGGTGTTTATTGAAATTATTTTACAATTTAGAGAATACGAACCGATACGATTGGCGATGATCCCCGCGATGAAGAGGGGCCTGCGGTTGGAAACACGGTGGAACTGCAGATCTCTCTATTCCATCGGGATCACCCGCACACTCACCGACTACTGAAGGACTACAGATTCGGTATTGTAGCACTGCAGGAGGTATGTTGAACAGGATCAATGGTAAGAACATTTAGATTTAGAGGTAACCATACCATCTACCAGAGCTGCAGCAGTACACGCGACCTGAGAACAGCTTTTATAATGATGGACGATATGCAGCGGCACGTGATCGCATTGGTGGCCGACAAAAAAATGTGCAGGATCAAGGACCTCTTCAATTTTAGTAAAATCAACGTGTACAGCCCATACTGCCCAAATCATGGCGTCAAGAACATCTTAGGAGACTTAAACACTCAGGTTGACCAGGAGGCGGAATTTAGACCGTTGGTCGATTGAAAAGTTCAGCGCCTACCAGTTGACGAGCAAAAACGACCTACGACTGATTGATTTCACTGCCTCTATGATCATGGCCGTCGGGGACAGAAATTCGTCAACATCACTTCTGTGAACAGTGCTTTTTATTATAGATGTTGCTAATAAGCTAAATACAAAATAAACCATTTCACCTATTTGGCTTACTTTAATCATGGTAACTGTTACTTATAGTTTCGGTGACAACTAATTCTTACTTTCCCTTGCTAACCACTACTGGTATCATATACGGCGACCACCTGTAGTTCGGACCTTAAATTCAAGGTTGCGACCATTCATTTGCAAAGATTTACATTCATTTGCTATTATCTCAGTTCAGGAGCATGCTATCGAAAAACAATGTATGGATGAATTCAATCTTGTAGTTTTATCTGAAAGTTTGCCGAATAACATTGGGGTCGCAAACGTATACCAAAGTCGTGAGCGAGCTGTGAAGGCAACTCTCCACGCGGTGAATGCAAATTTCATTCACGCTGTGGAAAGTTGCCTTCACAGCTCGCTCACGACTTTGGAATACGTTTGCGACCCCAATGTTATTCGGCAAACTTTCAGATAAAACTACAAGGTTGAATTCATCCATACATTGTTTTTCGATAGCATGCTTCTGAACTGAGATAATAGCAAATGAATGTAAATCTTTGCAAATGAATGGTTGCAACCTTGCTTAAATTCATACAAGTCCTTAGTTTAAATGAATCGTTTCTATCCGTACTACTTATTCGCTTTCCGTACTGCTAGAATAGGCTCCAAATAACAATAATATAATGAGAATATCAAACAAACTGGTGTGTGTCAATCATTTCTCCTAGTCATCTTATCTGACGTTTGCTTCATCACTACTCTGTTGATCCTAACGTCTGTGCATACGGTTGACGGGTGATCCAGATCGCCACCGTCTATCGCACAGCTTGTCATGCGGCGGTCCATGTTTGCAGTATCAAAATCCCCCGGTCCATAATGCTGCCCGGTTCCGGCAGCGTTACCGCTTTCCAACACGTCTAATACGCTGCCAGGCGTAGTACTCCTCCGCCAGCAACCTGTACGTCTGCCGGCCGTATTCTCCCATCTGATCCTGGAATCAAGTTCACTACTCTGCCTCTATCCAACTATTCAGCTCCTTGTCGTGTACCATACAAACCAGTTCGCCTTCTGTCAGCGGTTGGACGACCTCAAACCATTTTGTCCTACGCGTGGTTGTGGGTAAGTACGCACGGGTCCATCTAGTCCAAAATCGGTCGAGCATCAGTTGACATTGATTCCAATTACTTCTAAGCGCCATTGCTTCGTTCGTAGTTTGCTTGACAGTATGGCTCACTCCCGAATAACTTAGAAGAAGAAAAAAGATTGGGGACCAAAGCTTCTTGGTCTGGGGTTTCCAATGGTATATAAGTTAGTGGCCGGCAGTTTATCATTGACTCAGCTTCCGTGCATATAGTTTGGAAAACTTCGTCCGTCGAGGATCTTAGATGACGTGTAGACCATTCATCGCTGCCTTGATGAAACTCACCATGCACTGCCATACTCCTCCCATGTGTGGAGAGGCTGGTGGGATAAAAAAACAATTTTGTATTTGCATCACTGAATGTTTCCGCCAAACCTTCATTTACATTCGATAGCTGCTCAGCCAATTATCTGCACGTCCTTTGAAAGTTGGTCTCATTGCCAGCTGGAGCACCCCAGCGATCTATGAAACACGAAAAGGCAGCTTGCAAGACTCCGTAGATAGGGACGCAACAACCTCTAGAAAGCGCAGCAATAATTCTTCGCATTTCTGGGCAAAAGTAATCAACCTCTACTCTGGAGAACGGTCGTTCGAACGGAGTCACTCGATTTACAGGGAGAGCAGCCCTTATGGGCACCTTAGGTTCGGTTCGGGGCCCATATAGCCGAGGCGGTAAACGCACGGGTATTCAGCATGACCATGCTGAGGGTGACGGGTTCGATTCCCGGTCGGTCCAGGATCTTTTCGTAAAGGAAATTTCCTTGACTTCCTTGGGCATAGAGTATCTTCGTGCCTGCCACACGATATACACATGCAAAATGGTCATTGGCAGAGGAAGCTCTCAGTTAATAACTGTGGAAGTGCTCATAGAACACTGAGCTGAGAAGCAGGCTTAGTCCCAGTGAGGACGTTACGCCAAGAAGAGGAGAGGAGGAGGTTCGGTTCTCCGCATCAAACAATATCTGTATCATCCTCCTATTTTACGAACCAACACCCGTAGATTGGAAACATGAAATTTTTGTCTGATTTTATTCACCAAATCCGTGTCCAAATTGTCGATGATACCAATCAAGCAGAAGCTCTGTTATGATGTGACCTTTGGGAAGGATGATTGGAAATTTTGCATCACAGGCTGCAAATGTTGATGCTTCAATTCAACCTTCCATTCTTATCACCCCAAATTCATCCAGAAATGGTGATAGCTTGCGTATCTTACTAGACTTTTCAAAGCGGAGAAGTTGTCTTCCTGTTTCAACAGAATTTCTCAGTAGTTCCACTAGTTCGTCTGCAAACGCCTCAGTCTGCGCCGAGCGCCAAAGAGCTCGTTTTGCTCGTTTGAAACCTCTCTGATTTAGTAGACATAGCCTGTACTCCTTCTGGACGCGACAGTTATCAACAAAGTGGAAAACGTAAGCTACAGTCCTCAGCAGACGCTTCCATTTCAAAATGTGAGAGGTTTCTATTACAGAACTGCTTAATATCTCCTGATGAAAAAGAACCGCCGGAGTTCATCGTTATTAATCAATGGCAGCACTTTCTTTTGAGGCCAACACTCTTCGGCTCGATACTGGATGGTTCTCTAAACCACCTACTATTTGAATCCACTGCGGGATCGTTGCTCCGTCAGCCACATTGAGTTTAGTCGGCACCCAATGCCATTCGGAAACATTGGCCGTCTCCAGAATCTTTCCTACACGCTCTGTCACGTATTGCCGATACTTCCGAGTGTCTGATCTAAACCACGACAACAGCGTACTAGAGTCACTGTGGTAAACGGTACGCCGAAGGGGAAGGTTGTGATTATCCTTGATACACTTTGCCAGTCGACTGCCTATTACTCCTGCCTGCAGCTCCAGACGAGGGATTGATAGGGGTTTGAGTGGAGTAACTTTGAATTTGGAAGATACAAACGCACATCAGGGTTGACCCCCCGCAATGTTGCGGAAGAAAGCAACACATGCATACGCTGACTCGCTTGCATCAAAGAAAACATGAAGCTCAAGTGTTTGAAGACCTTCGATGTGGTAGGATGGGAAAAAGGAACGTGAGACACGTTCGTACTGAAGAATGGGAAGTTGGTTCACCCAGCGTTTCCGGTGGGTATAAATTTCCGGTGAAATCATTTGATCGCAAGACACTCCACTACGCCGTAGATCTTGTATTATAATTTTATCGTGGATCAGAGAGTTGGAAAGCAATCCGTGAAGGTCAAATAGACTCAGCAGCAACCATAGTATACATTCATTTATTTGTTCAACATCACATTTAAGACAAGACATAATCAACAATAGTACGCCACAATACTCGGTTTGTAGCTGCCGCTCTCCATCCTCGGTCGCGCCCAATGCTCGCCAGGTCACGCTCCACCTGGTCCGCCCATCGTGCTCTCTGTGCTCCACGCCTTCTTGTGCCAACCGGATCAGTTGCAAACACCAGCTTTGCAGGGTTGTTGTCCGGCATTCTTGCAACATGCCCTGCCTACCGTATCCTTCCGGCTTTAGCCACCTTCTGGATGCTGGGTAGAATGCAGCGTAATCCTCATCCTTCTCCGCCACACACCGTTCTCCTGCACACCACCGAAGATCGTCCTTAGCACGCGTCGCTCGAAAACTCCGAGTGCTTGCAGATCCTCCTCGAGCATGGTCCATGTCTCGTGTCCGTAAAGAACCACCGGTCTTATTAGCGTTTTGTACATGGTGCATTTGGTGCGTGGGTGAATCTTTTTAGACTGTATAGCTTCTTCTAGAGCCCGTAGTAGGCACGACTTCCGCTGATGATGTGGCTCAGAATTTCACGGCTCACGTTGTTGTCAGCCAGCAGTAAGGATCCGAGGAGACGAATTCCTTCACCACCTCGAAGGTATCCCCGTCTATCGTAACATTACTACCTAGACGGATCCGGTCGTGTTCGGTTCCGCCTACCAGCATGTACTTTGTTTTTGAGGCATTCACCACCAGTCCGACCTTTGCCCGCTTCGCGTTTCAGGCGGGTGTGTATCTCTGCCACCGTTCCAAATATTCTGGCGATAGTGTCCATGTCGTCCGCAAAGCACACAAATTGACCGGATTTTGTGAAAATCGTTCCCCGGCTGTTGAGCCCGGCTCGTCGCATCACACCTTCCAGAGCGATGTTGAAGAGTAGGCATGAGAGCCCATCACCTTGTCGCAGTCCCCGGCGAGATTCGAATGACCTGGATAGTTCACCCGAAACCCTTACGCAGTTTTGCACACCGTCCATCGTTGCTTTAATCAGTCTAGTCAGCTTCCCAGGAAAGCCGTTTTCGTCCACGATTTTCCATAGCTCTGCGCGGTCGATATTGTCGTATGCCGCTTTGAAGTCGATGAACAGATGATGCGTTTGGACCTGGTATTCACGGCATTTCTGGAGGATTTGCCTACGGTGAAGATCTGGTCCGTTGTCGACCGGCCGTCGATGAAACCGGCTCAATAACTTCCCACGAACTCATTCGTTTCTTGTGTATGGGGGCAGATTACCCCTTCCTTCCACTCCACCGGTAGCTGTTCGATTTCCCAGACTATCAGCCGATGCAGCCAACTTTTCTGGGCCAATCTTGATGAGTTCAGCTGCGATACCTTTCTTACCAGCTGCTTTGTTGGTTTTGAGCTGGCGAATGGCATCCTTAACTTCCCTCAGCGTGGAAGTTGGTTCATTTCCGTCCTCCGCTGCACTGGCGTCGTCATTTCCTCCGTTGCCGTGGGCTCCCGTGCCTACGTTTTCCACGCCGTTCAGGTGCTGATCGAAGTGCTGCTTCCACCTTTCGATCATCTCACGTCCATCCGTCAAGAGGCCTCCGTCTTTATCCCTGCATATTTCGGCTCGCGGTACGAAGCCGTTGTGGGATGCGTTGAGCTTCTGATAGAACTTCCGTGTTTCTTCGAAACGGCACAGCAGTTCCATTTCTTCACATTCCGCTTCTTCCAGGCGGCGCTTTTTCTCCCGAAAGAGGCGGGTCTGCTGTTTCCGCTTCTGTTTGTAACGATCCACGTTCAGTCGGGTCCCTTGCTGCAGCATTACCGCCCGTGCTGCGTTCTTCTCCTCCAAAACCGTTCTGCACTCTTCGTCGAACCGTTCGTTCCGTCGATTCCGTTACACGTACCCGATGGTGCTCTCGGCTGCGTCGTTGATGGCTGCTTTCACTGTACTCAAGCAGTCCTCTAGAGGGGCCTCATCGAGCTCGCCCTCGTCTGGCAACGCGGCTTCGAGATTCTGCGCGTATCCTGAGGCGACATCCGATTGCTTCAGTCGCTCTAGGTTGTACCGTGGCGGTCGCCGGTACCGTACATTGTTGATGACGGAGAGTTTTGGGCGCAGTTTGACCATCACCAGATAGTGGTCGGAGTCAATGTTGGCGCCACGATAGGTCCTGACGTCGATAATGTCGGAGAAGTGCCGTCCGTCATTCAAAACGTGGTCGATTTGAGATTCCGTCTGCTGTGGTGATCTCCAGGTGTAGCGATAAGGGAGGCTGTGTTGGAAAAAGGTGCTACGTATGGCCATATTTTTGGAGGCGGCGAAATCAATGAGTCGTAGGCCGTTTTCTTTCGTCTGATGGTGGGCGCTAAACTTACCAATCGTCGGTCTGAATTCCTCCTCCTGGCCTACCTGAGCGTTCAAATCTCCTATGATGATCTTGACGTTGTGGCTTGGGCAGCGATCATACTCGCTTTCGAGCCGCACGTAAAATGCGTCCTTGTCATCATCAGTACTTTCGGGCTTTTAGTGATCTACCTTTTAATAAACAGTGGTAATGATTGAACGTTTACACTGCATTTGGTAGATTTTTCCAATACAAACTTCAAGCTCGTTGATCACTTAGACTTAATGAGATGGTATTATAAGCTTATGGCTGATGTTCTTGATCGACAGCGTTGAATTTTCCAATCGTTGATGTCTAAACTCATTATCGCAAAACTCAGTATCTGAAAACGAATAAACTTTGCATTTCTCATTTCAAACTAGTTGCGATGAGTATAATAACTTTAAAAATTTAATGTTTATTGCTTCAGTAATGAAAAGATTCATGTAATGTGCAAACCTGCATTGAAATTCTGGTTCACCAGTAAATCTGTTCTACGATCTTAGCAATAAACACACAGCAGAACAGGTTTAACTGTTGACTTACTAGGTAATTGCTCTCAAAATGGCACAATGTAATAAATCAGGCTCTTACGCAAGCTAGAACTAGCGGCAGCCTGACAAGAATCATGCAATCTGCTTCTTCTTTCCGTCGGATACCATCAGTGCGGTAACTTCATTCCAGCCAAAGAGCGCACGGTCGGTCTCCACCATCACTGCTGTGCTGACATTGTGACGAAACGATCATATTTCACATCAACCGCTGCACTGGATTGTCATCCCAGCACCGACCGACCGACCGCCGCCAGTTATGATCGTCATCTTCATCAACTTCGAATCGGATGGTTGATCCGGTTGATGGTTGATACCAAGAGTAGGTACACGATCAAAACGAAGTCACGGCGTTTCAGAGCCGACTTGTACGCGACTGCGTTCAATCCAGTCTGATCATTAACAATGCTTCTCGTGGCCGTGCAGGGATCGAGATCGGATCAAAGACCACCATCACGACCCAACCAGGCCCTCCAGTCAGTGTGGCGATCGGTCGTCGTCGGTTAGGGACGGTACGGACCCGCCGAGGAATGAAGAAAGATGTGATTAACATGTAAATACATGGCGAACAGAACAAGCTGATCCGATTGCAGCCAGGGCAGGCACGAGAATAAATTGGCAACAACGTGGAACGATGTTCTTCAGTTGGTTGGACGAGAACGAGGACTTATGGAACAGTGCATTGAGGTATAGAACTTCAGTCCGGCAGGGAAACGAAAGTGGTGCGGTGCGACTGCCGTCGCTGTACCGACCGGGACAAGAAAATCGAAACGAATGCTAGATGGCAGATGACTGGCGGTAAAGTTAATGTAGGACAGACAACCTCGCCGCAGTTTGGAGTGGTTTTGGTTTTTCGACGTAGGACTAAGAATGTCGTTGAAAAGAGTTCACTCTTCGGCTTTTTTTTCTAAACCATAGGGGGATAGACTGCTCAACAGACACCCTAACAGAAGGTTAGGGTAGTGTAGGTCTGAGGCCGTCTTCTACAACAAAAGTAAAAGCCAGGACTACTCTCTCCTCGTACCCACTAAACCATTCCTATGGTCGCCAAACCCTACGTCTCTCCGGAACCACCAAGAAGGTATTGCTTCAGAGAGGGCTTAGTGCACATCGCACCCTCAAGGCTAGCTGCGTAGCCTAGCAGCAACGAACATCGATGACTCGCTTTGGAGAGTCTATCACGGTAACATGCTGGCGCTTAGCCAGTTTCCCGAATGGCCCTCGCCAATCCCTTTGTCCTCGGAAGGCGGCAGGGTTAACCCCACCCGCGTCCAACTGCTTTGCAGACATCAAGAACTGATGCCCACGTGCAACCCGATCTGACCTGCTGAAGGCAAGGGTATCACTACCCTTCAGACCCTATCAGCTGCACCAGAAGGTTGCTGACAGCAGGGTCTCCACCTGCCCCGACCCTTGCCGGGCTTGTGTGCTAAAATCGTGTTGTATAACTTACATGCTCTATTTTTTTATTATAAACTACTTAACCTAATTTACAGCTCTATTCTGTGAATACTTTTGAAAGAGTATCTTGAGAGGTTCGTTAAGAAATGTATCACGAAGAGTCTCCCGAATACCCAGCAAGCTCCTGAAATACGAATTCTCGTGAAACTCAGGACCTGCTAAGACTATTCTACATGAATTTCTTGTATAACTTCCCCTGAACATTCCTATGTGACTTCTTTCAATCATGCCTTAAGTATAAAGAAACATCGATTTTTCACAAAAAAAATCCAAAGATTTCTTTGGAATTTTTCTATGGATTGTACTGGAATTTTGAATGCATTAATATTTTGGGATTTCTTTGGGCGTTATTTGAAAAGGGTCAATCAGAAATTTTCCTTAAGACAATCAAAGAAAATCTTCCAAAGATTTCTCAGGGTAGTCTTGCAATTCTGCAAAATATATATTTCACGATCTTTTTCTGGAATTCTTTTCAAGATTTTTTCAGACCTTATTCCAAGAAATTTTTCAGACGATAATTTCAATAATTTGCTAAGGATTTCCTCCCAGGGAGAAGATTTTCTCCTGCGATTTTTCTCGGACTTCTCCAGGAGTTCTTCGTAAGATTCCTGCAATTATTATTCGGATCGTTCCAGAGATATTCTCAGCAGTCCCGCTGAACTTCCTTTCATGAATTCTTCCAGAATTTCCTCCAAGGATGTGTGCTGGAAACTCTTAAAGTATTCTTTCAAGAATTGTAGGATAAATTATTTGCAGAATCGTTAAAGGAATTGATTTGAAAATCAATCCAGGAATTTTTCCTGTGACTCCTCGGCAATACTTTCAAGAAATCCTTCAGGAATTCTTTTAGGGATACCTTCAGGCATCCAAATTTCAAGGATGGATTTATGGATTATTCGAAAAACTCTTTCTGGAATTCTTTACAGATTCCTTCTAGGAATTATTCTAAAAATGATGACAGTAATTCTCTCTAGGATTTGTCCGGAAATGCATCTACACATGAACTCCCCAGGAACTATTTCATGGTATTTTTCATAGTATGCATTTTAAAACTTCTCCAGAAATTTTTCTTAAGATTTCACTTGAATTATTAAAAAAACAGAAATTCATTCACGGTTTGGTCCAAGAAATTCTCAAAGAAATCGCTCAAGCGAAACTCTAGGAAATCTTTTCAGAATAAGAAAGGCTACATCACGTGGGGAAGATCGAATAATCAACAATAACCTTCCCAGAATGCTTTCGAAACATTCCTTCGAAAAATATTCAAAGCATTCTTCAGATTTGTTTCAAATGGTCACTCATGGATTTCTCTTTGAATTCATTTGAGATTTTTCCAAAAAAATTACAAGAAATTATTTAAAAAAAATCCCCCCTTCCCCGGGATGATTCCATAAACTTTTTCCAAGGTTTGTTGGGTAATTCTTAGAAGGTTTTTTTTTCTAGATTCCTTCTGCAAATCTAACGAAGATTTTTCTGCGAATTCTTTAGGAAAATATTCTGGAATCTTAAAAAAAATCTAAGAAATTCCGGTAAAAATTTCCAAGAATTCTTCCAATTACTTCTACGGAGATAATTTCTAAAATTTTTTCCAAAAAAAATCCAAGGACTTCTGTAGAAATTCCTAGGCGAAGGGCTTTCCATCATTTCTCCTGGATTCCTCCTCAAACTCTGTCAAAAGTTATCAGGGACATTTTTCGAATGATCTCTTAAAGAATTCTTCGGCAATTCCTTCAAAGATTGGTTCCTTCAGTTATTCTTCAAGAAATTTCTCAGGGAATACATAAAGAAGTTTCTCTGGGAACTCTTTTAATAATGCTTCTGGGATTTTTCTCCAAAAAAAAATCTGAAGTTTCATCACATGTTCTGCCAGAAGTTTTTTTTTATTTTTTTTTCCAAAATTTTCAAGAAATTTCTCTTGGAGTTATTGCAGAATAATTGCTTGTATGAGTTTTTGGAAAACTGTTTGAATTATTGCATGAAGAAACACTCAAAGAACTGCTGAAGGATTGATTTCAATTAATTGTTTGGCAATTCTTTCATAAGTTCCTTCGGGAGGATGTTTTCCGATGTTCCGATAATTTTTTAAAAAGTTACTCACTGAATACGTTGTAAAGTTTCTCTGGGAACTCTTCAATTGTTCCTCTGGAAGATCTTCCAAAAATTCTTCAGAAGTTTCATCGAATGCTCTACCAGAATTCCTTTCTAGAATTCTGCCAAAACATCCCGAGGAATTTTTCGGAAAATTTCTCTGAGATTTCTTTCAGAAGATTTGCTGGAAATTGTTGGAGGTAATTCCTAGAGAAACACATGAATGACTAGAATAATTTCTGGAAGAACTTCAAGAAAAATACTTCGCAAAACTTCTGTAATAAAACCTCCAACCAAAAAAATCCTGTTGACATTGCCTAAAGAATTTGTTTCGAACGCTTGACAAAAGGTCCTTGAAGACCTGGCGGAGAAACATCTTTGCGAATTCTCGGAAAATGATCGAAAAGGATTCCCGAAGGAACTTCTGAATAATGTGCAGTTCCAGTAAAAAATCTTGAAACAACGCTCTGAAGAATTACCAGAGAACCTGACAGAAGAAGTTTTTATTGGAAACATTTACAGTCCGTGGCTGATTCATTTCCAATGCACTGGAAATCCCCGAGGAACTTTTTAAAATTTTTTGTAAAAAACTTCCAAAAATACACTGAAAAATTGGAAAAGTTTCCGGAAGAACTATTAAATGAATTTCTGAAGGAACTTAAGGAAAAACGATTCTGAAAGAAATCTTTGAGAACTTCTGAAAATATGGGGAAGTCATGAAAGTGTTGCTGGAGGAACTGAAGTGCTGAATTATGTACCAGAGCAGCACCTAGACAAATTCTTTGAACATCGTTTTTGAAGAATTACCAGAGGAATCGCAAAAAGATTTTTTTTATTAGAGAGATATGCAGTTCGTTGCTGGTTCATCTCTTATTTCATGTAGAATTTCTGGAAAAACTTCCCGAAGGGCTTCTGTAAAAATACCTTTAGGGGAACAATTCCCAAAGGAGTTTTTGAAAAGGTTCTTAGAAGAACTATTAAAAGAATTACCGAACGAACTTCACGAAAAAAAGTCTGAAATATGTCCTAAGAACTTCTGAAAATATGTATGAGAAATTTCTCAAAAAGAAGAGCAATGCTCCGAAAAACCTAGAGGAACTCCTGGAAGAGTTCCCCAAAGAAATATTGGAAGCAAGATATTCCAGAGTAACTCTTGGAAGAATCATTGGATCAGCGCTCTGGAGAATTTCCTGAGGAACTGCGAAGAGAATTACTAGGACTCTATCCGTAAGTATTATCTGAAGAACTTGTAGAAGAATTTCCAGAAGAATTTCCAGAAGAATTTCTGGAAGAACTCTTGGAGGAACTTCCAAAAGAATTCCGCAAACAAGTTCTTGAAAAAAATAAGAATTTCAAGAGGAAAGCCTTAAGATATGTACGTGCACATTCAAATGATTTTCGGAAGGAACATCTGAAACAGTTTTGGAGGAGTTCCGAGAATAGTTTTCCCTTGGAATCCAAGGAAAATTACTGGAGGAGTTCTGGAAGAATGTCTGAACACATTTCTGGGATATCTGGGAACGTGCGAACTTCTAAAAGATTACTTGAACGAATGCAAGAACTCTGCAAGAACTTCCGGCAAAACATGTGGAAAATTTCCTGGAGGAAGACAGCAGGTCGTTTAAGAGGGCCTCAGGAGGCGCTTCAGGGGTGTTGTAGGGAGTCCCAGAGGGTTTCAACGGGTCTCAGGGACGCTTCCAAGGGTCTCAGGGGGTTCCAGAGAAGTACCAGCGGGTCTTAGAGACGTTTCAGGAGTATTTCAGGGGGCACCAGGTGTACCGTGAGGTCTCAGGGGCGTTTTAGGAGGTCTCAATGTCGTCTCAAGGAGTTTTAGAGGCGTTTCAGAGGATCCAAAGGGTCCCAGGGGAATATCTGGATGTATCAGGGCATTTCAAGGAGGTCTCAGGAGCGTATCAGAGGCTAACAGTCATGGCTTAAGTTACATGCTATCATTACACACTACATCTATGCTACATTCGATATATGAATGTTATTTACCTTGAATAAAACTCATAGAACCATAAGATGATGGGAGTATGAGTATGGGAGACAGTTTGGTAATGTAGATTAGGAGTTCCAGTGGATCCGAATGCTGAGAATGAGTCATGTAGGTAGGTAACTCGAGAACCGGAAGAGTGAGAAGTTGTGGACATTGATTTTCGGAACTGGTTTCAGGGGATGTTTTGTGGATATGAGGGGATTTTTGAAGGTGTTGCAGAGAGTATCAGAGGATTTTAAACGGGTATTGGATGCGTTACAGGTGCTTTTTTGGTGATTTTGGTAGGCGTCAGATGCGCTACATGGTGTCGATAGAGTTCGAACGGGTTTTGGGAGAATATCGAAGGCATTTCAGGAAGTTTCAGAGGAATTTCGGCGGGTTTCAGAGCCAGGTGTTATAGGGGATTCCGGATGGTTTCATGTACGTTACATAGGGTCCGAGGTTGTTTTAGGGGGATTTCAGAGGCATTTCAAGAAACTTCAAAAGATTTATGGTGGAGTTGAGAGGCGTAACAGGTGAGTTTTTGGAGGGTTTCATGTGCGTTACATAGAGCCCGGAAGTTTCGTACAATTTTCAGAGCCCCTTTTATAAAAAAAACCCTTGAAACGCTCCTGAAACCCCTTTGATTTGAGGGCAATTCTGTAATCCCCTCCTGATACGGCCGCGACCTGAAATGCCTCGGCACGCCTCTAAATTCTCCGTGATCGCATTGAAACGCCCTTGAGATCATCATAATCAATTGGAAATGCCCCGAAACCCCTTAGAATGCTCCTAAAAAATCCTTGAAACACCCCTGAAATGCTTTCAAACGCTCCTAGAACCACTCGGAATGGCGTTCCGAACGATCCTGAGACCCCTTGAAATTTTCTGAAATGTCTTGAAATGCCCCTGAAACCTCTTGTAACGCCCTTTAAAGGTTTCTGTGACTCCCTCTGAATCGCCCTTAAAGCCTCTTGAAACTTCTCTGAGACCCTCATATACTATTGAAACGATCCTGAAATCCACGTAATCCGATTACAACGCCAACGAAACCAGAGGGGTCGCCCTTTAAGGCCTCTGATATCCTCAGAAACAACCCCTTGAAATGCCTTTTTGTGTTATTTGGAAACTTCTTGAAAATCTCCTTGGCCAAATCTCAATTGACCTGTTCTCGCGAGCTAGATTTCCTCATTAAATCCCTACACTGAATTCTTTTTTTACACGACTTTTTTTTACGCGATTTTATTTTGCACGACTTTTTTTACGCGATTTTCTCGAAGTTACGCGACTTTTTTTTACGCGATTTTGATCATTTGCGGAGGGCAAATCGCGTAAAAAAATTTCCTTTGGATTTTTTTTGCGCGATTTCTCGAAGTTACGCGAACTTTTTTTACACGATCTTTTTTTGCGCGAACGCATCCATCGCGTAAAAACAGAATTTAGTGTACTTGATTTATGCACTAAATTCCATCTATAGTGCCCTTTTTATATTATGCACATTTGGAATTTATGCATCCCTGGCCAAAGGAATAAAGATAGGTACCAGTGTATCCCAATTCTCTATTTTCTATCCACGCGGCTCAGAGCGTAGTCCCACGTCAACTTTTCACCTCTTGCCTTTGCCTTTTCTCAACCCATCACGCTGCTGTTTTACTTGTTTCGTTATGTGCGAGTTTTCCTTTCCGTTATCCATTCGCTTCCGAAGCGCCCACCTATGTACCTACTTGGGGACTGAGGGGGAATCCCCCAGCCAGAGAAACCCAAACGATGAATGGTACCTATAGCCAGTGAGTGCGAGACACGGCAGCGCGCAGCATGCGAGGCAGGCACGCGGGAAATAGTCACTTTTGATTAATGAAGTGTGGGTGTTCTGTGCGCAGTGCTCTCTTCCGGCAGCCGTTCATCCGTTCGTCCATCGCCTAATCTATCTTTCTCCATCTACCCACCGACACAGTAGCAAGCGACTGAAAGGCGAGTTCTTTTTGCCAACAGTTTGGAGCTTCTGCTCGATTCCCTTTAACCGTTCCGTCGTTGATTGCTTCGCTTTGTGAAGGGTTATCAGATCTGTAGCTGGTAATAGTTGAACAAACAGGTCTGGTCATGCTACTCAACACGGTCGCTGTTCAAACTTCACTTAAGTTTCTAATTTTGAATGCAATGAAAAGTTCTACTATACTATAGTCTACTGGCAACACTGCCATCCTGAATTTAATGGGTGTTTTTGTTTTTGTTATGGCCAATGAAGGGTTGAAGGGTTGTTCGCTTCCAGAAGCTTAGCTTCCTCCCCATTCCAAAGAGCTTCTTACTATGTACATCCAAAGAACTTGTCCCTCAACTTGGTCAACTCAGAGGAACTTCTTCATGGTCCTATCCAAGCCAGCAAAGTTTTGGGGAAAAAGAAAATTGAATTTAAAATGAGTTTTTGCGACCACCGACATGACTGTTTTTCCATGTGTCCCGTGGTGAGTCCCGCCACCACCACTCAGCTCGGACAAACGGCCATGAGACATAAGGCCTGTGCGGCCCAGTCAGTCTCAAACGAATTGAGGCGGTCGATCTAAAACGAAACGACGACGGACGAGTGTTTCTGAACGTGACGAAGATGTTTGCGGTGATTGGTGATGTGTGTGCGGTGCTTTTAATCTGAGGGTCACCTCGGGTCAGAGACCATCATTGCTGTACGAGGAGCTGTGCGTGCAGATATGCGAGTTGAGTTCCTTTCTACGCCACATACCACCACTTCAAGTGACCGACCAGAGACCATCCAACAACGAAATGGGTAGATTTTCTAAAATGTTTTTTCTCGGCAAACGTGATGGTGACGACGGTGACCACGAGGCGAGGCCAGGGCATTAGAGAACGTTATTAATGATATTTATTGTCTGACAGATGCCAACTTTGGCGATGCGGCGCTAACACGAATGGGCGGTCGCGGATGTTGTTTGGTCTACTTTGCGGTGACACATTCCTCATTTTCACTTTTAAGGGGGTGGTTTTTGCAGTGCCCATGGCAGTGAATGACGACGGAGGCAGATGCCAGCGTGTGTCTTTAATGGTTTCGAATAAATTGCTGTTGTGGTGAGAATTTTCGACATAGTAGTTGAATCCGCTTATTCAAATGCCTAATGTATGCAAAATTAAGACAATAGTTGTTTGCATCTTTGTTTGCACCATGCTGATTAGGAAACCAGAAGAGTAGAAGACCAGAAGATCAGGAGGCCAGAAGAGTAGAAGACCAGAAGACCAGAAGATCAAAAGATCTGAAAACCAAAAGACTATAAGACCAGAAGAACAGAAGATAAGCATACCAGGAGATCAGAGGACCAGAAGGCCAAAATGTCAGAATATCAGGAGACCTGAAGACCAGATGACCAGAGGATCAGAAGACCAGAAGAGTAGAAGAGCAAAGGACCAGAAGACCAGAAGAACAGAAGACCATGAGACCAGAAGACCAGATGATCAGAAAACCATGCGAGCAGAAGTTCAGGAGACCTGAAGACCATCCGACCAGAAGCACAAAAGATCAGAAGACCAATGCGACCAGAGGATCAGAAGATCAGAAGATCAGGAGACCAGAAGAGCAGAAGACAAGATAATCAGAAGACCAGATAACCAGCAGACCAGAAATCCAAAAAACCATAAAAACCTGAAAACCAGAAGCCTAGAAAACCAGAAGACCAGAAGACCAGTAGACCAGAAGTCCAGAAGATCAGAAGACAAGAAAACCAGAAGACCAGAAGACCATAAGACCACAAGACCAGAAGATCAGAAACCCATGAAAGCAGAAGTTCAAAAGACCATAAGACCATAAGAACAGAAGATCAGAAGACCATGCGGCCAGAGGACCAGAAGATTAGGAGACCAGAAGACCAGAAGACCAGAAGACCAGAGGAATCAGAAGACCAGAGGACCAGAAGATCAGGAGATCAGAAGACCATAAGACTAGAAGACCAGAAGTCCAAAACAAATATAAAATTCAGAAAACCAGAAGACCAAAAACCAGAAGACAAGAAGACCAGTAGACCAGAAGACCAGAAGACCAGAAGATCAAAACACCATGAAAGCAGAATTTCCATAAAATCCAGAAGACCAGAAGACCAGAAGAACAGAAAACCATGAGAATAGAAGTTCCTGGGACCAGAAGACCATAAAACCTGAAGAACAGAAGATCAGAAGACAAGAAGAACAGAAGACCAAAAGACAGAAGATCAGAAAACCATAAAAGCAGAAGTTCATGAGACCATAAGACCAGAAGAACAGAAGATCAGAAGACTATGCGACCAGAGGTCCAGAAGACTATAAGACCAGAAGACCAGAAAACCAGAAGATCGAGAGACCAGAAGAGTAGAATACTAGAAGACCAGAGGAACATAGTAAACCAGAAAATCAGAGGACCAAAGGACCAGAGAACCCGAAGATCAGAAGACAGAAGACCAGAAGACCAAAAGACCAGAAGGCCAGAAAACCGGAAAATCAAAAATCCAGAAAGCCAGAAGACCACAAGGCAGAAGACAGAAGACAGAAGACAGAAGACAGAAGACAGAAGACAGAAGACAGAAGACAGAAGACAGAAGACAGAAGACAGAAGACAGAAGACAGAAGACAGAAGACAGAAGACAGAAGACAGAAGACAGAAGACAGAAGACAGAAGACAGAAGACAGAAGACAGAAGACGGAAGACAGAAGACAGAAGACAGAAGACAGAAGACAGAAGACAGAAGACAGAAGACAGAAGACAGAAGACAGAAGACAGAAGACAGAAGACAGAAGACAGAAGACAGAAGACAGAAGACAGAAGACAGAAGACAGAAGACAGAAGACAGAAGACAGAAGACAGAAGACAGAAGACAGAAGACAGAAGACAGAAGACAGAAGACAGAAGACAGAAGACAGAAGACAGAAGACAGAAGACAGAAGACAGAAGACAGAAGACAGAAGACAGAAGACAGAAGACAGAAGACAGAAGACAGAAGACAGAAGACAGAAGACAGAAGACAGAAGACAGAAGACAGAAGACAGAAGACAGAAGACAGAAGACAGAAGACAGAAGACAGAAGACAGAAGACAGAAGACAGAAGACAGAAGACAGAAGACAGAAGACAGAAGACAGAAGACAGAAGACAGAAGACAGAAGACAGAAGACAGAAGACAGAAGACAGAAGACAGAAGACAGAAGACAGAAGACAGAAGACAGAAGACAGAAGACAGAAGACAGAAGACAGAAGACAGAAGACAGAAGACAGAAGACAGAAGACAGAAGACAGAAGACAGAAGACAGAAGACAGAAGACAGAAGACAGAAGACAGAAGACAGAAGACAGAAGACAGAAGACAGAAGACAGAAGACAGAAGACAGAAGACAGAAGACAGAAGACAGAAGACAGAAGACAGAAGACAGAAGACAGAAGACAGAAAACAGAAGACAGAAGACAGAAGACAGAAGACAGAAGACAGAAAACTAAAGCTGATTCGGCAGAACGGCACAGCAGTTTCATTTCCTTGCTCATCGCTTTTTTAGACAGCGCGGATTATTCTCCAGAAAAAGGCTGTTCCCGTTAATGCTTGTATCATTGCAAATCTGCAGTTTGTTCGTGTGTAAAAAACTTGTGTAAGCAGCATAGAATCTGGACATCTCCCCCAGAACTCTATCCAAGACGTCTACGTTGTTTCTGTGTTCCAAGAACTACAGAAACAACACTCATTTCCTCTAAAAGACCTTACAGCTAAGGTGCCTTCCTGGCGAGAGTAAAAGTCCTTCAACGATAAATCCAATTAAGATTTCAAACCCCCCCAAAAAGCAATCCCAAACGAAGGAACGCTGAAAAGTAACATTCAAGCACGCAAGTGGCAAAAACAGAGCAGCGGCCGCAGCAGCAACCGGCAGCGTGCTCTAGTCCGAAAGTAGGTAGGTACTTACTCGAAAATAAAAACAAGGCTATTTCAAGAGTATAGCATTTTAATTAAAAGCTATTTCCAAACGAATGAAACTAGACTGATTCCTCGTCCTTCTTTCACTCCTTCGACACCGGCGTGGTCTCAATCACCCCCTTTCCCCCGTCCTTACCCACTTTCTCACTCTAATTCCTCGTTTTGTTGCCAATTGGCCGATGTACGTGCTCACTTCATGAACAAGCTGTCACGAGGACGACGACGACGACGACGGCGGCAGCGTCGAGCTATCCTACGTTTAACTGCGTGGCAAACTGAAACAACCCACCACCCCACCCAATCACCCACGCAGTTCCTCATACCTACAGCAGCTTCAGGCAGCAGCGCTTTCCTTGCGGGTTCGGCGAAGAGTCATGTAGTGCTTCGTGTTTTCTGCTGCCGCCGCCGCATGTTGTTTTAAATGTTGTTTTCTAGAGCTGCTGCTGCTACACATTACGTGCACTCTTCGAGGGCTTCCCTTGATGCCCCCTTGCTTCCCGTCACCGGTTTCCAAGCAGACGCCGCCACCGCTCGATCGATCCACAAGTAGCAGCGCTCGCGTCTAGTACCTAGTACTAAGCCGGAGTCTGCTTGCGAGGATGGCAACAACTTCTTGATTACCGAGTTTCCTTTGTTTTGATCGGCGGTGCTCGTGTGCATTCCCCGGAATTCATGGGCGTTGTGAGGGATTTTTGGAAGGTGGTCCATTTGAACAAATGTTTTCAGTTTGAGTGAAGCCAGTTGGTTAAACAAAATCCTTGCGAAATCTAAGGATTCCCGAGTGAACGAATTTCGTTTGCCAAATGGCGATCTCGCTTCCTCTGATGAGGAAGTTCTGGAATGATTATGCAGCACACACTTCCCTGGATGTGTGTATATTACATCTTCGGATGAATCTGATGGTTTTTTTTTCTTGTAGTTATGATTCCTTGGCTTCGGCTCGGAGTATTGTAACTATAGAATCGATTGAGTGGGCACTTAATAGCTTTGCTCCTTTCAAATCTCCTGGGGCAGATGGGATTTACCCTATTTTGCTTCAGAATAGATTTGATTATTTCAAACATGTTTTGAAAAATAAACATACTTGTTTGCGTCATATGAAGAAGAAAAGAGTTTCAGACCTATCAGTTTGACCTCTTTTCTTCCGAAATGCTTAGAACGCATAATCGATCATCACATCCGTGATGTTCATCTGGCCAACGTGTCTTTTCATGTGAACCAACATGCTTACCAATCTGGAAAGTCCACTGTGACTATTTTACACAAGGTTGTTTACGATATTGAGAAGGCATTCGCTAAAAAGTAATCCTGCTTGGGCGATTTCTTAGATATCGAGGGTGCCTTTGACAACGTTCCTTTCGATGACATATTGGAAGCCGCATGGAGCTATGGTATATCTCCAATGATTTCCAATTGGATTCATCAAATGCTCAATAACTAACATCTTTTCTCGACATTGCGTCTAGCAGGGATTAGGAAATTGAGTGTTTGTGGATGCCCCCAAGGGGGTGTCTTGCCACCGCTTTTGTGGAATCTCGTAGCAGATACGCTATTAAGGTAACTCAATAATAGCGGTTTTCCTACTTATGGTTTTGCCGACGACTACCTAGCATTGTTAGTTGGTATGTGCATCAGCACCCTTTTCGACCTGATGCAAAGCGCCCTTCAGATAGTTGAGGGTTTGTGTCGCCAATATGGCCTTTCGGTTAATCCGAGTAAAACATCTATTGTTCTTTTTACGGAAAGGCGAAACCGTAATGGCGTTCGACCTTTGCGTCTCTTTGATTCTGAAATCGATGTGACTGAACAGGTAAAGTACGTTGGAGTCATTCTTGATTCCAAGCTTACCTGGACACCTCACATTGAGTTCAGAATCAAAAAAGCTTGTATGGCCTTCGGGCAATGCCGGCGAACCTTTGGTACAACTTGGGGTCTAGAACCCAAGTATATCAAATGGATTTACACAACTGTTGTTCGACCAATATTGATCTTTCTTTTGGGCTGTCTTGTGTGGTGGTAAAAGGGCGAAATGAGAACGGTCCAATCAAAGTTAGGCCATCTCCAAAGAATGTGCTTAATGGCGATGTCTGGAGCGTTCTCTTCAACTCCCACGGCAGCGCTCGAAGTTCTCTTTGACGTTGCTCCACTACACATTCATCCCAAACAAGAAGCACTTTCTTGCACTTACCGGTTACGGGGACTCGGTCTACTAGAGGAAACTCCTGTGAACCGCACATCAACACACGCCTCATTGTTTCCACTTTTGGTGAATTGGGACAAAGTTGTCCTTGCTCCAAGTGATCTTACAATTGCTTGTAATTTTCCACGAAATTCCTTTCCCGGGAAGAGTGGACATCTGGTTATCTGGAGAGAAGTATTTCAGACGGCATCGTATGTTACACTAATGGCTCCCTTCTCGAAGGTCGAGCAGGTGCTGGTGTTAATTCTCGTGAGCTAAGGCTGTATCAGTCTTACTCACTTGGTAGACACTGCACCATTTTTCAGGCCGAAATCTTTGCTCTTATGTGCGGAGTGCAATCAGCACTTCAGCAGCACGTAATGGGCAAAGTAATATACTTCTGTTCAGATAGCGAGGCACTTGCTTCGGCCAACTCCAGGTCGAAAATAGTTATCACTTTTCGAACTCAGATCGAGGACCTGAATTCAGCAAACGCTGTTCACCTTGTATGGGTATCTGGCCATTCTTCCATCGCTGGAAATGAATTGGCTGATGAGTTAGGTCGCACTGGAGCATCACATGACTTCATTGGCCCTGAGCCAGCTATCCGGGTATCCAAGTGTTGGGTAAAGCTTCAGATTCACACCTGGGCTGCCACTCAACACAAACAATACTGAAATAGTTTGGAGTCATGTCATCAAACCAAATTGTACTGAGCCATCTCCAAGGGTGACGAAGTATTTTACAAATCTGTCAAAGCAGAATTGCAGTATTGTAGTCAAAGCATTGACTGGCCACTGCCGACTCAGCTAGCACATGGCGAATATTCAGCAAGCTGTGAATCCGATTATGGAACTTCGTATCATTTGATATGAAACTGTCCCGTTTTTTGCACAACTGCGTTTCCGAGTATTCGCGTAAAAACTTATTAAGTGAAACTGACTTCAGAAACCTAAATCTTCAGGACGTTCTGTTCTTCTTGACCCGCTGTGGTAAAGAGCTATTGGCTCTCTTTTATTTTTTTGTCTGTATTAACGAGATTTTTAACCCTAGGCTAGTTCATCTCGGGAGGCTCTCTTTTAGCTTTATGCGCTATCACAGTGCTCTTTTCAGGGCGCTATTCGAACCCATTATGGTACGCTTATGTGTGTATGACGATCCTGTTCCCTTACCTGTCCTTTCCCCTGTCCCATCCTTTTTTCCTTCCCTTTTCCCTCAGGAAAATGATGAATAGGCTCGTGCTCATGGTGATGGCACAAATTTCCCAAATGGAGGAGAACGCACCTCTGGAACCGACCTACTGATATCTGATACATAATAAAGTACGCATTATCAGACGTAATCATACCGGTGACATGATCCATGAGATAAAAAAGAAGACCATGTGTAGTGACCTTATTCGGAGGTAAATCAACGTGCATAGCGCACACCCCGGAGGTACTAATGATGGCAAGGATGCAGCTCGAAAACGTATACCACTTTTTCCCAAGCCACGACGCTAAGATCATCATATGAGACCTATACGCTCACGTAGACCAGAAGGAGGATTTCAGACCGACGGTTGTAAAGATCAGCGCCCACCAGCTGATGAAAGAAAACGACCTACGACTCGTCGATTTCTCTGACCACTACCTAGTGATGGTCAAACAGCGCCCAAAACCTTCCGTTGTAAACAATATACGGTACAGTCAATCGCCACGGTACAACCTAGAGCGACTGAAGCGTAGAACGGAGTCGACGGAACGAATGGTTCAACAAGGATTGCAGAGTGATTGTTGTAGAGAAGGTTGCAGTGCGGACGGGAATGCTGCAGAAAGGAACCCGACAGAACACGGAACGTTATGAACAAATGTGGAAACAGCAGATCCATCTCATTCGATAGAAAAACGTCGCCTGGAAGAAACGGAGTGCGTGAAAATTAAACTACTGTATAGCTCCTAAGAAATCTCGGATACTTATTCAAAACGACGTATCAACATAGGATTTGCGTGTATTATACGTCGTTTTGAAAAAGTATCCGAGAAATAAGAAAGTACCAGAGCGGAAATCTGCTGTGGTTAATATGGGATTGACGCACGTGAGGTCATTGAAAGGTGGAAGCAGCACTTCGAAAAAGTGTGAAAGTAGATTATAGATATCGAGTCCAACGGTCTTCCAATCAGGAAGTGCTCTAGAGGGAGAGTGCGGAAGGATCGCTCAGTAGCGGGCGATAGGGAATTCGGCATCGTTTCAACCTGCACGGTAGCGCCTTGGATCTTCCGCAATAAGATCTTGATGTATTTTACGCAAGCCTCCCCGATGCCACCGAATGATGTCGTTCGTAGCGGAATGATATGGAACTGGATTTCATCATTTCCACACTCGCGTGCTACTGACTCTTTGTCTTTGTTGGGAGTGTTCAACTCCCGCCTAGTGCCAACGATGTTGGTAGCATTGTCGCAGTAGATGTACGCTCCCGAGCAGTAACGAATAACTTACACATAACTGCAGCATACCAAAGTCAGGTATCATACCAAGACAAGGAATGGTCGGTTATCCAGATATTAGACTTATTTTGGTATGTTGTGGGCATTGATAAAATACCTCAGCGAGTTATTGCCTCTTGCGTCGAAGGCTCACGATGAAAGTTTCAGTGGTGAGGTCGAATACAAAGTCGAGTTTTGGCTTCGGATGGAATAAAAAAAAACCAAGATGAAATGTTTTAAACCACACAGATTCTGAAACTAGAGGTCCAAAGCTACGATCCTATGGAATAACATTTGAGGTACATTCGATTTTTATAATACTTCCCGTTTGACATAGCGTGGACCAGCGTGTGGTATCTTCTGATGCTCTCTCGTCACGATGAAGTCGGTAAAGCAATGCTTGGCCGGCAAAAAAGTTAGGTATTTCTTGTCGTTCCAAATACCATATTACACCGTCCATCAACTGTGGGTTCAGAAGCAGAAGATTGGATTTTATATCATCTTCGAAATACAGGACAAATAACGAACTTGCTTTTCGAAGTGTTCGTGCTGAGCCTGACAAATCACTCATCCCTTGAGTCGACGTCGACTGCAGTCAGAGGACTGTGGTGGAGGCAAATCTCATGGAACCGATGAATAAGTGAACCGGTCCGAAGTGGGAAAGGGAGACTGGAGTAGCGGAGAACCAGATCAAAGAACGGATCATTTTCGCAAAAAGAATGATGACCTTGCGGGCTTAAGAGTTGTCAATTTAAACGTTGCATACTTGACCGGCCTCGGCAGAGCTTGTCTAGTTGACCGAGCCAGGCTGATCCATGCCACCACAGGGAGTACCATGCGAGCTCGTCAAGGATCATACCGTGTGATATGAGATCGGCCGGATTGTCCTTTGACGGAACGGGATTCTTGACTAATGTTCATGAATTTCGGCCACGGCCACAAAACAAAAGTCTTCCACGATGACGATGTTACATGGAGCCCGTCCAGTATTATCCACAGGTAGAGCGTTTTGGAAATCTCGGCGGAATCCTCGTCATGGTTGCAGATGAACCGCGGTGAGCTCCAGGCGTGGAATTGATGTTGTATCTACTTCGATTACGAAATGATCAGCCGAACAGTGCAGGATCCGGCGAAAGAGAGGCACCGTAGGCTGTTTTCGAAGCGTCACTGGTGTAGTACTTCCAGCGTGCGTACCCGGAGCTGAGGACATGCCGAGGAATCTGCAGGACTGCAGATACACAAAACCAGCGAATTTCTGGTGAATTACTTGAAACTCACTGACAATCAACATTTTAATGACCAATTAGTCTTGTAAAGGTTTTGACAACCGTCATGAAACCTTATACCTTGTGTTTTGGTTTTATGATGGATTTAAGAGCCTCTTCTAGTGTATCTGACTTTAAAAATGTTATTTGGCAGTTGAGGTGCAGTTTCCACAAGGCTTGATTTACGCCTTCGAGATGGTCGAAGAAATAAGCCCAAGCGGCTCTCATTGACTACTGATCTGCACCAGAATCTCCCGCTTCGTGAGTGTAAAAATTTCTTCCACTTCGGTTGCTTGAAGGACAGGCGATCGGTTTCCCAGCGTAATCCGAGCGTGATGGCAGAGGCTTCATGGTCCAAATCGAGCAGCGTTTCAGTCTCCCGGACCTCCAGTGAAATTGCGTCGAGCACAGTCTGATTATTGAACGACCATTACCGAAGCGGAAGACCTGCAGAAGCCAGCATCGCGATGAACTGTTTTCAGGTAGCGGCAGGAGATGACGCGTTGTTGGGACCATTCAGCAAGCTGTCCACGTAGAAATCCCGGCGGAACACAAGGGCTGCCGGTGCGAACCGCTGTTCTTCGTCGTCAGTAAGCTACTGCTACATCCTGATCGCCAAAAATCAGGTCACGACGGGTTCCGTATGTGACGGTGAACAGCTGATAAATCTTAAGACAATTCGAGTCAGCGGTTGATTCTGTTCCAATTTTCCTTAATGGATATGGACAACTTTTTTGCATAGTTTTACCTATAGCTTTTGACCCAGTGGGTGGATTTTCAAAACTAAAATGTTTTTATCAAGGGGATTAGTTGTGCTATCATAATATATCTGGAGGTTAAGTTATGCTAGAAATTTTGGAGGTATAGCTGCAAATGTAGTGTACACCACTTGTTCTTCACTCGATTCCGCGTTTTATTTCTATGTACATGTGATATATTTCAATGGAAAATGCATAATATTCATTGTTTGGGTTGGGGCTGTTAGATAGAAATGTTTTATGTCCTTTTACAGCTGTAACATAGATCTCCAGATCATCCAAAACGTCCAGAGCTTTTGAACTTTGTCTACTGCATAAAAATAGTTGTGTATATTTTTTAAATCACTTGAACTTGATGAATTACATTCAAATATACATTTTGAAACATGAAATGATGGTAGTCATGACCTGGTGATGTTCTAGGCAACTTAAAATAGCTCTGGAGTTCTGATTGTAAGGCCTTTACCTGTAATAGTATATCAATTTATTTTATGAATGTCAGAACTGATTTCATTAGATCCATACATGTAAATCAGAGTATGAAAGACTAACTGCACATCAATGGCGATACCTTAGGCCATCCAAATCATTCTGGTGTTAAAGGCCTTTATATCTACAACTGTAATAAAGCATCGGATGCATTTCAAACTTGTTATAGTGCGTTGGTAGTCATAGAAGATCAGTTGAATCATATGATACTTGTATACACATCATAGAGGCATCTTAGATCATCCGAAGTGTGTTTTAGTAGACATAGACACATAATAAGTTAGATCATATATCTTATAACTTAAAGCTTTTCTAGATTATCCAAACCATTATTTCATTTGTCCTATGCACCTATGCACCTATCAAGTGTACTAATATTAGCATTTGATTCAAACATATAGTACAAGTCGTGGAAGACAAATCGGCAGGGGTTAGTGAACTGGCAGTAGCGAGGATTTGCGTGGACGTGATATTTCTGCATGCACTCTCTGGAGACGACGCATCCGAATTTAGTGTTCTGGAGCAGCAGAAGATCGTTGCCGAGAAAGATTTGGCCGTAACAAAGCACACGGAAAAAGTCTAAGTGGGCGTACTTTGGTATATACTATTGACGGGCGTTGACGGAGATCTGTGCTATCTTCACGGTGATCGACGGTGTAATCGGCATCGAACTCTTCATAGAGAACTATTTGTCAATTCCACTGATTGTGAACTACTATGGAAAACGAGTCCTCGATAGTTGGAGCTTCTCGCACAGTTCGACAGACACAAAGATTCGTTGGGATGCATAGTCAGGCAAACACCGTGCGGTAACGATGCGACCCCTACTGCTGCGGATGTTCCCGAGTGCAGTTGGAAGGAAGGCGGTTTCGAGAATCACGAATTGGAAATGCAAAACCAAAGCGCACTGGGGATTCCCGGAAATGTCAACACGGAAAGAGGTAGCTATGGAAGTACTAAGAGTACACGTTGCTGACCTGGATCTTGCAGATTCTCCAGACTGGGTGCTGGACATGGCCATTATATCGCTGCTGTCCATGGGAAACAGAGTGTGGTCCCAAGCAACACACATGTCATATAATAGTTACGGCAGCGCAAGTTTTAGTTATATAAAAGTAAATTTGACGTAATTTCAACATCATGTTAAAATAACGTCAAAATAACTTTTATACAACCAAAACCTGCGCTGCCGTAACTTTAATATGACATGTGTGTTGCTTGGGGTGTTTCCGGAAGCAGACGTGGCAGTCTGATTAGGTTCGGTCAAAATGTGAAGAGGAACGCAAACAGTTTAGACAGATTTTCTTTTGTTTGATTAGGTCGGTCATTGGGCGATGCCAAGCTTCTGGAACTCCGGGCAGTGGTATAGGTATAGTGTTCCTGTCAATGCTTCTCGCATGGCTTCTCCGATTTGCTGGCACTGGAACAGCAGCGATTTTATCGGTGTCGAGATTCTCGAGAGTGCAAGGGTCGAGTCGTATCGTGAGGAGATAAACCAGCTGGATGTTGCTTGGGGCTGTTAAACCACTTGCTCATTTTTTTTCTGAACTTTGAACCCCTCCTCCCCCTGGATTCTTTCTAAATTTTGTCCAGAGGTTCCTTCTGGAATTCATCCACACATTTAACACGAATGTATACAGGGATGGCTACGAAAACCCGTGATTTTTAGAAAATCTTTCAAATATTCTGTTAGAAATTTATTTCATATCCTCCAAGAAACTTCTCCAGAAAGCCCCGCAGAAATTCCTTCAGGGAATCTAAAAAAATCTTCTAGGATTCATATAACAATATTCACCAGAGATAACAAAAGAAATTCTTAAAATAATTCCCCTACAGAGGTTCTAGAGAAATTTCCAAAAAAAATCTTTCAAACCACCTTGCATGGATTGATCCAGAAATTCATCCAAAAAATCTTCAGAAATTCCTGCGTGGATTCCTTTAGAATTTGTTCAAAAATTCCTTCTGGCATTCATCCAAATATTAATACAGAAATTCTTCAAGGGATTGCATTGGAAAATCTTTCAAAATTTTCTACAGAAATTCTTCCATATTTTTGTTGTAGAAAATCTTCCATATATTAGTCACAAATTCCTCCAGATAATTCGTAGGAAATTTTTCTAAGGATTTCTTCAGAAATTTACGCAGATCCTTCTTTACGGAGTATTTCATAAAACCCTTCGAGGATTTCAATTAAAAATTTTCACAGACATTGTTCTAGATATTCTTGAAGGAATTTCCTTAGAAATGTGTTCTCACAGACATTTCTTTGAAATTTTTTAAAAATGTCTTGCATATGTTCAGAAAATCCTCCATGATTTTATAGGGAGTTTTGTCCAGCATTCTCTTCATAATTTCTGGCAGAAATTTCTTATAAAGGATTCAAGGATTCCTTCATAAATTTCTTCATAGGTTCCTTCAGAAAATTCTGTAGGAAATTCTTCAGATATTCTTCCAGAGAGTAAGTTTTTCAGAAGTAAGCTTAAAGATTCCACCATTAATTATTCCATTATAAAATCGTCCATGGATTCCTTTGGAGTTCGCTCCAGGGGTTCTGACAAACATATTTCCAGAGATCATTCGGATGTTCATTTGGAAATTCTAGGGATTCTCTCATGCATTTCATGGCGAATTCTTTTAAAAATTTCTCTTCTTCAAGTTCTCATTAGAAATTTCTCTTCTTTGGAAACTGATTCATTTTGAAATTCTTACGAAAATAGTTCATGGATTGTTTCAGAAATCCCTCAACCGTTTCGTTCAGAATCTGAAATTCAGAATTCCTCCAGAAATTTCTCCAAAACTCGTCATGAATGTCTTCCGAAAGTGCATCATGGATGTTAATCGATTCGTTCAAAGATTCTTGCAGGGGTTCTGTTTGAAAATTATCCATGGATTCATTCTGATATCACTTCAGAAAATTCTTCTTAACCCGTCAGGACCCGCGCTGTTGTAAACAGTACAACACCACCAAAAAACGTCGCTCGTCGAATACAACGGAGCGCGGTACAGTTTCGGTTGCTTGATGACGCGCAACCTGAAAGGTGGAAATCTAACCAGGACCTTTTCAGAAATTCCTCCAGTGATTAATTCAGTCATTCTGTTGAGAATTCTTTCAAAAATTTCTCCAATGATTCTTTTAGAAAGTCATAACCTTCTTTTTGCATCACGTTGGTAGCAGCTCGCTGACGTATTGTACGGTTTGGGTCAAAATTGACCCTAATGCCAAAGGAAGGTTGATTGATTCATTAGAAAAATCTTCCAGGGATTAATTAGTATAATTTTCCACAGATTTTCAAAAAAAACCTCCAAGAACTTGGTCAGAAATTTTCCTAGGGATTCCTTGTGACGTTTTTTTTTAGAGATTCTTCCATTTTCATTTTAAATTCCTTTAGCGGTTTCTTCAGAAATGCTTAGGTAAAACCAAGGGTAAAACGAGCTTGCCTTTTTGGACTTCTCCTTGAAGAAGACAGAAGATATTGTGTTGTGAACTCGATTTTGGTGTTTTGTAACAGAAGAACACGTGGCTTGGTCGCAATCCTCTCCACCCCACTCCGTGGCGTTTATGACTGAAGCTGGCAATACGCCAGTATCATATATTGGCACTCTCCAAAGATAGTGAAGCACGCTGCAGTCCGTAGCTCCGAAACTAGGTTGTCCTGAAAAATAATACAACACTTATATGTACATCGAACGTGAAACGATAGACATTACGCTCCTTGAAAAGGCAAAGTTCTCAGATTGAGCTGTCGGGAACTTGGATACAAGCAGTTCTTGACTAAAACGACTGCTAGCACCCATTTTGATATGTACGGGTCCCTCCTAACATACTCCAAAAAACATTACCTAGCTACGCCAATGAATCCGCTGTCGATTGCTTCCCATCTATTTAGGGAATACGACTCTAATCGCGGGTGAGCTTATTTAGAGGGCTTCTCTAACTGCGCCCGGACGCCTACCTCGTGCCGCCGCGTGTCTCGCTCTGCTGCTTTGGACCAAGGAACGTCATTGCTGGCGCTGCTACAGTCATTGTAATTCGTTTCCCTGGAAGCCGGCAGCCGATCGACCAACAGCGCGCGGCCTCCGCGATAGACACTACTGTGAGCTAATTACGCGCGAACGCAGTGTGTGTTCTTCACCATCGTCGTCGTCGTCGTTGTCGTCGACGGTCGTCAGGGCCATCGCACAATTATTAAGCACGTTGGGTTTCCTTGGCATCTGAATGCGATTAGGCGCTTGACGGCATGAATGGGAACGTGAAGATGGATGGTTGTATAACAGGGGTCGGCTGCCGCCGGGCCGGGAGGTCCCCTGCTGCGACGTAGTTCTTCGGGATTAGTTCCGCGGAGGCTCAGACGTAGAAGCGAGCTATCGAGTCGCCACGGCGCGCCACTAGCCGAAACGTTCTATCGTTCAATGACAGCTTTAATCAGTGTTTATTTATTCAATCGAATCATTATTTAGTAAATCTCATCAACCGTTGTTATTGTTATAGCCGTTGCTTTCCCCCTGGCCGTTCAAACGTGCACTTTGCCATATGGCAACAACAGTGATTATGGATGACGACCGGTGGCGGCGGTTGCTGGCGTCAGCCAGAGCACTACTCATTACGATCATAGACATAGTTTCGCCATTACGGTGTGCTCGCTACTTTCCTCTCAAACTGTTTATTGTAAATACGAACTGTAACAGCAGCGCAGCGCTTACGTACCTCGAACACGCTCTCATGTGGTATTCATTACGGAGCCGTGCGACGACCGCTATAGATCGCGGTTGTCCGTGTCTGCTGGCTGGTGCTTAAGGTTCGCCATTTATTCTTCACATATTTCTATGTTTTTTTTTCGCGAACTCGCAATTCATTCAAGCTTATGATTGATCTATCAAAGCGTTCCCATTTCGAAGCGATGAGTTTGTTTAAATACCTCGTTTTCGCTCGTCAGCGCCACGGCTCGAGACTACAGAGCCACTGTATTGTTATTGTTATTAAGTTTGCTTCCACTCGCAATCTGCCCATCCATCCATCCATCCATCTAGCCAGTCAGCCAACCGTTTGTCTGTTTTGGCACAGAGTCGCGTCGATCGCTTTTTTGTTATAAAGGGGATTGGGGTGGAATGTTACATTGAGATAAAATGAAACACCCTTATGTTTTCCAAAGCATTACACGTTGGAAGTGAGCAAGAACACAATTTGCGATTTCGATGCAATGCTCATTAATAATGTGAAAGCCGCTTGTATCGCGGACCTGCATTCCTATACAAATGAGATGGTGACTCCATGGAGGAACACGTAGAGACATCTAACGACCCACTTTTGTCTGTCCACACTTTATCAACGATAAGAATCGAACGTTTCTCCAAATTTGAGCGCTTGAGAAGATGTCTTGCAAAAGTGTTACGGAGAGTTTAGTAGTTTACGTAAGGTTGATCGTGGTAGTCCTCGCAAAATTGCTTCAGAATTGAGCCAGAAACAGTTGCAAGAAGCGGAACAAACGCTATTGATTCTGTAGCAATCGGTTAGTTTTTCTGATGAAGTAGCCATGATGAAACACAATGAATGGATGAACGGGACGCTGCAGAATGTATCCCTTGTTGCAAGAAATCCCACTGTAGTTGTTCGAAAATACCATGTTACGGTTCTTCTAGTGGACTGGTATCATCTAAGGTATCGGCGCGAAACTGTGTTGCAAGAGATACGTGGAAGATTCTACGTGGCGAAGTTGCGCACATGAGTACGACAAAAAAAAACCCTGGCGTGAATGGTGCTAATAAGTTTGTAAGTCATCGACATAATTGCCAAAAATGACCTCTTTGCCACGAGAAAGATTTACACTAAATGTGCGTGCAATTGTTTTCTTTGCAATTGATTATTTTTTACTCTATTTGGTGCCAACTTGCGAAGCGTAGTTACAAGCGCAGTTTTCATGTGAGAAAAAAAGGTATACAAAGAAGTTGCAAGAATTCCATCTGCCGATTCCTGCAAGAAAGCCATCCATACGTTCATTACCAGACGTAGAGCTACACGAAAGATTCATTACAATAGTGGAAGCAATTTTGTGGGGATTAGCCGAGAGTAGCGGCGGATAACCGAGTATCCCCCGATTATTACATGGAAACAATATGGTTTCAAAGTGTTCGTTCGATCAGTGAGGGTAGATGGTGATCATAGAGATGAAAACATCGGGACTAATTGTTGAGAGATCGTGTAATTCACACATATGCTAGCAAAGAAGGGGTACTGTATGAAGTAGATGTTTCTATATCAGGTAGATCTTGATAAGACCAGTTCCAAAACTAGCATTATTGGATGTAATACCAGAGGATGGTGGCTCCATAGAGGAAAAGGTACCTGTGGACTTAAACATGACTTAAACGTGGATGGTGGCTCCAATGAGGTTCAAGTACTGGAAATGCTCAACACGATATTTGGGGGAGGTTATAACGTGCACGCCACTCGGCTCAATAGCCAAACTTATGACAAGGGATGCCATATATAGTTATGCACCGGATCGCCACATTTATGCTGAGTACAAGGGTCCAAAGTCATCGATCACGCTACCGCGGTGCACCATTGTCGCCAAGCTACCGTCAGCATTTCTCGAGGAGCCCCACTACGCTGGCTGAATAATGCAGAGTGGACAAGTTTAGGTATTAAATAGGGTTCGATCTTCAATCGAACTAGTCAGTCTTTGCAGTACTTAGAGTTCAGTTTTATTTCAATCAATTAGTGTCAGTGTAGTGAGTGCATGTAATTAAGTTAGGATTTGTGAATGAAGTTATTTTTTTTTATAAAAACCCGGTCTTCTGACCTAGAATTATATACTATACACATTTGTGAGCATCCGTACAGGTTTCGTTCTATCTGTGTATATATAAAAATGAGTTTGAACTCTTTTTGAGGCAACAAAACTCACGAACGGATGAACCGATCAGCATGACTCTTGCATGGTTCGATTCGTCTTCATTGTGGCTGTGTTTATAAGTAAAAAAGTTTCGAAAATAAACTAAAACGTAGAAAAATTAATAAACTACCGCAATTTACATGAACTGGTAAGAAAATCAAATGAAACCAATCCAGAGTGCGGTGCCAAAATGAGCCCACAACAGCTGTCAAACAATCAAAAACAAAATGGCAATACAACGTCTGCCGGGACACCTAGTATTAAATACAGATTGTTTAGACAGCGGGGTTTTTTTTTTTTTTTGTTTGAGAAACTGAATTTTCACCGATATTTTGTATGGGATACAGATTTTTGAAAATTGTGATACAGATCTTTTTAAAAATCATCTGGCATCCCTGCTTTTGACCCAATGAGTACTGTCCAAACGAATATCAGAAAGTAAATTACTTCTGGGTGAAATCAACGCCTCATGCACGGTGTACAGAAGATATTTATGCCGTGCGCCTCATGATTATTAGCTCAGTTAGACATTAACATCGATCCAAGAGTACTGCGACAACGAAGCTACCAACGTCTCAAGAGCAAACTTATGTGTCTCTGACAGATTTTAGGCCGCTGAGTCCGAAACCGGGCTCAGATTTGCTCCAGCACGTCACAATTATGAGCTATACCTCAATTTATAGGGCAAAATATGCGAATTTGGGCTTATCATTTAAATTAACATTCAAATTAACGGCTCATGCAAAATATTTCCTTTAATCAAATCAAATTTGATTGATTTTAGCATTTTATGTTAGTAAACTTGCATGCATCTTTTGGAAGGTGATTTGTATGGGAAATATCGTAACTAACATGAATCGCTTAAAACTATCAAATTTGATTTTGTAAAACGAAATATTTTTCATGAGTCGTTAATTTAGATGTTAATTGACTAATTTACGATTTGACTGCTTAATGTTGCCCAAAATCGCACATTTTACCCTATAAATTGAGGTATAGCTCCAAATTTTGACGTGCTGAAGCAAATCTGAGGCCAGATTCGGATTCAGCGGCCCAAAATCTGTCAGAGACACATAAGTTTGCTCTTAAGACATACCAATAGGTTATTTTTGTTTCGCTGTGTTATGGATAGCATGAGCCCATTGACTCATTTTTATGTAGACCAAGGAGTCCGATAATTGAAACCATAACAAAATAAGAAGGATCAGACTAATGTAGCAACTATATTGTGCATGGGCATTTGAATCAGTAGAACATGGTATTAGAAGTAGTAATTGAAGCAATATAACTATTTATCTGAGGGTCTTCAGTTAGCTTTGCGGCTAATGCTTTGCATCGCCAATCTGGAGGCGGCGGGTTCCGTTCCTATCCCGTTCCCGTTCCGGTCGGCAGCTTTTCTCGACTTCCCTGTGCATAATGTATCATTGTACTTGCCTCACGATACACAAATCCATGCAATGGTAGGTAAAGCAAGCATTTCAATTAATAACTGTGAAATTGCTCAAAGAACACTAAGTTGAAGAAAAGTTGAAGTAGAAGAAAAAGATGTGTGTTGCTTGGGTAGAGATGAGAAGATCAGGATTTCATTGATCAGAGTTCGTGTAATACGCACATTTGTGGCAAAGATTGGGTGAAAATTGAAGCAGATGTAGAAGCCTACATCAGATAGTATATTCAGAACACCCTTTTTTTCAAGACCGGGTATTTATCATTCGCTAGACCGACTACTGTCAAAATGTATAGGAGTTGCCGCAATCACATATGACCCGAGTCAGCTGTCATTCTAACTGGATTTAAATACCCAATCAAGAAATGTAGTCAGTCTGTGTCAGAAGCTCGAAGAGAGAAGAAGTTTAAATAAACCCTACAGCCGAACGCCAAATAGAGTGCAGTGTAATTTCATGATTAATAAAAAGTGGTGAAAATAAGGAATTTTGTGTGGTTCCTGATCACCGAATCTTATCATAAAGTGGCCCTGACACTTGCCGAGGTGCCCTCTGAGTTCCTGTATGCAGTGTTTGGTGCTTTGATGACTGGTTGGCCGTTGGATGGTGAGTCGTCCCATTGAAGTAGGGTCCTCCTGAAGCCACATCCTGCCACTCCCGAGCCATTGCCTCAACATCCGTTTTTAAAGAAGCATTATTGGATATAATAAAAGTTACAAAAAGGATTTCCGTACTCGACCAACAACCGTATCCGATAACGAAGACTCTGCATGGTACGAGAGGAACGCGATTAGCATAAAGGCAATGGGCGACCCATCGCACAGCAGAACCTGGTAAGCCGACGACATGGACAACACGACGCGGTATGATAGTACAGGCTGGCACTCCATGGACCACATCGAAGGGACAACGGAACTTTCCAACGAAGGAAGCCAGGAAGGGAATGATAAGATAACGTAGGGCATAACGATAAGTATTTTCTGAATAGGTTATAATTAAGGAAGATGGAATAAAGAATGCGTCATTGTTTTGTCAGTAGATCTAGAGTCAAGTTTGAGTGTTAGTTTTTTAAAAACACAAACCCGAACTCCCATAACTTAGCTTAAATACCAGATAATGGTGACTCCAAGGTAGAGGAGATACTTGCTTGCTCAAACATGACAAGGAATGGTGGCTCCAAAGAGGATGCGAAGCCAACCACGATATGTGGTGGAGGTTTAACTTGCAAGCGCATCGGATGAATAGCCCAACCTACGGTCCAATGAGTACTGTCCAAGCGAATGTCAGAAAAAATAAGGGAGATTAGCTTAATGTAATTACAGCATTGTGCATGGGCATTCGAATTAGTCGAACTTAGATTCAAGTAGAATTAGAGCTTGAAGCCATATTACTTTTGATCTGAACTGGACATCGAACGAAATAGTTATATAAATGCTTGTTTGCTTTTATTTTGAAAAATTCGGACTTGCAAGAGTTCTCTCTAGGATACTCCTACCAGGATTCCAGCAAAAAATTCCTTCTGTGTTCCATCCAGAAATTTTTTGAAGGATTCTTCCGGCGAATCATCGAAAAAAATATTTCCAGGATCGTTCTAGGAATTTATTCTGAAATTCCTCCACAGTTTGCTTCCATAGCTACTACCGGGATTCCTTTAGATTTTTTTTCCGAGATTCAATCAGTTTTTTTTTTTTTCGGGAATCCTCTAGGATACTTTTCTGGAATTCCTTAAAGACTTCCTTGTTGGATTCTTTCAGTAGTTGTTTCTGGGATTTTTCTAGAATTTTCATCCGGAATTCCTTCGAAAATTCCTTCCTGAATTTCTCCAAGAACTGCTTGTGAGATTCCTCCAGAATTTGCTTTAATGATTGTTACAGGAGTACCTTCTGGGATTTCATCACGAATTTCTTCTGGGGTCCATTGTGGGAGTCTTCCAGGAGATCTTTCTGGTATATTTCAGGATTCCTCCAGGAATTCTTTCTGGTTTTTTAGTAAATGCAGCTAGGATTATCTCATGAATCTTATCCAGTATTGCTCCTGGAATTACATCCACAATTCCTTTTGGGATTCCTCAAGGCATTTCCCCAAAGATTCCTTTCAGAATTTTTCTTTGAGTTCCTTTCGATATCAGGAATAATACATTTCCTTCCGAAATGTTACCGGAAAATGCTTCTGAATTTCCACCGAGCAATTCGGGATCTCACCATGAGTTTCTTCCACGATTCGTTCAGGAGTTCCTCCCGGGATTCCTTGAAGATTTCCTTTCGAAACTCCTTAAGGACCGACTTGTGAGGATCCCAAAATGGCGGACTTTGGCACCTACTCACGATTTCGAGTGCACAAATATCTTTATACACAAATCCACAGCACCTGATCTTCTTATTTTAAGCTTATTACAAGTGAGCAAGAACAGAATAATAAAATGCACTGTTGTTTGAAGCTTGCTTCTTGAGATTTGTGCGTTTGAAGTTCTGAAGCACTGTTGAAGCGGGATTTCAAGACGTTTGTCCTTAAGGAATTTCTTCCTGAATTCCTGAAGGCATCCAGGAAGGAGCTTCTGGAGTAGGGATGACAGATGAATTTATGTATCACTCGTTCAAAAATCTGTATCGCATACAAAATTCGGGTGAAAAATCTGTATCCTATACAAATGAAAAATCTGCATTTTATATAAACGCAAACTGTACCGATTATCAAAAATCTGTATAATACAGATGAATCTACATATATGGCTGTCCTGGAGGTATTCCGGAAGGAACTCTCCGAGGATTTTTGGAGAATTTCAGAAGCAACTCCAGGAGAATTCCTGGGAAAATCCACGTTGGATGTTCTGGAGAAATTCCAGAAGAAACTCCTGTAATTAATTTTGAAAAACAAAAATCTTAAGAGAAATGCAGGTAGAAATTCCTGGGAAATTCCAAAAAGAATTCATAAATTTTCCGATGAAAAACCTTGAGGAATCCAAGAAGGGACTACCTGACGAATCCCGGATTCTTTTAACTGCTTCACAGGATGCTCCCGGAATCTCGTAGTGAGGTCCACTAGGAATCCCAGCAGGGATACGTGGAGGAGTCTCGGGAAAAAAATAGAGGAATTCTTAATTTTTTTTAGGAATTCTTAAATTTCTTTTATTCTTAAATTTTAACTAACAAATGCTAATTCTTCACAAAATTGTAGAAACATCTTCTTGAAGAATCCTGGAAGAACCCTGGAAGAATCCTGGTAGGATATTTTGGAGGACTCCCAGATGAACCACCTGAAAAAATGCAGGAAGAAACATATGGATGAATCTTGGAATAAACTTCTGCAAAAATCCCGGAAGAACCTCGTGAACAAATTCTGGATAGAACTTTTGAAGGAATTAGAGAAGAAACACCTTGGTAATTCTATCAAGGTTCTATCTATAACTATCAGAGGAATTATTAATCCTCGAGCAGCCGCATTTTTGAGTACCTTCAGCGACGCCGTGCTCACGCTGTATACCACAAGCGTGCATTTTTCATGGTGCGTGTTCTCAGTACACGACGCGACCGCTCCAGGATGAAGAAAAAACCTTGCGGAATCCCGGATGGAATAACTGAACAAATTCCAGAACTTTTTTTATTCCTTTGGTCCTACGTCCTTTTCTGGATAAAAAAAAACCCCTGGAGGAATATAGAAATACCCGACTAGGCGATTATAACAAAATTATATCATAATATGTTATTATGTTATACAGATTTTTTCTAACATAGGCTGTTATAATTTAGATGCAGGATGTTGTTAAAATAACAAAAATTCTAACTAAAAATCATAAGGGTTCTAACAAAAGTGTATCAGAGTTTGTTACAAATACATCAAAAATATATCAAGCCCTGTTCTAAGTTTTTGATAAAATATATCAAAATTATTATACAGTTTGATATTTTTAATTAGGGTAAAAATCAAATAGGGTAAAAACTAATTTTGTTTACTCATTTTTGGGTAATTACTTTAAGTGTGTTATTCTATTTTTGGAAAATGATAGGTCACATAAAAAAAACTTTCGAGCTCATTATAAAACTTACAAACATGGACGGGATTTGAACCACCGGATCCACCGCCATCGTAACTTTTCAGTCGCCTTTACCAATGAGGCTATCACAGCACTTGAAGTGAGGGACGAAAGAAGCTTTACTGGTTCTACGTATTGCCAGTTTCCCTATTCCCCCATCTCTTGTTTGTCAGTCGCAGGACAAAAATAGACAGAGATTTGAATACAAGATCAAGCAATGAACCTCTCTCTCTTACCAACAGCGCTATCGCGGTGCGCAGACATGCGCACTGAAACACTAATAACAGTGGTGGCGTTCGCATGGCCCGTCGTCGGCTATTTCCATCAAGGAACAAAGAGAACGACGAAAAAGTTGCTAGTCGACTATTTATGATGCCTCGTCATGGGGTGCATTTTGGCGGCGACAAGGATTCATTCCGGACGGAGATGATTTTTATTTTATGTTTTGTTTTGTTCGCGCTGCGAGAACGGCGATCATACACGTACCTACGTGAGCGAAGGTAAAATGTGGCTTTGTTTTAATTGATCACAATTATATCATATGCCGATATGATTACTTCTGCAGATGCTGTTAGTTTTATTGTGTTTTAGATTATTTTTAGTAATGAAAAAAGATATTTATGATATAATATCAAACAATATATGGTCGAATAATAATAGATCGAAAGAAAAAAAAGTTATAATAGACTAGAGGTGTGCGCCGCCGCGCCGCGCCGCGCCGATGAGAAATCGGCGTGAATCGGCGTGCGGCTCCTCAAGCCAACAAGAATCAAAAATACTATATTTTTGAAACGGGGATAGGTAAAAGGGGGTTATACCCATGCACTGGTGGAAAAAGTTTATGGTTATGTTGTTTGAAGCCGATCCAGGAAGCATCGGCGTGTCGGCGTAGCAAACGGCGGCGGCGGCGTGAAAACCGCACGCCGATCGGCGTATCCCTTCTCAGAAAGGCTACCATCATCAAAACCAAAAAAAATTCTGCAGCAGCACATAGCTAGATGTCCATTTGTTGCAATCCAATCATTAGAAAGTTTGTTCATAATTGTTTGAGAAGCCCCACGCCGATGCACGCCGATTTTACGCCGAATATTCGGCGCACACGTCTAATAGACAAATGCAATCATCAATTGAGCAGAAATTGTCTGTATACATTGTTGACATTTTTATTGATTAGAATTATTTAGTAGGTACACCAAAACCTCCATTTAGGTAACGAGTCGGGACTGCCTAAATAGAATTTTTACCTAAATGGATTCATTACCTAAATGGATTCAGTTTATTACCTAAATGGAATACGAGGTTGCAAAGAAGTTTAAGAAGGGAGAGTTACTAGGAGATTTGAATGAGGTCATGTTAGGGTCATGTGGAGGGAGTTTCAGATGGCTTACAAGGAGTTTCAGGAGGGGAGGGGCTTCAGGGGCGTTCTCGGGGGTTTTGGAGGGTCTTAGATCAGAATTGTCATTTAAATGACTAGCTGGGCACGAAAAACCCTGCAAAATTCCGCCAGACTGAAAAAATATTGAATGTCGGGTCAAAGTCGGGTCATTTTTTATCGTATGTAGGGCCATTGTTGGACCAACATCGAACAAATGTTGGGTCTATTTTGGGTTTTGTGGCCAAAATAAAAATAGGTGAATGATAGGTTGATGTCGGGTTTGACGTCATCAATGCTGGAGCTGATATCAATTGAATGATGGAGGGATGGTTGCTTATCTCAATTTCAGCTGGAAATGACGCTGGATACTAACACTTTTCAACACTGCAAGGAAGAGGGGGGGGGGGGGTTAGGGGGCATATCTCAACCCCCTCCCCTTCCCCCATATCCCCTTAACACCACTTACTACTACTTTCCCGTAAACAAACCTTATACCTAATCTTAAGTACTCCAATTGATCTGAACACAGTCAAATTCCATTTAGGTAACGTTACCTAAATGGAGGGACCTAAATAGATTTTACCTAAATGGATCCTACCTAAATGGAGGTTTGAGTGTACCACATTTGCTATCTCCACGCTTACTAACATTCATTACTTCATAATACATAGTCTGTTCGGTACTTTTTGACGTTATAATTAGAAGTTAGAATAGCAGTACTGTTAAAATGACATATAAATCCAATTACACACTCAATCCTGAATTGCCTGTTCGGTACTTTTTTGACGAAAATAGAACAGCAGATCTTTTTCGGTAGCTACGGTAATCGATTTTACTGAGGATCAGTACACCAACTGTCAAAAACGGGTGCAAAAGGTAAACAATCCGTTATTGATGTATTCAGCTGTTCTAAATATTTTCGTCAAAAAATTACCGAACACGGTATTAAATATTAAGTGTGTAAGTTTACTCAATTTTGAGATTAAAAAAAACTCATGTGCAGATGTATCACTTTTTGAAGCTAAAATTTTACTTAACCTATACCTATAAGAATTGGGAATCGTAGAAAAGTGATAGGATTTTGGCACCGTAACGGAACTGGGATATTGAAAGAAGGAAATAAATACTTAGATAAACATATCAATAGCTATGATGCTATATTTACCCAAAAACTCAAAATAAAGCAATGAATAAAATAAAAAAAAACACGGAAGAGTCTGATGAAATTTCTAGAAGTTGCAATGCCTTTATTTTTTACTTCATAATGTGAAACAGCAGTCAATAAACTAAAGAAGGTATACTATGTAATGGTTATATCTGCGAGAAATTTTCTCCGATTTTGACAGTATTGATCTCGTACAATCCAGATTTATTTTTTCCATCTAAAACAAATCCGACTAAACCGATCTGGTCATCGTGGGTTAAGGAAACCCCGAATTGCCATACGCGTGAAATTTTCCACAGACCAGCTGCAATAGCATATCTGCCCAGCCTAGGCCCAAAGTATTGACTTCAAAGTAATCATTACGAAGCATGTTTCACGAGATACCATGTCTTTTCAATACGCTAACTCCAACAAGTTACAAAAACCCACTTTTGAGTAAATGGACTTTGAAGTTTTTCACCAGTTTTTAATCCCATTCAAAATGTATGGAGTTTCAATATCAACCCAATTTTCTCTGATTACTGTATTTTTTCTAATCATCATTAAAATAATCTTTAAAATGTTCCTGAAAGCTTGAAATTTTTTTTTTGTCAGTTAAAACTCGACAAAATGGTCACTTACACCTCTTTGCATCTGGGCCCCTCAATAGCATAAAAACATGTTCCAGAAAATTTGGACTTTTGGGAATACCGCGTAACCCAATCGTTCTATTCGCATAACCAATCAATAAAAAAAAATTCTTATTCAAACGAGTCGAAGTTCACTTAAATCGGTTCAAAGTTGAACAAATATGAGTACTTTTTAGTTTTGAGGGTAGCCGGATACGCTTCCGGAATTCTACGCAATAAAAAAAACAAGCAAATCTGCAGCCCCTCAACAGCAATTGAATGTTTTTTCATAAATTTTTCAATTACATAGAATAAAGCTGTTTCCTTATAAGCATTTTTTGATATTTTACCTGCATCCATCGACCTTTTGCTCTACAAGCAATGAAAAAAACGAATACATAATCGAATTTCTCATTTTTTGTAATATAGCTAAAAATTAAAATAATTTCATATTCTGATATAATTATGTTATTTTTTCAACTGATCATTTTGTTTAGTTGCAAAAGTAACAAAGTTATAACAGAGTTTGTTCTGATTTATTTGTAACAAAACTAGTTACAAAAGATTATAATATATTTTGTTATAATTTAGTTTGAAAAAGTAATAAACATTGTATGTCATAACAAAATTATAACATAATTTGTTACAAAAGCTAGACTTTACATATACTGGCGTGAGTGAGAAATGGACAAATTGAGGTGAAATTTGCGAAAAAGTTACTCGTCCTCTCGGTGAGACTCGAACTCACGACTCCCCGAGTCTCACCGAGAGGACGAGTAACTTTTTCGCAAATTTCACCTCAATTTGTCCATTTCTCACTCACGCCAGTATATGTAAAGTCTAGCTTTTGGAATAAAGTAAAACTTCCATTCGGCTGGTTAAGCCGCAAAAATCGATAATTAATTAATTTAATAATTTGTTAGTTATATCACATTAAGATATAATTATGATATATTCTTGTTATGTTCATCTAGTCGGGTAGCTTTTGAATCAGTCTTCAAGAAGAATTCTAGGAGGAATATCCGAAGAAATACATACTTTGATCCCTGAAGAAATTTCTTTGTAAACTTTAGAAGGAACTCCCACAAGATTTCTGGATGGAGCACCAGGATGAGTTTTGGAAGGCACTTATAGCAGAATTTTGAAATGAGCTTATAACAGACTCTCAGAAGGAGCTCCAGGAGGAACTTGTTGACTATTTTCGACTGTTGAATATATACTCTAGGAAGATGGCTTTCCAGCCTTGGCAAAAATAAAAATACTGCATTTTTTTTTCTTGTCCGACGTTTCGATCCGATAGGGACTTTCTTCTGGGACTCAAATTTCCAGATTTCTCGACACTGGGTGAAAAATCTATGAAATTCGAGTCCCAAAAGAAGGTCTCGAACGGGTCGAAACGTCGGCAAGATAAAATAGCAGAATTTTTATTTTTGTTATAGGGTAATTTTCCAATTGTTGCAAGGCTAAAAACTCGTCTACAAACCCACAAAATGTGAGTTTCTTCTTCGGAAGGGAAGTAAAGCGTGGGAAGTAGAAAAGAAAAACAGCAGTCGAACGCTAGTATCCGATACCCGGCTCAACAGGGAGCGGTACAAAGTGCCAAGAGCAGAAGATAAACAAATCCACAGCAGTAAAAACGGCAGCACGAAGAAAATGTGATTGAAAGGAAAGCATGGATCTGAACGACTTGCGGAAGTTTTACGCACCTGTGAAGTGTGTGCGGTACAAAACTACGCCATGTTCAATGATCGGGAAGAAAATTTGTTGCCTGACATAACAATAGCGTTGGCAGTTGTTAGGAAAAGAGCACTTCGAAAATTTGTTGAATTGTAACAATGAATGTGTGCTTAGTAAAAGGATCATTGTATTTCCTGTGGTCAAGCAGTGAAATCACAAATACTGGCCCTTAGGGAGCCGAATACCCAGTCCACCAATGCTCCTAGAATCCCTAAATGAGCTCCGGTAGGAATTACCGAAGGAACTCGTGCAGGAATTATTGGAGAAATCTCGAAAAAAAAAGGATTTTTTCCTTCATTTTCGTGTATTTTGACGTTTGCTAATTCTACACTCAATTGAGGAACCGTAGTAAAAGCTCCTGGAGAAATCCCGGAACAATCCGACATTTCAGGAAGAATTTCAGAAGAAATAATAAAGAGAACTCAGGAGGGAACAAATGAAGGAACCCTGTATGGAACTCCTGGAGGAATCCCGGAGAAACTTCTGAACAACTCTTTGATTTAAGTTTTGAACTATTCCCTGAATGATTTGCTTAGCAAAAACCCAGGAGAATCTCGGGAGGAGCTCTAGTAAAAGTCTTGGAAGGCACTTATGGCAGAATCTTTAAATGAGCTTCTCAGAAGAAACTTCTAGAGTAAAGCCGGTAGATTTTTTTTATGCATTTCGTATGAAACTCCTGGAATAATACAAAAAGGAACTCCATGAGGGATCCTGAAAAGAATTACTGGATGAATTCCGTCTTTACTGCACAAACGCGGAGTTCCGGAAGAAAATCCTGGAAATAACTCGTGTTGGGATCCCTACACCCAAAACTGGGATTTAGGAGCGTTATAGTGCACGGCCTTTTGTGCACGAAACGTGCACGGCATAGGCGCAAAACGTGCACGTTGGATGGTGCGCAAACGCTCATGCTCGGTTATCGCATACATGCGTAACAAAAATTGTATCTGAATACAAGATCCACCACTGAACTGCTCGACTATGGAACTCGAACAAACTGCGAATGATGGTGCACGCACACAAGTACTGTATGGAATGTACAAACAGTTTCCGTACAGAATAAGCTACACTCAAGTGTGTGTGAGCAAAATCATCTTGCATCAGTTTGTTTTTAACCATCGTCGTCGGTTCACGGAGTCGTCGCGGATCCGGAATTAATTTTGATTTTTAACAGTTTTAGCATTACAGCTAAGTGGAATTGGTGATTACGCTGTGATGAAGATTTCGGTCAAAAACAACTGTCGGATCGGTCGTCTGCGGCCACCGCCACGGTCGCGAAAGTGGTGTTCTGCGCTTTCGACTTGCGGAAGTGTCCCATCCGCCAGCTGCTAAGGATGGCTTGGCTTGCGATGGGCAAGTGCTGCAGCGTAGATGAAGTTTGCTGCTAATGTGGAGGGCTTTTTTTACATATTTTAAAGAAAATGCGGCAGGAAGTGAAATGAGTGAGATAGGCCGTATCGGTCTGAGCCGCTAAGTGCGATAATAAAGAAAAAAAAAATGCATTGATTTGAAGCAGTAAGTGCACGCAGTAGAATACACTTATGGTTCTTTCAACTAGAGGGAGGGAGTTTAGTGATGTGATATGCTTCATACAAAATTTCAAAAGTTTCAAAACGGACTAAAGGCAAATTCTAAATATTTCCGATAAAGTGAGTGAAGTATTTGTTTTTGCACCATTTTAAATTTACCTGAAAAATTTAAAACGGATGCAAATTGTCATGAGGCGTTGAAAAATTAGAAATAGTGGAAACATTTGTGTATCTTGGAACTTTTTTAAAATTATGATACCCACAAGGTAAAAAGGTGTTTTCTGCTACAAATATACGCCCTGTAGCCCTCTGAAATCCCGTAGTTTACAAACGAAATGCTGGCCTTTCTGGCTGAAGGACCTAAGCCTAAGGGCTGGAGGACCTAAGCCTAAGTCCAGGAGAATCGGAAACGACCGGCCCATGACCGGGTCTAGTGCACATGGACAACAAGTAAGAAGTAAGTGTATTTATTCCGTTTCACGGAATTCCTCGAATTGAAAATGACTTGTATTAAGAATTGCTGTTGTAACATCACAAGGCAATCTTTGATTATTTCAGGTAACAGGTCTTATGGATCTCCTTGGAGCAATTTATAAAAAATATTTAGAAAATTTGACTTGTGTTAATAATTGTTGCCGTTAGATCTTCTTCATTATAGTTCTACGTTCCCCCTGGAACTTGGCCTGCTCTCTTCAACTTAGTGTTCTTTAAGCATTTCCACACAGCAAGCACAATGATACACTATGCCCAGGGAGTCGAGAAAATTTTCCCGACCGGAACGGGATTCAAACCCGCCGCCTAATTTTAAATTATTTATTGAAATTATTTTTAAAATTTGGCTTATATTGAGAATTGTTGTCGCAAGATCATAGTTCTCATGGAACTCCATGGATTAATTTTGATATTTTTTCTAATTATTTTAAAATTTAACTTGCGTTAAGAATTGTAGCAGTTGTCGTAAGATAACAGTTTATGGAACCCTTTGAAGTAATTTTCATTGACTTATTAAAATGACTTGTTTTTGAATTGATGTTCAAATTTTTATGGAATACCTTAGATTCATTTATTGAATATATTTTAAAAGTTTGTCTTTGGAACAGCTCTGATTAATTCATCATCATATATATAATAGCCCTTAACCACTAGGCTAAATGGAGAAAATATTTGACACTTCATATCTTTTTTACCATCAGATGCAGAGAACAAAACCAGTGACAACTTTAGACAACCAGACACAGCATTTGTTGAAAGAAATCACAGACAACAGACGTTGAAAATTATTTTTTTTTAATATTTGGCACTTAAATTCTTTTTCACTATCAGATGCAGAGAATAAAACCAGTGACAATCTTAGACAACCAGACAGAGCATTTGATGAAAAAAAAACACAGACAACAGACGTTAAAATTATGATTTTTTTTTAAATATTTGACACTTTCATTCTTTTCTACTATCAAATGTAGGAAACAAAACCAGTGACAACCTAAGACAACCAGACACCACATTTGTTGAAAGAAATCACAGAAAACAGACGTTGAAAATATTGATTTTTTCAAAAATGTTTCCCACTTGAATTCTTTTTCACTATCAGATGCAAAGAACAAAATCAGTGACAACCAGACACAACAGTTGTTGAAAGAAATCACATACAACAGACGTTGAAAATTTTGAATTTTTAAATATTTGACACTTTAACCACAGACAAACAGACGTAACACTTCGAACATTTTTCGATTCAAAGCATAGTCACGGAAACATATTCGCCCAATGCAAAAAGGACTATGTTTGGCCGACCGCCAACTAGGTGGCGGTAGTGAGCAAACGTCAAACTCGAACAAAAACTATGCGAGCGCCACGGTTGGGCAGTTGGCCTACTATCAAATTTTGAAAAAGACCGTTGAATCGGTGTACGATGAGAATTATCAGAGTGTTACGTCTGTTTGTCTGTGCTTTAACTCTTTTTAACTCTCAGATGCAGCGAATAAAACCAGTGATAACCTTAGACGACCAGATACAGCATTTGATGAAAAAACTCACAGACAACAGACGTTTAAATTTTTGATTTTTGAATAAAAAACTATTCAAAACGTAGAAAAAGTAATGCTCTTCTTATTTAAATTCTACAAGCGTGAATAACACATGAACCTTTTCTATTGAAAAAAAAAAACACTTGCCACGGGCGCAACAGCGTCCACAAATAAACTAGTAAACAATAGGGGACTCACTAAACAGATTAAATTGCTGCGTAAGCCATGATTTTCTGCTTATTCGAAATGTTTCATGATTTTGCGAATAAAATAATCAAAGATTGCCTTGGTGATAGCGACGTTTAATCAGTTTACGCTGTTAAGTGAATCTCCCTAAAATATTTATAAGTTGATTTGTGTTATGACTTCTTATCGTAAAATCATATTTTTATGGGATCCCATTGAGTATAACTCTGATATTTTTTTTTTCAATTATTTTTAAATTTTACCTTGTATTGAGAGATGTCATAAGACATATGTGGTTTCTTTAGAACTTTTTGGAGCAATTTTGATGGATTTATTACCATATCTTAAAAAATTTACTTATGTTAAGATTAAGAATTACTGTCGTAAAACCACAATTCTTTTGAAACTCTTCGGAACAATTATGATTGGTTTATATACATAGTTTTATTTTATATTAGGCTTGTTTTTAGAATCGTTGTCGTAAGATCACAGTTCTTGTGGAACTCCTTGGATTAATTCTGATAACATTTTTTTCCATAATTGTTTTTAAAATTTACCTTGTGATGATAATTTCTGTCGTAAGATCACAATTCTTATGAGACTCCTTGGAGCAATTTTGATTGATTTATTATCATATCTTAAAGAAATTGACTTGTTTTAAGAAATGTTGTCGTGAAATAACAGTTCTTATGGAACTCCTTGGAGTAACTTTGATTAATTTATTTACATTAAAGGTCGGACTCGATTAACCGGAGTCGGGTTCTGGCTGTAATATGTTTAAATTTTGACTGATTATCAATCAAAGTTAGCTTGAGCAAAGCCTTATAGAGCATTCCGTTCCCAGATATATGTTTGAGAAGCATCAGAACCCGACTCCGAATAAGCAACTTATTCAGAAATCCTTTGAGCTTTCATTCGAAAAATAGTCTATAATTTTGTGGCAAACTTGTGATAGTTTTTTTGGTAATTCTTTCGATGATTTCATTTAATTCGAAAACTTGTTCGAGAATTCTCTTAACAATTTTTTTGGAAGTTCCTTTTGTGAATTCCCTCGGTATTTTTTTTACTTCCTTAGGAAATGTTCTAGTAAGAGGATTCATTAAGCTGCGTAAACGTTTCGATCACTAAGGCAATCTTTGATTATTTCATTCGCAATTGTGTGAAACTTTTCAAAGATTAGAAAATCATAGCTTCCGTTGAGATTTCAATTGAAATTGATTCCGGAAATTCATTTGAGATTTCCTTTAAAACATATTTGAAAGCTCCTTCGGAAAATTAATTTCGATTTTTTTTAGAAAACTGGTGATAATTTTTTCCGGTAATTTTTTTGATAATTTTTTGAGAATCCCTTTGGAAATTTCTAAGAAAGTCTGTATCCTTAATTTGTTTGGTTATTTGTTCAGTGATTTCGTTTGCAATTCAATCTATATTGATTTCGGCAAATTAATTTGTAAGTTTATTTGAGATTTCCTCCGGCAAAATCATTTGTTATTGACAGATTTCTTGAAACGTAAACACATCGCGGTCGTTGAAATGTTTCAAAAAGGGGCTTTGCACAAAAGTTCACGCGGTCTATCGTTTTCGAAAGGAACAGCCGCAATGTTGTTTCCCATAAGGATGAAATCGACAATCATAACGATATTTTTTGGTGGAAAGTTAAGTTTTAAGATTTTTTTTTGGTAGTTGTTTTGGAAGTATCGTTGAAAATTTAGCTCAAATTGACTAAGGCAATATAATTTCTTTGGGAATACTATTTAAATTGACTTTAGTAATGAATTCGAAAATGCCTCTAAGATTTCTTTCGGCAAAATATTTTAGAATTTCTTCGTAGACTTGTGTGCTTTTTTATTTTATTTTATTTATTTTTTTGATAATTCCGTTGGCAATTTCAGGTGAATTTGACTTTGACAAGTAATTCGGAAATATGTTTAAAATTTGCTGGATGTTTCTTCGAAATTTGGCAAATTTATTTATATATTTTTCAACCTTGTGTGCCTCGTGGCCGTGCGGTTAGCGTCACCAAAAGTATAGCCGTACCATGCAATGGGGTGAGGGTTCGATTCCCACTCCAAGTGATGAAACTTTTCACAAGAAATATTTCTTCCTTGTATCCACTGGTGCTTGTAATGTATGTCGTGTGCGATGTCTAGTGTTAAGTATCGTTAAGTCTGTGCAGCCTATGGCTGGAGAGGTGTCCATGTTTTTTGTCTTTGTTTTTTATTTATGATTTGATAATTCTATTGATAATTTTTTTGGAAATTTAGACGGAAATTAAGTTGAAATCGGTTATTTATATGTAAATTCCTTCAAGTCTTCCTTCTACAGATGATCTGTAAATTCCTTTAGATATATTTTAGAAAGTTTTTTTTTCGTACTTCGTTTAGTAATTCCTTTAACAAATTTGTAAGAAATTGAATTCTAATAGTGATTCTCATCGATAAACTAGTTTGAAATTTCTTCCGAATATTGTGAAAAATCATTTAAAAAATTTCTTTAGGAATGTTTTTGGGAAATAGACTTTTGCAAATAATTGCGAAGTTCCTTGAAAATAACCCTCAGCAAATAAGTCTGGAATTACACTGGAAAGTTGTGAGTTTTTTTCGGTAATTATCTTGATAATTTCTTTGGCAATTTCTTTGGGAATTCAATTGAAATAATTGTCAGTAAATTATTTGAAAATTCTTTTGAGAATTCCTTCGGCAGTATGATTCCCTCGGACAGTTCCTAACTGTAACTTCTAGAATTAGTTTTGCAATTCTTCTGACATTAATTTTTTTTGCTATGTCGTTGGAAATTTAGTTAATTTTTTTTTTATTATTAATTCGGAAATACTTTTGAGGTTTCATTCATTATTTTATTTGGAAGTACCTTTGCGATTTCTTTCGGAAAACTATTTGGGAACTTCATCGTAAATTTCTAAGAAAGTTTTGTTTTTCATATTTTTTGTGGTAATTCCGTTGATTATTTGCGATTGAAATTAACTCTGAAATTTATTCAAAAATTTGTGTGAATTTTTAAATGTGATTCTAATACTTTCTTAGAAAACTTCGTATGGTATCAGTTTTTATTGACTTCGGCAGTTTGTTTGTAAATTTCTTCGAAATTTCATTCGGCAAACTATCTGGGGAATTCCCTTGAAAATAATCTAGTTTTTTTTCTTTTGATCATTTCTTTCGACTATTTCGTTGGTAATTCTGATTAAATTGACTTCAGCCATTTATTCGAAAATTGAGTTGAGATTTCTTTCAGCAATTTTTTAAAGTTCCTGTGATATTCCCTCTGGCAAAATAATCTTCAAAAAATTGAAAGCATTTTTTCAGGAATGCTTTAGGAAATTTTTAGTTATTATGGCTGGTAATTCTCTTAGTTAATTTTTCATCAATTTCTTTGAAAATTTAATTTAAATCTATTTCGGCCATAATCCCGGAAATCATTTAAGATTTCTTGCGGAAAATTATTTGGCTTTTTTTTCGGAAATGTTTTTTTGATATTTTTTGTTAGTTCTTTTGGTTATTTGTTTGGAAATTTTCTTGGAAATTCAATTGAAATTGATTTCTGCAAATAATTATTAAATTTCTTTGAGATTCTTCAGTTTTTCCTTCTACATTTTTTTTAATGTCTACGTTAATTAGTAAGTATTTTTTTTCGGTTATTCCTACGATAATTTAATTGAAACTGACTTTGGCAATGAATTCCGAAGTTCGTTTGAGGTTTTCTTCGGTAAATTATAGCTTCTAATTGCTTTAGAAATTAATACAAACACAAAAAAAGAGTTTAGTTTCTCCGAGGGACTTCCATTCATTTGCAAAATGAAATCTCAAAGGAATTTCCAAAGAAATGGTTGAAATCAAATTCAACAAAATTCTAAAAGAAATAACCAAACATATTATAAAAAATATTTACCAAGAAAATGTTCTGAGAAATGTTCGAAGATATTTCAAAAGAATTTCTAAATACCTTCAAGGTCAATTCACGAAAAAAAATAGTCGAAGTCGGAAACAACCAAAATCGAAAAACGACCAAGAAAAGTTTCTAATAATTCTCTGAAAAAAACAATAATTTTTAAAAAGAAATCTCAAAGGAATCTTTAAGAATTAAATAGTTGATGCCAATTTCAATTGGAATATTTTGCAATTGTCGAAGCAACTACCAACAAAGTTACCAAAATAAATATTGGGCAACGTGGCCGTGCGGTTAGCAGCGTTAATCGTCTGGACATTTTATAAGCCTTGGAGTGTGTGTTCGATTTCCGTTCCAGTCAGTTAAACTTTTCGTAAAATGGGAAATTCTGCACTGGATTATTGTAGACAATGAGAACGTTTTCAAGAAATCCCAAAGAAATTTATAAATAAATTCCCAAATAAATTTCCGAAGGAAATGTTAATGTAGTTTATGAAGAATTTTTAGAAGGCATTGGAAACTTAACCCAAATATTGACGAAAGAATTAAAAAAAAATCTAAGAAACTGAAAAGAATTGCCGAAAGAATAGGTTAATAACAAAATAATTACCGAAAGAACTTTTTGAAGAATTACCAAGGAAATTTCGCTCAATATTTCCGTAGGAATCTAAACAAATTGCTGGAAGCATAACTTAAGAAAATGTCAAAAGAAATACTAAAAAAATTTCCGAAAAATCCCAAATTAATCAAAGAAATTTCCGAATAAATTTGAATACTTATAATTGCAAAGGAAAATGTCAAAGAATTTCGCAAGTAATTTTAAGAAAGTTTGAACATTTCTTGAAGGGATTGCCGAAGAAAAAAATCCGTTAAATAGTGAACGATTTCTTTTTTGGAATATATATTTTTGGAATCTCTAAATTATTTGCCGGAGATTTATTAGAAGGAATTGTCAAAGGAACTTCCGAAAGAATGAACAAAGAGTTCCCCAAATATGTTTGATAAAGAATAAAAGAAGAGCATAATAAAAAAAAGCCGCAGAAATACCGTAATTTTTGCCAAAAGGTTTTTTATGTAATGCTGTAAAAACCAGAAAAAATGTACGAATGAATTTCGTAGAACATTTTCTACAGAAATTGCTAAAGATATATTTGAAGAAACGCTCAAGTTATTTCTTGAAATATTTCTTAAATACTTCTAAATAAAATAAAATAAATTCTTTTCCCCGTTCTACCTTGATATGTATTATTTTCTGGGTCATCCATCTTGCCGCCACCGCTTGGACAGCCACAACTCGTCTTTATTTTTTCTTCTAAAACATAGGGGCACAGGGAATTCACATATTTTTTTAGAATCTTTGTTGCAATCGTTGTCTCTTGGAATGTCATAAGAATTTCCAGTGCCAACTTGGGGTTCACTGATTCATGTAGAGAACTGGACCCACCAAGCCCACCAAGCACACCAAGTTACATAAAAAATCCAAGATAAATCGCTGAATGAATCCTCTAGAAATCCTTGAAGAAATCTGAAAAAACTGCGGTTACTTCTGCAGGCAACCATGGAGAAATGCTTGAGTGTATCCCTGAAAAAGTAGATAGAACGATTTCTACAATATCTCAAGGTACTCCCGACTTAATTTGTAAATAAACACAGGAGGAATTCCTGGAGAAATCCCTGTAGGAATCCTTGGATAATTTCCAGGAGAAACTCCAAGAGGATTACCTGGAAGAATTGCTTGAGGAGTCCCTAAAGGAATGCCTGGAAGATTCCCTGGGTGGATTCCTCAACAAATCCCCAAAATATTCCTGGAGGAATCCTGGAGGAAATCTTTGGAAGATTTCCTGAAGCTATTGGAGGAGTTCCTGGAAGAATTCTTGAAGGAATTCCCGGTGGAATTCATGAAAGAATTCTTGTAAGAATTTCTGAAGAATCCATGGAGCAATTTCCGAAGGAATCCCTGGGGAAATTTCTCAAGGAATCCTTGGAGGAGTTTCTGGAGGATTCCGTGTAAGAATGTCTAGAATTTGGGCAACACTGGAAAATACTGTCCTGGATGAATTCCTGAAGAGTCCCTGGAGGAATACCTGAATGATACCTGGAGGAATCCCTGGAGGACTTCCTGGAGAAATTCCTGGAAGAATGCCTTGAGATATCCATGGAGGAATTCCTGATGGAATTTCTTGAAGAATCAATGCAGCAACTTCTGGAGAAATATGTGGACGAATTCCAGAAGGAATTCATATATCTGGAATCCTGAAAGAACTCCTGAACGAACCCGTGGAGGAATGCCTGAAGCAATCATTGGGGAAATTCCTAAAGTAATCCCTGCAGGAATCTGTGCAGGATTTCACGGAGGAATTCTTGGAGAAATCCCTGGAGTAATTTTTGATGAAATCCCTGTAGGAGTACTTGGGGAAATATCTGAAGGAATCCGTGGAGGAATTCCAGATAGGAATTTGTGGTGGAACTCGAGGATGAATTCCTGGATCTGGTGTCCTGAAGAAATTCCTGAAATAATCCGTGGAGGAATTCCAGGAAATTCCTGGAGGAATCCCTGGTAGATTTTTTGGAGGAATCTTCAGAGGGTTGGTTTGTTGAAGGAATCCATGAAGGAATTCCAGGAAGAATGTGTGGAAGAATTCCTGAAGGAATTCCTGATGGAATCCTTGGGGAAATTCCTGAAGGAATCTGTGGAAGGAAGAAAATGCCAATGAAATTTTCGATGCTATTTCTCAAGAAAATGCATAGAATTTTCCCTTTTACTTACAGTAGTAATTCTTGAAAGAAATGACGAGGCGATTTTAACAGGGAAAACCGTCAGTTTGCGAGTATTTTGCCGCAGGAATTTTGCAAAAAAAAATGTATTGAGAGAATTTCCTAATGAGAAGGCAGTGGTTTGAGTAACGTCTTTATTCAGTAGCGGTTGGAATAAGAATGAAAAAAAAGTAGTTGTCACTTCTGCAGTGGTTGCTGTGATCGTGACCATCGACTTCCGGTTGCTGTGATCAACATTTCCAACGATATTTTAGTAGATATTTCCATAAAAATGCAGAATTAAGTTCACAGGCCTTGGCGATGAAACCTCCAAATTCCCGAAAAAAAACTTACTTCCCCGAAAAAATTGCCATAGAGTTTTCTTTTAAGAAACTGCACGTTTGCAAGCAAATTTACATAAGAATTAAAAAAAAACCTTAACAATTTTCCGTAAGAATCAAGATTTTGATGATGAACCTGGGCTTGTTAGTGGAATACCTGTAAGTAAAAAAGAAAATCGTTTTAAGTACTGTTTTTTTTTAATTCCACTAAGAATTTGCATCCTTTTACAGATGCGTATTTCGACCTCAACTGAAAGGTCGTCTTCAATGTATTGTACTCGACTTTAAAAAAAAAAAAAGCTTCAGAAGCATACTTGTAAAATCCTGTAAATTCCTGTCGGAATCCCTGGAGAAATTCCTGGAGGGATTCCTGGAGAAATTTGTGGAGGAATCCCTGGAGAAATTTGTGGAGGAATCCCTGGAGAAATTACTAAAGGAACCCCTGGAGAAATTCCTGGCGGAATCCCTGAGGAAATTCCTGGAGGAATTCCTGAAGAAATACTGGAGGAATCCCTGGAGAAATTCCTGGAGGATTATTATTATTTATTTAAAAATTCCATGAGGATCCCTGGAGAAATTCCTGGAGAAATTCCTGAAGAAATTCCTGAAGGAATACCTGTAGAAATTTCGGGAGGAATCCTTCGAGAAATTACTGGAGGAACCCCTGGAGAAATTCCTGGTGGAATCCCTGGAGAAATTCCTAGAGAAATTCCTGGAAAAATTACTGCAGGAATCCCTGGAAAAATTCCTGGACGAATCCCTGGAGAAATTCCCGGAGGAATCCTTGGAGAAATTCCTGGAGGAATCCCTGTCAAAATTTCTGGAGGAATCCCTGGAGAAATTCCTCGAGGAACCTCTGGAGAAATTCCTGGCGAAATCCCAGAGGAAATTCCTGGAGGAATTCCTGGAGAAATACTGGAGGAATCCCTGGAGAAATTACTGGAGGAATCACTGGAGAAATTCCTTTTGGAATCCCTGACGAAATTCCTGGAGGAATTCCTGGAGAAAAACTGGAGGAATCCCTGGAGAAATTCATGGAGGAATCCCTAGACAAATTCCTGGAGGAATCCCTGTTGAAATTTCTGGAGGAATCCCTGGAAGGATTCCTGGAGGAATTCCTGGAGGAATTCTTGAGAAATTTCTGCAGGAATCTCTGGAGAAATTACTGGAGGAACCCCTGGAGAAATTCCTGGTGGAATCCCTGAGGAAATTCCTGGAGAAATTCCTGGAGAAAGACTGGAGGAATCCCTGGAGAAATTCCTGGAGGAATCCCTGGAGAAATGCTGGAGAAATTCCTGGCTACTTCCCTGAAAAAAAAAATCGTGGAGAAATTCCCGGAGAAATACTGGAGGAATCTCTGGAGAAATTACTGGAGGAACCACTGGAGAAATTCCTGGAGAAATACTGGAGGAATCCCTGGATAAATTCCTGGAGGAATCTCTGGAGAAATTTCTGGAGGAATCTCTGGAGAAATTACTGGAGGAACCCCTGGAGAAATACCTGGCGGAATCCCTGAGGAAATTCCTGGAGGAATTCCTGGAGAAAGACTGGCGGAATCCCTGAAGAAATTGCTGGAGGAATTCCTGAAGAAATACTGGAGGAATCCCTGGAGAAATTCCTGGAGAAATTCCTGGAGAAATTCCTGGAGGAATCCCTGGAGATATTCCTGGAGGAATCCCTGGAGAAACACTGGAGGAATTCTGGGAGAAATTACTGGAGGAGCCCCTGGAGAAATTACTGGAGGAGTCCCTGGAGGAATTTCTGGGAGAATTCCCGGAGAAATACTGAAGGAATCCCTGCAGCAATTTCTGGAGGAATCCCTGGAGAAATTACTGGAGGAACCCCTGGAGAAATTCATGGCGGAATCCCTAAAGAAATTCCAGGAGGAATTCCTTGAAAAATACTGTAGGAATCCCTGGAGAAATTACTGGAGGAACCACTGGAGAAATCCCTGGCGGAATTTCTGGAGAAATACTGGAGGAATCCCTGGAGAAATTCCAGGAGGAATCCCTGGAGAAATTCCTGGAAGATCCACTGGAGAAATACTGGAGGAACCACTGGAGAAATTACTGGAGGAACCACTGGAGAAATTACTGGAGGAACCACTGGAGAAATTCCTGGCGGAATCCCTGGAGGAATTCCTGGAGGAATTCCTGGAGAAATTTCTGGAGAAATACTGGAGGAATCCCTGGAGAAATTCCTGGGGGAATCCCTGGAGGAACCCCTGGAGAAATTTCTGGAGGAACCCCTGGAGAAATTCCTGGCGGAATCCCTGAAGAAATTCCTGGAGGAATTCCCGGAGAAATACTGGAGGAATCCCTGGAGAAATTACTGGAGGAATCACTGGAGAAATTCCTGGCGGAATCCCTGGAGAAATTCCTGGAGTAATACTGGAGGAATTCCTGGAGAAATACTGGAGGCATCCCTGGAGAAATTTCTGAAGGAATCCCTGTAGAAATTTCTGGAGGAATCCATGGAGAAATTTCTGGCGGAATCCCTGAGGAAATTCCTGGAGAAATACTGGAGGAATCCCAGGAGAAATTCTTGGAGGAATCCCTGTAGAAATTTCTGGAGGAATTTCTGGAGAAATTACTGGAGGAAGCCCTGGAGAAATTCCTGGCGGAATCCCTGAAGAAATTTCTTGAGGAATTCCTGGAGAAATACTGGAGGAATCCCTGGAGAAATTTCTGGCGGAATCCTTGTAGAAATTTCTGGAGGAATCCCTGTAGAAATTCCTGGAGGAATCCCTGGAGAAATTCCTGGAGAAATCCCTGTAGAAATTACTAGATGAATCCCTGGAGAAATTACTGGAGGAACTTCTGGAGAAATTCCTGCGGAATCCCTGAGGGAAATTCCTGGAGGAATTCCTGGAGAAATACTGGAGGAATCCCTGGAGAAATTCCTGGAGGAATCCCTGGAGAAATTCCTGGAGGAATCCCTGGAGAAATTACTGGAGGAACCACTGGAGAAATTCCTGGCGGAATCCCTGAAGATATTTCTGGAGGAACTCCTGGAGAAATACTGGATGCATCCCTGGAGAAATTCCTGGAGGAATTCCTGGAGAAATTCCTGGAGAAATCCCTGGAGAAATTCCTGGAGAAATTACTGGAGGAACCACTGGAGAAATTCCTGGCGGAATCCCTCAAGAAATTTCTGGAGGAACTCCTGGAGAAATACTTGAGGAATCCCTGGGGAAATTACTGGAGAACCACTGGAGAAATTCCTGGTGGAATCCCTGGAGGAATTCCTGGAGGAATTCCTGGAGAAATACTGGAGGAACCCCTGGAGAAATTACTGGAGGAACCACTGGAGAAATTCCTGGCGAAATCCCTGGAGGAATTCCTGGAGGAATTCCTGGAGAAATTCCTGGAGGAATCCCTGGAGAAATTTCTGGAGGAATCCCTGGAGAAATTACTGGAGGAACCCCAGGAGAAATTCCTGGAGGAATCCCTGAGGAAATTCCTAGAGAATTTGCTGGAGAAAGACTGGAGGAATCCCTGGAGAAATTCCTGAAGGAATCCCTGGAGATATACTGGAGAAATTCCTGGCTACATCCCTGAAAAAAATCGTGGAGGAATTCCCGGAGAAAAACTGGAGGAATCTCTGGAGAAATTTCTGGAGGAACCACAGGAGAAATTCCTGGAGAAATACTGGAGGAATCCCTGGATAAATTCCGGGAGGAATCCCTGGAGAAATTTCTGAAGGAATCTCTGGAGAAATTACTGGAGAAACCCCTGGAGAAATTCCTGGCGGAATCCCTGAGGAAATTCCTGGAGGAATTCCTGGAGAAAGGCTGGCGGAATCCCTGAAGAAATTGGTGGAGGAATTCCTGGAGAAATACTGAAGGAATCCCTGGAGAAATTCCTGCAGAAATTCCTGGAGAAATTCCTGGAGGAATCCCTGGAGAAATTCCTGGAGGAATCCCTGGAGAAACACTGGAAGAATTCTGGGAGAAATTACTGGAGGAACCACTGAAGAAATTACTGGAGGAGCCCCTGGAGAAATTACTGGAGGAATTCCCGGAGAAATACTGGAGGAATGCCTGCAGAAATTTATGGAGGAATCCCTGGAGAAATTCATGGCGGAATCCCTGGAGAAATTCCTGGAGGAATCCCTGGAGAAACACTGGAAGAATTCTGGGAGAAATTACTGGAGGAACCACTGGAGAAATTACTGGAGGAGCCCCTGGAGGAATCCCTGGAGGAACCCCTGGAGAAATTTCTGGAGGAACCCCTGGAGAAATTCCTGGAGGAATTCCTGGAGTAAAACTGGAGGAATTCCTGGAGAAATACTGGTGGCATCCCTGGAGAAATTTCTGGAGGAATCCCTGTAGAAATTTCTGGAGGAATCCCTGGAGAAATTTCTGGCGGAATCCCTGAGTAAATTCCTGGAGAAATACTGGAGAAATCCCTGGAGAAATTCTTGGAGGATAACCTGTAGAAATTTCTGGAGAAATTACTGAAGGAACTCCTGGAGAAATTCCTGGCGGAATCCCTGAAGAAATTCCTTGAGGAATTTCTGGAGAAATACTGGAGGAATCCCTGGAGAAATTACTGGAGGAATCCCTGTAGAAATTTCTGGAGGAATCCCTGTAGAAATTCCTGGAGGAAACCCTGGAGAAATCCCTGTAGAAATTACTAGATGAATCCCTGGAAAAATTACTGGAGGAACTTCTGGAGAAATTTCTGGCGGAATCCCTGAGGGAAATTCCTGGAGGAATTCCTGGAGAAATTCCTGGAGGAATCACTGGAGAAATTCCTGGAGAAATCCCTGTAGAAATTACTAGATGAATCCCTGGAAAAATTACTGGAGGAACTTCTGGAGAAATTCCTGCGGAATCCCTGAGGGAAATTCCTGGAGGAATTCCTGGCGAAATACTGGAGGAATCCCTGGAGAAATTCCTGGAGGAATCCCTGGAGAAATTCCTGGAGGAATCCCTGGAGAAATTTCTGGAGGAATCCCTGGAGAAATTACTGGAGGAACCCCAGGAGAAATTCCTGGAGGAATCCCTGAGGAAATTCCTAGAGAATTTCCTGGAGAAAGACTGGAGGAATCCCTGGAGAAATTCCTGAAGGAATCCCTGGAGATATACTGGAGAAATTCCTGGCTACATCCCTGCAAAAAATCGTGGAGGAATTCCCGGAGAAAAACTGGAGGAATCTCTGGAAAAATTACTGGAGGAATCACAGGAGAAATTCCTGGAGAAATACTGGAGGAATCCCTGGATAAATTCCGGGAGGAATCCCTGGAGAAATTTCTGGAGGAATCCCTGGAGAAATTACTGGAGGAACCCCTGGAGAAATTCCTGGCGGAATCCCTGAGGAAATTCCTGGAGGAATTCCTGGAGAAAGGCTGGCGGAATCCCTGAAGAAATTAGTGGAGGAATTCCTGGAGAAATACTGAAGGAATCCCTGGAGAAATTCCTGCAAAAATTCCTGGAGAAATTCCTGGAGGAATCCCTGGAGAAATTCCTGGAGGAATCCCTGGAGAAACACTGGAAGAATTCTGGGAGAAATTACTGGAGGAACCACTGGAGAAATTACTGGAGGAGCCCTTGGAGAAATTACTGGAGGAATTCCCGGAGAAATACTGGAGGAATGCCTGCAGAAATTTATGGAGGAATCCCTGGAGAAATTCATGGCGGAATCCCTGGAGAAATTCCTGGAGGAATCCCTGGAGAAACACTGGAAGAATTCTGGGAGAAATTACTGGAGGAACCACTGGAGAAATTACTGGAGGAGCCCCTGGAGAAATTCCTGGAGGAATTCCCGGAGAAATACTGGAGGAATCCCTGCAGAAATTTCTGGAGAAATTCATGGCGGAATCCCTGAGGAAATTCCTGGAGGAATTTCTGGAGAAATACTGGAGGAATCCCTGGAGAAATTCCTGGAGGAATCCCTGGAGGAACCCCTGGAGAAATTTCTGGAGGAACCCCTGGAGAAATTCCTGGCGGAATCCCGGAAGAAATTTCTGGAGGAATTCCCGGAGAAATACTGGAGGAATCCCTGGAGAAATTACTGGAGGAACCACTGGAGAAATTCCTGGCGGAATCCCTGGAGAAATTCCTTGAGGAATTCCTGGAGTAAAGCTGGAGGAATTCCTGGAGAAATACTGGAGGCATCCCTGGAGAAATTTCTGGAGGAATCCCTGTAGAAATTTCTGGAGGAATCCCTGGAGAAATTTCTGGCGGAATCCCTGAGGAAATTCCTGGAGAAATACTGGAGAAATCCCTGGAGAAATTCTTGGAGGATAACCTGTAGGAATTTCTGGAGAAATTACTGAAGGAACCCCTGGAGAAATTCCTGGCGGAATCCCTGAAGAAATTCCTTGAGGAATTTCTGGAGAAATACTGGAGGAATCCCTGGAGAAATAACTGGAGGAATCCCTGTAGAAATTGCTGGAGGAATCCCTGTAGAAATTCCTGGAGAAATCCCTGTAGAAATTACTAGATGAATCCCTGGAAAAATTACTGGAGGAACTTCTGGAGAAATTTCTGGCGGAATCCCTGAGGGAAATTCCTGGAGGAATTCCTGGAGAAATTCCTGGAGGAATCCCTGGAGAAATTCCTGGAGGAATCCCTGGAGAAATTCCTGGAGGAATCCCTGGAGAAATTCCTGGAGGAATCCCTGGAGAAATTCATGGAGAAATTACTGGAGGAACCACTGGAGAAATTCCTGGAGGAATCCCTGAAGAAATTTCTGGAGGAACTCCTGGAGAAATACTGGAGGAATCCCTGGAGAAATTCCTGGAGGAATCCCTGGAGAAATTTCTGGCGGAATCCCTGAGGGAAATTTCTGGAGGAATTCCTGGAGAAATTCCTGGAGGAATCCCTGGAGAAATTCCTGGAGGAATCCCTGGAGAAATTCCTGGAGGAATCCCTGGAGAAATTCATGGAGAAATTACTGGAGGAACCACTGGAGAAATTCCTGGCGGAATCCCTGAAGAAATTTCTGGAGGAACTCCTGGAGAAATTCTGGAAGAATCCCTGGAGAAATTCCTGGAGGAATTCCTGGAGAAATTCCTGGAGGAATCCCTGAAGAAATTCCTGGAGAAATTACTGGAGGAACCACTGGAGAAATTTCTGGACGAACTCCTGGAGAAATACTGGAGGAATCCCTGGAGAAATTACTGGAAGAACCACTGGAGAAATTCCTGACGGAATCCCTGAAGAAATTCCTGGAGGAATTCCTGGAGAAATACTGGAGGACTCCCTGAAGAAATTTCTGGTGGAATCCCTGGAGAAAATTCTGGAGGAACCCCTGGAGATATTCCTGGCGGAATACCTGAGGAAATTCCTGGAGGAATTTCTGGAGAAATACTGAAGGAATCCCTGTAGAAATTTCTGGAAGAATCCCTGTAGAAATTACTGCATGAATCTCTGGAGAAATTACTGGAGGAACCTCTGGAGAAATTCCTGGCGGAATCCCTGAAGAAATTCCTTGAGGAATTCCTGGAGAAATACTAGAGGAATCCCTGAAGAAATTGCTGGAGGAATCCCTGTAGAAATTTCCGGAGGAATCCCTGAGGGACATTCTTGGAGGAATTCCTGGAGAAATACCGGAGGAATCCCTGGACAAGTTCCTGGAGGAACCCCTGGAGAAATTACTGGAGGAACCACTGGAGAAATTCCTGGCGGAATCCCTGAAGAAATTTCTGGAGGAACTCCTGGAGAAATACTAGAGGAATCCCTGGAGAAATTCCTGGAGGAATTCCTGGAGAAATTCCTGGAGTAATCCCTGGAGAAATACTGGAGGAACCCTTGTAGAAATTTCTGTAGGAATTTCTGGAGAAATTGCTGGAGGAACCCCTGGAGAAATTCTTGGCGGAATCCCTGAAGAAATTCCTAGAGGAATTCCTGGAGAAATTCCTGGAGGAAACCCTGGAAGTAGCCCTGGAGAAATTCCTGGAGAAATCCTTGGAGAAATTCCTGAAGGAACCCTTGAGAAACGCTGACTAAACTGCCAGTATATTGCTGTAGCAATAATTTAATTATTTGCCAAAGAAACTTATATAAGGAACTACGAATAATTCCTCAAAACACTACCGCAGACATTTCCTTAATAATTGACAAAGAAATGCCAAAGAAATTTCCCAAAAATAGATTTGAGCGTATAATGAACATTTAGTTAAAATACCTTACATAAAGTAAAAACCAAAAAAAGATTTCGAAAATTTTTTAATAAACTTCTTAAAGAATATAATAAAGTTTGCCGATAAATTTTAAATAAAATATTGTCCGAGTTGCCGAAGGAATTTTGTTTTAACGTCTATCATATTCATATTTATTATAGTACTAATAAGTAGTTGCAAACGACGAAAAGTACCAACACCGCTGTTTCCTGCTGCTGTCATCGCGGTGCGTCTGAGCCCGTTACGCCGGTACCTTTCTGCATCGCATCCGACTGCTACAGGCGCCCACCCGCCACCCCTTCTGTCGTATCATTGTTTGGTTCGCTCATCTTGCTGTCACAGGTTTGAACTGAATGGGATAATGGGAGCGAAATGGGGAGACGAACTTTCCCAAATGTCTCATAAACGGCAAAGAATCCGCAATGCCGTTCGCCTACGAGGACCGATAATCGCACCCGTGTCCATCGTTCGATCGGAACGAAAACAAACCACCGATCACGGTAGGACACCCACACATTCTCAACATTTTTCCCAACCAATACAGATGCACGTTTTGCATGTATTGGTGACGCGAAAGTATGTGAACACCAATACATTCACAGCAACGTAGCAACCGATGACACCCACACATTGCAGCTTGTCAATGTGTGGTCAAAAATACTACTCGAATTTTTGTGCGCGCAGGCGCACCATCAAATAAGCGCGGAAAAGTGCTTCTACCGCCGACAAGCTACTTTTGCGCTTGCAGCGTGCGCGTTTCCTCCTAAAATATGCGTGCTTTGTTTTGGGTGTAGAAAAATCTTTAAGAATTTCCTGAGCAATGGGAATGTGGTTGAAGTTGTTGAAGAGTCTGTATGTCTGTTGCATTTTGCCCCTCTTCTCCCATCGCAGCAGCAGCGAAATGCCTGTGCCTGAAACGTGCCGCAATAATATTTACAATCGGTTAAAGAAAAACAAAGCCAATCTTTATGGGAGCACACGGAGGTTTGTAAAAATGTTGTGTTGTTTGTGTAACATTTTTTTTCTGGTTTCGTTACTGCTGTTACTTGCCCCAAACAACCAACGGCCGCCGGCAGCGATCCGGTTGAATCCATTTAACGGCTCCGTACGGCGGCGATATGCACGTCAAGGGAACCTACCAGCACGCGGTTTTGCGCAAATTTACGACCGGTTCGGTGCAGAAGGGTAGATTTTACGTTTGAATGCGCTCCGTGCGATATGGAAACAGATGATTTTCGTCTGCATTTTTTTTCTGAATTGAGATCACGTCCAGCCAAAACGAGCAGAATTCATCACAAGATTTGTACATACTGCCGTATCTCTTCTTATACTGTTGCTGAAGCTCGTGCTGATAGTCGTTACCGTTTAATCAGTTCATAATCATTTATTGTCGGTTTGTCCAGTTTAGTAACAGAATGTGAACAAAATCAATTCGGTAAAAAAAACTTTTAGGCAGAAAAGTCCACCCTTAAAACATTCCAATCGAAACAAAGCGTCTGCAGCAATAAATGAAAACCCTTGAGCCATTCTCTCAACACAATCACAATTGTTCCGAAGTCCATGTTTCCAACAGTCCACCGAGCACTTCCCGTAAAGAAACTTTTTTCCTATTCCTACGTTTGCCCCATTCCAATCACTTGTTCATATACCGACCGACCGACGTCAGCTCAGCTAAATTGATAGAGGAAGTACAAATTACGCCATCAGCATTAGCAGCAGCGAACTTAAAGAGCACAGGAAAACCATCGAAAATGTGTGTCGAAACGACTCCCCCCGCGAACAAATGGCAAACAATAACACCGCGCGGAGCTAAGCCCCAGTGCCCATTCGATCTGAACAATAGGTCCAATAATTGCTCCCAGAGCTCTTCTGGAAGGTGCATTGCGCTGGCTGTGTAGAGCAGCTATCCTTCAACCGTGAGTGATTCTGTTTCGGTTTAGCAGACCGACCTGCTGGGGATCCATTTCGGATCGCGGCGAGATAATTTGGAGCGATTGCCCGGCTGCCGCCCGCCGCTCAATCAGACTCGGTTGAATAGTTTAAAAGGTTATGATGGAGCTCAAAAATTTTAAGGCCCGTTTTTCGCTTTGAGAGCTGCTGCAGATCTCCGAGGCTACTCTACTCCGCTCTAGGGGCCTGATGGGGCAGCAGAGGCGGCGTTGTGTAATCGGGTTCGGGAGCTCCACCAGGCGGCCGGTCGGCGGCTTCGATCGGTCTGATTGTCGTAATTGCCCGAGTTGAGGCCGCTACCGGGGTGAGACGAGGGCAGCTTTTCGTTTTCTTCTGAAATGAATGCATATGCCTGGAAGGAATTATTATTGCCATAATGAGCAATTAAGATTCTCGGTAAGCGCAGCAAATTGAGGTGAGTGTGCGAGGTGGTTTGAAAGATGAAAACGAACGAACTGAAATCGAAAGCTGCCGCAGTTTAGACTGCGGGAAAATGGGCTATTCGTGTGCGAGTTTTTGGTAATTTTCCGTTCTTTGATGTTTGAGGATAAAAGCACTGATTAATTTACTCAGCAGGTAGGTATTAGACAGTCTAAATCTAAATTGTCGTTTCACTGTCATTCACAAGAAACACGGAAGTTCAGCAAGAAGCTCAACGCATGCCGCAACGGCTTCGTGCCGCGAGCTGAAATGTGCAGAGATAAGGACGGAGAATCTACCCCACAGTGATTGAAAGGCGGAAGCTGCACTACGACGAACACCTGCATGGTGCGGGGTGCGCAGACTTGGAGGATCAAGGCAGCGGGACAAATGACTACGTCAGTGCAGCAGGGAGCAACAACAAGCCAACTCCTACGTTTAGGGAAGGTAAATATGCCATCCTGTTGTTCAAGAACAATCTGTCAGTCGGTACAAATGGTTTTGGAGCTGAACTCATTGAGATAACCCCGAAAAAGTAAGCCACTTGCCTGCACCGTCTAATAGTCCAAATCTGGGCGACTGAACAGCTAACCGAAGCGTGGAAGGAACGACTTATTTGTCCCATCTACAAGAAAGGTGACAAATTGAAATGTGAGAATTTCCAAGCGATCACCGCTCTGAATAACTTTTAGAAAGTGCTATCATTTTCCATCGTCTGTCACCTGAAGTTAATGAGTTTGTGAGTAGTTATCAAGCCGGCTTCGCCGACGACCGGTCGACAATGGACCAGTTCTTCACCGTTTGGAAAATGCTCCAGTAATGCCGTGTATACCAGGTCCCAACGCACACCTGTTCAACGACTTGAAGGCGGCGTACGACACTACCGACCGCAAAGAGCTGTGGAAAGTCATGGGCGATAATTGCTTCTCCGGGTAGCTCACTGAACTGATCAAAGCGATGATGGATGGTATAAGAAACTGCGTAAGGGTTTCGGATGATCTGTCTAGTTCGTTCGAAATTCGCCGGATATTACGACAAAGTAATGTACTACCAAGCCTGTTGGCTGTTCAACATTGCCCGGCAAGGTATCTTGCGACGACCCGGGCTCAAAAGCTGGGACACAATTATCACGAAATTCGGCCAGTTTGTCAGTTTTGCAGACATGGACATTATTGCTGGATCATTTGGGAAGGTGGCAGAACTGGAAACTCGCCTGAACTCTCAGAAACCCCCTTTATACGCCCCTAAAATGCCTCTGAAAGCCCCCAGAAACACTGTGGAACTTCCTGAAACTCCCTAAAACGCCTGTGAAATCTCCCTGAAAGGCCTAGAAACCCCGCGAAACGCCCCTAAAAGCCCCCTGAATCATCCTGGAGCCCCCTGAAAGCTCTACCTACTCTTTTTTTACATCTACCGTGACCGGGTAACCCGCTAGATATCGTAGACAAACAACATGGATCCTGTAGTTCCAGAACGGAGCAGTACACAGGCAAACCGTGCCCAATTTGTGAAAAACCAGAACACAACAACGTTCTCGAGTGCGAAGGCTTCATGAATTGCAGTTTGGACGACGTTCATTGCAAACCTATACAAGTGCATTCAGTCAACTATACAAACAGTTCCCGTATATCCGTGGTCTAACGGTTGAATGATTCAGCAACGCATTTCCAGCTATCCTAATTGAATTGGACTAAACGCATCTTAAAATTACTCTAAAACTCGGGCTATTGGAAACCAGATTGGGATAAATGGTTTACAAACCAATCCCTGGCCAGAGTCTCCCTTCTGAACAGTGCTATTTTCACATATACACTGAATCCTGTTTTTATGCATGTTGTTTTTATGCAATTTTAATTCATACACCTTTCATTATGCCTTGTATAGAAGAGGGAAAGCTAAAAAGAGCATACGAATATTTAATAATGATGGGAAACGGCCAGGGGGTGTTTAAAGGGGAGAGCAAAAGAAGGTTACAGTTACGTTTTCGAGGATTTGCGTAGGTCTCACGTGTGTTACATGGGATTCAAGTGGGTCTTAAGTGGGTTTCGGAGTCATTCCAGTAAGTCTCAGAGCATTTTGGGCTGGTTTCAGAGGCGTTGCGGAGGCGTTTTCGGGGGTTTTGGAGGGTCTTAGATGCATTACATGGGGTCCAACGGGATTTAAGGGGGATTTTGAAGGCATTTCAGGAAATTTCAGGGCATTTTCGGCGGGATTCAGAGGTATTATGGAAGCGTTACGGAGGAATTTTTGAAGGTTTTGGAGCGTCTCATGTGCGTTACATGGAATCCGAGGAGGTTTAAGGGAGATTTTGGAGGCATTACAGAAAGTTTTGGAGGAGTTTTAAGGGGTTTCGGACCGTCTTAAGTGCGTTACACGGGGTCCGAGGGGGTTTCAGGGTGATCTTAGAGGCATCTCAAGAAGTTCCAGAGCATTTTCGGCGAGATTCAGAGGCGTCAGGCATGCGTTACGGAGCAGTTTCCGGACCCTCTCAGGTGCGTTTCAAGGGGTTAAAGGGGAATTTTGGAGGCATTTCAGAAAGAATCAGATTATTCTCGGCAAGATTCAGAGACGCACAGTGGAGCACCTAGTACATCAAAACTGATCAAAATTATTTTGACGCATTTTCGCAACCCAAATGCATCCCAAATTAGTAATGAAACGTATTTCATAGTTTTTGTATTTTTTTTATTTCGTCATTAGGGTGACCAATTTTAAGTCAGATTTTTCGAAACTAAAATTTTTCAAAAAATCACAACTTTTGAACCAGTTGACCGATTTTAAACTTTTTTTTTTAGCTTGAAAGCTGTTGAATTCTAGTTTTCAGCAAAAATACGTTCAGAGGGCCAAATAGTGTTTTAAGGCAAATAATATCATATAATAATATAATAATCACGATTTTTTCAATGTGATGCAACTTTTGAAATCGGAAACATCCGGAAGGTTTTCTTTCTGCATTTGAAAGAGGAACAATAGTTTAATCATACACTAAAAGCAGATTTTCCGGAAACAGCCGGAAAATCAACTTATTTCATTTTGAATGTACGGTAAAGGATTCCATCAAATATTTTTTTTAATATTTTCATATATTATATGTAAATTCAACGCCAATTTGTTTGGGTTTCAAATTAACAGAATAACAACATTAACCTTCTTTAACAAACTGCATCATTGAATTGGTTGACTATCAATTTCATTTACTTTGTACGGTCAAAACTAGCACGCGCTGTGAGTCATATCAAAGAAAACGGCTAAACTTCAGCTTCACTTAACCTCTTCTGATAAGCGTAAACAAAACATTTGGACACTGCTTAGCTGTCAAACGATTACACGATAACTACACTTAGCAAAAACACAACGGAAAACCCAATTACTTCATTTTGAGTTTTTCCACTTATGATCAGGTTTTGATGTGATTTACTCCAATGTGAGACGTTACGGAAGCGTTAAAGAAGGGTTTATGGTGGTTTCGGAGCCTCTCATGTGCGTTACATTCGGTCCGAGGGGGTTTAAGGGGGACTTTGGATGCATTTCAGGAAGTTTCAGAGCATTTTCAGCGGGATTCAGAGGCGTTACGGAGGAGCTTGCGGAGGTTTCGAAGCCTCTCGGGTGCGTTACATGGGGTCCGAGGGGATTCAAGATCCCCCAGAGGCATTTCAGGAAGTTTCAGAAGATTTTTAGAGACCCCACTTCAATATTTTTTGAAACGTCGCTGAAATACCCTTTGATTTAAAGGTGTTCTTGAAACCCCCTGATACGACCCTGATATCAAATGCCTCGAAACGTCCCTGAAATCTCCGTAATTTCTTCGAAGCACTTTTCAACTCATTAATCAATTTGTAATGCCTCTGAAACCCCTTGGGAGGCCTTCAATGGGGTCCTTAAACTCCCTGAAACGCACCTGAAAACCTTTTTAATACTATTGAAATGTCCCTGAAATCCATGTAATCCCATGGAAACGCCAGCAAATCTTGATAGAACGCTCTTAAAGGCTCTTGAAAACCCCTGGAACAATCCCTTAAAACGCCTCTTAGAATCACGTTTTTGCCACTTTTTACGGCTTTTTTTAATTTATGCACATTTTTAATTCATGCAGTCCCAGCCATGTGCACAAAAAGATGTTCCAGTGTATGCTGTTTTGATGCCCACATCCAGTCCCTGCTTGCAAGTGTTAAACAGTTTGAAAAGTTGCTTGCTTTACGACCGGAGCAAATACTAGGTCATAATCCGTTCAGAACATTTGAAAAAATCCTTGGGCCACTAGTCTGGCTTTGTATATTGCCACTTGACCGGTCTCATCCTGCTTCCGCTTGCCTTACGACCTGGAGGTAGTTCGGTGATCTTTCAGGTTCCGTTTTCACGGTGAGACGTCATCTCTTTGTGCATCGCATTTCTTCATTTTGAATGTTCTGTACCGGAGACAACTTCTTCGAATGTTTTCGGCTCTGCTTGACGGACGGCCAGTCTGATCGTTTCGGCAAACCTCTCCGGCCGTACTTCAATGTTCGACCGAGCTGATCAACGGACTATCGCTGTTTCGTTAGTTTCATCACCTACTTGATGCTCATCTTCTGGCACATCTTGATTCACAGCCTCTCCAGTTTCATATTTGGCCTCAAAAAATTGCAATGGAATCATCAAATTCACCACGATGAACAAAGTCCTCCTGTTCAGCAGCAATCTCATCCGTCAATTGTACAGGAACCTAGTTAACGCTTTCATCCGTCAAGAGCCCTTTCGTGGATCCATCCGGATTCTTTTTAACTTGGTCATCGATCTCCAGAAATCTGACATATCGGCTAATGTTTATTTCTCCAGCCTTGGTGTTTTAAAATCCGTGCGCCTTGCTTTCCATCGCGCATCCAATAAATGTAAGTTCGACCGCTTTCGATTCAGGGTTCTTCAACTTCTGTTGGGGCTTTCGAACATACGCACCACATCCGAACTCTGGTGCCTTAGATCCGGTTTCCTGCAGAACCATGGTTCGAACGGTGCAACGTCAGTTGCCTTCGTTGGTAGACGGTTCTGCAAATACGCCGCCGTTTTGACAGCCCCCGCCCAAAACTTCCTTGGTAGTCCAGCTTTCAACAACATATAAAGTCATTCAGGCTTCTGTTTTTTTTTCGGCCACGCCGTTCTGCTGTGGCGCGTGGCCGGCCGTATACTCCGCCTTGGTGCTTTCTTCAGCGTAAAATTTCCGGATTCTCTGACTCGTAAACTCGCCTCCTCTGTCCGATGATTTTCGGCTTCTTTTTTCAAATTAGTTTTCTGTAAAACGCACATACATACGAATTCAGTCTTCAGCTTTCGAATTCTCCTTCAGAAAATACATCACCGTGTAGCGGCTGTGATCGTCTATCATGGTTAGGTAATATATGCATCCGCCTGGAATTTTCGTCATCGGGCCAGGATTTCGTTTGAAGTCTTCACAGCTACCAGTGGAATGGGTTCCTGGACATGGACAAGTTATCGAACGCAAGGGTTCATTAGACTATACCATATGGACGCCTCATCCGAGCACATACGAACCAGCTACGCCTCCGGTTCTCGGATGCAAGTGAAACCAATTCAACCTATTCTCATCGACGAATTTAAAATCCAAGTTCCTACAGCAGTGGTTCCGGAAAATCAGCCAAATGAACTGGTTCCCAACACGGTGACAATTTCTGCTGATGAAGACGATGACAACCAGAACGTGATGACGGATGATGAGCCCAAGGTTCCCACCAGTATTGGTCCGCCAAAACCTGTTCGACAAGGAAGATATCGCAGGTTACCAGCTTGGCTTGCGTCCTACGATCTTATCCTTGAGCTCAAGCGCGACACGGAAAGCAAGGGCACCGTCTACAAAACTCTGGCAGAAGAGGTCCTTGGCGAGGGCGTTACGGTGAGAACTCTTACAGGGGAAAGTGAACTAACCCGGAAGAGCTCATCATAGTACTGCGGCAACAGTACGAAGTGCAGGTGGCCACCACAGCCGTTAAGCTACGGAAGGGCCCGGTCTGTAGGCCTTGGTACAGTTACCTGTGGCGGGCGCTAACAAGTCCGTTCAAGTAGGGAAGCTCAAGTTGGGCTGGTCTGTATGCCAACTGAACTTGCACGAGCCACCGGAGGTTTACTTCAGGTGTCTGGAACCAGGACACAAACGCCCTAACAGGAGCAAGCTATGTAGGCGATGCGGCGGTGAAGGCCACAAGGCACAAGGGGACTACACCACGTGTTTGATATCCACAAACAGCAAACACCCAACGGGAGGCCCAAGATGCCCAGCCAAGTCCACGATGTCCAACATTAATAAGGACCTGAAAAGGGCCCTGTTGCGACTTCGTAAGTCGATAGACGTTGCCAAGCAAGATCACGTGAGACTCGCGAGAACTGAAGCAGTGACGGAACCGACGAAAGTAAAGGTTACAAAGTCTACCCAGACGGAGGCCTTCGCTTTTGCAGGAAGTCCAAAAGGTGTGGTGGATGCGAAGGTCGGCAGTAGTTCCGCCAAGTCGGAGCCCCGCCTGGCTTCCCGGAAAGCTGGGAAGGGTGGGCCTGAAAGGCTAGCCCGTCCCGGATTGAAGGGAACAGGGGATTGCGACCGTTACTAGGCTACTTAGGCCCTCAGCAACCACAGAGTACAGTGAACCACCCTGCTTGGACGAAAGTTGATTGGTAGAGGAAGCAGAAAAAGCCGCAGGTTGAGGAGAACAGGGACTCGTCATCAAGACCAAACAGTCTAAGTATTCGGACGTCTTAAAGGCGATGTGAAGCGACGCCAACCTCGAAGATTTGGAAACCGACCTGCGCAGTATCACACGTACTGATACGGGCGAGATGATCCATGAACTGAAGCGCGATAAGGAACGCAAGAGCACCGCCTACAAAAGTTGTCCGGAAGAGGTCCTTGGTGAAGGAGTAGAGGTGAGGACTCTCATACAAGAGGCGACACTGAAGGTGAAAATCCTAGACAAGGTCATCGAAGTGGAAGAGCTCGTCACAGCACTGCGGCAACAGTGCGACGTGCAGGGGGCCACCGCAGCTTTAAGGCTACGAAAGGGACCGGCAGGGACACAGATTGGCTTGGCTCATCTACTTGTGGTAGACGTAAAAAAGTTCGTTAAAGTAGGGAGGATCAAGGTAGGCTGGTGCGCATGTCATCTGACATTCCACGAGCCACCGGAGGTTTGTTTCAGCTGTCTGGAACCAGGACACAAGTCATGGGACTGCAAAGGCCCTGACAAGAGTAAACTGTGTAGGAGACGTGGCGCCGAAGGCCATAAGGCACAAGGCTGCACGAGTCCATCCATTTGTCTGATTTGTACCGGGAAATCCGTGACCAACAGGCATCTAACGGGTGATCTAAGGTGCCCGGCCTTCAAGAAAGGCGCTGTGAACAATTCGCAGTGCAGGTAACGCAGCAGAACCTGCCTCACTGTGACGCAATCCAGCAACTGCTTTGTCAAGCGGTTTCTGAGTGGGGAACGGATATCGCCATCATTGCGGATCCATACCGAGTACCCGCCGTCAACGGCAATTGGGTTGCGAATGGGTCCAGAAAAATGGCGATGATATGGACGACGGGTAAATACCCCGTCCAGGAGTTGGTGTCTACTACTTACGAGGGCTTCGTCAAGGTCGCCAAAATAAACGGGGTCTCTTCTGTAGCTGTTCTGTAGCCTCGGCGGTGGTCGGTCGAGCAGTTCATGCAGATGCTGGACTGTATGACGACCGTGCTAACAGGGGAAAGGCCGATGGTAATAGCGGGTGACTTCAATGCCTGGGCCGTTGAATTAGGAAGCCGTTTTACGAACCAGCAGCGGGGTCAGAAACTGCTCTAGCACAGTCAGTGCTGGAAGTCGGTAGTGCTAATGTCGGTACCTAAAGTATCTTTAGTCTGAACGGAGCTGAATCGGTTATCGACGTTACTTTCTGTAGTCCAAGCCTAACTAATAGTAGGGTAGACGATAGCTACACTCACAACGATCAACTAGCGGTTCAATACACCGAAAACAATATTCAACAGAGAATCAGATAGAGTTCGGAGACTTCGTGGGCGGTTGTGACCGCGCTGACTGCAAGCGGTTGAAGAAGACCTGGGGGAACCCTAAACGTTTAGTGAAACTGGAGATATATTTCTCAAGACCGAAGAACGCGGTGCTCTACTAAACGGTCAGCGTTGTTTACTTTATAACTTTATTATCTTGTTACACGATGTCCCTCCGCCCTCCGCAAATGAAACGAATCATCAATCGGAAATGGGTTTCCCATGCAGCAGTAGCTAGAAGCCAGCAACAGCAATCAACCACACCAACAACTACAGCAGTAGCTGCTTGCTGCTCATCAAAATCGTGATTGATTCATTTCGCTGATTTTCGATCTCGAAATTGATTCCTTTCTGCTCGTCCACCCGCTCGCCCGCCCTGCCCCAGTCGATCGCATCATCCATCCAGAATCGCGAGGAGGATGTGCGGTAGATATGCTAAATTGTGTCTAACCCCGACTCTCGAACCGCAATCCACCACACGCAGACGGACGGCATGGCAGTATGATTATATTTCTATATAAATTTGAATCCGCACAAGGTTTCGAGGCAGATCGAATTCACATCCCGTCATTTCGTCCCGTCCCCCGGCCCGCCTGCAGCGCAACGCTCCTGAATTGGTTCGGTTTGGCTGCTAGCTACATGGATGGAACCATGAACGGGACGGATGATGCGACGCGACGGTAGACAGACGGCAGGCGCGAGAAAACAGCAAATTTATTCGGTCGTGACCGAGGGCAATTTATCTCGGGCCGGTGAATTTCGTTCTTGTTTTTTTTTTGTTCAGCTTTACAGACAAGGGAAGGGAGAGAGACATCTAGAGAGATAGAGAGAGACTGGATGGCCTATGTTGGTTGGATGGGGCCTTTTTCCATTCATTCTATTTCTGGCCCGATGCGATGCGATGCGATGGATGGTATAATACCCCTTTAAGGGTAAGGTTGGCTGGCGTTGATGACGGGGTCTCGTTTGTTCGCATGGCCCATTCAGGCATTCAATAAATGAGAGGAAACGACGGGTAATTGGATGAGTTGGATGCGATTGAGCACAATTGACGACTGAAGTTGGATGACGTTGGAGAATGGAGCGTGATGCTTGGAATGGAAAGTTGCACTTTGGAGCTTGATGAATTCGAATTACTGTTTTGTCATAAATACCTACAACGTTCGACACTTCCAATTACAGAAAAAATGTTACATTGCTTTACAAAGCATTAGATATTCGGGATTGAAATGAACGGATTCTTACTGATAACGCAACTATCCCTACCCATAGAAAATATTTTTCTTTGTAACGTCACGCTACTAATTCACATTTTTAACATACTTTTCCAATGATAACTAACTGTTTAACAGATTAAACTTATTGGAAATATTTCAAGGAATCCGAATATGCAAAAATATTTGAGAGTTTACGGTCGAATTTACGAGTTATAGTGGAAAATCTGACAGAAAAGGCTTCAAAACGTTGTAACGTCACGGTAGAATGTGTCCATTACAGATATTCCAACTTACTTTTGCCAACGCTTCATCAGATGAAAAGAAAAAATGTAGACTATCGATAACCAGCCTCTTCAGCACTGGGAATCGAATAGTTACACTAAATTTCACGTTTCAATTTCACTTCACTTACGAGAATTTTTCCCGATATGCGTACGACGAAGGCAATCGCATCACAGCAGCAGCTAGCCGAATTGTTCTTCATCACCGTTCAATTTTCACGTCGCCAGATTCATTAATTTGACCAACCTCCAATTCACACCCCACAATAGCTCTGTGGTACTTCAAAGTTGGACTTCAGTGCTGCAAATTGTTCCAAAAGCCGTTAAGTTTAATTGAGTCAATCGCTTTTTCCGACGGTAAATGTTTGTTTACAATTGTCTTCGCCTAAGGAGGATGTACATAAGCAAATATGTGCGTTGATTCTCTGCATACGAAACATCGTATTTCTCAACTACAGAGAAAGTTTTCTTTGTTGCACTGTGATGGCATATTATCATCTAGTGGGCAAAAATATTTATTGAAATATCGTGGTCATTATTCTAAAGCTACACCCATCTCAATTTAAAACTTTATGCTCAATCGTACTTTGAACACATTTGGATTTGAGAGAATTTGAACGACTTTTCGAACAAATTATACCCTAGGGTCACGTAGAAAGTATGCCGAAAATTCAATTCAGGTTATGCCTGAAATAGACGGGCACTAGACGAAAACAGAGTTCATGGGACAATCACTCAACCTCACTGTTTAAAGGAAATTGTATATCTTTTACAATATTTTTTTACTTGATATGGAAGCTAATTTATAAATTGGTAATTAATATCAAATAGGTCATGAGGTGTTACGCGAGGTTCAAGAATAAATTCGATCAATATTGGTCGGTGCTTAGATAGACGGGAATTAGATGAAAGTATAAGAGTAAAACCTTGCTCAAAACTCTTCATCAACCCCATCAATTATGTACGGCATTGACGTCTGTTACTGTGTCGTACGATTGGTCCCTGTGGTAACTGTAATACTGAATGTCATGTTGAACTGTACAACTTGGAATGCACTTCTTCAAATCAATAAGAAAATCTTGTATGCATTGCCTAAATTCATTCTTGATTTTTTTTTTCTAAAATTTCTCTATAGATTCCTTGGCCTGAAATTCTTCATGTAAGGAAGTTTTTCAGGGAATCCTTCGAAAAATTATCTGAGTATTCCATTGTAAAATCATCCATGGATTCCTTTAGAATTCCCACCAGGGATTCTTACAAAAATACTTCAAGATGTTCTTTAAAAAAAACCCCCTTCTTGGAATCATTCGGAAATATTCTCTAGGGATTTGTTTAAAATCTCTCAGTGGATCCTTTCAAAAATTTCTTTTGGGGTACCTTTAGAAATTTCTCGAGGAATCATTTTAGAAAATCTTGATTTTTTCAGAAATTTCCTTGAGAATTTCTTGAAAATTTATTTTGAGTTTTTTTTAATGTTTTCAAAAATTTGTTCAGAGTTTTCTTTAAAGAAAGCATTCAATGGCTTTCCAGAGTTATTTCTCCGTGGATTGCTTATTAAAACACACCAGTGTCAAATCCCTCCATTATATTTTTTGTAGAGATTTGCCGGATCATTCAAAAAAAAATCCCAACAAATCCTTGAAAAAATCTTCTTTAGACATTCCTATTGATATTCCTTCAGAGATTCATCCTGTGATTCATTGATAAAATATTACTCAGCTGATGATGATGATGAACTTGGACATGTTAGTGGAATACTTGTAAGTAAAAGAAAATCGGTCGAGTCGAGTAAAGTACGAGACACTGAAGACGACCTTACAGTTGAGGTCGAATTACGTATCTGTCGAAGGGTGCAAATACTTAGGGGAATCAATAGGAACAGTACTTAACCCGATTAACTTTTACTTTCTAGGCAGCTTCCTTTAGAATTTCTCGGAAAGTTTCCTCCAAAGATTTCTTAGAAAAAATCTCCAGGCATTATTTCATGAAATCTTCTAGGAATTCGTTTAGAAATTTCTCTTGGAATCCCTCCAAAAATTCGGCTTTAGACTTCTCTAAAACTCCTCATACAAGTCGCTTCCAGAAATGCGACATAAATGTCTTTAGAAAACTCTCCAGAAATCACTTTCTGAAAATCTTCCACGGATTCTTTCAAAAGCTTATCCAGGGATATTTTGTTTATACAAACCTTGCAAAAATTGGGATCAACAGTTCCTTAAAAATTCTTCAGTTAATCTCTTAAAAAAAATCTTTAAATGTTCCTTCAGAGATTTCTCGAGAAACGATTTTGGAGAATCTTCAATATGTATCCTCAGAATTTTTTTTAGTAATTCCTCCGACCATCTTTTTTAGAAATTTATCCAACAATTTGTTCAGAGTTTTCTTCAAAAATTTCTCTAGAGTTTCACCGAAAATTTTCTCCAAGGATTCCTTAACCTTTCATGACGCGCCCCTTTGTAAAAAGTACAATACTAAAAAAAACTCGCTTACTGTAAAAGGGCGTTGCAGTTTCAGCTGCTTTCTGAAAGGGTAAGAAAACATTCCATAGATATCCTAAGTTATTCCTCCGTGGATTCTTTAAAATCCACCAGGAACTCCTTTGGAAATACATCCACCATTTTTGCCTTTCTCGTACACTAAGTGTACTGGAAGGGCTATATGTTCACCCCAAAAATGACTTTTCGATAGAAGCCTGGGAGGGTCGAGACACATAAACCAATCGACTCAGCTCGACGAATTGAGGTGATGTATGTGTGTGTACAAAAACTCACATCACTTCTTGGTAGTAAACCTCAACCGATTTTAATGACCGAGGATCATTCGACGCGGAATCTGGTCCCATTGTTTCCTATTGAAAATGGTTCGGATCGGTCCAGCCGTTCCGGAGTTATGGCCATTTAGGTGTTCCGGACCGGTACGCCACAAAGAAGATATGGAAATGCTGTAAACCCATGCATGCGACACATCAAACCGCAGTATTTTCAATAACCTGATGAACGATAAGCAGGAAAATAGTCTCAGTTTATATTTGAACCAGTACTGTTCCGGAACCGGTTCCGGGTGTCCCGCCAGATGTGGCCAAATATAGAAGTGAACCAAACTTATGCATGCGACACCTCAACTTGTTCCTTTTTCGGTAACCAGATGAACGGTAAGCAGGAAAATAGTCTCAGACCATATCTGAACCGGTGGTGTTCTGGAACCGGTTCCGAGTGACCCGTTGGAAGTGGCCAAAGATAAAAGTGTACCAAACCCAAGCAAGCGACACATTAAACCTTGGCATTTTCGATAACCTTCCGGGTGTCCCACCGGAAATGGCCAACTATAATGATTCACTTGCATGCGACTAATCAAATCGCGGCTTTTTCTGTAACCTGATGAACGGTTAGCAATAAAATTGGATCAGACCATATTTTTAACTGCCGGTAGTTATCCAGAACCGGTTCTGGGTGTCCCGCCGGAAGTGGTCAAAATTAAAAGTGTACCAAACCCACCAAAGCAGCACACAAGTAACAAAGGAGTGTGGACAGCGCAGGTTTTCGGTTGGACACGAGTCATTTTCAAGTTATTATGCCTTCGAGTTAAATCGAATTACATGAATGTTACTCCAGTACAACCAAAAACCTGCGCTGTCGACATTCCTTTGTGATTTGTGTGTTTCTTGGGCATGTATAGGATACCCCAAATCACGGATTTTTAAGTAGCAAGATGAACAGTTAGCAAGAAAATAATCTCAGACTATAGTTGGGATAACTGGTAGTGTTCCGGAACCGATTCAGGGTAACCCGCCTGAAGTGGGAAAATAACAACTGAACCAAACCCATGCATGCGACACATTAAACCAAGGATTTTTGACAACCTAATGACCAGTTATTAAGAATATAAGATCAGTCCCCATTACAGACTACCGGTTGTGTCCTGATACCGGTTCCAATTATCTTGATGGAAGTGGTCCAATATAAAAGTACACCAAACCCATGCATAAGAATTAGTCAAAAAATAGCGTCAGCCCATATTTGGGAGATCTGGTAGTGTTCCGGAACCGGTTATGGTGCCCCGTCAGAAGTGGTAAAATGTAAAAGCGAGCCATACAATGCAGCACATTGAATAGCTTTTTAATAGTCTGATGAACGATCAGCAAGAGAATAGTCTCAGGAAGTGGTCAAATCTAAAAGTGAACCTAATTCATGCATTCGACACATCAAATCGTGGTTTTTTCAACAACCTGCTGAACGATTTGCAAGAAAATAGCCTCAGATCACATTAGAAACAACCGGCTGTGATCCGGATCTGTTTCCGAATGTCCCACCAGAATTAGTGAAATCTAGATCAACATTTGAAAAGGGCAGATCAACCATTGTAAACATCAGCTTCTTCCGTTGCTCCTATGCATATTGTAATATATTTACGAAATGTATATCCCATTAAGAGATACAGGGGAGTTCGCTCTACCTGTTGCTGGTAAAAGATTACATAAATAATAGGGAATACACCCAGGAGAAATGAGAGAAGCAGAATGTCGGGTCTTTTTAGGTAACCTGTTGAACAATTAATAAGAAAATAATCTCAGACCATATTTGGGACATCCGGTAGTGTCATGGAATCGATTCCGAGTGTCCCGTTGGAAGTGGTGAAACGTAAAAATGAACTATACCCATGCATGCCAGGATTCTTCAATAAATTCTTCAGGGGACTTAGACATTAGAAATTCCTTTTGGTATTCCTTCTGAGATTCTTCCTGGGATTCTTTGATAAAATTTTTCTTAGCTTTCTTTAGAAACTCTCGTAAAGTTTTCTCCAAAGATTTGTTAAAAAATGCTCCTGGCATCATTTCATTAAATCTTCTAGGGAGTCCTTCTAAATTTTCTCTAGGAATTTTATTAGAAGTACGTCTAGAGATTCCTGTAAGACTTTGTTCAACAACTACTTAAGAAAATCTTCTATAAGCTGCTTCCAAAAATGGGGCATAAATGACTTTAGAAAACTGTAAAGAAATCAGTATTGAAATTCTTTCACGGATTCTTTCAAAAACTTATCCATGGATTTTTACGGCAGTCTTGCATGAATTGCTTTAAAACTTCTTTCGTTAATTTCTTCTGTAATTTCTCCAGAGTTACCTTCAAAAATTCCTCTAGACATTCCTCCCGATATTTCTCTAAGTACATCCGGAAAACATTCCATAAACTTTCTCAAGAATTCCATCAGAAATCCTTCCCCAGATTCTTGTGGAAAATCGTCCACGGTTTCCTTTAATAGCTTTTTCAGGGATTCCTGTAGATAAAATCGAAAATGTAGAAATCCCTATGAAATTTTAATCCCCAATCAAGTTTTCCTCACAAATTCTTCTAGGGATTTCTTTCAAAGTCTCCAAGTATTGGTTCTGAAATTCCTTCAAAAACTTCTCCAAGAATTTCTTCAGAAAATTTTACATAAGGTTCTCGCAGAAAAAAAAACATAAGTGATTCAGAAATTCTTCTTTACAAATTTCTTTAATGATATTTCCCGAAAGTCTTCGATGGATTCCTTTAAAAATTTTTAAGGATTTGTTAGGACAATCTCCCAAGGATTCCCGCTGATTTTTTCCAAAGATTTTTCTAAGGATTTTTGTTTGTAATTCCTCCAGCGGTTTGTTGAGAAATTCTTCCAGGGCTCCTTTAAGAAATTTATACAACTTCAGTACAAAAAACTCCTCTAGAAACTTCTCCAGTGCTTTCTTCACGGTTTCTTCCAGAGCTTCTCGCATGGCTTTTTTTTCGGGGATTCAAGGTGGATTTTCTTAGGAAATCCATGTATAAATTCAAACAGAGATCGCTCATGCTTGCCCCAGATATTCATCTTTGTATTTTTTTTTTCAAGTCCTCTAATTCCTCCAAGGATATCTAGAAATTCTCCTCAGATTTTTTCAGGGATCAATCAGTTCTTCCAGAAATATTTGTACATTCGTATTCGTTTATATTTTTTCAGAGATTTTTCTTGAAATGTTTACTTAATCATCGATTTGCTCAGATGCCTGTAATCATTAGTTTCGTGCTGACTCTTTCAGAAGTATTACCAAAAGTCGTACGCTCTATCATAAAAAATAAACTTTTTATTGAGATGAGAGAAATAAACTAAGACCGTTTGCACGTTACTTCTAATAAAATCACTTGGAAGAAATGAGCTAGTCGTGACGTTTTGTTTAACTCTTTACTACAGGATTGACATCCAGATTAAGAAAAATCGTACAAATAATGTTCTAAGGGCGCAATACTGAAGCCATAGTGAAGATGTGCGAAAGTTTGTAAACCTTGAGTAACCAGCGTTGATTTTACCATAACAGCAAATCCACGAAGGAATTTCTGAAGGATTTTTGAAAGGATTCTTTAAAGTTCTAGAAGAAATCCTTTGAAAAATTACAAAACGACTATTGGAGGATTTTTTGTAGGAATTCTTTAGGAAAATTCTGAGTAAATTGATGAAGCAATTATTCTGAATCGCAGTTGGCACCTGGAGAAAGATAGAGGAACGTAGGGAAGTCAAAGCCGTGATAGAGCGAGCTCATCAGCGCTATGCGGCTCTCGAGATGGAAGTGAAACGCTCATGTAAGCGGGACAATAAAGCGTGGGCAAACTCCCTAACCAACAAAAGCGAGAAAGCCGCAAATACCGGCAACATTCATCTTCTCTACGATGTTTCACTTTGCCTTAGTAGGACTAAGATGAATGCTACGATGCCTGGACAGTTACTGACCGATTCGGTTGACCAGTTGAAACGCTGGTTCGAGCACTTTGGAAACTTTTTTCAAGTGTCGGCCACGCCACCAACACCTCAGCCTGATCCGCCAAGGGTTCGACGCAAACCCCTGTTAACACCGAAGCTCCATCAGTGCAGGAGATAGAAACAGGCATCCGTAACATGAAATCGAACTGGGCCCCAGGGGTCGATCGCATATCAGCTGAGATGCTCGAAGCTGACCCCGTAGTATCCGCACAACTACTGCATCAGTTATTCTGCAACATATGGAAAACCGCGACATTTCCGGCCGACTGGATGCAAGGCGTCTTAGTAAAAGTACCCAAAAAGGGTGACCTAACTGTATGCGATTTTGGCGGGGCATCCTGTTACTGTGTATCGTTCTCAAAGTCCTCTGCAAAGTGATCCTTATCCTTATTCCGTGCCGAACGATCCTGTATGGACCGTATTGTCACGCTCCGTATCATCCTGGAGCAAATCAATGAATTCCAAGAGTCTCTCTACCTGGTGTTCATTGATTTTGAAAAAGCTTTCGACCGTCTCAATCACGAAAACATGTAGGGAGCCCTCAGGCGCAAGGTTGTCCCTGAGAAAATCATCGGCCTCATTGAAGCACAGTACAGGGCCTTTTGGTGCAGAGTACTGCACAACGGTATTTTGTCCGATTTCATCCAAATCGTTGATGGATTGAGGCAAGGATGTATACTATCACCGCTACTGTTCTTCATCGTAATCGACGAGATCCTGGTTGGTGCGATTGACCGTGAGCCAAATCGTGGATTTCTTTGGCAGTCCATCACCATGGAGCACCTAAATGGCTTCGAACTGGCTGATGACGTTGCTCTCTTGGCTCAACGGCGCTTTGATATGCAGAGCAAGCTCGCTGATCTTGCCAATCGCTCCTCAGCGGCAAGTCTTACCATCAACGTCAACAAGACCAAATGGTTGGATGTAAACACGGTCAACCCTTCCAGCTTTACGGTAGCTGGGCAATCAGTGGAGAATGTTGAAAGCTCCCAATATCTTGGTAGCAAAATGGCTGCCGATGGCGGCACGTAGATCGACATAGGTGCACGGATCAAGAAGGCGAGGGCTGCTTTTGCGAGTTTAGGAAACGTATGGAAAAACTACCAGATTAGTCGACACCCCAAAATCCGAATTTTTATCTCGAACGTGAAAACTATGCTGCTATACACCAGTGAAACCTGGTGTGTATCAGTGGAGAACACTCTACGGCTGCAGGTCTTCATCAATAGATGCCTGCGGTATATAATTCGTGCCTGGTGGTCTCACAATTGGATCTCCAATGTGGAGCTCCATCGTCGATGTAATCAAAAGTCGATAGCGACAGAAATTCGGGAGCGAAAGTGGAGGTGGGTCGGCCACACTCTACGCAGGGGCGGATACGAAAACTGCAAACAAGCGTTAGACTGGAACCCAGCAGGACATTGCAGCAGAGGTAGACCCAGAGGCTCATGGCGGCGCAGCCTCAACAACGAAATCAAGCAAGTCGACAGACATTTGAACTGGCCGCAGGTCAAGGCAATCATTCTATTCACGAGTTATCAAGAAAACGTTGCCTCTGGGCTGATACAGGAGTTCAAAACCAATCTACCTCAATTAACCAAATTGTCAATTCAGGTCAATTGCGTGCAGAGCACATAAAAGAAAACAAAACAATGCATACAGATTTCTTTACATCAATGGCTCGGCCTAAAAGCCTCGCAGACCCAGCAATATCTACCATACCAACATTACCTCTAGTCACTGGTCATTGAGACCGAATACTTAGTGTCCCAAGGAATTGGAACAAACCGCGATCGTAAATGGTGCTGCGTTGAGTCCAAGCAAATAAGTGGTGGCCACTAGGCTCCTCAAGCACCTTCTTCGCCTCAACCGAACGTAATGAATAAGCCCCAATAATTACTTAATCGAAAGTGCGTTCAATCCATCAATCGACTTGGCCGCGTCAAAAAGCGTCGGCCTCGCGGGCGAAAGCCTTTACTCGTACGACGGCGGCGGTGCGTGCTTTTGCCGCTAAATGGGACTCAATATGTAGTTTTTTTTTTGTAAGCCGACGATCGTCCAATCAGTACGGTTGTTGCCGGCTCAAACACCTCGTTGTTGGCGGTTGAGAAGTTTTTATTTACGGAACTATAATCTCAAATCATGGAGTGTTTTTGGGCAGCAACTTCCGACTCTGTTAATTTACAGCACCAAGAGGAAAGAGGGGCATAACGCAACGTCTGATTACTGGTCAAAATACTAAAATTAGGTTAATTTTATGGGTGTCTTACCGATACCAGATCAAATAAACATTTACAAAAAGTGTTACCTCTTAAGTGCTGGTAAATTGTAAGGCAAACCAAAAGGTTTTGGACTTTTGGATCCTTATTACCTTGATTGGACACCAATGCCCTGATGAGACTACAAAGTCCAATTGTGCGAAATAGCTTTCCCTCTCTGTCATAATCGAAACAGCTCAAGAGCACCTAAATTGAATAATTGCACATCGGCCAGGAAAGTCGCATTTAGTGTTCATTAGGTCCCCATGAACCGCGACTGATGCGGGGCAAAGTGGCGCAAGTCGCGATGCAACGGCCCTAAAGAGGTACAATTGAAACGGTCGGCTCGGCACAGGGCCGTGCAGGTCACCCCCCTCGGTACCTAATAGATCGCGGGACCAATTATTGGAAACTTGTGCCCGGTGCCGCAGTTTTTTTACGACCTTCTAATCGCGCGCGCGGGCAATTGGCTTTGTGTCATGGAAGGTACTTTTAGCCGCAGTTCGACGGTTGTCGGCTGGCTCAAATCTTGCGCTCGACTTGCGCCCTGGTCGTGGTCACGTTCATTTATCAATGCTTAATTTATTTCCCTCCGCGCTGTCGTTGCTGTTATTGTTGCCAGCAGATATGGGGAGTTCAACCGAGTGCGGCTCATTCATGATTATTATTGCCATCATCTATTTGTGGTGTGGGGCTGGGGACGACATGCTGCTGTTGCTACACAATCTAAAGGCATTATCGGAGGGACAACTACACAATGCCTTCCTAGAGGGGTAGCAAGCAGAACGGCGCGAGCGGGGAAAGTACAGAAAACCGCGGCCATCACGGCCAAAATGAGGTCATTAAAAATCAATTTATGCACAATAAATCACAACGGTGCGGTGACGGCGACGTTGCGCTGTGGTTAGCCTGTCGAATACCAGTTATTGTTATTATTTCTGATTTACATTCTGCTATTTTCTTAGGATCTGTTTGCATTTTTTATCCATAATTACGGAAATCGTTGTCGTGTCGTACACCTCTACAATGATACAAAGTGCTAAAGAGAAAACCTCCATTCGGAGCGATTGCCCTACATCACTCTGACCTGTGGCCAGCTCAAATTATTCACGACTTCCTCCCTTTGGTTCCTTGTTGAGGCTGTGCCTCCATTAGCCTCTGGATCTGCCTCTGCTGCAATGTCCAGCCTGAATCCCAGCCTAACGCTTGCTTGCAGATTTTAGTCCCGCCCCTCCGTAGAGTGTGGCCATTGGCTTCCAAATTTCTGTCGCTATCGGCTTTTGATGACATCGACGAATGAGCTCCATGTAGGAGACCCAATTGTGAGTCCACCATGCACGAATTATATACCACAGGCATCCATTGATGAAGACCTGCAGCGGCAATAGAAATCTTCCTCGCTTCACTCCAGCAATGAACCGGATGCGATCGGACAAAACACCGTTGTGCAGTACTTCGCACGAAAAGGCCCTGTACTGTGCTTCATTGAGGCCGATGATTTTCTTAGGGAGACCCTTGCGCCTGAGGACTTCCTACATGTTTCGGTGATTGAGATGGTTGAAAGCTTGTTCGTAATCAATAAACACCAAATGTAGAGACTCTTGGAATTCATTGATTTGCTCCAGAATGATACGGAGCGTGACAATATGGTCCACACAGGATCGTCCGGCACGGAATCCTGCTTGCTGCCGTCGGAGAGTTGCGTCAATCTTCTCCTGTATCCGGTTTAGGATCACTTTGTAGAGGACTTTGAGAACGATACACAGTAACATAATGCCCCGCCAATTATCGCTTACAGTCAGGTCACCCTTTTTGGGTACCTCTACTAAGACGCCTTGCATCCAGTCGGCCAGAAATGTCGCGGTTTCCCTTATGTTGCAGAATAATTGATGCAGTAGTTGTGTGGTTACTATGGGGTCGGCTTTGAGCATCACAGCTGATATGCGATCGACCACTGGGCAAGGGCGTAGCCAGCTTTTCGGCCAGAGGGGGGCGAGCACCCTTACACTGAAAACCACTTTGCAGTAACAAGGAGTTCAAAAACTTCATCATTTAAAAAAAATAAAAGTGAAGTATGAAATATGGGTGATTAACAGGAATGGTTCAATGGAAGAATCATATATGATTATAATCCTGAGGAATTGCTCAAGATATTGCTTCAGGAATTTTTTAACAAATGCCATCATGAATTTGAATTTATCCAGCAGTTTCTCCAGAAATTTCTTCAATATTTTTCCAGGTTATTTTAATGTAGATATTCCAGCAGAAATTACCGTCGGAAAACTTGCAGTAATTCCGTTGGGAATACCTTCAGAAATTTCTTCAATAATTCCTCCAGAAGTTTTATTACGAATTTCACCATGCATTCTTTTGAGAAATTCCCAAGTAATTCTATACAAATATCATTCTTAATTCCACCAGAAATCCGTTTGAGAAGCTCCAGAAAATACTTTAAGAATTTCTCCGGGAATTCTTTCAAAAATTCCAATCAAACTAAGATTCCTTTCCTTGAGGAACACCCTAAGAAATTTTTGGGGAAATTTCTTCGAAAAATCCTATAATAATTCCCTTCGGAATTACCGGAAAAATTCTTTGAAAATTTCTAAAGGAATTCCTTCGGAAGTTCCTGGAGGAATATCTTTGGAAGTTGCTAGAGGAATGCATTCGGAATTTCTTAAAGGAATTAAAAAAAAAATTATTTCAGGAATTTATTTCGAAAATCCTTGAGGAATTCCACCGGAAATTCCTTGAGAAATTCTTCAGAAATTTCTTGAGGAATTCCTTCATTTCTAAAGCTCTTTGAGAAATTCCATAAGACATTCCTTCGAGAGTTCTTCTACGATTTCTTTTAGAAGATTCTTCGGGAATTCCTTGAGGAATTTCTTTGAAATAGATTTAGAATATTCCTTGAGGAACTCCTTCGGAGTTTTCATGAGGAATTCTTCCGAAAATTCATTGTGGAATACCTTCAAAAATTCTTGGAGCAACGCATCCGCAAATTTCTGTGAGAATTCCTTCCCAAATCCCTGAAGCAATTCTTTCGAAAGTATTGGAAAAATTCCACTAAAAGTCTCATGAGATATCCCTTCTGAAATTCCATAAGGAATTTCTTTAAAAATCATTCAAAACTTCCTTAAACAAAAAATTTCGGATATTCCTGAAGAAATGCTTTTTGTGATTTTTTTATTTCCTAGAGGAACTTATTCGGAAATTCTTTGAAGAATTTCTTTAAAAATGCCTTGATAAGGAAAATTCGGAAATTGTTAAAGGAGTGCGTTTGGAAATTTTTTTGACATTTGTCTGAAATGTCTTATGACTTTCGGAAATTTCGTGAGACATTGTTTGATAAGTTCGTTGAGGATTTTTTTGGTGTTTTTTTATAAATCTTTACGAAATTCCTCAAGGAATTCCAGCGAAAGATCCTTGAGAAGTTTCTTCGGAAATTCCTCAAGATCTTCCTTCAAAAATGTATTGTGGAACTCCTACGAAAACTTGAGAAACTACTTCAAACATTCCTTCAGAAACACGTCTGGGGATTATGTGAGAAAATCCTAAGGAACTTTTTTGAGGACAACCGTCAAAAATTTTTGGAGGAATTCATTCGGAAATTTTTGGAGGTATTTCAAGGCAAATCCTTATGAAATTTCTTTGGAAATTCCGGGAGGGATTTCTTTGGAAATTCGTAGAGTAATTCCTTCAGAAATTCAGCAGAAAATCCTTTGAAAATTCCAGGAGAAATTCCTTTGAAAATTCCTGGAGGAATTCCTACGGAAATTCCTGGACAAACTCCTCCGGAAACTCATGGAGGAATTCTTCGGGAAAATTCTGGAGGAATTCCCCCGGAAATTCTTGGAGAAATGCCTTCAAAAATTCGTGAAGGATTTCCTTCGGGAATTCCTGGAGAAATTTCTTCCTGAAATTTCTGGAGGAATTCCTTCAGAAAATCCTTGAGCGATTCCTTCGCAAAAGTCCAGGAGGAATTCCTTCTGAAATTTATGGAGGAACTCCCTCGGAAATTCGTGAAGAAATTCCTGTAGAAATTCTTTCGAAAATTCCTGGTGGAATTCCTTCGGACATTCATGAAAAAATTCCTTCGGAAATTCCGGCAGGTAATCCTTTGAAAATTCCAGGTGAAATTCCTTTTAAAATCCCTGGAGGAATTCCACCGGAAATCGCTGGAAGATTTCCTTCGGAAATTCCTGAAGGAATTCCTTCGGAAATTTATGAAGGAACTCCTTCGAAAATTCCAGGAGGAATTCCTTCGGAAATTGCAGAAGGAATTTCTTTGAAAATTCCTGGAGGAACTCCTTCGGAAATTCCTGGAGGATTTCCTCCGGAAATTTCTGAAGAAATTCATCCGGAAATTCATGGAGGATTTTCTCAGGAAATTCCTGGAGGAATTCCTTTGAAAATTCGTGGAGGAATTTCTTCAGAAATTCGTGAATGAATTCTTGCGGAAAACTTCTGGAGCAATTCCTTTGGAAATTCGTGGAGGAACTCCTTCGGAAAATTCTTTAGGAATTCCTTCTCAAAATTCCTGGAGGAATTCATTAGCAAATTCATGGAGGAATTCCTTTTGGAAATTCCAGGAGGACATCCTTTAAAAATTCCAAGAGGAATTCCTTTGAAAATTCCTAGAAGAATTTCTTCGGAAATTCTTGGAGGAATTCCTCCGGAAATTCCTCGAGGATTTTTTTCGGAAATTCGTAGAGGAATTCCGTCGGAAAATTTCTGGAGGAATTCCGTCGGAAATTTATTGAGGCATTCCTTCGGAAAATCCTTTAGAAATTCCTTGGCAAAATTCCTGGAGGAATTTGTTCGGCAATTCATGGAGGAATTCCTTCGAAAATTCATGTAGGAACATTCATGAAGGAATTGCTTCGGAAATTCATGGAGGCATTCTTTCGGAAAATCCTTTAGAAATTCCTTGGCAAAATTCCTGGAGGATTTTGTTCGGCAATTCATGGAGAAATTCCTTTGAAAATTCATGTAGGGACATTCATGAAGGAATTCCTTCGGAAATTCCAGGAGGAAACGCTTTGAAAATTCCAAAAGAAATTCCCTTGAAAATTCCTGAAGGAATTCCTCCGGAAATTTCTAGAGTAATTCCTACAGAAATTTGTGGAGGAATTTTTCCGAAATTTCCTGGAGAAATTTCTCCGGAAGTTCCTGGAGGATTTCCCTCGGAAATTCCAGGAGGAATTTCCACGGAAATTCCTGGAAAAATTCTCTCGGAAATACATGGAGGAATTCCTTCGAAAAATCCCTGGTGGAATTACATCGGAAATTCATGGAGAAATTGCTTTGGAAATTTCCAAAGGAATTTCTCCAGGAATTTCCGACAGAATTTCTCTTGGAATTTCTGAAGGAATTCATCCAGGAATTTCAAAAAAAAATCCTTCAGGAATTTCCAAAAGAGTTTCTCCAGGAATTTCCGAAGGAATTTTCAAAGGAATTTCTCCAGGAATTTCCAATGGAATTCCTCCGGGAATTTTTAAAGAAATTCCGCCAAGAATTTCCGAAGGAATTCCTCCAGGAAATTCCGAAATAATTGCTCCACGAATTTCAGAAGGAATGCATCCAAGAGATTCCGGAGGGATTTCTCCAGGAATTTCCAAAGAAATTCCCCTAAGAATTTCCGAAAGGATTCCTGCAGGAATTTCCAAAGGAATTCTTCCATGAATCTTCAAACAAATTCGTCCAGCAATTTCCGAAGGAATTCCTCCCGGAATTTCCGAAAGAAATCCTCTAGGAATTTTTGAAGGAATTCCTAACGGTATTTGTAAAAGAATTCCTCCATGAATTTTCGAGGGAATTCCTCTTGGAATTTCCAAAAATAAAATCCAAATAGACTTTCCGAAAAAAATTCTCCAGGAATTTCCGAAAAAATACCTCCAGGAATTTCTGAACGAATTCCTCTAGGAATTTCCGAAAGAGTACCTCCAGGAATTTCCAAAGGAATTCGTCCAGTAATTTCCGAAGGAATTCCTCCAGGAACCATAAAACGCATTCCTCTAAGAAGTTTAGAATGATTTTTTTTCCAGGAATGTCCTAAGGAATTCATCCAAGGATTATCTCAGGAATTTCTCTATAGATTTCTGAAAGAATTCCTCCAGAAATTCATCCAAGATTTTTCGAGGGAACTCCCCAATGAATTTCCGAAGGAATTCCTCCAGAAATTTCCGAAGGAATTCCTTCAGGAATTTCCGAACGAATTCCTCCAGGAATTTCAAAAAAAAAATCCTAAAAGAATTTCCGAAAAAAAACCTCCAGGAATTTCTGAAGGAATTCCTCCAGGAATTTCCGAAGAAATTTCTCCAGGAATTTCCAAAAGAATTCATCCAGCAATTTCCGAAGCAATTCCTCCAATAATTGGCGAAGAAATTATTGCAGGAATTTCCGAAGGAATTCCTTCTGGAATTCCAATGAAATTCGTCCAGCAATTTCCGAAGGAATTCCTCCCCGAATTTCCGAAAGAATTCCTCCAGGAATTCTTAAAGGAATTCCTCCTGGAATTCCAAAGGAATTCATCCAGCAATTTCCGAAGGAATTCCTCCCGAGATTTCGGAAAGAATTCCTCCAGGAATTTCCGAAGGAATTCCTCCTGGAATTTCCGAAGGATTTCAACTAGGAATTCCGCTAGGAATTTCCGAAGGAATTTCTGCAAGAATTTCCAAAAAAATCCAAAAAGTATTTCCGCAAAAAATCCTCCACGATTTTCGGAAGGAATTCCTCCAGGAATTTTCAATGACATTCGTCCAGCAATTTCCAAAGGAATTCCTTCAGGAAGTTTGGAATTATTTTGTCCAGGAATTTGCGAAGGGGTTCCTCCAGGAATTTTGGATGGAATTACTTCAGGAATTTCCAAAGGAATTCCTCCAGGTATTTCCGGAGGAATACCCTCAGGAATTTTCGAAGATATTCCTTCAAGAATTTCCGAAGGAATTCCTGAATACATTAAAAAAAAACGAGGATGCAGGAGAATTTTATTTTTACTAGTCAAAATCAGTTCTGATCATCTAAGTTTTTCGGTAAAGTTAGAATATATGATAATTGAATCTTATTGGCATTTCTCGGTGAACTTAATACTACTCAAAGAAGGAGGGAGTAACGAAAGTAATGAAAGAAACGGTGGATAGAATCGAAAGTGTGCGACGAGAGAAATTGAATAAAAGTTGAAATTAACAGAGGGTCAATACATCACAATACAATCACAACGACGACCCCTTTACCTAACGTCCTCGTGTTGAACGGCTAGGTACTAGTAGTTTGATGATGTCTACTAGCCCTAGACAGGCCTCCTTCTTTGAGTAGTATTAAGTTCACCGAGAAAAGCCAATAAAATTCAATTATCATTAAGTCATGCGGTGATTAAACCTAGAAAGTAAGTTAGAATAAAGTTGCTCGGTCAGGGGGGGGCCACGGCCCCCCCCTGCCCCCCCTTGGCTACGCCCTTGCCACTGGGCCCTGCTTCATGCTACGGATGGCTGTTTCTATCTTCTGCACTGATGGAGCTTCGATGTTGACACGGGTAATGCATCGAACCCTTGGCGAATCATGTTGAGGTGTTGATGGCGTGACCGACACTTAAAAATGGTTTCCAAAGTGCTCGAACCAGCGTTTCAACTGGTCAGCCGGGTCGGTCAGTAACTGTCCAGACGTGTCTGTCACGGGCATCGTAGAATTCATCTTGGTCCCACTAAGGCGACGCGAGACATCGTAGAGGAGACGGATGTCGCCGGTGTTTGCGGCTTTCTCGCCTTCGTCAGCTATGGAGTCCACCCACGCTCTTTTGTCCCATTTACATGAGCGTTTCACTTCCTTCTCGAGGGCTGAATAGCGCTGACGGGCTACAGCTTTGGCTCCTCGTGTTTTCGCTCGCTCTATCGCGGCTTTGGCGTTCCTTCGCTCCTCTATCTTCCTCCAGGTATCATTTGTGATCCACTGCTTTCTTCGGGTGCGTAGCTCACCCAAATTATTCTCGCCGGTGGCGATGAAGGCGTTCTTGATGGCGCTCCATTGATCTTCTACGCTTCCACCTTCTGGAATATTCGCAGCACGGTTCTCTCGACGAAGAACCTTTTCACCGCAGCGTCTTCCAGTCGGTGTGTGTTGAATCGGCGCCCGATTTTCTCCTCCTGTCGATGGATCCTAGCAATGCGCAGTCAGATCTCTCCGATTAGGAGATGGTGGTCGGACGCAATGTCGGCGCTACGTTTGGTCTGCACATCAAGAAGGCTCCATCTCCATTTTCGGCTGATACAGATGTGGTCGATTTGATTTGACGCCATCGCGGGAAACCCATGTCACTTTGTGCACTGGTCGATGAGGAAAGAGCGATCCTCTAATCACCATGTCGTTGTTGCAAACTCTGCAAACAGCTCTCCGTTTTCGCTCATTTCTCCGATATCATGGCGTCCCATGACGTGCTCATAATCCGAGTTGTCGGAACCAACGTTCGCGTGGAAGTCGCCCATGAGGATCTTGATATCACCTTTCGGAATCTTGTCCGCGACAGCATTCAGTTGACTGTAGAAGTTCTCTTTATCTTGCAATTCGGCAGCATCGGTTGGCGCGTAACATTGGATCATGGTGAGGTTTCGAACCCGTGTTCTGAATCTGGCTACAATTATCCTCTCATTAATAGGTTCCCACTTCATGAGCGCAACGTGGGCGTGAGCGCTGAGCAGGAAACCAACTCCACGGTGGCGAGGAGCGTGTTTACCTCGTAGGCCAGAGTGTAGCAGAATTTGACCCGAAACCAACCTGTGTTCCACAAAGTTCGGCCAACGGACTTCGCTCAGTTATTCAAGCTTCATACAACATGCTTCACTGGCTAGTTGTGCCAGTTTATCCTGAAGGGCTTCCAGTTCTTGCCCGTTGAATCAGTTCGTAATCTTTCATTTTCGATTTCTTTACACGCTTCCATTTAACCGCGTATAAAGTGTGCGTATATCGCCTCCACTTATGCATCCTATTCAACATCATATACGATCGCGTGTTGACTGGGTTGTGGCGAAACCCCTCTATGAATTATGTGGGAATATTTTCTAGGATTCTGAGGGAATCCCACACAGGATTCTAGTGGTATACTTCTCAGGATTATGCGTAAGATACTTTTAAGATTCTGGGGGAATATGACTAAGTACTCTTCCCAAGATTCTCTGAATATTCGGCTTTCTGGGGTAATGCCATCAGGATTCTGGGAAAATCTCTCTCAAGATCCTGAGGAATTTGTCTCACGATTCTGGAGAAATCCTTGGGATTCTGGGGCTATATTTTTCAAGATTCTAGGGCACTTTCTTTCAGAAATATCAATTATTGAAGAAGCTCTCACGAGATTCTGAGCAAAGTTCTCTAGAGAAATTGGGATTTTGAAGAATCCCTCGCAAAGATTTTGCATTTTACGAGAATTCCAGTAGAATTCTGTTTTCTGTATTCTGGAGCAGTTGCTCCCAGGAATCCCTTTCAGGATTCTGGGAGAATCCCTCTTAGTAATCAGGGAAAATCCCTCGACTATAGGATGATTCTGATGGGATTCTGGTGCAATAGTTTGAAGTATTTTAAAGGAATCACTCGCAGAGATCAGGGACAATCCATTTCAGGAGTTTAGAGGAGTCCTTTGAAATATTCTTGGCAATGTATTTCAGAAATCTCCGGTAACTTTTCTGTTTTATGTGGGAATACCCTTTAGAATTCCAAAGAATCCTTTTCAGGATGCTGGAGAAGTCCATTCAGATTTTCAAAAAAATCCCTGGGGGAATTTTTCTCAGCAGTCTGCGGGAATTTATTTCAGTACTATATGGGAAGTTCTGGGGATTTTTAAGAATGCTTTTTTTAACATTATTATAATTTTCTAACCAGAGTCGCAAAGTATTCTAATATTTTGATATTGGATTTATTTAGACACATAATGCAGTAAACGAATTATTTTATAGTTTTGTAATATTTTAGAATATCGAATCGACGTAAAAACATCGATTCAAAGCATTCGATTAAATCGGTGAATCGATTCTGCTGATCCGATTTGAATCGATTCACAAAAATCGATGTCTCAGCCAGATTTTCTCAATGCTAGCTAATGATAAGAAAGAACATGAAGTGGAGGATTTTCGCTAAGTTATATTCGCCGGAATGATTATAAGGAAAAAAATACATAATCTGCATTGAGCTCAGATGCCTTCAAATGTAAGAATGTTACATAGATTTGTTCATATTTTAAGAAATGTCTGAAAACCCTGCTATATTAATGCACACTTCTGGTCAAATTTAAAGCTTAATTCAACTCCACCAGTGATGATTTTCGGTTATTAGATATACACATCGTGTAATCAATGTAAATCATTGCTACCACAAATAAAAAAAAAATTGTGAGTTGGAGTATAGTGGCGAGGATGATGGAGTAAACGTCACTGTGGTTAAACCATGCGAATTTCAAAACCCAGACCGGGTTAAGCTGAGTGGAGCCAGTAAAAAGCGTTTAAGAAAGGTGTTGGATCAATAGGATTTCTATGGCCTTGCTCAAAAATCGAGCGAGACTTCTCAGCCAGAATCAGCAAAAAGGCTCAGAACTGATCTATTTAGAGGAGAAATTAATCTTTACCCAAAGAAAACGAAGGAGTCTTTAACACCAACGCCTAAGCGTAGCTAGATCATAAGTCGAGAGGGGAGCATGGCCATGTCGATACAGATTTTCTAAACACCAAAGATACTTATTGCCTGAATCTCGTGATTGTTCCCGGGAATTGATTATTCTGGAGGGGGACAGCAAGCTCCCCCCCTCTGGCCACCCCCTATTTACGCTTATGCGCCTACGGGCAGGCTACACAAGGGCAGCAGTAATCCTACCAACATCGGTGAACAGCCAGCTACAAAGAGACGACCAAGGGTCCGGGTATATAAATGTCCAGGATAAACTCAAGAAGGACTTGGTCTGAGAGGCAAAGAAAGATGGATAAAGGCCTCGAGAAAAGGAGATGAGCGTACTCAATCCAGAAATCCGAAAGTCCAGGGCAATGAGGTAGAGGAATCATAATCCACAGATCAAAAGCCGCTTTACACGAAACTTATGAGCCAAGTACGGATAGGAATAATTCCAAAGGACTTCCCGACGACAACGACAACGAACTTGTTGAAGACCATAACTCCCAACATACAAGTATGCGAGGGAGAGCTTTCTGCGGTTGACGAAAAGAATATTCCTCGATTTTATGGTAGCTTACCCGCCAAAAACCGCCACGAAATCCAATGAGGTGATAAAGGGTGAGTCGATAATTAGAGTAATGCGGGGCAAAAGTTCGCACCTAACAGACTTCACAAAATAACTATTGAACGAAAAGAAAATAATATCGTTTTTCTTCGTTAAACGGGTCCCTATCATGTTGCCTTCAAAACGTAGTATTAGATTTTTTTCTCGTTCCTTCTGTAGTTTTAGTAATACAATTTTTAAAGCAAGTACTCCAATGCGAACTTTTGCCCCATAGTGGGGGCAAAAGTTCGCATTATGCGGGGCAAAAGTTCGCACCTTGTACAGGGTAGTTTATTGGTGTGATGTTCATTTATTTCATGTTAATTCATGTTCATCTTTTCACTGTAGCCATGAAATCTGTTTCTTTCTGTTCTTAGAATTACGACCCAACTGGAATACGACCTGGTGTTCAGCCTTTGTATAGAGTGTGTTTTATGAAGACTTCCACAACTATTAAATCAGAGCTGTCCTTTACAGCGTTACTGAAGTTGTCAAAATACATTGTGGGGTAATCATACAGATACGTGTTGCACAAAATGCATGAAAAGAAATCAAATATGCAGCAATACTGTTGAACGGGACTGTTATCGAATCTTATTCCCGTCAGTATGGTGATGGATTATTACTGTGAATTTACAAACTAAGCTATAAAAGACCCCAGTAAAGTAGATGAACATAAGACCTTCAGAAACATACGAAAAGACACGACGAGGATAACGAAGAAATGTTTTAAAATGTTTGTTTATCCATTTTGCATTTATTGATTTAAATGCGTGAACATAATGTTTGCTTTTCAATCAATCTTCTTACAAAACTAAGTTCAGACCCTCTGTCGCAACGATTTCAGGGTGCATACTACTCATATTATGCATATATGGTAGTTTCTATACGAAATCATCATTGCTTCAAAGATTCTGTAATGATATTGATGTACTAGACTCAGAAATCTAGTGCGAACTTTTGCCCCACAGCTACTGCGAACTTTTGCCCCACTGTCGAGGTTTTAACAATGTCCCTTTCTGCAAGAAGCACTAGTAGTTTATTGTTTATTCGAGTGCACCTCGCGAACTACTATGGAATAACGATTCTCCGACATAAAGAGGTTATGAGATTCTTCTTCTTCCTGTTACTACAAATTCTTATTCCAAAAGGTCCAAAAATTCTATCAAAACCCCTAGAAACACATTTTTTCGCATAACTCTGACAAACCATAACGAAATCGTTCCAAATTTTATTGACGAGTAGCTGACCTGATTGTGTGTCGAACCCATACAGATTTGTTTGGGTTCTTAACTCGTGCTCAGAAAAAGACCCACTGCGAACTTTTGCCCCGTGCGAACTTTTGCCCCGCATTACTCTATTGTGCCATTTTCAAGCTAACGTAACTTTTTTCTTACTTCACCAAAATCAACCAAATTTTGTACAGTTTCTCCTTAGAGTCTATTGTTTACATAAAATGAATTGAGCAGTTATCAGTGAGATTCCGCTCAATATAGAATAAATTTAGTTCACAGTTCTAAAAAAGATATTGTACAATCACATGCTAAAATCTGAATTCATGGTGTAGCGCCTTGGAACAATTGATGATTATACATTATCGGACCATCTTAATGTTCGTCAATAGGTTCAGGAACGGTTGTCAGTGAAACATAAGCATGGAGCTGGGTGAAAACCAGGCACGATGCGCATAAACAAACCAGAGAGCTTTAATTATTTGTTGAAAATGTCGTGAATTTCACTAAAACGCATCCTAAATTTGAACCTATACCAAAAAGTTGAAATACATACATACACGAAACTACAGTAAAAATTTGGTTTCATTTCGTTAACTGTAGACAATTTGCGAATAACTTGAAGGTAGGGTGGCACAATAATTAACGACTCACCCTTTAATGGTATTCAACAGAGTTCTAGAACGACCTGAATACGGACTTTTGGAGAGTTCTCCAGATTACTATCCCTAACAGGAACGACGTCGAACTTGTTCTCACGATGAACAATGAGTCCATGCCAAAGATGATAAGGTGGGGTTCCCAGGTCAACTATATGTATAACACTACGTCGGGTGAAGACAGGCAGAACTGACGAGCGCGACAATAATACTGGCGTCAAAAAGGATCTGGTGAGAACGGTGGAGACCTCAGGGATACGCAAATGGGTCCCTTTGTCGACCATGAGCAACAAGTTCCTGAGCCAAACGGAGTAATTACCAGTGCTAAATGGGAGGCACCGTCAAACACTGAACCCTTAAAAAGGAATTGCTTGACGGCATTCGAAAGTGAATCGTTGAGCAAGAGACAAAGATCCATCATTACAATGACCAGCATAAAACCTGTTCAGGCTAACTGTTCAACATGCTAGAGGGGCATCAGGCATACTCACGCGAAAGGATACCAAAGAAGACCTCAACCAGGCGTCAGTACAGAAACCGAGAACTGACAACCATAGAGTGCTGGGAATCTCAGTACCAATAACCTTAATGTAGCGCTATCGGGCAACTGCTACTGTTGTCTGTGAAGAGAGGGCATGCAAAATGCAGACCGCTCAAGTCTAGCATGCGGTGTGTCTGAACAGATAATTAAAATCCAAGAGATAAGAATTTTAAATGCGATACCGAAAAATACTGTAGTGATGTAAGAAGTAATGTAACAAGAATGGAAACGGGAGATAGTTTTGAAGATGATTTTCTGCAGAGTGTCTCAATCAATGTTGCAAATGATCACTTCACGAGTGCTCATTACAACTCATCAACCGCATTTTAATCGCTTGCGATTGAACCGTGTACTGCTAATCGATGACTAGATACAAAGAGGTGGCAAAACGAGTATGATGTAAATCGCAAACGATTTCGTCCCCATCTTTCAGTGCCGCAACACAAGAGTTTGGAATTTCATCGCGAGTCTTCGAGTGAGTATAGACCAGCTTTTGCTGCACTCGACTGCCCGAGCAGGAATAAATAACTGCCACATAACTGGAGCATACCAAAATCAGGTATCATATCAAGACAAGGTATTGGTCGGTTATCCAGGTATTGAAAATAACTTATTTTGGTATTTGGTAGGTATTGACACAATACCTCAACGAGTTATTGGTTTGGTGTTGAGGATGGTTTGAGGTATTATTCAATTATGGAAAATTCGCTATTTGTATAAAAAAATTGCCGATTATTATTTAGGTATACTAGCTGTCCCCGACAAACTTTGTTTTGCCTACTGCATTTTTTGACGTTTCAAGTCCCTAGCCAAGCGCCCAAGTCCCCGTTCAAAATGTATGAAAACCCGATTTTCAAAAACTCTCAATTTATTTTCATGTTTTTTGCCTCATAAACCTTCCTTGGGTGAAAACTAGCAAAACAAAACTAAGACGACCAAAATCGGACCTTCCATTCGCAAGTTATGCGCGGTCCCACGTATGCCACTGCATTTATATATATATATACAGTATCGGACAATAAAAATGCACCAAAGCCGTTTTCCCATACAAACTAATCAACTTTAGATTACCATATCTCAGTTATTTCTTAACCGATATTTTTCATTTTTCTGTGACGAACTACAAAACATTTCAATTTTCATAAACTGTTGAAAAAGTTCAGTGATAACTATTGTTACAAAAGTTACAGATAGGTTGAATTTTGACAATAAAAATGCACCAAGACAAAAAATTCTATAGCAAAAAATGTTGAAGTCAAATCATGTTGGTCTGTTCAGCAAACTTGTTCGTCATCACACAAGAAACATATTTGGCAAAGACACCATAATGATATGACGTAACCATTTTTTGCTATAACATTTTTTGCCTTGGTGCATTTTTATTGTCAAAATTCAACCTATCTGTAACTTTTGTAACAATAGTTATCACTAAACTTTTTCAACAGTTTTTGAAAATTGAAATGTTTTGTAGTTCGTCACAGAAAAATGAAAAAAATCGGTTTAGAAATAACTGATATATGGTAATCTAAAGTTGACTAGTTTGTATGGGAAAACGGCTTTGGTGCATTTTTATTGTCCGATACTGTATATATAGATTATGTTACGTTTTAAAAGCAAAAATGCGTTAAATAATGATAAAAAATAACGTATATTCACAGTTGTTTTAAGCCAACGATGAGAGAGCTTAAGAAAGTGTTGCACTTAGCGATGCCCGCTCATCACTGCAGCTTGTCTATATTGAAACAGAACCAACAAAAGGGAACAAAAACTGCTGAGTGGTTCACTTATCACTTCGGCTGCCACTGCGCTACCACACGCACGCCTGTACAGCCGAACCACACCGAGTGGATTGGTTGTATAGATGTAGAGGGTACGAAACGAACGCTCGACGCGCACACAGACGCAACATTTGCGTATACCGACACTATACCAATAAAAGTTTCCAGCCGACGATGCTCCATGATTAGCTCAGCGAAAGCGAAAGCGATGAAAAGAAAGGCATAGCTGGAAGGCAACTGCTCAACAGCGAAAAGGAATAACCAACACGACGGATCAGCGTCGAGTCTGTTCGTGTGCAATTCGTATTCGTTGCCAAATACAAATTGCATCGTATCGCGAATGTTTTCATTGAATAACATGCTTGGTCTCAATGAAAGGTACCGGGGTGGAGGATTGGTTTCGTCTTCAATCTTAAACTCCGACGATGGACGGATGGATGTACGGAATGGATGCGGAGAATACCAGAAACCAAGCCAGAAACCATAGTTGTAAGGCCAAAGTTAAGTGGAGCGAAAAAAAAGCGATTCATAAAATTCCATGGCTTTGACATGAACTAAAGCAATAACAGTAGAGAAAGTAGCATAGCATACCCGACCGTACACAACCTGGGGTGGCTGTCAACAGAGATGAGAAGTTTAATGTGCTAGGAAAGTTGCCTAAGACTTGACAAATATTTCATCGAACGATCTCTTTGTTTGACACCTGGCAAGGTCCTCACGATCAGCGACAGAACCAAGAGACAATTTGTGACATGGCTATGAAACAAAGAAAAGAATCCTTTAGTTCGCATTAACTTTTGGCAAGGGACTGAACATTTATTGATCATTTAACTGTCGGGACACGTAAACGGCAGATAGGTTAGACTCTGTTATTTCTTAAGCTTTACCCATGGCAAGGCGCTGAATCAACAGTAACCGATGCAGATGATAGCCCCCGTTTGGCGTGTTGATAGGTCTCTTCCCTCAAAGCGTTAACAACGACAATGGCACTATTAGAATTTTCATCCGAAGTCGAAATGATGTCCTTAACACAGACAAATGGAGAATGATTCAACGAAACAATCCAGATGGGAAACACGTTAAATTGAACTTCGCTGAGGTTGTTGCGTCCATGCAACATTTCATAGCGCCTAATTTCTTAATTAAATACAAGTTTGGGTAGACAACTCTACTCGAAAAGTTACAACATTTGGCTTGCAAGACTATAACAGGAGCAATGCATAGGACACCGTCAAAACTGGTGAGCATCTGAAACAGTTGGCCGCCAAAAACAGGTTATTTAGAAGGATATCCCTAAAACTCCCTGGCGGATTCTTCCTAAAAGCAGCATCCTAAAAGGGGATCTTCCACATTATTAAGCGAAATTCATCTAGAATCCTGAAAGGGGCTCTCTAGACCATAAGAAGGATTCCTCCAGAAACCTGAGAAAGATTGACTTATACTCGTGGGATGTATTGCCCAAGAAACCCGAGATATGCAGGTACCCGCATAAATCCAAACCACACCAAAACATCACGTAATATGGTTTATAGTCGATTCTAAACCATAATCGTTATGGTAATCTCAACCATAAGCCAACCATTACTGGGTAAAGTTTCGACCATAATGAATGAAGTTATTGAAGACTCGACCATACGAGCAACGGGTCGTTAAGAATGTTTACCGTATCAAAATACTACTTTTTGTGAACAAATTTCGCCTGACGACAGTAATGTAAACATACCCAATAAGGTTGAGAAATCTACTACCGGAAAGTTGGAACTATAGTTGGTCTACAATCGTACAATAACAGGAAACAGTTGGTGGTGTGGTTCAAATAAGACGTTCTTTTTAAATTTATTTCTAAACTTAAAATATTTAATATTCAAAACGCAAACATTTCCAATCATTTTATATTCATGTATTATAAAAAAATTCCCTTAATGTATCATTAAATCACAACAACTGATATTTCCAATTCTGGTTGAATTCCCGACGATTACTGCAGCAGTTCAGACGAATGAGCGGATGGATCAACTTCCACGCTCGCTTTCACGAATATGTAACATTTAGGCATATTTGGACAAAACACAACCACGAGTTTCTAGAACAGCGGCCTTGTAGACACATCCGGAGGCACAGTTGGTGCCCGCGATGGCTCCGTATTCGCAGCTGCGTTTGATGTTAACAAGTGTTGATGCAAAGCTTCGGCTCTACGAATGTAAAAAAAAAAACAGTTTAAAAATACATATTTGAAAGTATAACACAACTTACCTCCATTTCCAAGTCCAGCGCAGTTATTAGAGCTCCCGATTAAGCGGCTTGAATTATTAGGATAATAGCAAACAACCGAGCAAAATAAAAAAAAATAGGAACGAAAACATTCCTTCACCTAATTTTCTGCAAATTGAAAGATGGCTGCCAATTTTTCGAGTTGCGATCCAGCCCAGCAAGTGAACCACAGGTGGTACGGTTTGAAAATGTTCTCATATGGTAGATGCGAATGCGGTCGAATCGCAACATTATCAGACAATTTATGAACAATTACGGCTAATGTTCCAGTAGTAGTTGCACTCCTAGTATGATTTTACCGTAATCGGCTGAAAATACATCAACTATAATCAAAATAGGTTACCATTCACACTGCGTTCACGATACGGTTTGTCTTGTTTAGAGAATGGTCAATTTCTATGCGGGTATACCTCGATTTAGTGGACCGATTTTAAGTAGTGGACCGCTGTTCTTACGTACATTCCACCTCGATGTTATGTACATTTTTGAAATGGTATAAAAAAAGAAATTTAATATTTTTGAATCGAAAGAAAAATTGAATGTAAAAAAACCGATTCGGTCGATTTCGGGGGGCTTCAACATCGATTCAAAATATCGATTAATCGGAACAAAAACATCGATGTTGCGAACATTGATTCAAAATTGCCCAACGCTATAGCAGACCCATCGAACGTTGTGAGCCTCAGATTCATCTAATTTACAGAACTCCACGATCTGCTTTGTTTTTGCCACAGCACGAAACCACATTCCTCTGCGGTTTGCGCGTTCAACTTAAATGCAAACTTCCTCGCATTCCAACCGTCACAAACAGTAACAACAATTCTCAGTAATAACCTTATCGGTGTTGCGAGCGAGCGCGCGCGAATAAAGACCTCGCACAACGCAGTCAAATGTATACACTTTGCAAACCATCCGATCCGCAGCGATAGGCTATGATGATGCCGCGAACGAGCGAGTCCTTGCAGAACATCAAGTGCCAAAGTGCAGCAGCGCGGCGGTGGTGACGAAACCAAATCGACTTACAATCAGTGTTCACCTTCAATTTCACCTCCGCCTTTGGTTGAGACCGTCTCATGCCAACGCACCGCCGCGCCGGCCTCCTGTCAGAGTGCAGAAACGCATCGACCGATGTTTCGCCTTTTAAAAGCCCATATCGATGCCGCTGAACGATCAACGCCGACGATGATGCCGCTGTGATAAGTTGGGGGGCATACGATGCCGATCAGTCGGTGCATTCCTAATTGTGGGCATGGAATCACCCGATCTCATTCGTGAATCCCCCCTTTTGCGCACTACTGTGCGTAAGGCGTGCACGAAGTTGGTCCTAAGCTTAAAACACATCACACCTCAACGCGACGCGACGGCTAGGACTTGCGGAGCATACCTACATTAGTATGGGACAAACATCAAATTCTCGCTCCAGTCGACTTTTTCGATTCCATTTAAGTCCCATATGAACGGTGCAAAATTTCAGCGCAATCAGTGAAACTATAATTTAGCGCAAGCGGTTCAAAGTTTGTATAATATTTACTATGGGAAAAGTTACACTTTCAGATAAAAAATCCCAGAGGTCGCCCTTTGTCCCCTTAATTCAAATCGATCAATGCTCTTTGTAGAAAAATTATTTTTGAAACTTTCATTCGAAGACCGCAAAACGATTAGATACTTGCGGAAAAAGTTATTGATTTATTACCGATTAGTGATCCAACGAACGGCTTTCTGTTTTGTTTTATTAGCAGCACTGTAGCTGCTGCTTTGGATGCTGCTGTTTCGGGGGGTGGTGATGCCTCCCGCCGCCCCATGCAACAACGGCAGCAGCAGTGCTGCTGATAAAACAAAACAGAAAGCCGTTCGTTGGATCACTAATCGGTAATAAATCAATAACTTTTTACACAAGCATCCAATCGTTTTGCGGTCTTCGAAGAAAAGTTTCATAAATGTTATTTCTACAGGAAGCGTTGATCGATTTGAATTAAGGAGACAAAGGGCGACCTCTGGGATTTTTTGTTTGAAAGTATAACTTTTCCCATAGTATATCCTATACAAACTTTGAACCGCTTGCGCTGGAATTTTGTACAGTTAATATGGGACCTAAATGGGATCTAAAAAGTCGACTGGAGCGAGGATTTATTTTTTCCATACAAGCGTGTCCCATACTAACCTACATACCACGCAGCACCGCGGTAAGCGAATGCGAATGTAGCATCGATTGGTCGCGACTCGCGAGGACGGCTTACCGACACCGACCGGCGATGCGATGGGGGCTCCGCTTTGCCGCAGGGGGATTCTAGGGCGATCAACTGCGCGCCCGCCAGTAATTAAATTAACAACACATTGTAATTCCATTTCCATTGGAATGAGTTTTACAGCTTTTCGATTTTTTTTCTGCTTTGTTTCCGTACCAGCCCCAGCAGCGCTGCACGCTGGTGGCGCGCCGGGTCTTGTATAGCGCTGCGGCCAAGACGTCGATTTTGCGTTTCTGCTTGGAGTTTTTTTTTTCTTCTTTATCGAACAGACATTGCAATTCAGCTGTCGGCTGCGCTGTAATTCGAACTGCAACGAACAGCGAGGTAAGGTGATTGAATAGTTTTCTTCCTATTATACTGCGCGCTCTGATTGATTGGGCCAGTCCGCAGTCTGGGTCTGGCCCACAGACGTTGATCGATTAATTCAGCCAGATTTTTTTTTCGTCCAGTCTGCATTCGCGTAGAAACCAAATTTCATCCAATGGGGTACGGAATGCGCACGATTAATCCATTATTTATTAAGTTGCTTATTTATGCTGGACAGCTGTCGGAATGATTTCGGATGGTTTTGTTTTGGAGCACGATTCAGCAGTATCTGTTCCATCCGAGAATGATTTGAACATATTTCATGTTTTTTAATTGGATCTGAGTTATTGTTTGGTTTAATGGTCGTACGTGATCCACGCAAATATTTCATGAGGAGGGAGAGTGTAATCACTACTCCGTACCAACTTTAAAAACTTCATGTGAATAATGGATTTGAGAGCGATATTCAATGTAAGATCCGAGTTACAGTTACTGCATGTGTGCATTGTCCTTGAGACGCACACAGTTTGATAAGGCCCAGATCCATATTTTTTGCCTTTCTTGTACACTCCGTGCTCACTCCACAAATGAATTCATTTGAATGGATATACCAATCAACTCACCTTTGCGTATTGACGATATCCTTACCTTACCGGTCAGGCCTGAGTGTTCTCTGCTGTACGTAGGAGTCGTCTCCATTCTACGCGGTCCATGGCTGTGCATCTCCAGTTCCGCACTCTGCGAACCAAACACCAAACCAAGAACACGAGTTCTTCAATCGCCTTGATTTCATCACCGGTATTGTTGAGATACTAACATACTAGCTCATTAAATCACTCGCTCACCCTCATTTACCAAATTTAAATTATTCATTCACTAATTGACTCATTTATTTATACATTCATTCACTAATTCACTAACATACTCATTCACTTGCTCAAATGCAGACTCACTTATCAACTCACTCACTAATCATTATATCAACTCACTACACCACTCATTCATTAGCTTACTACATCATTAACTCACTAACAGGTTCATTCACTCACTAATTCACGTACTAACCAACTCACACACTCATTAAATTACTGGCTCAATACATCACTCGCTAACTCACTCACTTACTCACTCTTCTACCTACACATTCACACACTGATGGTGATGTGGTTTTCGTGGATAGACAAGAAATTGAGGCCCACTCTGTGCCAAAAATACACCAGTTTTTTGAGGATTTTCAAACTCCTAGTTGCATGTAAGACTTTCACTCACTCTATTGACTCATTCACGCATATGCTCACTGGTTTATTCACTTACAGGTTCACTCACTCACATAAACTCATACTTACTTACATACTTACTCTTTTACCCACACATTCACCCACCAACACACTCACTCACTCACTAATTCATCAACTCACCCACACACTCACTGACTCATCAACTCTTTCGCTTTCCAACTTATTACATCGCTAACTATATCCCTCACTTACTAACTCACTCATTTACTCACTAAAAGATTCGCTCACTCACTAACTCACTCATTTGGTTACTAACAGGCGCACAGGAAAGTGAGTGCTGCTCACTAATTCTCTTATTAACTCATAAGTTCACTCACTAACCCACAGCCTCACTGGCTTACTTACTCAACTATTTATTAATTCACTATTTCTCCCACTAATTCACTGAATAATTCACTTACTTTCAAACTCATCCACTCACTGACATACCAACTAACACACTCTCAAGCTTCCAAACTCGCTATTTTGTAAGTGTTGGTTATTTCGTGTCGTGAGTGTTACCGAGAAGTTCGTGATTTGTGTTACGTGAAATGTTAAAATGTTAAACGGCAGGTAATACACGTGATCAGTTTATGCTTCTGAGACTTCCTGAATCATATAAAATTTCGTGAAACGCCCATGGATACTATAGAAACGCACCTTAAACCTCCGATAATCCCTTTTAAGTATCCCTAAACATCTTTAAAAGACTCTTGAGACCCCCAGAAACCCTCTGAAACGTCTTGAAACGCTTCTGAAACCCTTTGAAAAGACCTCGAAAGGTTCCCCTGAAACCCCCCCAGAAAAATCCTTGAAGCGCCCCTTGAAACTCTCCTGAAACCTCCATAATCCCATTGAAACGCGCCTAAAATCCCTTGGAACACCTTTGAAATGCTCCAGAAACCTCCTGGATCGTACCGTGAAGCTCTAAAAATTTCAAATGTCATTAAGAGACATTATAGGAATATTCCAGGTCAGCCAAACTATCTTGGGGTTCAGAACTTCAGGTCAACCGTGGTTCCTGGAGCAAACTGAAGTCTACTTGTTTGTTATAAACCTTGGGATATCGAGGGTCGTCCATAATGAAGTTCGTCAAATCTAGCAGAATAACTTAATGTGCTTTCGTCATGAATATTATCAAAGTATAATCTGCTGCTATCCGTGGAGCTCTTGAAATCTCAAATGTCATTTAGAGACACTACAGCGATATTCCAGGTTAGCCAAACTACCTTGGAGTTCAACACTTCAGATCTACACTCGTAACCAAGGCCATATCTGTTATACTGAGTCACGTTTCATAATCAACCGTGGTGATTGGACGAACTTGAAGTCTACTATATATTTTTATGAACCTTTAGGATATTGAGTGTCGTCTACACTATCCTGAAATTTAGCTCTTAACCGTAACAGTAGTTATGTATTCGCATAATGACTTAAACATTACACATCCAACTATAATCTGTATTTTCCCTGGAATTTCATGAGTCATTCCAAGATAGTTTTGAGACATTCCAGATCAACCACACTACTCCGGAAACCATAGCTTCAGGTCTTTACTTGTAGTAATAGCTTTTGTCACTGCGTTAAGTAGTGGTACATAATCCACTGTATTTACCAAAGCAGTTCAAGGAACAATAAGCCTTGTTATATATTTTTGGAATATAATGGCTCATCCCTACTGTTATGGAGGTTAGTCAATAAAAATAACCACTGTAACATGAGGTGATTTCGTTTTAGATAGTAACGTTACACAACCAAATAGGATCCATGAACCTCTTAACTCTCAAAAGTCACTTTATGTTAGTTTTGTGATAATTTAGGTCATCCAATCTTTCATGGAGTACACAACTTTATTCTACACTTGCACCTGCTACACTGAATAATCATATATATTGAACTATATGCACTAAAATTCTTCAAAGACCTGTTCTGTACCTTTGGAACATTTGAGGTTGTTCAAACTTTTATGAAACTCATTTTTTTTTAATCTGCATTCGTTGTAATTATTATTTCTGCTATAAAGTTACGTTATCTAGTCTCACCCACCCAGATCTGCAAACTTCTGTGAATCTCAGAGCCATTCCAAAATTCTTTTGAGATATTTTAGTATTACTTAACATTCCTACTACAAAAAATTTCCAGCTAAAGTGAAGATATGACGAAGCCACATCTCGAATTTTCATTAGCACAAATCTGAAGAACTAAATAATGTTTTGTTGGACATAATAGATGACATATCGTAGCTTTGAATAATGCAAAAAGTTACCGTTACACCCGTAGACTTTAGGATCTAAGCTCCAGAATAGTTTGGATGACCTAGGATATCCAGAAAAAATATTCTGCATCATTTTCTGCCCTTTTAATGCTGTTGAGCGCTAAAACTACAAAAAGAAGAAACAACTATAATGACGCTTGGAAAAATGTCGGCTTCAAAGGGTTAAACTCTTATACAGAAAAAATGTTCGTTGGGATCCACGGGGGCTTCAAGGGATTCCAGGGAGTTTCAGGGGTGTTTCAGGGGGTCTCAGGGGTGCTCCTGAAAGCCACTAGACGCACTCCATGAAGTTTATCAAACGCCCCGGAAACGTCTCGAAACCCCCTAGAACGTTCCTGACATTCCCTGGAATCTTCTTAAAATCTATGAAAAGCCACTGAAATGTCTTGAAAGCCCATGTAACGCCCTTAAAAGGCTTCCCAGACCCCCCCCCCCTGAATCATCTTTAAAATCTCTTAAAACACCCCTGAGTACTAGAAACATCCCTGGAATCCTCGAAATCCCTTTGAAATTCCCCTGAAACAGGCCCGTGCACAGAAGTGGCGCCAAGGGAGGGGTTTTTCCCAATTTCGGCAAAAGGCGGAGGGGCGCCTAGTGTATGAAGCGTCGATAATGGGGGGGGTAAACAAACCCCCCCCCCCCTTGTGCACGGGCTTGCCCAGAAAGTATTGAGAGGTCATTCACAAATTTCACAACGCCAAAATTGGCCTTTTACTGACAGCCACCCACCCCATCACAACAATGTTTGTATGGAGAGACATTTTGTTTTTGCTCGAACTGTAACGTCACGAAGGACAACCTCCTCTTCTTCACATTTGTAAGCATGCCCTTAAAGGGTCATGAGATCACCTTAAACCCTCTGAAACGCCTTGAAACGTCGCTGAAACCGTTTGAAATAACCTCGACAGGTTCCTGAGGCCCCTCTAGAAAAATCCTTAAAACATCCTTGAAATGCCTTGAAACGTTCCTGAAACCACCATAATCCCATTGAAACACCCTTGAAATCCCCGAAATTAATTGGAAATGCCCTAGGCACGCCTTTATAAGGTTCCGAAAACCCCAGAAACGTACCTAAAACTGCTTGAACCGCACCTAAACTGCTAACAAATGCCCCTGAAGCCTCTCAAAACGCCCCAGACGTTTTTGAAACTCTCTGAAATGCATCCCCTGGAACCTCTTGTAACGCCCTTTCAAGGCTCATGAGACCTCCCTGAATCGCCCTTAAAACCCATTGAAAAGTTCCTAAAACCTCAGTAATACTACTGAAACGTCCCTGAAGTCCCCGTATCCAACGAAATCTTTCGAATCGCCCTTAAAGGGCTCCTGATATGCCCTGCAACGAATCCCTGCAACGCCCATACTATGTGAGCCTGTTAAGGATGATCCTTTGCAGTAGCTTTCCTTGGCTATCCAGCAAACATATGGATGTCAGGTCCCCTGGTGGCTTCTTAGGTTTCGGTAGTAAATCCTTGACCTTCCATCTGTCTCAACATCTCAGGAAACTATTGTATCGCAGTTTAAGTGTCAAGGGGGATTTTGTTCACACCAGGAGATTTCTTTACCTTCATGCCCTTCGCAACCACTCTTGTAGATCTGTGAGCTTCCAGATTCAGTTTCTTCGTCTTCATATGAAATATGTGGCCAGAATTTGATTCAGCTTGTTTCAACACCAACACATTCCAACGGGAGTTGCGGGTCTCTAAACTTCGCTTCAAGATTTGATAGCGTTACACCATGGGTTAGAACCAGCTTCTCGGTACAACTCTCTGAAGCTGATCGACTTTCTCTTCCTAATCTTCTGTTTAAGAGCAGCGTGAACTCCACGAAATACAAGTCTTTCATTTCTTTATCAGAGCATAGGTTATTGCTCTCTAAACACTTCTTCTTGCTAGGAGGGTACAGAGTGTGAACTCCATCAACAAGCTGAGCGCCGTCATCACCCGGGCTCCAATTTTCTTGACATTATTGGTGTGGTCACAGGCCATTGAATCTGCCACTGTACTCCTCTGTCAATTTTGGCACCGCTGATTGTCTTGAGTGCCACGACAAAGACCTCCTTGTCAAAGACCTTCCATTCGGGGGTCCTCGTTGGCCTTGTTCCCGTAAAGGCTCACCGGTCGATCCTATTGATAATCGCTTGTTGATCGCTGTGGATGTACTCTTGGCTATGACCACCGCCATCAGAACCTATACAGGTCCTGATTGATAATTTCGGAGAAGAGCCATCATTCAGAAATTACTCCGGTTTTTGTTGCCTCAAAGTATTAACTGATTTACTGAGAAAGACACAACCAGCAATAAATGAATTTTCCTGCTTAAAATTGTCTGCTTCACAAAAAAAATCTCAATTAATTCCGCTTTAATTCAAGTGTCATTTGCATTCCTACCCAGAAATTTATACGCTTCTTGCCTGCATTGTACACAAACAAACTCGGTCGACCCGACCGGTCATTCCTGATTTACCCATTCTAAAGAGCCACCACGGTAAAACGAACGCTGAATAGCAAACAAACCTGGCCATCAGGGCCACCATATCCAATTCAAATGTGAGCTATCCGCGTTCCTTTATCTAACCGTCGTCGTTGTCGTCGTCGTCCTGAATAGACGGAACGCATAATAAAAAGCAGTTCATTTCACGTTTAATAGATTTAAAGATATTCCAAGACGGCTGAATAGAGTGAGCGACCATCAGCAGACGAGGGGGACCACCACGATCGAGTTTGTGTGTCCTCCTCTCGGTCGGTTCAACGTATATAGGTACATTGCCAAAGTGGAACAAAATTAAATTACTTTCGGTTGCGCGCCATCCATCCATCCATCCGTTCATTCATTGTGGAAACAGCTATCATCATCTGGTTTTGCAGAGTGTAGATACCGCGTGTGTTACAGAAGTACAAAGCGTGTATTCTTACACAATCGGTCGCCTTTGAAAAACGATGACTACGACGACGACAACGCTGATGATAGAAACGATGTGAATAAGCTACCGGGTTCGGTAATCAAATTTCCTCCTAGGGCTCAGTGTGTCAGTCGGAGCCAGTTGCCGCCGCCGTCGCCAGAGGAGAGACATCAAGGACGAGGACGACGTACAAGGGACAATGTGCCGGTGCGACAGACGAGATTGAATGCGGGACTTCAAAGAGGGATGATGTTTATGTGTATGATCTATGGTATGCTTTTCATGTGGATAATAAATGAACAACATCCGATCTGGACGCTAAGGAGATGATAACACGCATGGAAGGAATGATTTGACTATTGCCTTCGTACATTTGCGTGAGAATTGTGATATCTGCAGCGCTTTCTGATTAAAGTTCATCTGAGATTTATATTATTACGACTGTTTAAGCTTAGAACGCAGATCACATTTTCCAACCTCTCTGGATAAATTATTCATGTGACCGTTGCAAAGAAGCGCATTTGAGAAGCCAGATGATTTCTTTTCATTAAATAGTGGAACATTCAAAAGGGTAGATTTATAGGTGTAATGAAAAAATGGTAGCTTGGCGTGGCGTAGTAACAGCCCATTGGCCACATTCTTATTTGCCTGCTTGCAACTACCAATGGTAACCCAAAACGTGCCTGTAACGGATCATTTACGATGCTCAAAGTGCTAAAATCGTTAAAAAAATCGCTTATTCAGAGCCTTGCTGATCTGAACAGTGTTCAAATTATTAGCTTTGGTTCGGATGAAAACAACATACGACCCGTCAAAATCTAGAGAATGAGCCTTGAGGTGCTTTAAAAGGGTTACAATGTTACCCCCACCAACATTATCATCGGCTCCTGTGGTAACTGTCTCCCTTCATGAGGCACACGAAAAGGTCAAACTAACACTTAACGGGAACAAGAATTATCTAACTGCCTAGGATCAACTAGGCTTATTGGACGCGTAGTATATTAACAGAAACTATGAAATACTTCCGAGACATTTAGGATTAGTCAAACTTTTCTGAAATTCACAACATGGGATCTTCAGCCGTAACAATAGCGTTTTTCATGAGAAATATAAAGTACACTGGAACCTCTTTTTATGCCATTGGCTGAGGGTGCATAAATTAAAAAGGGCATAGAAAAACGGAAATTGGTGCATAACCTAAGTCCAGGGCTTAAGTGAGGGCATCTAGTTTCTGAGAATAGGTCTTGCTCCTCGGCCTTTAAGATGGGACCAAGGGGGTGGCCAGGAAGTTCGTAGAAAATCTTAAAAAGGGGATTTTTAGGGCGTTTCAGTGGATTGCTTCAAGGGATTTCAGAATCCATTTAAGAGCGTTCCGTTCGGTGTCGTTGGCGTTTTAATGGGATTCCGGGGTTTTAAGAGGCTTTAAGGGCGATTCAGGGGGACGGAGGCAGAAGTTTTTAAAGAGCGTTCGAAGCGGTTTCAGGGGGCGTTTCAGCCCATTTCAGATGCATTTCCTAGAGGGAGCTTCAGAAGATTCCAAGGGATTTCAAGTGGCAGTTCAAAATTAATAATGATAGTTGGAAGGTCTTTTCAATGGGATTACGGAGGTTTCAGGGGCGTTTCAAGATATTACTGGTAGGGTCGTATCAGAGGGTTTTCAGCAATACCCTCAATTTCAAGGGTTCTTAGGGGCATTTTAAATAATTAACGGGGATTTACAGGACATTTAGGGTTAAGAAGGTTTTGGGAGCGTTTCGATGCACTTCAAGGCTTTTCTGGAGCTCTTTGAGGTATTGCAAGGGTTTTTTGTGAAGAGCCCAAGTGGCCATAAGTCACCATTATTCACCTTGCGTGCCAATTCAGTGCTAGTATAAAACTTTTTTTTATCTGTATTAGCGGATTTTTAGCCCTAGGCTAATTCATCTCGGGACTCACGCCTTACTTCCCTTCCGAAGAAAGAACTCACATGTTTGTGAGTTTGTCGGGAGAGGGATTCGATCCCAGGTCCTCGGCGTGATAGTCAAGTATTCTAACCATCACACCAGGTCCACTCCACTAGTATAAAACTAATTTGGCCTATATTTGCCGTATAACAGCCGTATAAAAGGAAGATCATCTTAAAATTCCTGAAAAGTCCTTGAAATCCCCCTAAAATCCCTTCTCACCTGAGACTCTCTGAATCCTCCGAAAGCACCTCTGTTACGCCTCTGAAACCAACTGAAAATTATTTGAAACTGTCTGAAATGCCTCCGAAGTCCCTCTAAAACTTTCACGGACCCCATATAACGCACCTGATACCTTCCGAAACCACCGAACACGCAAAATCCGTCGAAAATCACCTAAAGCTCTCTGCAATGCCTTCGAAAACCTCTTCAGCCTCTAAAAACGCCCCTGCAATCTGCATCAAAAATCAATGTCCCCTCATTGTCACACATCTGGTTTTTGCGTTACCTGCATGACTCTTTCGCAGTTTTCGGAACATCCTAGTTCGGAACCACTAGAACTGCAGGTCTGCATTGCGAAACTGCCATTATTTTACCTGAAACCCCCTGGGATCCTCTAAAGCGCCCCTGAAACCTTCTGAAACGCCGTTGAGACCTCCAGATACCTACGTGAAACACCTATGGATCCCCTGAAATGCAATTTGGCCATTGAAACACCCCAGAGACTCCGTTGGCCCCCTGAACCAACTCAGATACCCCCTGGAACATCCACGAGATCGACTGAATCTCTCCTCGAACCTCTTGAGACCCCCTTAAACGCCCTCAAGACCTCCTCGTACACCCAGGTAACCCTTTAAAGACACGCTGGAACCTCCCTGAAATCCCTTGAATACTCTTGAAGTGCCGCTGAGGCCCCTTGGAACCCACCTGAGACCTCCTCAAACGGTCCTGAGACCTCGTGGTACTTTTTGAAACCGCTTGAGATCTTGAAACGCCACTAAGAGCTCCTGGTACCCCCGCTGAACCCGTTTGGGATCCCCTGAAACGCTCTTGTAACTGCCTTTCACTCTCTCCTATAAACACCCCCTGGCCCCCGCCGTTACCATTGCTAACGTCATTATTACATTTTTATACACAATATTGGTTCTGAGTAGCTCTCCTTTTTATGCAGGTCAAAAATAACCTTCATACCAACAGAGGTTTTAGTGTATACATAAATCAGTTCTCCAGTAGATCCGGCAACCATAGTTGATAATGCAACGTTACTCTGTGAAGCGGATACAACTACTGCTACAAGTGTAGACCGGTAGTTTCACTCTTCAGAGCAGTTTGAATGGTCTGAAATAACCCCAAACATATTTGGAACGAGTCTTGCAATCCAAAGGGTCATGTGATATCACAGAGTATGCCAAAAGTATTCATGTTTATGTATAGTAATAATATCTATTAGTCTTCCAGTAGATCCAGTAACGATAGTTGATTATGCATCATTACTCTGTAGAACGGATATGACTCGCACACTGACTGTTACGAGTGTACACAGTTAAAAAAAATTCACCAACTTCGGTAAAGTTTAACCGAAATCTCAACCGTTAAGTTTGTTTTACAGGAAAAAATCGGTAAAGGCAGTAACCTTTATCAAAGTTCGTTAGAGTTTGACATATAAACGATAACATTTTACCGAAATTTGTTAGTTTTTTACAGAATTCCGTTAAAAATCCATTACCGAACGCTCAGCGGTTGAGATTTCGGTAAAAATTACCGAACGCGATTAGCTGGGTAGACCTGAAGCTCTGCACTTCAGAGTAGTTTATATGGTCTGGAATATCTCAGAATAATTTCGAAATGATTCGTACCATTTCTAGAGGGTAACAGAAAATATTACTACTGTAACAGCTGTAGATATCAAGGGCTCAACTCCAGGACAGTTTGGACAATCTTGAATGTATACAATAATGAAATCTATCAGTTCTCATGCGGATCCAGCAACCATGGTTGATTACACATGGTAACTCTGTATGATATGACTACTGTTAGTAGTACATATAGATCTGATTCTTCTAACTCTAGGTTTGTTTGGATGATCTGCATTATCCTAATTATGCCAATGTGTGACTTCCAAGTTTCCATGAAATTCATGGATTACAGTAGATTATGTGTAACGGTTCTGGGTCATTTGGCCGAACGGCATTCGGCCGAAAGGGTCATTTGGCCGAATGCCATTAGGCCAAATGCCGTTTGACCGAAAAAATAACAAAAATGATGAACTTAAGTGATCATGCCACTGTTCTCCGCATCAGTGCAACTCGAAAGAACAGCCTATGATTCAAAGAAGGAATAATTTTTGATAAAATATTGGCAGTTTCAATGCCAACTAAACCCTCAATGTCAAAACTAGAAAGAATAGCCTATGATTAGAAGAAGGAAATACTTCTTATGATCATTTTGGTAGTTAGAATGTCAAAAAAATCCTTCGACCATGATTCGGCCAAACGGCATTCGGCCAAACGACCATTCGGCCAGATGGCATTCGGCCAAATGGCGTTCGGCCAAACGACATTCGGCCAAACGGCATTCGGCCAAATGGCCGGACACCATGTGTACAGGCTTCCCAAAAGTACCGCATCGTGATAGCATTTTGATGGATGTCGCACTCTTATTCCCATGACAGCCTTGTGAATGCATGGTTCATGACAGTCCACAAAATAAAACTCATGCGACGTACAACATCACTGTCGGGAACTGCTCACATCGTCTGCTTTCGCTGTGCGTTCGTTCGCCGATGACAACCTCGGCTCTCACCCAAACCGTCTCTCGTTGGCTGTACACGAAGTGACGAAAATCGCTACGCTCGGCCCGAGCATTTTACTTCTGTTGAACGTGTCGAGTATCGTGGTATATCCCACGCTCAGCATTTTCGACGCATTTAATGTATTATGTATTTTTTCATATAGAGAATATGTACTTGTAAGTCTTGTTCTAGTAGAGTATTTTGCATAGCATTATTTTTTATTGGCATGTGAAATGCACTGCCATGTTTTAAATATAAAAGAGAGTTTAATCTCACATCAGTGGTATATTTTAGCCAGATTACAATTTTGAAAAACGCTGGCACAAACTTCTTTCCGCCCCTGGGGCATCTTGTGAAAGGCATATCATGTTTGTAAAAAAATATTTATTGAGCACATATTTTGTGAATAACTTTTAGCGTTAAGCCATGTGCTCCCATGACAGCCTATGACACCCTTTATGCGACAGCCGGCTCGGTTAGCCGAAGATTGTCATCGCCATGCGGCCAACAATACTCACGACGTTTCCCACTCGGCTCGATACGACTCGAGTATGCAACTGTCAGGCAAGCAGTCGAAGCAGCGGCTGTTTCAATACATCTCTCGCTCATGCGTGTGCGTGCTGTTGGCGATACATTTCTCACTGATGGTGTTGCACACGGTAACGAGAGATGGTCTGCACACATAAGAGAGTGTCGATTCAGCCTTGCGCGGGCTGTTGCGAGAAGGCTGTACATTTGGAAAGCCTGCATGTGTAACAAAGTGTTGCTAAGATGAACATATTACTCCTGTGGTCTTGAAGAACTGCATTTCAGAACAATTTGAAACACCTTGAAACCTTTGCAATAACTTTGCTAAAGACAATGTTCACTGTCATCGAGTGGGTGATTTTATACAGCCATTTTTCATTTAAGGAGTTCAAAGTGTGTAGATTAGTGCAAAATTATCTTAGATATTTATCTCGACATCTTGACTAGCGAGGTTTTTCCACGTATCTTTAATCCTACCTCAGTAAGGGGCGTTCAAGGAAGTTGTTAAAAGGGGTTTCCAGGAGCCACATAAAAGTGCTCCATCATGAAAAAAGCACACTTGTAGTACAAAGCGTGCAAGTGGTGTCGCTAAGGGTGGTCGGAGACGCCACTGCTCGAGAATTCAGGGGGTTTCAGAGGAATTTCAATACATTTCAAGAATTTCAGGAGTTTTTGAGGGTCTCATCATGAACCCTTTAAGTTCGTTCCAAAGGGTTTCGGGGTGCTTCATAGCATTTCGGGGTCGGTTCAGAGAGCTTGAGGGGTATTACACTTGTGAAAACCTGTGAGAACCTCCCGAAACACCTGCTGAGACCCCGTGAAAAGATCGTCAAACATCTTTGAAACGTCCTGAGATCTCCGTATTCTTTCTTGGCGTAATGTTCAAGTTGGTGCAAAGCCTGCTTATCAGCACTTCCACAGTTATTAACTGCATTTATTCATCGTGTGGGAGACACGAAGATAGTCGATGGGCACTGATGGCCTCTGAAACCCACGAAACCCTATGAAATATTCCTGGAGCTCCCTGGAACACCCCTGACTTTCCCTGATATCCCTACAACGCCTCTGAAACCCCAAGAGGTTCTTTGAAATTCCCATGAACTCCCTTGAGATTCCATTGAAACTCCCTGGAGACTCGCCCTTGAGATAACTTGAAACCTCTTGAGCCCCTAAAACACCACTCACCTGATCCATTGAGACGACCCAGAAATGCCTGTCAAATTCCAAACTCCCCCAGAAATTCCCGTGAAAAGCCCTGAAAGCTCTGAAACGCCCCCTAAATCGTCGACCCCGGTCGTGTCGAGTATCGAAAGCTCTTGCGGTGTTTGCAACAATGTGAAGCAGTTATTTTCCTAGCAATTTTTGAAGGAATCCTTCGTTCTGTTCAACAACATGGGTTGAACTTGCTCTAAATTGCTTAGTTCTGCTGTTACCCATTTGTTCAAAAAAGGCTAAGAGCAGGATTCAGGAACTTCGAGCAAGTTGAATCTACATCATCATCGTCGAACAGGACGAGACCTCTAGATTGCCAGTTTAAGATCTTTTATCTCAATTTTGTTGGCTGGACAATTGACATTGTTTCCTTGCAGGAATTCTAGAGTTTTGACTGGAGAGACGTCCTCAATTTGATCCTACCAATACTCGATACTCGAACCTCGCAATCAGAGGTTTCACCTTTTTTCTCCGGTCATGCCATTTCAATTAGGGCGTGCATAATCTGCTACAAATGTTATCGTCGTCCACAGCAAAGAAAAAAGAGTTCATTCCATGAGCAATGTTCCACATTTATGCCCATAAACCATGTTCTCTGCTGGAGGCCACGACCGCCACAGCCGCCGCCGCCGCAACACCAAACCATGACGACCACACTTTTCTAAACCATCATCCATGAAGATTTAAGGCCCGCCGCCGCCCCGCTCGGGCCGGCCGGCAGGTCGACCGTGGACTTTGCCTCGACTAGCAAGCGACTCTGAGGTCCATGCAGCGTGGACCTTTCTCGCCGCTTGCAGGTACTCCCTCGTCGATATGCCCAATAAAAAAAAAAATGAACCAAAACACATCACCTCGCGGTTAGTCGCGTACCTCGGACTTTATTTATGCCTCAATTTTACGTTATTTATCAACACATTGTGTTTTCGTTTTTCAATGGCTGTGCATGAAATGGTACGAAGTACGATACGGTTGTCGGTCAGCCTCAGCACAGCAACGCGGCGGGTGCTGTATACGGACTGTGAGGAGTTCAATTTTTCCGCTGCGGTTATTTCGCATTTTACGGAGTCGATTTGAAAGCCCCATCACTACCCCCGCCACCAGCCCTGCAGCTACTGGTAACAGCTAGGCTACATACGGAGCTATTCGGGCATTTTAATACATTTTTATTATTATTTGTTCGGAAGGTTTATCGCTGAGTGGTGAGTGGAGTTAGGTTTAAACAACATAACGTGACTTGTAATGTTTGAGATTTCAAAAAATATAAATCAGGAACAATATTATTCTACCTAAATGGTATTTAGTTATGTTCAGAACAGTTGGAGTACAAAACATTAGGGATAAAGTTGGTTTTCGAAAAACTCCTTGGAGTTTGGATCATCTGATCTGCTAGCGATCAGTGATCTATTGAAGCTTTATCATAAGCCTTTATGAATAAAAATTCATGCTTGTAATACAAGCCTTGTATATCCTCATGCAACTAGGTATTTGTTGTCGATGGTCATTTAATTTTCGAGTGTACGAGACCTTGTTGTATCTACATAAACTATGAATGAGGCTCATACTCACACGGCCTCAGATATGGGCCTGCCCATAAACTACGTGGACTCTTGTTGGAGGGGTGGGGGTCTGAGATGGCCCAAAATGAGTCTACGTAGTTTATGGACAGTGGCTGTCTATGTTCTACCATTGTTCTATTGGAGCATTATGAGTTAAACGTATGCGTATGTTCTGTCAAGCGGTGGGTTCATTGTCTGTTTAAGGTTCACCAAGAACTTCATTTAGTATAAGTCATCAGATCTACTAAGCAAAGCAAAGATAACCGTACACATCGTAGTTGCTACTCCGTGATTGACCAGAACAATCGAAGTTGCATAGAGATCCAATGAATGGTGCTTGGGACTAGCTACACGCTCTCAATGACACAATTCGCGAGTTCAATATTTTAAAGTCAATAACGGCGCTGGCCACGTCCTTACGGTCATCGGGAAAGGGAAGGAATGTTAGTTCGACAACCGTTGTTACTAGAAACCGTGGAATCCACAGCATCCCCATAGTTGTCTCGGGAAGGAGTGTTTGTTAGTAGGGTAGGGTAAGGTGTGGATCTTGGAGCCACCTTTGGTAGGTCATATGATCCACTAGTTATATGAAAATATACGACACGGTGTTCATCCCGATTATGATTTATTTGGTCGCGATAGTAAGGGAAATGCACATATGTCAACGATCGAAAGTAACCGCGCGCTTCTAATTTCGCATTCAATATCTCGCGTCTCCATCCCCCTTCCGAGAAAACCGACCTACTCACGGAGATAGTCGCACGTTTCCCATAGTATTGAACTTAGAGAATACGGAGAATGAGCTTTCAAGCTTAGATAGCTATTTTCGAATTATGTATTATACTAAGAGTAGTCCCATGTGTTACCTGTGATCGACAACCGTTGAGGTAATTAAGCCAATTATTTTAAATTTGCTCAATGATTGTTGTGAACTGCAATCACTTTCGTCTAACATTTTTATCGCTTCAATATTAGGCCTGCACCAGAGCTACAAGATTAATTTGCAGATAATACGAACTCCAGGAGTTTTCATGAAAACGCATTGGCGAAATTACTCGAACTTTTTTTTGTTTGTAAAGAAAAAGAACTCGGAATGTTCTCACCCAGTTCCATTTCGTCGGATGACCGCAACCACTCCTTAACTCCTTCAATTTTCTGCAATACTGTTTGCTACCAAGTGTGCATCCATTTTTATCACTTCACGAGGAAGTACAATGTGCACCTGCCCCAAACACGCGCTATTTTTCACTTTTCCCTTCGAACAATGCCACCCGATCGTGATCCCCATCGCAACTCCTTGGCTCCATCATTGACTTTGCGTCCTCAAAGTCGAGCATCAGTTAGGATCTCAAGCAGGCCCTGATGAAACTTCGTAAGTTAACGATGGCAGCCTAGCAGGACCATGATAACGTCAAGGCAACTGCGGCAGCAGTAGAACCCGTGCAACTAAAGGTGCCGAAGTTTACCCAGACTGAGGCCTTCGCATTCGCTTTCGTTCGGCCAAACGGCATTCGGACAAATGGCCGGACACCACCTGACTGTGCTATGAAGGACAGGAGGTTATTAATCCCGAAAATGAAGGCCAGATTTTCGGACTCCTGCCAGGCGTTCCGAAAAGCCGGGAAGAGTTGACCAGATAGGCCGGCCCGTCCCGGCTTCGACCACGATCATGTGTGTGCCACCACAACTTAGAGCAGGTCAGGGTGACGACGCTAGTGGACGAGGTATTTAACCTTCCGTAACTCGCGCGGTTGGCCATCACCGCCAGTACCACGTTAACGCTGAATACAAAAAGGGAGATTTTTCCAACGTGTTGTACAAAATACAACACCTCGGTATAAACGTTGACCAGTTGCCATGAAAGCCATGACAATAGGTGTAATTTCTCCTATTGAGCAGTCTCCACAGACTGGTAGCTGGAGTGGATCATCGAGGGACTCTTTCTGCGTCATGATCTGAGTCCTTGGCCTCCTTTCATATGACTACTGGGCACTGGGGCGGATCAGTGGGAGGAGGGTCATCGATGAGGAACCTTCTGGGGCTGCAAAATTCTTCAGTGCTAGTAAGGTCCCAGGCCCGAACAGAACTCCAAACCTGACCTTAAAAGAAGATGTTGAAGAGGCTCCAGTGATGTCCAGATCTGATTTACAGAAATTTCTTGCTGGATGCTAAATCATTCTGCTTATCACTCAGAACTTTGAGTCAAAAGATCTGAGGATGTCAATGTTAATGGGAGTTCATCCATCAATACCTATCACCACGTTAGATAGGGGCTGTCCATAAACTACGTAGACTTTTTTTCGGCCATCTCAGACCCCCCTCCCCCTCGTAGACTTTTGTTCATACAAAATTTTCGAAATTTGTATGGAGCGTAGACTTTGGCCAGACCCCCCCGTCCCCCCTTAGAGTCTACGTAGTTTATGGACAGGCCCATACCGCTTAGCGACGCCTAAGTGAAGGCTGGTTTGACGAGGAGTGCCAACAAGTAACACAGGATAAGAGTCGCATGCTACTCGTTGATTTCTCGGCTCATCAGTAGAGGGTGGCAAGTGCAGAAGAGAAACATTTCCAACAATGTGATGCAGCAATGTAACGTCCAGAACGTGGTTCGAAATTGTCTACCTCGTCTCTCATAACACGATCGCACATTCTCCTTGTCGCTGGATTAATGCTTCGCTTGATCCATCAAGCTATCAAGGTTGGTACCTACATGCAATAGCAAGGGACCATTTAAAATAAAGTATTCAAATACTATAGCCATAAGCCTAAGTATTTCAGAGAGAAAGTGATGACATGATAATGTCTGCCTGTCTCTTGCTATGTAAATATTAATATCTTCGATTTGACACGAACCGTTACCACCGCACCACACCGCACCAGCATGAATAATTCATAATCGGATTGCAATGCAAATGATAAACCCTGAACCAGCACCAGCGTCGACGGTCGACTAAATGAGAAACGCCCAAGGAGGAATTAAATCGGAACAATCCATCAGCCACGGAGCTATGTGCCTATCGAATTAAATCCACCACCCATAATTCCGCATTGCTGGTGCTGCTGCTGCTGCTTCGCAGCAGTAGTGGAGGGCATTATGAAAATTAAAAACGTGGTCAAATTTCTGCTATCACCTTCTCGAAGGCGTCAAAGTTGTTCGTCCGTTCGGAGAAGACACGATCGATTCGGTGATGGCGGAAGGTGCCAGATGCCAATCACCACGCGGCCACGCAAGGAAAGGTGCCAACTTTTCGCCGCGTACGTTACGTTCATGCAATCTCCGCGGGCTGCGCGAACGGACAGACACCCATCTCCTCCTCTCGCGGGTGTGGATAATAACAATAATAAGCCGGCAACAACTATACCCAGAAAGAGCAATATAAAACTTGCCAGCGGATTAATGGTAATTTAATAAGAAGTCTGCGGAGCGCAATTGCAGAAAAAAAATGAAAACAACATTAAAAGCATATAATTACAGCTCAAATTAATTATAAACGCTCGTGAGTGAGTGGTACTCGGTCGGGTTTCATTTCAGCCTTTTTAAACTGATTTGCTGCCGTTCGGGGCCGAGGCCTCAGGCCTCTGGCTGCCTCCCTCTTTTGCTGTTGATGTGTAGTGCTCTTATCTCGAAATTAGATTCGAAATTGGATGATTCTTGCCCAATTATTCTCTTGCCTTCTCTTGCTCTCTATCTCTGTGTGTTTGTGGAAACATTCCGCACTCGCAGCCTTTCTGGCTGATTTGCTAATGACGCCGCTTTTGGATTTTTTTATAGGTATGCCGGATTCTGGCAATTGCTCGAAAGCCTTCGAGAATTTTGGCTTCTTCTCGTCTAGTAATGGTACCCTATTGCCCCTATTTACCAATTTTAATGTATTTCCATTTTACTGATTTCCAATGTAAGCGCGAACTAAGTTTGGAACAAATTGAGATTGGATTGGATTTGGTTCAGCTGTGTTACCCGCACTGTGGATTGTCAGCTGGGCCCTCTTGAAGGTCAGGAACCTTAGAACTCCCTTCGGGTGCTTGCTATTCGCGGATTTCCCGAAACACATTAGGCACTAAGGAGATGGGAGGGATTGTGCAGCCTTGCACCGGATGGCATTTACCTCCACATTCACGCTAACGCCGCTCAGCACAAAAGTGCATAATTTCCAGACTACACCAAAAATGTGTAACCCTTGCACATTCACAAAATCAGCTCCTGTGTCCGCAAAATAGTTAAATTCGCAAAAATGTTTGTACAGCAATCTAGCTAGGTTTACTAGTGACCTTGGAAAACAATAAAAAATCAACATTTCGCATCTAGACGAGCGTACGAGCTGTTTTTTGAGAATGTGTAACTGTAACACATTTTTGTGTGGTCTGGAAATTATGCACTTATGAGTAGGGCTTACACATTTTAGTGCTGAGCGGTTTTACTGTGTTGCCAATGAAGTTTGATTCTGTCAGGGCCTTTACAATCTCACGACTTGTGTCCCGGTTGAAGACACTTGAAGCTGACCTCCGATGGCTCGTGTATGTCCAGCGGGCACCTTGAGCTTACATAGTTTATCGAACTTCTGAGCGTCAACCACAGGTAACTGAACCAAGACGAGCTGTGTACTTACCTTACCGATCAGACAAAGGCCTGGGTGGGTGGGAACTATTTTAATCGGGTTGCCATCCGACATCCTGATGACGTGACCCGTCCAGCGTAGCCTTCCGATTTTCGCGGTGTGAAAGATGGTTGGTTCTCTCAGCAGCTCTAAGTCCCGTCTTCCATCTGCACTCCGCCGTAGATGGTACGCAACACCTTCCGTTCGAAAACACCAAGGGCGCGTTGGTCCTCTGCACGTAGGGTCCATGGTTCGTGCCCATAGAGAACTACCGGTCTAATCAGCGTTTTGTAGATAGTTAACTTCATGTGACGGCGAGCTTTGTTCGATCGTAGAGCTCTGCGGAGTCCAAAGTAAGCTCGATTTCCTGCCACAGTGCGTCTCTGAAATTCTCTGCTAGTGTCGTTGTCGGCGGTCACCCGTGAGCACAAGTACACGAATTCTTCAACCGCCTCGATTTCATCACTGTCGATAGAAATTCGGAGTGGCGGGAACGATGATTCCTCCCTGGAGCCATTTGCCATCATGTACTTTATCTTCGACACAATTAAGACTAATCCGATTCGCCTGGCTTCACTCTTTAGTCGGATGAACGTTTCCGCCATCGTCTCAAATTTACGAGCAATAATATCAATATCATCGGCGAAACCAAGCAGCTGAACGAACTTCGTGAAAATCGTCCCACTCGTGTTTATCCCGCTCTCCTTATTACACCATCTAACACAATGTTGAACAGCAAGCAAGAAAGACAAAGGGACTCGAGAGTGTTCCTGATACTCGAACTACGCACATCACTCGATCCATCGTCGCCTTGATCAATCGTATCAGTTTATCCGGGAGTCCGTATTCGTGCATAATCTGCCATAGCTGTTCTCAATCGATTGTATCAAACGTCGATTTGAAATCACTGAACAAGTGATGTGTGGGCACGTTGTATTCGCGGCATTTCTGCAACACCTGGCGGATTGCGAACATCTGGTCCGTTGTAGTGCGTTCACCCATGAATCCAGTCCAATATTGTCCCACGAACTCTCTTGCAATCGGTGATAGACGGCGGCATAAAATTTGAGTGAGTACCTTGTAGGCAGCGCTCAGTAGTGTGATCGCGCGGTAGTTCCCGCAATCCAACTTGTCGCCCTTTTTGTAGATGGGACACACGATACCTTCCATCCACTCCTCCGGTAATACTTCCTCCTCCCAAATCTTGGTAATGAACCAGTGTAGTGCCTCACCAGTGCTTCTCCACCGTGTTTTAGTAACTCGCTTGGTTGTTGATCTGCTCCAGTGGCTTTGTTGTTTTTCAACCGGCCAACCTCCTCCTCAATCCCGTGGAGGTTGGGGGTTGGAAATCTTTCGGCCTGCGCACGTAGCTGATACCACGCCACCTTCGCTGCTTGCAACGTCGCCATTGAGGTGCTCATTGTAATGCTGCCGCCACCTCTCGACCACCTCACGTTCGCTCGTGAGAAGATTCCCGTGATTGTCTCGGCAAATGTCGGCTTGTATCACAAAGCCTCTGCGGGAGCAGTTCAGCTTCTCGTAGAACTTCCGTGTATCCTTAGTGCGGTACAGCTCTTCCATCGCTTCGCGATCTCGTTCTTCCTGCTGGCGCTTCTTCCTCTGGAAGACTGAATTCTGCCTATTCCGCGCCCGTCTGTAACGTGCCTCATTCGCTCTCGTACGGTGTTGCAGCATTCTCGCCCATGCTGCATTCTTCTCGTTTTTCAACTGTTCACATTCGCCGTCGTACCAGTCGTTTATGTGATTCGGGGTCGTCGCGAAGCCAAGTGCTGTAGCCGATGTACTACCTATGGCGGGTCGGATGTCCCTCCAGCCATCTTCAAGTGTAGCTGCGCCGAGCTGCTCTTCCGTTGGTAGGGCCACTGCTAACTGCTGCGCGTAGTCTTGAGCCATTTCTACGTTACGCAGCTGCTCGATGTTAAGCCACGGCGTTCGACTGTTTTGAGCGCATGCATACAGCGACTAAGTAGTGATCCGAATCTATATTCGCACTGCGGTATGTGCGGACATTGGTTATATCCGAGAAGAATTTACCGTCGATTAGAACGTGGTCGATTTGGTTTTCTGTTTGATGGTCGGGTGATCTCCAGGTGGCTTTGTGGATATCTTTGCGGGGGAAGAAGGTGCTTCGGACTACCATACCACGGGAGGCTGCAAAGTTTACGCATCGCTGGCCGTTATCATTCGATACGGCGTGCAGACTGTTTCGCCCGGTTACCGGTCTGTACCTGCGCGTTCATGTCGCCGACAATGATTTTCACGTCACGCGGCAAACAACCATCGTATGTTTGCTCTAACTGCGCGTAGAACGCTTCTTTCTCGTCATCGGGTCTCCCTTCGTGTGGGCAGTGGACGTTGATGATGCTGTAGTTGAAGAAACGGCCCTTAACTCTCAACATGCACGCATATCCTTGCGTTGATCGGCTGCCACCCGATCACACGTTGTCGCATCTTGCCCAACACTATAAATCCTGTTCCCAGTTCATTGGTGGAGCCACAGCTTTGGTAGAAGGTAGCCGCTCGATGCCCGCTTTTCCACACTCGCTGTCCAGTCCAACAAAGCTCTTACAACGCCACGATGTCGAAGTTGCGGGGATGTAGTTCGTCGTAGATTATCCTGTCACATTCTGCGAAACCGAGTGACTTGCAATTCCATGTTCCAAGTTTCCAATCGTAGTCCTTATTTCGTCGCGTGGGTCTTTGCCGATTGTATCGAGTTGTTTTTTCTCCTATGTTATTCGCAATGGGGATTTTTACGGGTGGCTTATTGGGCCTACGCCAACACTCCTGTCTCGCCGGAGGGCCATCGTGCCAGTTCTGTTTGACGTCCCAACCAACACTGGGACGACCACGCTGATGGGGCTACCACCTTGGATCAAGATGGGCGTGGTGCAGCGTTTCTTACTCAGCCGCTGGATGCCAGAACAGACGCTGTTTGAGCCGCACCTCCTTGGTGAACAGACGCTCGGATCGTACCTCCTCAATCTAGCTGAAGTCAGAAACACAACAGTGCCCAGGCTGCACTACCAGCTAAGCACACAACTCTTAGTTGGTGGTCTTTGCCATCGATTGACCCGTGGAAGCATGAGGTAGGAACTTGTGAGGACCAGAGCTATGTTGGACGCTCTGCAGCCCATCTCCATATCTAAATGTGCTATTACTGAGATCCTTTCCTCTACCTGGGACGTACAGCAGAGGACACTCAGGCCTTAGCCTGACCGGTAAGGTAAGTAGCGCCCGCCACATGTAACTGAACCAAGGCCATCAGCGACCCTATCAGGCATATCTGTAGCCGAACGGCTGCGATATCCACCTGAACCTCGCACTGTTACCGCAGTGCTGTAACAAGCTCTTACTCGTCCGTGATCGCTTCCATATTTTTGACCTTTTGAGTGGCTTCTTCGATGAGATTTCTCACCTCACTCTTGTCAAGGACCTCATCTGCCGAACCTTTGTTGGGTTTGTGGGATTTTTCTTGCTTGAATTCGTGAACCATTTCGCCCATACAAGTACGTAGAAGTAGTGTCTACGCCACGGATTACTTTCACAGCCACGACTATCATCTTGCAAATCTTGGAATTCATGAAATGCTCATCACGAGTAGCGGCTTATAATAAACTGGAACCTTTTTTTGCCACGGGCTGGGGGTACATAAATTTAAATGCACATGGGGCATGAAAAACATGAATAACGTCAGGGCTTTAATGGCGAAACATAGTTCGCGAGAACGGGTCTTGCAACTGAGCATTTAAGATGGGCCAAGGGCGTTTCCAAGAAGTTCCCAGGAAGCCCAAAAAAGGGGATTTAAAAAGGCTTCAGAAGATTTCAGGATCCATCCTGACAGGTTTCATTAGCGTTTCAATGTAGTAATGGGCTGAAATCACCGACGGTTCCCCGATATTACGTAGGTTTCAGGGACGTTTTCTGAGGTAATAAGGCGATCGGGAGGGCGAAGTCACAGGAGCCTTTCAATGAGATAATGGAGGTTTCAGGAGCGTATCCAGGCGTTTCAGAAGGTTTCAGGTGCCATTAAAGGACGGTCAGGGCTATTTCAAAGGAATTTCGGGGATTTCAGGGGCATTCCAACAGTATTACGGAGTTTCATAGGAGTTTTAAGAGATTTTAAAGGCGATTCAGAGGTATCTCTGGACAGTAGTTACTCTCTGGGACACCTTAAAACGCCCCTAGAACCTCATGAAGCCCTTGATCATCCTGAAATGCCGCTAAGGCCCCCAGGAACCCCCCCTGGAACCCTCTGAGACCTTCTGAAACGCACTTGAAACCCCCTGGAACCTTCTGCGATTCTCTGGAATATCCAGAAACGCCTCTAGGACACCCAAAAATGCCTCTAAACCCTTCTGGAACCCCCGAAAATGTCCCGTGATCCCCTGGAACGCCTATGAAACCCCTCGAAGTGTCCCTTAGATCCCCTGGAACTCGCCGTGAGACAGCCTGGGAGCCCCCGAAACCCCCTGAAATCTCCTGAGATGCCTCTGAGACCCCCTTGAGCGTTTTTGCGACTAATAGTTTTCGGTGATTCTTTGGCGGGAGTGCATCGTTCGGCATTGGAAGTCGAAAGTGGGAGTGTGTGTGTGTGTGTGTGTGTGTGTGTGCCTAATTTCTCTGAATTTTGTTCCAGGAGTACATTATGTATTTAGGGAAGAAAGTAAACAGTGAGTTAATACGCGACTAACTTCGATAGATTCTTTATCGTGAATACGTAGCGTGGTACAGAAAGTTAAAAGAGCGATTAATTTTTGTGATGTCTTTACCCGGTGTACGTTTTTCGACGAGAAAATTAAACATTGAGAACATGCGTAGCTACTTTTTGTAGATTCCTCGCTGGAAGTGCATTATTTGCGGCGAGTGCATTGTTTGGCATTGAAATGGAAAGCAATCGAAGCGTGAGTGCGATGACTCAAGAGATTGAATTTAGTGACATTTTTTTTTTGATTTATTCTTCATATACATATTGTAATGTTGCACGACTATATCATCTGTTGAATAATCCAAAGCTTTGTCATCGTTTTATCGATTGTTGTTTCAGGTCTGAGTGCCCACCACAGAGAAACCCTCGACACAATTGGCCATCTTTCGGACCAGCTTGTCAAACGTTTGCACCAACAAAGGAAGGATGTAAAATTTATTCCCCAAAAAAGGAAAACGGTTTCCGGAGCACCGGTGGCTCTCTGACAGAAGTTATTTTCTACCCGCATAAGAAAGTTCGCAGTAAGTGTATTTCATACGAAGCAACAACAACGCCGCCAGGAGGACTCGCTTGATTGGGCCGAGCAAAGTTTCCTGCAGCTGAATTTTGAATAACTAACGAGCGGCGATAAAAACTCTCGATTGTATGTTTTATGAACTCTTCAGATGCGGAGGTTTCCAGGCGAACGAACGACCGGGCGGACGAACGGACGGACGGAGATATGACATGAATTGTGTTTTTCACATTAAATTATGAGTGTTGCTTTCTGTGAGGCGATCTGACGATGGCGACGACTACAACGATGATGATGTCGGATCAAGGCAAAGGTGGCAATATACAGTGCAGTGTTTGAGATGGAACAAGAGAAGTTGCCACATAAATTCTATAAAAGGGTTCCCTGGTACATAGATTGAATCAAACTGATATCTTTTTATGTCGGATCCAGTGAATGAGAGAGCTGAGATGTTACGCATTTAAGAAGGCTGCTGCTGTGGTGACGTGCCATTCCTGAATGGAGGGGAATAATAGTCCGTTACTCCATTTCTTATTTTGGCATTCTATTTTACTCCACTAGAATTCCCTAATTCAAAATTTAGCTAAAAATTGACTGTCATCAACAATGTACGGTACGATGTCGGTTGCCTCGGTATGATTTAACGCGACGGAAACAACGAGATATTACCGTTGCAAATCACTGAACCACGAGTAACCCTTTTGAGGAACGATTTAACTAGGAGTGCAACCCAGACGACCATACTGCAGCATGGAACATGGCAGAACAAAAAGCATTACGAAGATAGTCGAACTATCTCCCCCATTTTAGAAGAAAAAAGGTGAAGTGAATGAAAAGTGGAAGCAGCACTTCAATGAGCATTTAAATAACACAGAGATCGAAGGTACGGAAGACCAAGGTTTTTCACCTTAATTAACCCATTCGAATCGAGAAGTGCTCCACATCGTTACACTGGAATCGCACCGATATGGTTGGCCTAAAATGAGCTGCTGCCGAGGGAAATTGACTTGACCGAGCGGGCGCAATTAGTTGAATCTAATCTTGAAATCAATGGCAACATCTAATCGATTACCATTAAAAGGTTCAACGAGTTTCATGCGCCTCCTGCCAAAGCGATGTCGGCCGTCGCTGGGTTGTGCGGTTCCCCCGTGTCCTCGTACGCCCCCCTAAAGAGTACGTGAGCAGCACTGGCAATAATAGCGAGAGCATGTAGTACAACACGTCGTCTCTGAAATAGTAGAAGTACTCGGCTTGCAGCCAGACCACCCAACCACCCTGCCCGCGCGTTCGCGTTCGCGTTCGCGCTCGCCCGCCCCATTCGATAGAGATCAAGTCCGGTCACATAACTTTGCGCTATATTTAAGTATCACGTTTCAGGGGTGTCCCACGTCGTCGTGTCCACTTTGGTTGTCGCGCTTTTCGTTCGTTATGAAGTGGGCAGATACTCTCAGCTCAGTGTCGACCGTTCCGAGCGACTCAAGTGGGTTTCACCCAAATTAATCGGCTGCTATGCTACTCGTTCGTGGTCCTTTCACCGTCGTCGTCATCGTCCGTCGCCAAATTGGACGATTGGTCGATTTTGATGGGGATTCGGGGCGGACAATGGCTAATCGATGCAAATCGTTTATTGACGGTCAATCAAGACGTACCTACATGGTCGTGCCTAAATGTCAAAATCCGATCCGATTAAACCGATTGTAATAGGCGGGTTGCAATTTGAAAGTATTATTGAGGGTAATTTGGAGAATGAATCCGTAGATCCGTAAATTGATGTACCAAGCTGACAATCTGAAATCCTTTTTGATCGCTGTGATCCTTGTCAATTCATCTGATTCGTTTTTTCATATTTAGTACCCACGGTAAAGGCTGGATAATGCATAATTCACATTCAATTGTAAACACTAGCCTCTTCGGAGCAACTCCTATCCCTACATCTCCGTGATTCCTACCGGAAATGGCGAGCAATATTATGGAAAATAGGGTAGCCCACCCCAGTGGGAGTTTTTGTTGTAGACTGATAAGGATGTAGGGAGGTGGATTCTGTATGCTAGAGCGTGTGTTCTCCAGAAGGAGCGGCTCACAACAACGTCTATTCCCATTTCAGCGGAAGTATCCGGATACTCGCCAATGAACTGAAGGATCGCGTATTCGGCATCATAGCGCTAGAACGATAAAAACTGTTTTTAGCTCGCGTGAGTTACCGTGTTGCTCTTTTATAATGGTACGAAGTAAACGTTCGCATCATGGATGCTGACCAAAACACTGATAACAGTTACAGTTTCACAGATCGTGATGGGCGATATGCAGAAGCACGTGATCTGTTGGTAGTCGATCGACAAAAGAATGTGCAGCTTGAGGAACACAGACCGATTCTTTAACTTCAGCATAATCAAATTGCACAGAACTTAATTAGGAAGCACTGATGATGATGACAAGAACGCATTCTACGCACAGCTCGAATGCGAGTACGACCACTGTCCAAGCCACGACATCAACGCTCAGGTAGATCAGCAGGAGAAGGAATACAAAACCACAGATTGGAAAATTCAGCACTCACCAGCTGAGAAACGAAAACAGCCTACGATTCATCAATTTCGCCACCTCCAAGAACATGGACATTCGTAGCAGCTGTGTTCAACACAGTCTCCCATATCATTACACACAGAGTTCATCACAGAAGACGAAATCGCAAATCAAATCGACCACGTTCTGATTGATGGACGGGGCTTCTACGATCTTATATCGACGTCTGGACCAATCGTGGTGCTGACATCGTCTCTGACTGCCTGCTGATGGTCAAATTACGCCCAAAACATACCGCCTTTAACAATGTACGGTACCAGCGACCGCCACGGTACTACCTTGATTGAGTGAAGCGAGACCGTGGAACAATCGCTGCCTCCATATTTATAAACACTGTTGATCTTAATGGTAGAAGCGACAGGAGTTTTGGAAGAATTAACTCTGATGAACCTTTTACCCTATGAATGGGATATTAACTGATTTTTCATTAGGGAATACACGGGAAAAAATTCGTTGCCGGATCCATGACTAAAATGTTATGAAATCACAAAACTTGTCGCTTCATGATAATGTAACTAAAAGTCATGATATCGTGACGTTAACAACGATTATCATGAATAATAATAACTGATTCCATCAACAAAAGCCGTGGCCCTCAAAAGCGTTATGAAAAAATGAAGCTCGTTTTCATAAATTGAATACCATAAAGCTGAGTCATGGTAGCATGGCTCTGAGTCATTAAACTATGACGCTGAGTCATCTCACCAGACGCTGAGTCGAATGAACATAACGCAGAGTCATAAAATCATGAATCAAAACAAACGAATTTGGGCACTGTAAGCGTTACGCAAACCCTAGCGCAGAATCACCTACGCCTTTTTTGTCACTTCTGTCAAGGCGCCTTTTGTGAGCGGCAGTGTTTTCCGGTGAGATTTTTTTTGGTTTTCGAAAAAGTGTAGTGAATTGTTCTTACCTCAATAGTAGTAAACTATATAATTATTGAACTACATTCCAGAAGTTGAAAGTGAAGAAACTCCATATTCCGGCACAAAACTCCGGCCAGCTTCATCAGCAGCAGAACAATCAAGCTCACGCACAATTCCGGCGCAACATTTTGGCCAGCTTCATCAGCAGAAGAAAAAATACGGTATATAAATTACAAATACTAGTATCATGCATACTGCTTATGTTTTTATAACATTAGGTAATAAATTTAGAACATGCTTTATGATAACATGACCAGTACTACCATTTTTTGCAAATCGATCCAGTACCATAAATGACAAATACTTGCACCATGAGTAATGCTCAAGCTTTCATAAATTTAGTTCATAGTTTGAGTACGTACTTCATGATAATATGAACCGACTTACCAAATTTCGCTAATAAAACTGGAACCATAAATGACAACTACTAGTTCTATGAATACCGCTTCTGGTTTTATGAATCTAGTATTTTTTTATTTACCTGTTCGGGTTTGTCACTGCGACCAGTTTTTAGATCTATTGTGACATTACCCGTATCCTTAGTGTAGTGCATGTCGCATTACTCAATTGCCATTGAGGGGCAATAAAGTATCGATTTTGATACAGTTTTTGTTTTGTATTCTTAGAAAACAAAACAAGAGTACTGATATTGGCCATGCATCGGAAACCTAGCATCACCCTTGTTTTACTGCTAAATTCTCCCCAGTAAGAAGTTTAGAACCCGGGTTTTAACATTAGCAGCAATACCATTCCAATAATGGAACATATGTTCCGTAATAAGGATTCTAGTATGTTCCTTGCATACCAGCACTTACCTGTCTTTGAAGAGTTAGTACATACATGGATCCCTAACCCGATTTGATGTCCTTTGCATCAAGTTTAGCCTCGAACGGCGAGGTTTTTAACTATCTGCAAAGTAAAGTTGGTTAACTAAGTTTTATTCAGAGACCGTAAGCCACCACGATACCAGTGACAAGGACTAAATACTATGATTCCTTGAATTGCCAGAACGCATATTCCAAAATTGGAAAAGTAGGACGACACTAGATTTCGGTAGATTTTACTCCGTAACTCAACACGAAAAGGTGATCTACCCACGTTACGGGCTCCGTTAACAATCGAGCATCTTTGAAACCCCCTCAATCATTCATCCATCAGCACGGGTCGCCTGACACCTTGGATTGGGGTTCCCTGTTTGGTGGACTTTTACCCCCGGAACAGGGGGTCCGTAGTGCTATTCTAAGCCGGCAGCTACACGGGCAATGAATCTAGTTAATAGTTCTGGTATTCATGGGCATGATATCATGACTTAACTTACAAATTTTTGTCAATAAATATGAAAAACGTAACGCCAAGGTGATGTTACGGCAACATGAGTCATGAAATTATGATCTTTTTTTGTGGTGTATATTTATAACATGAAAACACACACTTTACGCGAAATTATGACTCATTTAGCAGGTTTCAAGCAGCAGATTTTTTCCCGTGTAACTGACATTATCAATTTCTCTTCATCGATCCTCTCTTTGTGTTATTATAGAATGTGTGATGAGTTTTCCAAAGATTTTTGGCCACGTGTTCGACGCCGCCTTATTCGTGTGCTCGAGCACCAGTTGATGCGGGTGCGTCCCATGCAACTCCTTCTGCTTCCACGTTACGATCATCTCGTCTACGGTCTTGATGCCACAGTTCAGCTGGTGATCCTCCTGCGCCAGATGCAGGAAGCTGTAACCGTGGTTAGCCTTCATCCAGCCAACGTACATTTTGCACCTTCGGAAAAGCACAAAAATTGTCATAACTTTTTTGTTTTTCAATGGATTTTGATGAAATTTCCACAACTTCCCGAAAAACTCTTCTAGTTTATTATACCGGGGACATGGGTGCCTGCTCCACATGGTTCCGGAGTTATTCCGGATTGTCTTGGGGTACCAAAATTGGCCACATACTTTGCGCAACATATATCTCAAAATCCCGATGAGATAGAAGTATAGTGTCTTCGGCGAATTTGTTCAGCAGGTTAAGAACTAACTGGCAACGGCGACTTTGGTTCGCGATTCGGCCGCTAGGCGGCGCCAGTGGCAAAAATGTTTAAACCCTCATATCTCAGAAACCTGATAAGATAGAATGATGCTGTCTTCGGCAAAATTCTTCAACAAGCTCCGAACTATCTGATAGTGAAGTCTTTGGTTTGGGATTTATCCGCTAGGTGGCGCATTGTGTCTGAAAAATTCATACACGTTTATCTCGATACCCTAATAAGGTACAAGCAAAGTTGTTCAGCAGGCTAAGAACTATCTGGCAATAGCGTCTTTGGTTCGAGAATCGTCCGCTAGGTGGCGCCAGGGTCAAAAATCTTCAAACTTCTATATCTCAGAATCCTGATAAGATAGAATGTTGCCGTCTTCAACAAAGTTCTTCAGCAAGCTAAAAACTGTCTGAAAAGGGACTTTGATTCGTGATTTATAGGCTAGGTTATTCGCTACACCGTCTTTGACACCCTGCAGACAAATTTTGTCACCCCACAATATTGCTCCGTTTCAACTTTCGGGAATGTCTCCGGGAATTTCTACAGGAACTCTTGCGGGAGTTTTTTCAGGAATTTCTCCGGGAATTTTCCTAGAAATTCCTCTAGGAATGTCTTCGGGAATTCCTTCGGAATTTTTTCCAGGATTTCCTCTAGGACCCACATCAGGAACTCCTGCGGAGATTCTTTCAGGAATTCCTTCGGTAATTTCCCCAGGAATTTTTCTGGGAATTTCTCCAGGAATTCTTTCAAAAATTTCTCCAGGCTGAATTTCTCCGAGAATTTTTTTTTAGGAGTTCCTCCAGGAATATCTCCGGGAATGCCTCCGGGAATTCCCTCAGGAATTTCTTCAAGAAATCCACCAGGAATTGCTTCGGAATTTTTTTCAAGAAATTGTCCGGGAAATCCTCCAGAAATTCCTCCGGAAATTTCTTCAGGAAAATTTCCGTTTTTTTTTTCAAAAAAGTCCATTGGGGATTTCTCCAGGCAGTCTTCCGTGACTTTTTTTCAGAAAACCCTCTGGGAATTTCTCCAGGAATTCCTCTGGGAATTTCTCTAAGTATTCCTTCTTTGTTTTCTCCAGGAATTCCGCCGGAAATGTCTCTGGAAATTCCTTCAGGAAATCCTTCTAATTTTTTCCTGGAATTCCACTAGGAATTTCTTTACGATTCTCTCCGGGAATTCTTCTAAGACTCCCACCAGCAGTTCCTCCGGTGATTCCTTCAGTAATTTCTCCAGGACTTTTTCCGGGATTATCTGCAGGAATTCTTTCCGGCATTTCTCCAGGAATTCTCCCAGGGATTCCTTCTGGAATTCCCTCAGGGGATTCCTCCGGTGATTCTTCCAGGAATTTTCTTCGGGGAATCCCCAGGAAGGAGGATTTTCTGAAGAATTTACCAGAGGAGTTGCTGGAGAAATCACCGGAGGAATTCCTAGAGACATTTCCTGAGGATTTCCTGAAAAAATCCTGAAGATTTCCTCTAAAAATTCCCGGAGGAGTTCCCGGAGGAATTCCTGAAAGAATTCCTGGAGGATTTTTTTTAAGATTTCCAGAAGAAATTCCCAAAACAACTCCTGGAGGATTTCCTGGAGAAATTCCTGGAGACATTCTCGGAGGAATTCCTGGAGAAATTCCCGGAGGTGTTCGTAAAGGAAGTCCTAGAGGAATAGGACAGATCGGCGAAGTCCTAGATTTATAGTAATGAGATGAATTTTAGTATGGTGAGAAGGACAATTCTCCTATTCTGCAGTGAAATGGTGCAAAAAGCGTGGGTATTATGATTCCTTGCCTAATTTGATGCTGTTTGAGCAAAACTTTGGGCAACAGTGTTGGTTTTTTCTCCATTTCTTGCAACATAAACAACATAGTTTTCCAAAGTTTTGCTCAAACAGCATCAAATTAGGCAAGAAATCATAATACCCACGCGTTTTGTACCATTTAATTGCAGAAACAGAGAACTAACCTTATCACCATACTAAAATTCAGCTCATTACTACAAATCTAGTACTACACCGAACGTGCCCCATTCCGGGAGAAATTCTCGAGGGTTTCGTGAGAAAAAAAAATCACAGAAGACTTCCTGAAGAGATTCCTGGAGAAATTATCAGAGGTATTTCTTGAAAAAAAAAACCGACAGCTTTCCTTAGAAATTTCCCGGATATGTTCCTGGAGAAACTCCTGGAAAAATTCCCGGAATTCTTGGAGGAATTCCTATAGAACATCCCGGAAGAATTCCTGAAGAAATTTCCGGAGGAATTCCCGGAGGCAATCACGGACAAATTCCTGGGAAAAATCCCAGTGAAATTTCCGAAGAAAATCTTGGAAAAAAGTCCGGAGGAAATTCCGGGAAAGTTCCCAGAAGAATTTCCGCAAAAATTGCCGAAGGAATTCCTGAGGAAATTATTATCCTGTCACATCCTGTCCTGGAGGAAATCCTGGGGAAATTTCCAAAGAAATCCTCGGTGGAATTCCTGGAAGATTTCCCGGAGGAACTTCTGAAGGATTCCCGGCAGATTTCCTGAAAAAATTCCTGAAGGAAGTTCTTGAGGAATTCCCAGTGGAATTCTTGGATAAATTCCCGGTGGAATTCCCAGAAAAATTTCCGGAAGAGTTCCTGTAGAAATTCCCGGAGAAAAAACGGAGTAAAAGAAGCAATATTCTAGGGCGACAAAATTTGTCTGCAGGGTGTCAAAGACGGTGTTAAAGTACTGCCTCTTGTACCACCGTACTCGACAGTCTACTATCCTGCCAAATGGCTCTTAGCTTGCTGAACAACTATGCTGAAAATGGAATACTTTTTGGTAATTAGGGTGTTCATACTAATATTTTCTTAATACTAGACGGAACTTATCGAATAATATCAGAACCAAGGACACCAGATACGTACACGGTGTTCAATAAGTTCGGATACACCACATAACTTGAGTTTATTTCACATCTGTAATTCAGATTTTCAAAGAAAATGTATTTAATGAAAGGTCATATAACACTGATCAAATGCAGTATACGGTATTGAATAACGCCTTTTTCTACTTTTTTTGATAAGCCTTAGATGTATCTAATATTTGATAGCTCCGGCACGCTAGTATAATTTTCGAAAAGTTGCTCATGCTACAGAAGTCTAAAACGTTGACTTTGGAGTTTACATCTCACTATACTAAATTAAAATAACTAAATTAATAGACAACAATTTTACACTGCTTTTTCAGTGATGATATGGCGATAAATTTGCAAGTTTAGTTAATGTGCTTAAATCTATATAAAAGGCATAAATACATTGCATAAAGCCAATTTTGGTTAAAATTTGTCCCAATAGGCATATAATCATGTTTTGGAAAAGATAATTATGGATTAAACTGAGATATAACGCAGCATTGCTTTTTTACAAAATAAAAATCATTAAAACAGGTACAGTGACAATTTTAGCAATTTTAGAGATCAAGATAAAATGACTCCGTACTTCACCCAATCTGAATCTTTGAGATTATTTCGTATGGTCATAGTTGCTACCACTAATGCTGAGGACAACAACCTAATTTGATTTAACTTATCACCATTACTCAATAAAAACTAGACGAAATGCCAAAGAAAGACGTGCGTGTCGGTCGAAAGGAACTTGAGGCACATTTGCAATTATTCCAAAAGAATAAAGGACAGTTTATTTCAAAACATATACTGTATTTGATCAGTATTATGTGAGCTTTCAATTAATACATTCACTTTGCAAATCTGAATTACAGATGGGAAATAAATTCAATTTTATTGTGTATCCGAACTTATTGAATACCGTGTATTACTTCCTTTTCACTTTCGAAAAAGTTTGCTGGACGTTTTCCGATTTTTGAGAGTTTTTAGCTTGCTGAAGAACTTTGTTGAAGACGGCATCATTCTATCTTATCAGGATTCTGAGATATAGAAGTTTGAAGATTTTTGACCCTGGCGCTACCTAGCGGACGATTCTCGAACCAAAGACGCCATTGCCAGATAGTTCTTAGCCTGCTGAACAACTTTGCTGAAAACGGCATGCTTGTACCTTATTAGGGTATCGAGATAAACGTGTATGAATTTTTCAGACACAATGCGCCACCTAGCGGATAAATCCCAATCCAAAGACTTCACTATCAGATAGTTCGGAGCTTGTTGAGGAATTTTGCCGAAGACAGCATCATTCCATCTTATCAGGTTTCTGAGATATCGGCTGAGTACCTAGTAAACTCTTTCTCAGATCACAAATCGCTAAAAATCCGTTGTTGCTTACCAAACCTTGGAAAACCAGTAGGAAAAGGGTACTGGTCCATGCGTGCACATGTCCTTACAGATGAGAATTTAGAAGAATTTGGCCTCAAATGGAATCTTTGGTTACGCCAGAAAAGACATTTTGCAAGCTGGACTGATTGGTGGTGTGATTTTGCCAAGCCGAAGATTTGCAGTTTCTTTCGGTGGAAAACTAACGAACGTTTCAGACAATTTCATGCGAAAAATGAACTTCTGTACAGAAAGCTTAGGAATGCATACGATGTGTTGTATGGCAACCCCAATGGAATTGTGGAAATCAACAAAGTAAAAGCTGAAATGCTTTTACTTCAAAGCAAATTTTCTAAAGCCTATGAGCGTATCAACGATAAGTTCATATGCGGTGAAAACATTTCAGTCTTTCAGCTTGGAGACAGAACAAAAAATAAAAAGAACAGTATCATTCAGTCTATCGAATTGAACAACCAAATCTTGAATGAACCTGTGGAAATTGAAAACCACATTCTAGATTTTTTCAAATCTCTATATTCAGCAGAGGCTGTAGAAAATTGTACAAATTTAACGATTCCTAGAAATATTCCACAAAACTCGGTGACAAATGAGCAGTTAATGAATGAAATCACAACTACAGAAATTTTTTTCGCCATTAAATCAAGCGCCTCCAGAAAATCCCCAGGGAATGATGGGATTCCGAAAGAATTTTATCTTAAAGCTTTCAACATCATACATGCTCAGCTAAACCTCATTATCAATGAAATGCTGACTGGAAATTTACCACAGAAAATGACGGAAGGTATCATAGTTTTGTGCAAGAAAAAAATGAACGATAGAACTATTAAAAGCTATCGCCCAATAAGTCTGTTAAATTTTGACTATAAATTGTTGTCCCGTATTTTGAAAGAACGTCTTGAGAACGTATGTGTAGAAAACAATCTTTTGAATGCGTCACAAAAGTGCTCCAACGCCAAACGAAATATCTTCGAGGCTGTGATCGCAATAAAAGACCGAACGGTTGAACTGAATCATAAACGAAAGCGTGGCAAGCTCATTTCCTTCGACCTTGACCACGCTTTTGATCGGGTAAACCATTCTTTCCTCTTGAATGTGCTGCGAAAGTTCCACTTTAATCCTAGATTTGTGTCTCTTTTAGAAAAAATTATGTCTGTGTCAACTTCGCGTTTACTGTTAAACGGAAATCTTTCTCCTTCATTCCCCATCCAAAGATCTGTACGACAAGGTGACCCGTTAAGCATGCACCTTTTCGTCTTATATCTCCATCCCCTCCTAGAAAACCTCATTTCCATCTGCAACAACCCCATGGAGCTAGTTGTGGCTTACGCGGACGATATTTCGGTGATCATCGTGGACGACAACAAGCTGGAAGCCGTGCGACTTGCCTTCAGGAACTTCGAGAGATATTCGGGAGCAGTACTCAACGTGGACAAAACTGTCGCTGTAAACATCGGACCTCAGAACGACGAAAGAAGGTGCACGTGGGTCAATCTTCAAGATTCCGTGAAAATTCTGGGTGTGACTTTTTTCAACGCTTTGAAACAAACCACCGACTTCAACTGGAGCGAGGTGGTTCGGAAAACTTCCCGACTGATGTGGCTGTATAAACCGCGAAATCTCTGTCTCCAACAAAAAGTTATCGCGTTGAACACTTTCGTGACATCACGGTTGTGGTACATGGCTGCTATATTTTCCATTCCAAACGCCATTGCTGCTAGGATGACCTCACTTATAGGGACATTTCTATGGGAACGATATCCGACCAGAGTTCCGATGGAACAAATGACCTTGGAAGTTTGCAAAGGAGGACAAAATCTGCATCTACCGATGCACAAATGCAAAGCACTGCTTATCAACAGATTTTACAAAACTCTAGAGTACACACACTTTGCCCAATCGTATGGCGAGTACTTAACGAACCCTCCAAATCTACCAGGTATCCCTGCCGCTTATCCGTGCCTGAAATTCATGGGCAAAACTGTTCCTTATCTACCAGACCAGCTGAAGGCAAATCCTACAGCATCAACGCTACATGATTTCTTTCGAGAAAAATTACAGCTACCCAAGGTTGTACAAGAACATCCGAATGTAGCATGGAGAAAAGTTTGGAAAAACATACGAGATCGGGAGCTGACAATAAATGAACGTTCTTCATACTACCTGCTTGTTAATGCGAAAATTCCGCATGCGGCGCTGCTGTACAGGCAAAACAGAGTGGATAATGCATTCTGTCAAGATTGCCCGAACGTCGTTGAGGACCTGGAACACAAACTATCTCTATGTCAACGAATTAGACATCTTTGGGACTACATTCGCCCGAAGTTGGAAGCAACTGTCGGGAGGAATCTTTGTTTCGGGGATCTCCAGGTACCAGTGATGCTTAATACGAGCAGGAACAACACGAAGAAAGCTCTAAAAATGTTTATAAAGTATGTAAATTTTATTTTAGAAGCTAACAATCCTATGTCAGTAGAAGCTCTTGATTTCGTTTTAAATTTGTAGTGAAGATGTCTTTGTAATAATGGTCTAAATAAATGTGTTCAAAAAAAAAAAAAAAAAAAAAAAAAGATATGAAGGTTTAAACATTTTTGCCACTGGCGCCGCCTAGCGGCCGAATCGCGAACGAAAGTCGCCGTTGCCAGTTAGTTCTTAACCTGCTGAACAAATTCGCCGAAGATACTATACTTCTATCTCATCGGGATTTTGAGATATATGTTGCGCAAAGTATGTGGCCAATTTTGGTACCCCAAGACAATCCGGAATAACTCCGGAACCATGTGGAGCAGGCACCCATGTCCCCGGTATAATAAACTAGAAGAGTTTTTCGGGAAGTTGTAAAAATTTCATCAAAATCCATCGAAAAACAAAAAAGTTATGATATTTTTTGTGCTTTTCCGAAGGTGCAAAATGTACGTTGGCTGGATGAAGGTTAGTTTCACATACAGTGTAGTACATTTCATGTTGTCCTCCAGTTTGTCCATGATCGCTGTGTGGCGAATACCTCTAAGTTGCAGGCGGCCGAGGTAATTGTATGCTTCGCCTTCGACCATACATCCGAATCTCCTATTGTTCGTTGACGCGGAAACAGCTGGTGTCCACTACTTGACCCCGGCGAAGATGGACTGATCGACATTTGTCAATTCCAAACTCCATCCGGATGTAGTTGCTGAATATCGGTACAAGCTGCAACAGATGATGCAGCCTGGCGATGGGCCTGGCCTGGCCTGATGGGCCAAATGGCGGCCGATAGCGGCACCAAGATCGACATAGGTGCATGGATCAAGAAGACGTGAAATCTGTGCTGCTATACGCCAGTGAAACCTGCTGTGTATCAGTGGAGAACACTCAACGGCTGCAGGTCTTCATCAATAGATGTCTGCGGAATATAATTCGTGCATGGTGGCCTCAGAATTGGATCTCCATCGTCGTGGAGCTCCATCGTCGATGTCATCAAAAGCCGATAGCAACAGAAATTCGGGAGCGAAAGTGGAGGTGGGTCGGCCACACTCTACGCAGGGGCGGAAACAAAATCTGCAAACAAGCGTTAGACTGGAACCCAGCAGGACATCGCAGCAGTGGCAGACCCAGGGGCTCATGGCGGCGTAGCCTCAACTACGAAACCAAGCAAGTCGACAGAAATTTGACTTGGCCACAAGTCAAGGCGATGGGTGGCAATCGCCCATTTCGAGTCCGCCCTTCAAATTCGGCCCTCTGCACCACCGTGGGTCCCCAGGACTGTAATATCCCCCTTCTGATGCAGAAAGTTCTGGGCCGCAACACAGCTGTTTCGTTTGTAATTTGTAGGAACGTGCTCCCCATCCCCATCGCGTGTTGCATCAGTCTGATGACGGTTCTGAGTCGTACACCTTTTTGTAATCGATGTACTGTACGCCATGCACGACTGCATCTATGATGAGCTGACCTTTGCAGCCTTGCATGTTCTTGCGACACCCTTTTTTTGCCATCACAGTGGGCTTGTATCCTCATCGTTATTACCGACGACAGCACGTTGTACAGACTCGAAAGGCACGTTATTGGTTTGTAGTTTGCTGAATCAGCTGTGTTTTGGTCCATCGGCAGAAGGTAAGTGATAGGGTAAGGGAGGTATTTTGGACCCCTTTAGGAAGTGGATGAACAATTCAGCGAAAAAAGAAAGTTTCCCCTTCAAAATATGGATAATTTCAGTAGGCATTACGTAGAGCAACATGTTTTCTGTCGAAAAAGGCCAAACAGAACTTAAAATTGTTGTATTAAATACAATAAATATCAAAACTCCTGAAGGATCTCGGGCTTGTATTTTGGACCACCTGATTTTATTTTGGACCATCAAGTGCACATATTTTGGCCCACCAAACTAAACTTCAATTGATTGATGAAATGAAAGCCACCTCCGCAAAAATTTAAACATAGTTAAAACTACGTGAAGTTTACATCTTTTCTATTCATTTTTTAGGCAGGGAACGTTTAAAAATTAGGTAACGGCAAAAAAAGATGAAATGTTGTTGCAATTGCCAGTTTTTACGCATTGTAGTATGATGTTTCATAAAAAAATGTTACGCAAAACGTGTATTTATTAACTATTGCATGACGTCAGTCACCATGCATAAATTACGTAACGCTTTCTAGAAGTGTGAAAGTTTAGTGATTTTGCTAAATATAAAGGCGTTCCACACATATTGTAATGAGTGGAAAGGCCATCAAAAAAAAAGTAATTTGAATGAAACGTAAATTGTCAAACATACATTAGATAACACATTGTCTCAGTCATCAACTGATTGCCGAGAAGGACAACTTTTCTAAACTAGGTGACTTAACACCTGAAAACTTCAACTTCTTGAAAAGTTGTTAAAACACAAATCAAATCAAATTTTTTAACTTGGCGAAAAGTTGTTAGAACAAATCGAACCCACAACAATCTCATTGTAAAATAAACGTATAACAACCCAGATCACGGGAGGTCCCAACTTATTCTATTTATCTGTTTTAGAGTACATTAAATACATTGGCATGAATATTTTCTCCCTTAAGAAGGAACTGGAGAGATGGATCTGACAGGTGGTCCAAAATATGTTCACATCTGATTATGTTGAACATATTTTGGCCATAGCTTAAACCTCCATTTTAGTAAATATTATCGCTCCACCGAGGTTAAGAACAGTTTATTTTGAGTTCTTACAATGCCCTAACTACATTCACATGAAATAAATATTTATTTGTTAAATTTAATACCTCTTCGAAGCCGACTACAAATTTGTCACCTTCTTTGTTTTTGGTGCTTTTCCGTGCGTTTCATTGGAAGTGAAAACATTTTCTCTATTTTTAATACTGAACAGCATATTTAACTGACATCCAAAATAAAGGCCATCACATAGTTGTATACTTTTCGTGTTCCAATTAAAAATTACTAAGATTTAGTAGAGATTATGTGATAAATATCATAAAACTCTCTAGGTGGGCCAAAATACCTGCCCGGTCCAAAATACCTCCACTACCCTACCCTTGGTAATCTGGTAAAGCTGGCAATGAACTCTGGTTACTGCGTGGGATCTTCTTGAACCAAGTTGAAACATTTCGCCATCTGCCCGTGAGTTTTTTATACCAAATATAACACGAAATCCGCTTCTGGCGCAGCCCATTTTCCCAATACCGGGTAGCCTCATGTATATCCTGGGCCATGTCTCGAACTCCATTACATTGTCGCTCTTTTTCTGCCAACAACATCCCATCGTCGCTGTGCTGGACAGGGTTCTCCCATATATTGGCCCAGAAATGTGTGACGTCGTCAATCTCCGGAAGGCCTTGTCCGTAATCAGGCTTGTCGTTTCGGATGCAGCTGTAGAACTGCCTTTCTTTAGTGTTAAACATCCGGCTTTGTTCTTTGCCCTTCAAACGTTCTCTATAATGTCGCAATCGTAACGCAAAAGCACTTAACCGCCGTCGATGATACGGAGATGTTGCCTTCTGTGAGATCCCGGAGTTCTGCGGTCTCTATAATTTCAGCAACATAAATAATTAGCCTCGTTGATCGGTTCCCCTGCTTGTACCATGTCAATCGACCAATCTTGGTCCGCAATGAGACGATCCGGTTACCCAAAACCTCGCATCCACGCGGGTTTTTGTGTGCTATGGCATGTGCGACCTTCGCCGTCTACTTGGGGTCGCGTTTGCGATTCCAGCGTCTTCACAACAGCTTACTTACCTTACCGATCAGGCTAAGGCCGGGGTGGCCTCTGCTGTACATAGTAGCCGTCTCCATTCCACTCGGTCCATGGCTGTTTGTCTCCAGTTCCGTACTCTGCGTAGGGTCCGCAGATCGTCCTCCACTTGGTCGACCCACACACTTCACAATAGCTACCGCAGCTGAATACATAGTGCAGATCATCGAGGTTCTGTACGGCCTCCAAGTACTGTGGCAAAATATCATGGTTTAGGATGCTTACTGTGCTTGGTAACCGATAGGAATTCCGCAGCTTTGGTATTCGGTGCCGGGACATTGGGTCTGTCCCACGGAACTGCGTGACTGCTGTGACCATGTGGAGCGCTAGTTCATCTCGTAGTCGCTGTCGTTGTTTATCCACTGTTGGTCCTGCATCAGTGGGTGCAGTCGAATTACGACTCTCACATGCGTTCGATGCATCCAGCCCAACAGAGCTCCCTCTCTACGTATCGCTCGGTCTTGTCCTCTCCTTTCCCAAATCCTTCTGCCCTCCATACACAATTGATATAATTTGCGTTTTTGCCTTTTTTCAGTACACCACAGCGTACTGAAAGTCTATATGTTCACTGAAAAAAAACAAATTTTTGATAGAAGTCTCGGGGGGTCAAGTCACATATACCAATTATCTCAGTTCGACGAATTGAGATGATGTATGTATGTGTGTATGTATGTATGTCTGTGCGCAAGAAAAGTTCACGCACTTTTAAGGCACTTCCCATTGGCCGATTTTTTTTGGATTATAACTTGAATCAAAGCGGAAGTTTACCGCATTGTTTGCTTTTCAAAATGGTCCGGATCGGTCAAGGCGTTCCGGAATTATGGGCATTTCAGTGATCCGGACCAGCAGCGGTAGAACTGGCCGTATATAAAACTGAACCGATTTTTGTAACCTTTAGCATGATTGACCGATTTTGTGCATAAATTCCACGATATCAGCCCAAAATTTAAAATGGCAGCCTAATATTGAAGATGGCGGCTCCAAATTCAAGTTGGCGTCTGTTTAATGATGTTTTAGGCTCCAAAACCATGCAATATAAAGTATATTTGGTCAGTGGAAATTGTATGGAGTCCAAAAATGGCGACCAGAATATCAAAGATGGTGGTCTAAAATCCAAGATGTCCGGAGTATAAAAATGGCGACCAGAATATCCAAGATGGCGGCTTCAAACTCAAGATGGCGTCTGTTTAATGGTGTTTTAGTCCAAAAACCATGCAATATGGGTATATTTGGTATGGGAAAAGAGTCAGGACTCCAAAAATGACTACCAGAATATTCAAGATGGCGGCCTAAAATCCATGATGGCGGCCTAAAATCCAAGATGGCGGCTGTTTAATGAAGTGTTGGGACCACGCAATTTGGGTATATTTGGTATGAGGAAGATGTTCGGAATCCAAAAATGATGACCAAAATAACCAAGATGGCTTCCCAAAATCCAAAATGGCGGCTCCAAATTCAAAATCGCGTCTATTTTATAACGTTTTAGGCTCAAAATCCATGCAATATGTGTATATTAGGTACGGGAAAGGAGCCTGGACTCCAAAATGGCGACCAGAATATTAAAGATGACAGCTTAAAATTCAAAATGGCGACTGTTTAATGGAATTTTAGGTCCTAAAATCATGTAATTTGGGTATATTTGGTATGGAAAAGATGTCCGGAGTAAAAAAATAACGCTCAGAATGCCCAAAATGGCGGCCTAAAATCCAAGATGGCGGCTATTTAATGGAGCTTTAGGTCCTAAAACCAGTGAAGAGAATTGTCAGACAAAAGAGGCACAAAACAAGCAACAAAGAAGGTGCGACGATTAGTCATTATCCCTACTGGTGACAGATAATGACATGATCTCGAATTTTTTTGTTGCAGACAAAACGGAAGCTGAATTTGTTGCGTACTTTTCAACTCGTGAATAATCAATTATTACTAACCCAAAGTCGAAACTGTTTGATGATAGAGCTTCACCAGAGTTGCAGTGTTCATCGACTCGAAGTTACCGTTCGAAAATCGCAATGCAAGGCTTAAAAATCTCTAAACTCGTGGTGTACGATGTTAATCCCATTATTTTCAAGTTGGGACAAACTTATGTCGCATGGGTTGTTTTGTCGCAACAAATACATTATTGTTGCGCGATGGTTTAATTTTGATTCACTGCCTAAAACCATGCAATATGGGTATATTTGGTATGAGGAAGATGTGCTGAGTCCAAAAATTACCACCAGGATATCCAAGATGGTGGTTCCAAAATCAAGATGGCGGCTGTTTAATGACGTTTTAGGCTCTAAACTATGCAATATGGGTATATTTAGCATAGAGAAGATATCTGAACTACAAAAATGACGACCAGAATATCCAAGAAGGCTGTGTAAAATCCAAGATGGCGGCTCCAAATTCAAGATGGCTACTTGTTAACGAAAATTTAGGCTCTAAAATCATGAAATATGGGTATATTCGATATGTAGAAGATGTCCGGCCCGGATTCTAAAAATAACAACCAGAATATCCAAGATGGTGAACTTAAATCCGAAAGAGCTGCTCAAAAATCAAGATAGCGGCTTTTTCTTGAGATTTTGAGGCCACACATCAAAATCCAGATAAACGATATAATTTTTGGTGCCATGAAATGGATTCTTGTTAAACGTATAAAATTGTAATATTCATCAACTCATGTGACATAGTTTTGTTAAAATGGGTTTTCGAAGGCACGAGAAAGGCGTGATGACTAGGTGGATTAATTGAGTTTTTTAAATAAATTTCAATCCAGCCTTGTTAGGTTAAAATCTATTTCTATCATTTGACTTCAAATTCCCGAAATTTACAAATTTTCAGATGCGTGCATACCTTACACGAAACCGAAGAAACACACAAATAGGTAGAAAAATTTTTAAACAAGTCGGTATAAATGTACTGTACTCGAAAAAAATAAATGATTAGACTTGAAAGGAATACCATTTGGCTTCGATCTGTGACCATCAAGCTTGAGAGAGTTTCCTGCCCGAAGTACGAATATCAAACAGGACGTCCTCAGCATCATGCATTCAAATCTGCACCACCCCCCGCTCCCCCCCCCCTCTCATTGGCCCACTGGTTTGCGGTTTCAAAAGCGCACCACAGTTCTCCAGTTCTATTTCTCGACATCCGAACCACATGAAAACGACTTTTTCACTTCCAACGTCTGATATGAAAACCAGAACCATACTCTCGAGGCACAGTTTCGGAAGAAACCGGAGACCCCCTAATCGGGTTTGGTCGCTGCCACCGACTGGCAAACAGTAGTAGTTTCAATTTGGCAACTTTTGCCCGGGACATGTTCCTCCAAAGGGAAGAGTGACACGAGAAACAGCAGCAGCTAGCGCTCCCTTCGCTGCTTGCTGCTCCACACACGCGGAATGGAGATAAAATTTATGTTACACTCGTATTCGGCTTGTACAAGTTTGCTCCATTGAGGACGTCCCGTCCACGCTGGGGAAGCAGACGGCAATCTATATATGCGAAGCGAACAGAACCGCACAACCCAGTTCTTGCCTTTTAAAAAGCGAAACATCGTCTTCGGGGCAAAAGTTTTGACGTAGGACTACGTCTCTCTTTTCTATACCGGGTGTCATTCTAAATTTTCAGAAATCGGCCGCGTTACGTTTGAAGTGGAGATTTTGATCGTTAATAACTCAGCCATTTCTCGTTGATTTTTCAAAATTTTGGCACCAATCGATTGCAAATCTTTACACCAATTATGTCCAATAATAACATTTGCTGATTTTCAATAACAAACTATTGAAAAATTGGTAAAAGTAAACCCATGTTTATTCCAGCCAATCACGAACGAGCACATTTTGGATGCTCCCGTCGCCTATAAAAGCTACTGCTTCTTCGCATCTTCCCTCATTTGTCTTTGTCGTCTCGAGGTGAACGCATCGAACGAGAGCTGCCGACTTTCTTCGTTTGCGTTTTCGCTCATTATTCTTTGACGGCCGTGTCGGCTCGGTGTCGGTGGTTGTCGGCAAGGGTGCTGTTGCACATTCGCCTTCTAACCGTCTAACGCGGCAGACCAAGGAAGGAATACTTTTCATCGATTGCTCGGCGGTGGTGGCAGAAGCAGCAGCAAAATCCACCAAAGAAAGATCCGCCACAACGAATGTGCGAGTTGCGTCGCTTTTCCTCGGAGCTCGGTCCTTTCACGGATTGATTGACGGTGGCGCATTGCTGATAGCATCAGGAAGAATATCCAGTTCAGCAAGCGGCGGGCCAATTCTCAACGGCGTCCAGCATTCAGCGCGAATAAAATCAATGCACATTGGGTGGCATGATAACTTGATTTCAATTTCTACCTAAAACCGTCCATAATTCAAACGGTTCTTTTCAGAACCATCGAAAATCCTTCTTAGAGAGTTAATTGGATAAATTTCCTGCATCAACCGAGAAAGTGTAGTGAAAACAAATAGTGAAAGATTGAATTCTTGGTGGTGGCTCAGCAACAGTGAAGCGATCACTAATCTCATCCACGGCAGCAAGCGGCGGGCGAATTTTCGACGGCGTTCAGCATTCAACACGGGGAAATCTAACACGCATTGGGTGGCATGATAAATTCATGTCAATTTTCTGTATGAAATCGTCCAATATTCAAACGGTTCTTTTCAGGGCTATAGAAAATTATTCCTGAAGAGTTGTGAATCAGATAATTATTTCATTCCATCGCTCGGTAGAAGTGTGGTGCAACCGAAAAGTGAAAAATTGTATGCTTGGTGGCCTCGCAACAATAGTGATGCCGGCCACTAATAATTCCACCAGGAATTTAGCAACGCTTTATCCTATCCAGACCATTTTCCGTGAAACATTGTTTAATTTAACCATTTTTCGAATTGAAATAATCTAAATCTTGCAATATTTTGGTTACTTTATTCGTTAAATGAAAATTTTCTCATTTCTCGGTTGATTGATCGTTTGAAGTGTACGGAGCATACGGGGCGGGACATGCAATCGAAATAAACTGGCAAGCCAGCCGAATGGGAGGAGCTTCTTTTGCAAATCTAGGGACATAAAAGCTGTTCCCTCTGATTTCTTTCGTCATTTTCATTGGATCAGTCAGGGAGGGTGGAGGTGGATCACGTCCACGGCTGCGCAGCAGCACGTCAACTGCGACGAGTGATAGCACCAGGAATCTCATCCACTGATCACGGCTGCGGTGGGCCCGGCAATGGAAGTTACCTCCACAGCTGGGTAGCTGCGCACCAACCCAGCGACGGCTCTCGGCTATCTATCTGATAGAACCAGGAATCTCATTCACGGCAGCAGGCGGCGGCAGCTTTCGATGGCTTCCCACATTCAGTGCGGATAATTTTCAATTGTCTTTCTAAAATCAACCGTTATTTGAACGGACCTTTTCAGGACCAGAGAAAATTATTCCTTAAGAGTTATGAATCGGATAATTTTCGGATATATTCCAACGATCGGTAAAAGTGTAGTGCATTCGAAAAGTGAATGGTTGAATGATTGGTGGCTCAGAAACAGTAAAATCGATCACTAATCTTTCTACACGAAATTTAGCAACGCGTTATCTTATTCGGACAATTGTACCTGAAACATTGTTTCATTCTAATATTTATCGAATTAAAATGATCTTAATTATTCAATACTTCAATTAGTTTATCCGTTCGATTAGAAATTGTCTCAAAGAACGGTTGCAGTCGTTTGAAGCGTCTGGCACAATGTGGGCGGGTCATGCAAACGGAATAAACTGGAAAGCCCGCCGAATGGGAGGAGCTTCATCTGCTCTGCTAATCTAGGGGCATAACAGCTGTTTCCTCTGTTATCTTTCGTCATTTTCATTGGATCAGTGAAGGACAAGGGAGTTGTCACCTCCCAGCTAGGCAGCAGCACACAAACTCAGCGATGACTCTCGGCTATCGTATTGTCGAATGAGTTTCACGTTAAACTTTAATTGAAAAGGTCTATCTAACGCCGTTCAATTATCTATTAATTTAATCCGCTCGATGGAAATTCTCTCGTAGAACAGTAATTTCACCATTTCTCGAACTAACTCTTGAACTAGTCAACATCTTTCCAAGTAACCGAACCAGCTGAATAACAGCTTCTTGAACTAAAGTTAGCTTAAGAGCGATTTGGTTTACTCTTATACAGCAAAAATGTTTGTTGGGTTATGAATGCGTTCAGCGAAAGCGATCACACAACAACTAACTTGATGATTATATCGGTCTCTTTCTACTCATAAGTATAAGGGAGTAGAGATCAAAGTGGATAATGAAATGATAGATATGATAGAATTCGCTAGGTAGCGAACAAGTGTGAAAATTTTATAGAAGGTGAAATTAGGCAAGTAGGCTATGTATTGAACGAATACATCGAATGCGTGAAACTTCTGCCGTGCGACCTGTGCTTTTAAACAGATCGGCTTGGTTGGTAGTTCATACCACCTTACCAAGACTGGCAAAAGTTTCAGGCACCCGACTGCCTATGTATTGTTCTGTTTTCATCACAAATTCTATCGATCGGTAGCTTTTTCGGAATTCGCACTCTATCATATCTATCATTTCATTATCCACTTTGATCTCTACTCCCTTATACTTATGAGTAGAAAGAGACCGATATAGCCACAAAATCATCAAGTTAATTATAGAATACGGTCGATAAATCAGTACATCACACAACAACTTTACTCAACACATTACTTCACCATTTGTATTATCATAACAACAAACATTGTATTATGGAAATATAAAAGTCGAAATCTCGTTCCAGCCTTTGTCCTACGTCAACATTGCGGTTATGTCTCAGACATTGCCCACTCCTAGTTTTTGCCTTATTCTGCGCTCTACACTTCTGATGCCGGCCGTCCCGCCACGTCTTTCGTCTTTTCGCCTTTCTACGGTTTGATGTTGTGCGGTTTTTTTATGGCTCTCTCTATACGATGTTGCTGACTCCCCAGTCGTCTCGTGTAGGCATGTAATACCAAACGAGCGCTATCAGAAAAGGAACTGACGAAATGGAACCACCCGGCCGCAACAGAAGATAGGATGGGGCGGGGGCCTCTTTGCTATCTCGTAGTCGTGTAGAGGAGCGGCCGAGTCTCTCGAGAAATGCTGATTATGCCTTTCTTTCTTCGATTATTCCAAGATATTCCAAGCGGAATAATGGCCTAGGCGACGGAAGACGAGGAAGCGAATACTACACCCGGTGAGGGAATTTCTACTAATCATGCCTCTCTGTTGATGTGTTCAACTGGAGGGGAAGGGGGACTTCGATGTGCGTGACAATTTCCATCGCAATCAATAACGTCCTCATCACAGTCATCGTGTAAATATATAGTCGTCATATCGTGATAGCTGAGACGTGCAGGCAACCGAAGAGAATGTTGTACCTTTCCAGTACGAGATCCATGAATCATTTGCAGCGATGGTATCGAATTGCACTGCAAGTTATTCAATAGCTGAAACCGCAAACATGTAGAAATTCCATGTCATATCCATATTGTGTTTCATCGAAGATGCTGATTGCTGAAGTGTTTATAGATACCTACCTACATACCTGAAAACGCGCCAAACCAGACAGACGAACCGCAGGCTTTAGACCGGTGCGGTGATGGCATCGAATGCTGATATTTCCATTGCCTATCTATACACACTCGTTTGAGTACGTACGTACATAGTCTCGAGTAGCACCGGATCGTGTCGGGTGGAGGAGTTTTGTTGTTATCACGCAGACGGACCGGGGTTTGTCCATTGTTGACTGCTCGGGCATTTCCGTGGAAAATATCTACATTTAGCTACTACATACTGCTCAATGACACCAAAAGCGAGCTGCTTCGAGCCGACTGGGTAGCCAATGCAAACAAATGTGATGCAACTATTTATGGTCATGCATTGCTGGCGAATGATGAAAAGTAATAAAAGCTGGTGTGTTCTTTAAGACGATAAACCTAGATGAGTTTTGTATCTTTTTGTCGCATCAACACGTTTGGCACTGGATTACTGTGAAGTTCAAATTAATCACGAATTAATGATTTCCGGTTTCGTGTTTGCCAATTACGTGGAACTACGTGGTACACTCAAACCTCCATTTAGGTCGAATCCATTTAGGGGCCGTTCATAAACCACGTAGACTTCTTAGGGGGAGGGAGGGTGGTTCTGGCCAAAGTCTACGCTCCACACATTTTTTTTTGTATGGACGAAAGTCCACGAGGGGAGAGGGGGGGGGGTCTAAAATAGCCAAAATTTGGTCTACGTGGTTTATGAACAACCCCTTAGGTAAAACCTAAAGGGTGAGTCGATAATTATTGTGCCATTTTCAAACTAACGTAACTTTTTTCCTACTTCACCAAAATCAACCAAATTTTGCACAGTTTCTCCTTATAGTCTCTTGTTTACATATAATGAATTGAGCGGTTATCAGTGAGATTCCGGTCGATATAGAACAAATTAAGTTAACAGTTCTAAAAAATATGATGTACAAACACTTGCTAAAATCTAAAATCATGGTATTGCGCCGTGGAACAAATAATGACTATACATTATCAGATCATTTTAATGTTCGTCAACAGGTTTCAGGAACGGTTGTCAGTAAAACATAAGCTTGGAGCTGGGTGAAAACTAGGCACGATGCGCATAAATAAACCAGAAATCTTTAATTACAGTCGAGACTCTTATAAGATCACTGGTCGGGGGGCGCAATAGGAATCCGCTTAATAGGAGACTAAGAGCTTATGGGATTTCGGCTTTTTGGGGGTGTGGCCTATTATCTCGGGTGTGTTAAGAGTTAGCGCAATACTTTCTTCGGCAAAGTTTTAGGGCTTGATAAGATCTACCATTTTGAACTTTGGTTCATATGAATAGTTGGCAAATTGGCCGCTAGAGGGACCATCAACAGTTTGATGCTAAATTGCACTACAGGAACCATATCAGGTTGTCAAGCAAACGTTACGATATGCGACAGCTCGAGACCCTGATAATTTGGAAGTACAGTGTCTTCGGGAAAGTTGTTGGGTACGCCAATAACTTACTGACGATGAGTTGCGAAGTTCGAAATTCCTCCACTGGGCGGCGCTAGTGAGCAAGTGAATTTTCAAAACCTCATACCTCAGAATCCCGATAACTTAGAAAGTTGGTGTCTTCGGCAAAGTTGATCAGTATGACATGAAATTACATAAAAATAAACACTTGTTCCGCAATTCTGCCACTAGGTGGCGTTTACCGGGTTTTTCGTCTTATTTTTTTACTTTTTTTTTGGGTTTTTCGGCTTGGCAAAACTAGTGTCGCTCTCCCTGATAACTTAGAAAGTTGGTGTCTTCGTCAAAGTTGATCAGAATGACATAAACTTACATAAAAATTAACCCTTGTTTCGCAATTCCGTCGCTAGGCGGCGCTAGTGAACATGCAAATTTTAGAAATCTCGTAGCTCAGAATCCAGATAACTTTGAAAGTTGGTGTCTTCGGCAAAGTTGATTAGTATGACATAAACTCACATAAAAATAAACACTTGTTTAAAAATTCTGCCACTAGGCGGCGTTCACCGGTTTTTCCGTATTTTTTTTTTACATTTTTGGGGTTTTTCGGCTTTGCATGTTCACTAGCGCCGCCTAGTGGCAGAATTACGAAACAAGTGTTAAATTTTATGTAAGTTTATGTCATTCTGATCAACTTTGCCGAAGACACCAACTTTCTAAGTTATCAGGATTCTGAGCTATGAGATTTTTAAAATTTGCATGTTCACTAGCGCCGCCTAGTGACAGAATTGCGAAACAAGGATTAATTTTTATGTAAGTTTATGTCATTCTGATCAACTTTGACGAAGACACCAACTTTCTAAGTTATCAGGGGGAGCGACACTAGTTTTGCCAAGCCGAAAAACCCCAAAAAAAGTCGAAAAAAGACGAAAAAAACCGGTAAACGCCACCTAGTGGCAGAATTGCGAAACAAGTGTTTATTTTTCTGTAAGTTTAGGTCATACTGATCAACTTTGCCGAAGACACCAACTTTCTAAGTTACGAGGATTCTGAGCTATGAGATTTCTAAAATTTGCATGTTCACAAGCGCCGCCTAGTGGCAGCATTGCGAAACAAGTGTTAATTTTTCTGTAAGTTCATGTCATACTGATCAACTTTGCCGAAGACACCAACTTTCTAAGTTATCGGGATTCTGAGATATGAGGTTTTGAAAATTTACTTGCTCACTTGCGCCGAGCAGTGGAGGAATTTCGAACTTCGCAACTCATAGTCAGTAAGTTATTGGCGTACCCAACAACTTTTCCGAAGACACTATCCTTCCAAATTATCAGGGTCTTGAGCTGTCGCATATCGTAACGTTTGCTTGACAACCTGATATAGTTCCTGTAGTGCAATTTAGCATCAAATTGTTGATGGTCCCTCTAGCGGCCAAGTTGCCAACTAATCATATGAACCAAAGTTCAAAATGGTAGATCTTATCAAGCCCTAAAACTTTGCCGAAGAAAGTATTGTGCTAACTCTCAACACACCCGAGATAATAGGCCACACCCCCAAAAAGCCGAAATCCCATAAGCTCTTAGTCTCCTATAACGCTCACCCCTGTCTAGTAGGAGTTCGTTTAATAGGAGTCCGTTTAATAGGAATTCGTTTAGTAAGAGACTCGACTGTATTTGTTTCAAGTGGAACCTGAATATGTCCACATGGAGGGCGCTTATTGAAAATGTCGTGAATTTCACTAAAACGCATCCTAAATTTGAACCGATACCAAAAAGTTGAAATACATGCATATACTAAACTACTGTAAAAATTTGGTTTCATTTCGTTAACTGTAGATAATTTGCGAACCAGTTGTAGGTAGGGTGGCACAATAATTAACGACTCACCCTTTATTTAGGTCCCTGGATTTAGGTAACGTTACCTAATTGGATTCTGATTGTGTTCAGAGCAGTTGGAGTGTTTTAGATTAGGGATAAGGTTGGTTTAAGGGAATTAAGTTGCAAATGGAGTTAAGCGGAGTTTAGGGCGTGCTCAGGGGGAGCAATGAGGGGGTATGGGGTTGGTTTGGGACTGCTTAAGGTTTCCTAAGAACTTTCTTGAGCATTAGTCATCGAATTTACATGCAGATGTGTGCTTAAATGTTTGAATAAAGGTCATGCTTACACAGCCTCATGCAACTTTGTGCTGACAAGTGGTGAGTTCAATATTCGTTTAAGCATCTCTAAGAGCTCCCTTGAGTATAGGTCATCGGATCTACAATCGTGAACAGTTTGTAACGTCTTGAATCTCTTCTGAAACCACCTGAAACTTCTAAGAAACGCTTCAAAACGCCGCTGTAATCTCCTTGAAGCTTACTTTAGAGCTGTGATCCAAAATGTATTTTCAGAAACTGTAGGCCCCCTCAAAACCCCCTGTAACACCCCTGCTACCTTCTAAAACCCCCAAAACGCCTGCGTAACGCCTCTGAAATCCGTCAAAAATCCTCTAAAGCTTCCTAAAACGCCCTCGAAATCCCCCTTAAACCCCCTCGGACACCATGTAACGCACTTGCGACCCTTAAACCCCCGAAAACGGCTACGTAACGCTTGAGTAACGCCCCTGAAACTCACCAAAAAGCATCTGAAGCTGTCTGAAATGCCCTCGAAATCCCCATAAAACCCCCTCGGACCCCAATTAATGCACCTGAGACCCACAGAAACCCCCGAAAACGCCTACGTAACACCTGAGCAACGCCTCTGAAACTCGCCAAAAATCCTCTGAAGCTTTTAAAAATACCCTCGAAATCCCTTTAAAACCTCATCGGATTCCATGTAACGCAACTGAGACCCTTCTAAACTCTCCGAAAATACCTCTGAACACCCCTCCCCAGGTGCAACGCCTCTCACACGCCCCCCTCTCTCCTGAAGCACCCATGAAATCCCTCTGAAACCCTCCATGGTCCTATTCAAATATCCAGGCCACTCGCCCTTCTTAAACTTCTTTCCAATCTTGAAATCCATTTAGATAATGAACTGAATCCATTTAGGTAAAAATTCTATTTAGGCAGTCCAGACTCGTTATGTACAGTCAGGTTTTTTTTTACGCGGGGGATACGTACCGCGTAAAAAAAAAACTCAGTTCAAAATTCGAAAAACCGCGTAAAAAAAGTCTCACCATTTCTCGACGAATCATGCAAAACTAAGACGATGAATTTTTTTTTATATGGAGTTTTCATTTACGCGGCCGCGTAAATGAAAACCGCGTAAAAAAAGACCTGACCCTAAATGGAGGTTTTGGTGTACTCATATATGCATACCTACATTCCACACCAGTTTTCTGGACGGGAAATGTGTATATTTTTTGGTTCACGAAGGTCACTAGTAATCCAAATCAGGTTGCCGTTCAATAATGACTGCAAATTTTACGATTTTGTGGACTACTTACTCATGGTGGTACAGAGCGCCGAAATGAAAGATTTTCATCCTGGGCGATCGCCCGTCATAACCTTGACCTATGTCTAGGTCAAATTTCTATCGGCTTCCCTTTAGTTCCTTGTTGAGCCTGCGCCGCCATGAGCCTTGCGGGATTCCAGTATAACGCTTACTTGCCCAACCAAGTAACATTTTGATGACCTGTTCTGACATCCAGCGGCTGAGCATGAAATGCTCCTCCACGGAAAGCTATACCTGAAGTGGCAGCCCCACAACGGTGGAAAGGGGACCTCAAGCCAACAACCTACTGTTCTGGAAACCCAGAAACCGTTACAGAAACAGAAAATGAAAGATTATGAACTGATTATACCGCAACCGATTTTAGCGCGAAACAACGGACAAGAATTGGCACTTGGAATGTGTTAACCATAGCCCAGCAGGGTTAGCTGACACAACTAGCCAATGAGGCATTCCGTATGAAGCTTGAGATCCTAGGACTGAGCGAAGTCTGTTGGCCGAACTTTGGAGAACACAGATTGGCATCGAGTCAAATTCTGCTTTAATCTGGCCTACAAAGCAAACATGCTCCTCGCCACAGTGGAGTTTGTTTACTGTCCAGCGCTCAAGCCCACACTATGCTCATGAAGTGGGAACCTATTAATGAGAGGATAATTGTAGCCAGATTCAAAACACGGGTTCGAAACCTTACCGTGATCCAATGTTACGCGTCAACCGATGCTGACGAGTTGCAAGACAAAAGACAAAGAGAACTTCTACAGTCAACTGGATGCTGTCGTGGACAAGATTCCGAAAGGTGATATCAAGATCCTCATGGGCGACTTCAACGCGAAGGTTGGTTCCGACAACTCAGACAATGAGCACGTCATGGTACGTCATGGCCTATAAGAGAAATGAGCAAAAACGGAGAGCTGTTTGCAGAGTTTTCAAATCAAATCGACCACATCTGCACAAAGCGAAAATGGAGACGGAATCTCTTAATGTGCGGATCAAAAGTAGTGCTGACATTGCGTTTGATCATCATCTCCTAATCGGCGAAATCCGGCTGCGCATTGCTAGAATCCATCGACAGAAGGAGAAAATCGGGTGCCGGTTCAACACACGCCGACTGGAAGACGCTGTACTGAAAACGTCCTTCGTCGAGGAGCTAGAGAACCGTGCTGCGGATAATCCTGAAGGTGGAAGCATAGAAGACCAGTGGAGCGCCATCAAGAACGACTCCATCGCCACCGGCGAGAATAATTTTGGTGAGCTACGCACCCAGAGAAAGCAGTGGATCACAGATGACACCTGGAGGAAGATAGAGGAGCGAAGGAACGCCAAAGTCGCAGTAGAGCGAGCGAAAACATGAGAAGTCAAAGCCGTAGCCCGTCAGCGCTATTCGGCTCTCGAAAAGGAGGTGGAACTCTCATGTAGATGAAACAAAAGAGCGTGTGTGGACTCTCTAGCCGACGAAGGCGAAAAAGCCACAAACACCGGCGACATGCGTCTCCTCTACGATGTTTCACGTCGCCTTAGTGGGACCAAGATTAATGTTACGATGCCCGTGAAAGACACGTCTGGAAGTGGACTGTTACTGACCGACCCGGTTGACCATTTGAAACGCTCGTTCGAGCACTTTGGAAACCTTTTTCAAGTGTCGGCCACGCCATCAACACCTCTGCATTATCCGCCAAGGGTTCAACACATGACCCATGTTAACACCGAAGCTCCATCAGTGCAGGAGATAGAAACAGCCATCTGTAGCATGAAATCGAACAGGGCCTCAGGGGTCGATCGCATATCAGCTGAGATGCTCAAAACTGACTCGGGTTTATTGATTACAAAAAAGCTTTCGACCGTCTGAATCACGGAAACATGTGGGAAGCCCTCAGGTGCAAGGGCCTCCCTTAGAAAATCATCGGCCTAATCGGTACAGGGCATTTTCGTGCAGAATGCTGCACAACGGTGTTTTGTCTGATCCCATCCGGGTCGTTGCTGGAATGAGGCAAGGATGTATACTATCACCGCTAATGTTCCTCATCGTAATCGACGAGATCCTGGTAGGTGCGATTGATCGTGAACCAAATCGTGGATTGCTGTGGCAGCCCATTACCATGGAGCACCTAGATGACTTCGAACTGCCTGATGACGTTGCTCTCCTAGCTCAACGGCGCTCTGATATGCAGAACACGCTCGATGATCTTGCCAATCGCTTCTCGGTGACAGGTCTTACCACCGCCGTCACCAAGACCAAATCGTTACATGTAAACAAACACGGTTAACCCTTCCAGCTTTACGGTATAGTTGGGCAAGCAGTGGAGAATGTTGAAAGCTTCCAATGTCTTGGTAGCCAAATGGCGGCCGATGTTGGCACCAATATTGTAATAAGTGCACGGATCAAGAAGGCGAGGTCTGCCTTTGCGATTCTGTGGAAAAACAAACAGATTAGTCGACACACCAAAATCCGAATTTTCAACTCGAACGTTAAATCTGTGCTGCTGTACGCCAGTAAAACTGGCGTGTATCAGCGGAGAAAACTCAATGGATGCAGGTCTTCAGCGATAGATGCTTGCGGTATATAATTCATGCATGGTGGCCTGACAATTTTCGACGTGTAGCTCCATCGTCGATGTTACTGCCACTGCCACTGCCACTCAACAACATAATCAAGCAAGTCGACAGAAATTTGACCAGGCCACAGGTCAAAGCAGTGGCTGGCAATCGCTCAGGATGAAGATCTTTCAATTCAACCATCTTCACCACAGTGGGGGCTCAGGATTGAAAGTAAATAAGTAAGTAAGTACTAAGCAACCATCAAAAACGTGACTATGAGCTACCGGGTACGTGGAACATAGTCAACTGAACGATTGATTCGACGAGGAAAGCAGAGTGGTTTTGAAGGAGAAGAACGCAGCGCGGGTGGTAATACTGCAGCATGGAACCCGACAGAATGAAGAACGATACAGGCAGAAGCGTAAGTAGCAGGCAAGTCTCTTTCGGGAGCAAAAAAAAAACGCTGCCTGGAAGAAGTGGAGCACGAGGAAATGGAAAGTCTGTGCCACGTTGGTACACGCAAGTTCTACCTGAAGCTAAACGTATCCCGCATCGGCTTTGTACCGTGGGCCGAAATACACAGGACAGAAAGGAAGGAAACCTCCTGACGAACGAGCATGCTGACCAACTCAAAGTAACGGTGGACCTAGCGGTGGACGGTGTAAATAAATGGGTAAGGACTTCGGATGAACTGTCAGTCCAGTACATTCGAATCTCAACGGGGACTGCGACAAGGTGCTGGGATTTCCTTTTTGTACTTCGTACCTATATTTACTGTTTGGCAATTTCTCATCGTAAAAGGCTGTTTTACCTCACGCAAATCTGCCAGTAGAAGGCCTATTATTTTCCCTCACCAAATTAGCAGTGATGTAATGGTTCATTACAGTACTGATTTGCGTTGCGTAATGGACCATTACAGCACTGTTTTCAGTTTTGATCAACTTTTTGGTGCTTTCAGGACGCAGGTTTGAAAAATTGTGACAACTCTACAGTATAACCTGCTATGATCAGACTTCCTTAAACATGACAATGAACATCAGTGTGTAATTTGATAAAGAAGTTTTGTTAAAAACTATCCTCAAGTGGTAATTTATAACATTGCAAAAAATATTGTACGCAACTCGGCGCAGAACTCGATTTTTACAGCACTCGTCTTAATTATCCAACTCGGCAAGCCTCGTTGGACAAATGTACGACTCGTGCTGTAAATATCTTCATTCTGCACCTTGTTTTGTAAACTACTATTTCGACACCATATGTATGGCTAGAAATATTTGCCTAGTTGGTGATGATGATGATGATTTTGTACCCACCATCAGCGCAAGGATTACCTAGGGCTGCAGAGTCATACCGGAAGGGAATGATCTACCTGATGGTTTGTTGTAGCAGGGTAAGCTAAATTCACTGGAAACCTTCGGAAGACAACACGATGGTTGTTATCTCGTGACAAAGTCTGGCCACCCCACGAACATTTGCCCAGAAACCAGTTCATTTAGCTTCCTTAGGCTACCCCTCCCAAAATCCCGAGTATCATGTAATTTAAATATAATTAATTATGTAGTTAATCAATTACCTGATCTTACCTGAAATAATAAATATTATTATTATGATATATAATTGACATATATTACAATTACAACTTTATTTACCTGAACAGCGCTGAAACAAATAGTTATTATATTAAAGAGTTATAGTTAGAATCAAGCAAATAACACTGAAGAAAATTGAGTATTAGTAGTGAAAATACAAAAATAAAACAAAACACAAAAAGTAAACCAAATTTTGATCTTGTAATTTTCCTGCATTTGAATTAACCGAGCTGGAGAATTACGAAATCAAAATTTGTTATGGTAGATCTTATGCCGTAACGCACCATTAGAAGGTGATCTACCCACGTTACGGGTTAGAAATATTTGCCTAGTTATCGAGAAACCTTTGACGATATCCAATTAGACCTGTGCGCCGCCGCGCCACGCCGCCGCCGCCGACACTTTTTGCCCCACGCCGACGCCGACCGCGGTATTGGCGGCGCGCCATACGCCGATGTTTGTCACGCCGCCGGTTTTCATTTTTCACGCCGGTGATCAGTGCACGAACAAAATTTTGTTTAAATAAAGTTGAGATAAAATACTAATTTTTTTTCGAAGGTTCCTCTAAAATTCCAATCAAAGAATTCTTCAGAAGTTCCTTTAGAGATCTCTTCAGCAGTTTCTTCAAAGATGTCTCCAGTAGTTCCTTCAGAGATTCAGGGATGCTTCTAGGAGTTTCAACATGCATTTTTTTCAGAAGACCTCTAAGGAAGATCTCGACAAAAGTACCTTCAGATTTTTTTCCAGGAGAATTCAAGGATGCCTCCTAGAAATACATCCGAGATTCATCCAGAAGATTCATCAGGTGTTCCCATAGGAGGCCGTTCAGAGATAAGTTAGAGAGTTTCTCCAGGGATTTTTTCATTCTGAAATTCCTTCAGGAATTCATTCAGGAGTTCCTTCAGGAAATAGTCCAGGAGTTTCTTCAGAGATTCCTCTAGGAGATCTCTCAGGAATTCCTCTAGAATTCCAACAACGGGCTGCTACTGCCGTTCTGTGTTCTTCAGAAATCACTCCAAAAGTTCCATCAAGGGTACCTTCAGGAAATCCCAGGAGTTCCTTCAGATAGTCCTACAGAAGTTCCTTACAAGGAATGATCCAGAAGTTCCTTCGGTAACCTCTTCAGGAGTTCCTTCAGGAGTTCATTAGGAATTCTTTCAGAGGTTCTCTGAGCTATTTCAACAGGAGTTCGCTTGGGTATTCTTTCAGAAGTCCCTTCAGAGATTCTTTCAGGAGGATTCATAGATGCCTCCTGGAGATCCATCAAGAGTTCCGTTAGAAGTTCTTTCAGGAATTCTAACAAACGGTCCTAGAAATTAGTATAGGAGTTCCTGCAGGGATTTCATCTGAAGTTCATTTGACTTTGTAATGGCTTTTCCAGTCTTGACAAATTTCAAATTCAGCTATTTAATCTTGTCCGACGTTTCGGTTACATTTGGTATCTTCCTCAGGGACTCAATTATTGCCGATTTTTCGTTCATTGTTGTTCTGTCGAACAATGGTTGTCGAACGGATTGAGTTTTCTCTCACAGCAGTTAACGATTTTTGGATTCGACTGCGATAGAATTTAACTTTGAAATGGCTTTTCTAGTCTTGACAAAATTCGAATACAGCTAGGGTAATTGTTCCCATCGTTGTGGTAGTACCTAATGTTGCGGTAATGGCAATTGAGCACTTTTTCGACTGAAATGTAACCAAAAGTTATTTTTAATAGATGTATGATGCCTAAATTATGAGATTGCACCATTTGTTTGCTTAAGATTTGCCCAAAAATCTATCAAATAAAAAATATTTTCCTTAATGTGTTCGCTGCTGTGTTCCTATTGTTGCGGTAGTGTTCCTAATGTTGCGGTATCCCATATGATTTCAATGGGATACCGCAACATTAGGAACAAATACCGCAACATTAGGAACAAATACCGCAACATTAGGAACACAATGTTCTTTCAGATAAAAACGAATAAAATGCTCATAGCAACCTCAAAGTGGCAATATTTCGTTATTTTCCCGTAGATAAAGGATAGATTTTATTATTTTCAATTCAATCCATGTAAAAAGTTTGCTTGGGGCGATAACATTGTGGTTTAAGCATGAACCCAGTGCTTAACTCCTCCATGATCGGGTCAATTACCCTATTTTATAACGTACTTTTAGAAATTCATACAGGAGTTCTTACAGAAATAAGTCCAAGAGTTCCTTCATAGATTCCTCTAGGAGTTACCGGGATTCATGCAAATGTTTCTTCAGAGGTTCCTCCTGAATTTCTTCAGGGATTCCTTCAGAATTTCAGAAATTTCTCCAGGAGTTCCTTCCGAGAGATCCAGGAGTTCCTTCTGAGGAGCATCTAAGGATTCCACTAGAAGTTTGTTCAGGGATTCCCACAGAAATCCATTCAAAAATTAGTATAAGAGTTCCTTTTAAGAATTCTTCATTCTATCCAAAGTTCATTTAGGGATTCATCCATGAGTTCTTCAAGGTATCGCTCTTGAGGTTCTTTCTGAGATTTTCCAGGAGGACTCACGGATGCTCCAGGAGTAAAATCAGAGATTTCTTACAGGAGTTCTTTCAGGGAATCTTGTTAAAGTTCCTTCGGAAATTTCCTTGGGAATATAATCAGGCATATCTCCAGGATATTGTTGTGGCATCTCTTATGGAGTTTCTACAAGAATTCCTCAAGCATTTCCTTCTGGAATTCTTTCGGGAATTCTTTTGGGGACTCCTCCTGACAATCTGTCGGGGACTCCTCCTGGAAATCATGCAGGGATCCCTCTACCCAGAAAGATTCTCTCGGGAGATTCCACTGAAAATTCTTCAAGAATTCCACCTGGAAATCGTTAGAAGATTGCTACCGGAATTCTATCGGGGATTCCCCCAGGCATTCCTCCTGTAATTTCTTTGGGGATTCCTCTTTGACTTCCTTCAGAGGTTCCCCATGGGATTTCTTCGAGCATTCCTCCTGGAATTTATTAGGAGATTCTTCAAAGAAATCATACGGAAATTTCTCCTGGAATTATTTCGAAGATTCCTCTTGGAATTCCTACGGGGATTCTTCCTAGATTTCCTTCAGGGTTTCCTCCTAGACTTCCTTGAAGAATTCCTCTTCATTTTTTTTCAAGGATTCCTCCTGATTCTCCGTCGTGGATTCTTCCTGGACTTCCTTTGGGGATTCCTCCTGGAATTCCTTCGGGAATTCCTTCGAAGATACAACTTAAACTTCCTTCTTGGAATTCTTCCAGGGATTCCTCGTACAATTTCTTCGGGGGTTTCTGCTAGAGTTCCTTCAGGAAATCTTCCTGAAGTTCCTTTGGAGATCTTTTCTGGAATTCCGTCGAGGATTCGTCCTAGACTTACTTCATGGATTCCACCAGAAATTCTTTCAGAGATTTCATTTGATACTCGGTCGTGGATTTCTCCTGGAATTTCTTTGATGATTTCTCTCAGAACTCCTTTGGATTTACTCATGGAAATCCTTCGATAATTTCTCCTAAAATTCATTTGGGATTCCTCCTGGAATTAATTGGGAAGTAAAAAGAAAATCATATTAAGTACTGTTTCTTTGAATTCCACTATCGAGGATATCGGTTTGAAATCCTTTGGAGATTCCTTCTGGAGTTTTTCGGGGATTCCTCATAGAATTCCTCCAGAGAATCCTCCTGGAGTTCCTTCGGAAATTCCTCCTGGACTTTTTTCAGGGATATCTCGTTGAATTCCTCCGGGGATTTCTCCTGGAGTTCCTTCGGAGATTCCTTCTAGAGTTGTTTCTGGGATTTCTCCTGTAATTTCTTTGGCGTTTCCTATTGGAAATCCTTTGGAGCTTTCCCTTCCAATTTCTCAGGAGATTCCTCATGGAATTCCTCCTAGAATTTCTTGGGGGTTTCCTTTTGGAATTCTTTCGGTGAGTCCTCCTAGAATTCCTTCGGGGATTCCTCCTTTCTGAGTTCTTTCGGGAATTCCTCTTGTAATTACTTCGGTCCTATTAGTTTTTCCCCCGGAGTTTATGCAAAGAATCCTCCTGTCGAGCCTCCTGTATATATTTCGTTGGTTTGTCCTCAAAATTCTTTGGGGATTATTTCTTGAATTCTCCTTGAAATTCTCACTAAAATTATTTTAAGAATTTTTGCTGGAATTTCTTTGGTGTCCCGCTTGAATTCCTTTGTGATACGCGCTGGTATTCTTTCGTGATTTTCTCTTGGAATTACTGCGGGAATTCCTTACAGAGTTCTTTCGGGGATTTCTTCAGGGATTCCTCCTCTTGAAACTCGTTCGAGGATTCCTTTGGAGATTCCTCCCGGAATTCCTTAAGGGGGTTCCCCCTGGAATTTCTGCAGGGATTTCTTCTGGAATTCCGTCGGGTATACCTCCTGGACTTCGTTCGGGGATTCCTTCTGGAAATCCTTCGGGGATTTCTCCTGAATTTCCTTCGAGTATTCCTCCTAAAATTCCACCTGGACTTTTTTCAGGGATTCCTCCTGGACTTCAACGAGGATTCCTCCTGATTTTTTTCAGAGATTTCTTCTGGAATTCTTTTGAGGTTTCCTCCTGGAATTCCTTTTGGGGTTTCACTTCAAATTTCTTCGGGGATTCCTCTTAGAATTCCTTCTAGGATTCCTCTTGGAATTCTTTCGGTAATTCCTCCTAGAAATCCCTCAGGAATTTCTCCAGGAATTCCTTCCGAGATTCCTCTTGGATATTTTTTGTTGATTCCTCCTAGAAATCCTTAGGGGATTCTTTCTCGAATTCACTTTGAAATTCCCACTGTAATACTTTCGAGGATTCTTTCTGAAATTACTGTTAAAAAAAATTACTGTTGGGATTTCTTTGGAGATTACTGCTGGAATTTGCTTGGAACTCGTGCTGGAATTCTTTTGTGATTTCCTTGTGCAAATTCTACGGGAATTTCATTTGGTCTTCTTTCAGGGCTCCCTCATGGAATTCCTACGAGCATTCTTCCTGGAACTCCTTCCGGGATTACTCCTAAAATTTCATTGGGGATTCCTTCTGAAATTCCTCCAGGGATTCCTGTTGGAATTCTCTTAAGGAATCCTCTAGGAATTCCTTAAGGAATTCTTCATAAGTTTTTCCAGGGATCTCTCTAAGAGAAATTCTTGAACTACATATGAGTGATTCCAGCAGAAGTTCCTTAAGGGTTTCATACAGCAGTTCTTGCAGGGATTATTCCAGAAGTTTCTTCTTGGATTCCTCCAGGCTCCTTCTGGAATTCTTTTGGAGATTATTCCCGGAAATCCAATGTTCTAAGAAAATAAAACGAAAACTGTAGCAAAAATATATTTTTGCCCTTAATTTGCAATGGAGTAATGCAACATGCACTAATACGGATACGGGTATAGGTCTAATTACTGGCCACAGTCACGGACCCGAACAGGAATAAAAAGGTATTCATTCAAACGTAACGTTATAAGTACACAGGCTCAAATATTTGACAAATGAACTGAAGAAAAAACATCTGTTTGAAACTAATGAAAATTAGATCGAGTCAAACAAGATGTTTGAGCATTGGTTTCTTTTTGGTCAAATACTTCATCCTGTGTACTGATATAATAATAATTCATGTCATCAATGGTTATGAAAAAGCAAAGACTGGACTACAAATTCTACAGCGTAAAGACAACTTCTTCGTTTCGCCAATGCAATGTTGACATTACGGTCAAATTTTGGTCACGCCGATTCACGCCGCCGCCGCCGCCGCCGAAAGCTGCCACCGGCGTGACGCCGATGACGCCGCCGCCGCCGGCCAAAAATGGCCCTCACGCCGCCGCCGAGCAAAATAAAGTCGGCGCACAGGTCTATATCCAATGGGCGTTGATTAGCTTGTCGATAATCAACCTTGATTCTGGAAAACAAGATGTTGTGTTGTGTCCCACTTCGTAAAGCTAATCCAATCATTTTCGTTCTCGCTCCATTCCGAACCGTCTGCCCCGAAATCTAATTGTTGGTTCGGTAAACACAGTTGGCTTTTACGACCTACAATTGCCCCATTAGCTTCTACTGAATAGCGCAAAGTTTAGCACTCAAACCCATCTAAATACAGCTGGCTTTCCCGCTTCTGCACTCGCTTTTACGCTCTTATTTATTGAGAACGTAATAAAGCTAATTGCCTGCAAAGAAAATAGAAACCCCAAAACCATTGCATCAGTTTCACAAGAACCGAACGAAGCCCCGCATAGCCGCGCCGCCGTATTTTGCGCGCAAGTTTCAAGTGAATTCAACGAAGCTGCTGCCTCCATCCGCGCTCGCGCCTCGCCTTTTCCTTCCGTCTGAAACACACCTCGTAAACGCATTCTCTCCATCTCCAACAATCCAGCAGAGCCATGCAGGCAGCGGCAGCGGCAGCGTTTTATTCAATAAAAACGGCATCCGCAAACGCTGAAGCGTGATTTACAGCCCCATAGGAAACATAATTTTTCGCCATCTCTTTTGTGCCATTATAAGCCGTTTATTTCTCCACTACGCACAACCAACTAGGTAGCAGAGCAGCGAGAGACGAACAAGACCATCGACGAAACAGACACCGACGGCAGCTAGAGCATAACATTTTACTCGATTAGCCGCAATAAACCACGTGCTGATGGCGCGGAGCGGAATGGAATGAAATCGCACGCAGCCGGCGAACGGCGAACGGCGAGAGAACCAGTGAGAGAGAGAAGTTCTTTAACAACAAACGATGTACGGGCATTTAAATCTATATTTAGATCCGATGCACAGTGTTCGCGGTCAGAAGAGCGAGGAACGAGAGAGCGCATGCGCTCTCTTGGAAGCGGAATCTCTCGTACATCCATCGCACATCGACGATTCGTTCACCGAGAAAAATTTCTACTCAATGACTGAGTTGGCCTTACTCAGAAATCGAAAAATCCTTTGTTTTCTTACTCAGTTTCGGCTAAAAGTGGGACAACCCATTGGCAATGGGTTGTCCCACTTTTAACGGAAACTGAGTAAGAAAACAAAGGATTTTTCGATTTCTGAGTAAGACCAACTCAGTCACTGAGTAGAAATTTTTCCCTGTGTTGTGACGGGGTTTGATTGAACGAATGAATGGGACAAGACGGAGAGTAGGAAGCCGGGAACCGGTTTGCAGCCATCAGCTGATCGCTAGATTCTCCTGGCCCCGGCAGCCGGCTCACGAATTTTGATACGTAATTCTGACATAGGTTTGAGACTTTGTTTGCGTATGGGTCTGAGCGGCTCGCTCTTCGAAGGGGATGTAGCTCAGTGGTAGAGCGCTCGCTTCGCATGTGAGAAGTCCCGGGTTCAATCCCCGGCATCTCCACTCTGACGATTCTTTTTGCATTGCGAGGTAACGGAAATGTTTTGCAATCCAATTGGACTGATTTGAGCGGAACAGTAGGTAGAGATTTGAGTTGATGGCAATTTCAGGATTCCTGATTGATTCATTAATAGAAATCGCGTCACTTTCAATTAGCTTGTGCCGTTTACCCATTGGGTAGTTGCTATTGAACTTTTGCGTGAAGCTGGTAAAATGTGTAATGTTTACATTCTGTTAGTGACAGTAATAATTTTGCAATCGTTGCGCAACGAGAAGACAAACAATATGTGTGAGTGATCAGTTTGAATCACGACAGGGTGTACAAAATCAATTTGTAGCCTTTTATAGAGATAAGTGACATTTCAACACACGAACACTAGCGCAAATTTTTCCTCACACAAAAGTGCACGCCGATTGAAATGCTATTCAGTTTGCATATGCAAATATTACCCAATCGAATTGGGTAAAACGGGTAAATAATGATAAAATTAACGTCCGGGGCAAGAGTGCAAATATTTTCCTCGCAGTTTCACAACTACATCTACAAAAAAGGCACGCATACATTTGAACGTGATTGCCACTATAGTCTATTTTATGAGGCTAGTCAAACGACAGAACTCCGCGCTCTGATGTTTACGTTTTCAATCATCATCCGGTTGATGATGGTTAATGACTGCGCGCAAGTCAAGCTTAGTTTTTGAAACTGGCTAAAACCGTAATTAGAAATTTTTATTTAATTTTTTTTCGCAAGTTAACGAGTGAATCGCAACGAAAAAAATACCGATTAATTATTGAGTTTTGTATTGCTTTTACGACAGCTTTTGAGCCTATTTTGGCTCAAATTTATCATATCTCCAATTAATTGAACAAGTACCTTTTCAAAAATTACGCGATATTCCAGCAAAACAAACGTGCGTGGAACTCTGTCAGTTGACGCCGCTGCTGCGATCAGCTGTTCTGAAACGTCTCGTAAAATGGCTTATACCCCGGACAGACATGTGAGTGATACGAGTGTGATTCCTGTACAACGGTACGCAGTGTCAAGAAAGTTTTAACAAGACTGACTTGAACTGAGAGAATTTTCAGTATGGCACTCATTTCAAGCACAATTGTACAGTGATTCTTGTATGACATGTCTGACCGGGGTATTACAGGTACTCTTCGATATAACGTACAAAAAAGTTTTCTCTTTGTACGTTATATCGAAGTGTACGTTATATCGAAGCAGAGAAAAATTTAATATTTTTTATGCTAGTATTGATGTATTCGACGTGAAATTAATCCCAAATAATGATTTCGGTGAAATTCACAAAACCAATAATGAAAAACTTGAGTTTTGACGAAAAAATCATTTCGTTTTTTGTGCTTCGATATAACGTACATTTTGCTTCGATATAACGTACACTAATTTTTTCCCCAAATTGCGCTAATTCTGGGTAACAAGACTAATGCTGCAACAAAACATTGATTTGAGTGATTTCGTAGTTTATCTAAGGGTTATTCGTGGGAAAAATAAAAATTTTCAATGTTGTACGTTATATCGAAGCAAAATGTACGTTATATCGGATTCGCTATATCGAGGGTACGTTATATCGAAGAATACCTGTACATATTGAATACTTGCTATTAAACTTTTGGGTAATACTGGTTCAATGTGTAATGTTTACAATGTGTAAATGACAGTATAGTTATTTTGCAATCATTGCGAAGATAGAATCGGAAGAAAGGGAAGAACAGCAAAGGCAATAGATAACTAAATTACAAAAAGTGATGGCCGTCATAGCAAGCAGGGGTATTGAAAAAGGGGAAATAGTGAAAATCATGGAGAAATAGCAGAAAAAAGTGCTGGAAAGCAAAGATAAAAAGTGATTACAGCCGGAGGAGGAGGGAAACACCAGGAAGAGCTTGAACAGAGGACTTCCTGGTGCACAGTGGTCCAAAAAGGGAATTGGTAACGTATTAAAATAGGAAAAAAGTACATAGAATAAATAGAGTAAACTGCACAAGGCGATATAAAGTTAAAAGGCTTAGAGTAGATAATAAGTAGTCGTAAGTTGCAATAATTTCACAAATAGTATCAGCATAGTATGACGAAAGCAGGGAAGGCCGCAAAGACGGCGATAAACCGAAGAGGAGTCAGCAGAACCCCCGAAAACAAACCAGCAACAAAGAAGCTCACTGCGAATCCTACAAAGGAAGGACAAGGGAATCGAACAGAGAAACGGACAAATCAACGAATGGTGGAACTCGGAAGTAGTGTGTATCTCGACTCACTCGAGGCAACGGAACCGGAGCAGAACAACTACGGGCACCCACTCGAAGTAGGCAAGGTATTGACAGGCAAGGGGATACGGAAGATCAAATACATACAACAAATCGGTCACCTTCGAAACAGCAAAAGAAGCCATCCCTGTGGTACTCACCAACCTAACCTGGTAGACGTGGGACTAAAAATCTACGTTCCACACATCGAAAAAGGAATCATAGAACTGGCGGTAGTGGTTCCCCCACGTTACAGCAAAGCCAAAATCTTCGAGAACCTTCAGGTGGCCGAAGAAGTCATCTGCGTAGAGCGTATGAAACGGAAAAAAAACAAGGAGACCTAGTGTACACAAAAATGGCCGAAGACATTCGTTCCGGAGCTGTACATCTTTCCGATGAAGCAGGGAAAAAAATACTAGAGGTTCGGACACAAGACAGGAGCATGCAGAAAAAGCACAAAATGTGCCAATTGCGGAAGCACGCATGACAGCGAGGCACAGAGGTCCAATTCTGTGAAAAGCTGGCAGAAACTCAATTTTTGAACATGTCTTATATGGGATACAGTGCATTGAGCATTCATCCATAATACCAAGAGCACTAACTGGCATTTGAAAAATGTGGAAATATTGATTTTGTATCTTGTTATACCACTGAATAGCTGCTGATGGAAAAAGTGTTTAATTTTTTATAAAAAAACACAAACAAGTTCAACCACTACAAAAGTCTATTGATATAAGTAATACAATTGCTTTCAAAAGTTTATATGTAAGTCCTTGTGTATACCAGACATCTGCAATGGAGTAAGAGATCAAAATAACACTATTGGCTTTAAAATTGACATTACATGTCATTAGTACGAGAAATTCTTACAGTTCGACTTTAAACTGTCTTACAAATCGCTCCCCGCTACTCCCCGCGGGGAGATTCCGTTCAAATGCTCGTTTATGTATGCAGAATCGGTTAGAAAAAAATGCAACTGCCAAGAGCTGGCAAAACAACAGCGCCATGATGATATGTGCATAGTAAAATTGTATGAAAAACATCAATTTTGTTCGGATTTTGGTCAAAGAAACCGACAAAAAATGAAAATGCCTTTAAAATGAAATTGAGCGCTAAATCATGTTCCAATACACTCATATAGTCTAAAACTAGCAGACTACTATGATTTGGCATTTTTTGCCAGGTATTTTCAAATCTGGACCACTGTGCGAGGTGGAATGTGTGGAACCAAACAGATGCCACAACTGTGGGAGAAATCACCGGTCCGATGACCGAAGATGTCCGGAAAGAAAGCAGCAAATGAACGTGAATGAAGCGGTGCAGAAGAGACGGATTATCCAACAGGAGGCGAACGAAATGCTAGCCAGAAAAGACCCAAGACACGATAATCAGTTCGACCTGCTGAGAAGACACGAGGAATTCCCGAAACTGGGCGAATACGATCAGCACGAGACGACCAGCGCTTGGAGAGGAGGATGGAAGCCACACCAAGGAAGAAGTATTAACGGAAAGGAGCCAAAAGACGACACAAAAGCTCGTCAAGCACCAAGTGTGAAACAACGAGCAGAAGGGACGATACATCAAGAGACAGAACAGAGATCCCAAGTAACACAACATGTTATATAAGAGTTGAAAATACAAGTTTCGTACCTATTCTATTGTTTAATTCTTGCATTATTTACGTCGTATGGGATACTTATATATTCAAAACAGCGCAAAAAATGGTGGCTTATAGAACATCTTACAGGTCATATAAGATGTATAGGAATACTCTTATAGTACTAATAATTGATTCCCATCCAGATGTCATGCAATAATCAAGTTATTTGTAAGCAAAAAATACTTGAAAAATACCTAAATAATACAACTATATTCAATGGTTGAAACTTAGCTGCATCTAAGTAATATGACTTGTAAAATACTATTATATAACATAAAACATGCATACATTCAATTCAGGAAATTAGATTATGATACAACTTGCGAGAGCCTTGTTTACAACAAACTATTACTATAAATGTAATCTTATAATGACGATATATGCTAAGCAGCGACTGACAGAAAAAAAAATAAAAGTAACTCCAACAGGTTGGAAAGCTTTTCTCAGGTAATAGGCAAAGACCATAAATGATATTTTCTAAAACAAATAATTGAAAATTTATGAATTGATTTATTTTCAGGAAGGGTAGTGCTATTTTGATTGCGACTCCGGATTTATGGTATAATATTGGATTCTACTCATTCAAAATTCATGCGCCACTAAATTGTATTGAAATATGGAGATTGAATCAATCATATGATGTCGTATTTTTCTCTAAATGTTCTTTTTTTTCCAAATTGCGGTGAGAACAATATGGCAGCTTCTCCATTTGGCTTACAGTGCCGTTCAAAAATGTTGCAATCTATATTTACTTTTTTCAATAACTGAGCTTTTGACTAACTACTGATTATTACTCAAGTAAAATTCGAGTATTTTTAAACTTGGAAAGCTGGTTCCTTAATAATTTCGAACGAGTGAGATAAGCGTAAATTTTGCACAATTTTTTAAATTTGTGTATTAACATATTTGTTCGGCAGTGTAATCGTCATGACGTCTCTTGAATAAGAACAGCTGAGCTCTACAAGTCATGTGCTTCGGTTTGAAACAGAAACACAAAAAGCATTTATAATACGTCAAAATAACATCGTTTCAACATACTCTCACTCTAGCTCTAATATTGTTCCCCAAACATTATAACTACTCCAAAATAACTTATTTATTACTACACTTTTAGTGGGGCTATACCTGTCAAAATGGCAAAATAATTTCAAATAGTAAACAATTGCGCTGCTGATCGTGCGTCGTTTTGTGTTTTCCATGGAATTATTTATATGTGGCCGATGATTTACCCGACCATTTAGTGTTCCAAATGATCCGCGATAGCAGGGAGATTGATGACGTAGTGCATTTGGTGGTTTCGGTGAAATTCATGCCTGCTAGATGTCGAGTTTACGTGCCGGAATTTATGTTGGACTAGCACCGACTGCTGGATTCTGATACATAGGTCGAAATACAAGTTGCGTGGTTCTAATGGTATTCGACAAACCGGTTTTTAGATCAGTAGCCTGGACCTTCGACCCTTTCGGATGTTGACCAGATTACTGTACGCTGCACCTATTTGGCACCACAAATAGGGAATTTGTATCCGGCAAACAATATGTGGGACTGGAAAATCGATGGCAGCCCAACCGCCCGAGCAGTGCTGATTGATTTTGTTTTCGTAAATTCTACAAATATATTAGGTCAATTCCCTTGAACCACTAACTGTCCCCATCAACCAGAGCCTCCCAGGAATGGTTGAAATAAACGCATACACTATTTTCATCTTGTTTCATTTTTAACCTTTAGTTGCCTTCTGTTGTAATGACGTGTTTGCTTTCATCACTGATTGGCTAACTAATGTTTCTGTTCTACAATAGTTCTATAATAAATATTTCATACGTAATCCAAACAATCACACTTTTTGTTGTTGTTTGTTTTCTGTGAGCATAATTACAGCTGGATATTAACACAAGATGTTTTCTGAATCGCTTATAATGCACTTAAAATACATCGTTGGAAATATTGATCTCCAAAGATGTTTTATGTGTTGCTTGGGATAGGTAAACTGACAAGAAAAGGCGAGGATCAATTTGATCGGAAGAATCATAAGGCCGCCGAAAGTAGTGGAAGAAGAATGTCAACAGCAACAAGACGAAACCAGCATGGAAGCGCTGATTATCAAAATCAACGCGGTACTGAAGGAAATTGTCACGGAATTTGAAAAAAATAATAACTGCCAGCGCCAGGGATAGGGTGCGACTCAAAACTCTTTGCGTGCCGCACACACTGCTACGAGACAGCACAACAAACCAGAAGGAGACGAGTATGTGCAATCGGTTGTGTGTTGCTCGCTTACTTTGCCGCGTGCTGGAGCTCTTATATCTCTCACGCTTTGTCGTATGCACTCTCTCGGTGCTTGTCTCCGTGCTTTGCACTTTGCTTGATACTACGCATGACTGGGAAAATTTCGAATCAAACGACCTATCACTTGTCAATCCTGGACAAGTTTAACAATTTTGCCGAGAACACAAACTCTTCAATTAATTCATTAAGTGATTTTTTTCTGTTTGGTGACAAGCACAGTCTTAAGCACCGTGCATTACTCCCTGCGCCGTAGAGCTAGTGCTGCGGTTTGTCTCTCGTACAATTACGAAAGCTCTCACTCATACGTCTCTTGTCTCTCGGCAAAACGGGAGACAAGCACCTAAGATTGTGTGAAGCACACGCTTTTTTCGCACCGCACGGTGCATGCCGCTAATCCCTGACTGAAACAGAGAACCATAGAAAAAAGAAAATAACAACTACAGCAAAAATGAACAATAAGAACATTAAGATACTACAAATCAACATTCAGTCTATCAGACCAACTGACAGAAGAGAAGAAGAAGAAGAAGAGTTATTCCTGAAATCGGAAGACATAAAAATAGACTGCCTCCAAGAAATATAGCTAAAAGAAGAAGAACCATTTAGTATAAGAGGATACACATTGATTACCAAACTAAGAACAGAAGGATACGCAGCAGTAGGGATTTGGATAAAAGACGGACTGCTCAACATCGGACCGTTCCTCCCATTAGAAACAATAGGGGCTGTCCATAAACCATGTGGTCATTTTTTTTGGACTTCTCAAACCCCCCCCCCCCGCGTGGACATTAGTCCATACAAAAATTTTTATTCGTCCATACAAAATTCTCATTGGCCGAACCCCCCCCCCCCCCCTCATGACCACGTGGTTTATGGACAGCCCCATAGCGAGCAAAATCACAAACCTTATCTTGGTGTATGCGCCGCCCGATACATCTTTAACCAAACAGGTAAAAAGAAAACTAACGGAATTCTACGAAGCGGTGGAAACCGGAAGCAAGATGACGATGACAGTGGCCGAGGACTTTAATGCGCACCATGCGATGCGGGACGAAAGTAGGAGAGAACAGGGAAGAGCATGCCGCAAAGAGAAGACCATCGCAACCGCCTTGGAGAGCTCCAAACTCTGTGTCATCAACGACGGAGCAATGACCACCATCCCAAGGATCGACAGGAATGCGTCAGCGATAGACATGTCCCTAGCAACTAAAAGAATAGCAAACAAATCAATCTTGAACAATCAAAATGAGCATTAAGTTAAGGATATCAATAGCAGAAGTAAAGACTCTAAAGTCAACGTCACGAAAGTGATAGAAGAGCTGAATACCGCAAAAAAAACCCTAAAAATTTCAGCAAGCTTTAAAAGAAGCTCAAGCAAATCTGTAAAGGTTGATACGCTGAGAAAAAAGTAAAGATATTTACGAATTACGGGCAAAAATCTACAAAGACACATCTACCAGCCAGCTTTGGAACATTGTAAGAGGAGTAAACGCAGCGCTCACGGGAAGAAAACGGCATCGCAACATATAGTAGAAACACAAACAGCGAGACAATATTTGGGCAGCATCTACGAAGAACCGATCATGACAATAAGACAATAAGTGTATGCACAAGCCCTGTCCCTCCTGTCTGTCTGTCTGTCTGTCTGTCTGTCTGTCTGTCTGTCTGTCTGTCTGTCTGTCTGTCTGTCTGTCTGTCTGTCTGTCTGTCTGTCTGTCTGTCTGTCTGTCTGTCTGTCTGTCTGTCTGTCTGTCTGTCTGTCTGTCTGTCTGTCTGTCTGTCTGTCTGTCTGTCTGTCTGTCTGTCTGTCTGTCTGTCTGTCTGTCTGTCTGTCTGTCTGTCTGTCTGTCTGTCTGTCTGTCTGTCTGTCTGTCTGTCTGTCTGTCTGTCTGTCTGTCTGTCTGTCTGTCTGTCTGTCTGTCTGTCTGTCTGTCTGTCTGTCTGTCTGTCTGTCTGTCTGTCTGTCTGTCTGTCTGTCTGTCTGTCTGTCTGTCTGTCTGTCTGTCTGTCTGTCTGTCTGTCTGTCTGTCTGTCTGTCTGTCTGTCTGTCTGTCTGTCTGTCTGTCTGTCTGTCTGTCTGTCTGTCTGTCTGTCTGTCTGTCTGTCTGTCTGTCTGTCTGTCTGTCTGTCTGTCTGTCTGTCTGTCTGTCTGTCTGTCTGTCTGTCTGTCTGTCTGTCTGTCTGTCTGTCTGTCTGTCTGTCTGTCTGTCTGTCTGTCTGTCTGTCTGTCTGTCTGTCTGTCTGTCTGTCTGTCTGTCTGTCTGTCTGTCTGTCTGTCTGTCTGTCTGTCTGTCTGTCTGTCTGTCTGTCTGTCTGTCTGTCTGTCTGTCTGTCTGTCTGTCTGTCTGTCTGTCTGTCTGTCTGTCTGTCTGTCTGTCTGTCTGTCTGTCTGTCTGTCTGTCTGTCTGTCTGTCTGTCTGTCTGTCTGTCTGTCTGTCTGTCTGTCTGTCTGTCTGTCTGTCTGTCTGTCTGTCTGTCTGTCTGTCTGTCTGTCTGTCTGTCTGTCTGTCTGTCTGTCTGTCTGTCTGTCTGTCTGTCTGTCTGTCTGTCTGTCTGTCTGTCTGTCTGTCTGTCTGTCTGTCTGTCTGTCTGTCTGTCTGTCTGTCTGTCTGTCTGTCTGTCTGTCTGTCTGTCTGTCTGTCTGTCTGTCTGTCTGTCTGTCTGTCTGTCTGTCTGTCTGTCTGTCTGTCTGTCTGTCTGTCTGTCTGTCTGTCTGTCTGTCTGTCTGTCTGTCTGTCTGTCTGTCTGTCTGTCTGTCTGTCTGTCTGTCTGTCTGTCTGTCTGTCTGTCTGTCTGTCTGTCTGTCTGTCTGTCTGTCTGTCTGTCTGTCTGTCTGTCTGTCTGTCTGTCTGTCTGTCTGTCTGTCTGTCTGTCTGTCTGTCTGTCTGTCTGTCTGTCTGTCTGTCTGTCTGTCTGTCTGTCTGTCTGTCTGTCTGTCTGTCTGTCTGTCTGTCTGTCTGTCTGTCTGTCTGTCTGTCTGTCTGTCTGTCTGTCTGTCTGTCTGTCTGTCTGTCTGTCTGTCTGTCTGTCTGTCTGTCTGTCTGTCTGTCTGTCTGTCTGTCTGTCTGTCTGTCTGTCTGTCTGTCTGTCTGTCTGTCTGTCTGTCTGTCTGTCTGTCTGTCTGTCTGTCTGTCTGTCTGTCTGTCTGTCTGTCTGTCTGTCTGTCTGTCTGTCTGTCTGTCTGTCTGTCTGTCTGTCTGTCTGTCTGTCTGTCTGTCTGTCTGTCTGTCTGTCTGTCTGTCTGTCTGTCTGTCTGTCTGTCTGTCTGTCTGTCTGTCTGTCTGTCTGTCTGTCTGTCTGTCTGTCTGTCTGTCTGTCTGTCTGTCTGTCTGTCTGTCTGTCTGTCTGTCTGTCTGTCTGTCTGTCTGTCTGTCTGTCTGTCTGTCTGTCTGTCTGTCTGTCTGTCTGTCTGTCTGTCTGTCTGTCTGTCTGTCTGTCTGTCTGTCTGTCTGTCTGTCTGTCTGTCTGTCTGTCTGTCTGTCTGTCTGTCTGTCTGTCTGTCTGTCTGTCTGTCTGTCTGTCTGTCTGTCTGTCTGTCTGTCTGTCTGTCTGTCTGTCTGTCTGTCTGTCTGTCTGTCTGTCTGTCTGTCTGTCTGTCTGTCTGTCTGTCTGTCTGTCTGTCTGTCTGTCTGTCTGTCTGTCTGTCTGTCTGTCTGTCTGTCTGTCTGTCTGTCTGTCTGTCTGTCTGTCTGTCTGTCTGTCTGTCTGTCTGTCTGTCTGTCTGTCTGTCTGTCTGTCTGTCTGTCTGTCTGTCTGTCTGTCTGTCTGTCTGTCTGTCTGTCTGTCTGTCTGTCTGTCTGTCTGTCTGTCTGTCTGTCTGTCTGTCTGTCTGTCTGTCTGTCTGTCTGTCTGTCTGTCTGTCTGTCTGTCTGTCTGTCTGTCTGTCTGTCTGTCTGTCTGTCTGTCTGTCTGGCTGGCTGGCTTTCTGCTCAATCGTACTTTGAACACATGATTTGATTTGGATTGCGAAGAATTTGACCGACACTTCCAATAAACACCTATGACTAAATCATTAGTTTATCCATCCTATGTACCATCGTGTCACGTAAAAGGTGTGCCGGGAATTGAATTCAGGTTGTGCCCCAAAATAGACGTGGACTTTACGGGAACAGAATTCGAGGGACAATTCTTCAATCTTATTGTTTTAAGGAAATTGTAGTTCTTTTACAATATTTTTACATGACATGGAAGCAAATTAGTAATTGATACCATTTAGATAAAAAAAATCTAGGAGTTATATAAACTCATATACTACAGGTGTGTTACTTGGCAGACATGTCCAAACACTGCACTGCACGAGGAGTCGATGCTCAAACACACTACCGTAGGTGCCAAGCCACCACCTAGCTCTCCGTGTTTCAAAACGAACACACACCGTGTCTGGCTCAACACCGGTGTCGGTGGCGGTGCTCAGGCACTGGGCACGGTGTTTGACGCTTCGGGTAACACGGAGCCCGAGTGTTTCCGATTATGCAAAACACTCGTGCGAGTTCAAGCGCTCGGTGCCGTTCATTCTTCAGCACCAGTTGCAAATGCTGTTGGTCGACGACGAGAGTGAAGTACTTGGCGGCTCCTTTTGTGTCTTTCTCGTCCTTTCTGACTCAGTTGGCTGATGCAGCCAAGCTACCACGCACTGTGGCCGAGCTCACTGCTTTGGTGTTTCATACAATCGGAAACACTCGGCCTCCGTGTCCAACCAAAACTGAAACACGGAGCCGAAACTGAGGCTCGAGTTATAACACCGACACGAGTGTTTCGCCAGTCGCACTGCGTGTTCATCAGTAGAAGCTGAAAGAAGGTGGTGATACGAACACACACGGTGGTGTGTTTACGGGCAAACACGCCACCGGTGCGGCACGGTTTGGTGTTTTGCCCATGTCTGTTACTTGGGCATGACGAGTATATATTGCAATTGAACAGAGTACTAGATTAACTTTTGTAGAAAACGGAATATTGGTGCTGAACTGCAGGCAACTACGGGCACCCCGGCAGGCCTTCTTACCCCACCTTCCCCTATTCATCGAACAAAAGAATGCACCGGCCCCCATCGACAGACGATGGAACTTTTCCTTTTGTGTAACCATTTTTCTTTCATCGAATCAGCATCTTTCCCCTATGGGGCTCTGCAGGCTCTGCTGTACGAGAGAAGCGCAAGCATGAGGCATTCCAGCCTCATTCCAACCAACCGGAGCGAGGAAAAACTTCTCAAAAGCAATTTTTCAAAAACAGTTCAAGCAAGCTTCGGCTTCGCCTTTCGTTCCTGAGAGAAGTAGAAGAAAGACCGAGTGTGCTCTGGTCCATGGTAGAGAGGTGCAATTGTTATTCCGGATATGAAAGGAAGCATTCGCTCGCATTCATCCCATTCCGTGCCGTGCCGCCAGAGGGGGCTGCTATGCTAGTTTTTCTTTCGGAAATTCTTCCGCTTTTGTTCTATCGTAAATAATTCGATCGCATTTTTTATACTTTCCTGGGCACCACTGACTGGCACTGGGCGCCCATCTGTTCCAGCCAGTCGTCGGGAGCTTGATTTCTCGGTAAAATTCGATGACGATGATGAAATGATCATCATGACTAAACGATTTCACCATGATGGAGGAACGTGATTAATTTTCTTTTCTAGGAATTTGGATTTTTGTTTCTTGCCGGATGGTACTTTTTAAATTTTCATATGGAGTTGTGTCTGAGAGGTTCTGTGTAAATGTTAGAAGAGCCACCAAGAGCTTAGGTATTATCTGAAAATTCGTAGTTACTCTCCGTTGCAAACAATTGCCACTCCCTCTGAAATTTCACCAACTTTTCTTTCGAATTGGTTCGGATAAAACTATGGCTACTTTGTATAGTTCAGATAAAGCTGGCTCCGTAAGAGAAATGCCCTACTAAGCACTTCTGCATCCAAGTGAAATTATTAAGCTTTTTTTTTTAATTTTTCACCATTGTTCAGAATACAGAAAGCGCTACACTAACTACAAGAGCAGTGAGCTTAGCCAGCTAATGCAAATTTATTTCGAAAGCGCTCATCCTCCCTAGAGGCAAAGAATTGAAATCGGTTTTTCCGAGAACGTTTCACGCTTACACCGCCACCGGCCGGAAAATGCAAGATGGGGTGAGAAGAGGTCCGGATCCAATCCGGCACGGCACTGCTGATGGTAGCAGCTTTGCTTCTCTCTGAAGCTGACGACGCAAAGGAAAATCTCAGAACGATTGAAAAAGACACCGACGACCGGAATCGTAGGTACGCCCCCAACTGCTCCTGCTCGTCGTCGTCGTCGTCGTCGTTGCTTTAACGTTGATAAATGGACTGAACAAACGGAACGCCAGCAGACAACAGCGCAGCGTGGAGCGAAGTCTGCGCTACTTGGTAATGCAAATTTGATTAGTGTCTGGATGTTGAGCATTGTTCAAGTGTAGGAATTTGTTTTTTTTTCTTCTTGCGATTTAAAGTGATCTGAAGTGGTCGAAAAACAAGCTGTTCGGTCAAGAATGGATTGCTTTTGGGTGAGTGTCTTGATGAACTAAAAGAAAGTTTGCGTTTGCATTGTAGACAAGCTGACATGCTCGAGGTATGACATGCGAGTTTGCCATTTCATATGGTGGTATGGTCTCATGAAGCCGCTGACCAAAAGCACTTGACCAAAACGCATGTTGCGGATATTCCAGAAGGTGGAAGCGTAGAAGATCAATGGAGCACCATCACGAACGTCTTCATCGCCACCGGCGAGAATAATTTGGGTGAACTACGCACCCAGAGAAAGCAGTGGATGACAGATGATACCTGGAGGAAGAAAGAGGAGCGAAGGAACGCCAATGCCGCGATAGAGCGAGCGAAAACACGAGGAGCCAAAGCCGTAGCCCGTTAGCGCTATTTGGCTCTCGAGAAGGAAGTGAAATGCTCATGTAGTCTGGACAAAAGAGCGTGGGCGGACTCCCTAGCCGACGAAGGCGAGAAATCCGCAAACACCGGCGACATCCGTCTCCTCTACGATGTTTCACGTCGCCTTAGTGGGACTAAGATTAATGCTAAGATGCCCGTGAAAGACACGCCTGGACAGTGGTGCCGTGACCAGGATTCACTGGGTTGCCCGTCCCTGACCGATCTACGTAGAAGCCTCAAACAACACCTGCCGGAAGAGGTTCCCTTCTTATTTTATTGGTATTTATCTCTTGTCGCAGTATGTTTGATAAATTCAAGGCCTACAGAGATATCCCAAAATCCGTACCAAATCAGTACCTTTCCATTCTCTGTATCCCCCGTTTATCAGTAATTCCTGGGTCATTTTGACCTTCTCAGCCGAACTGTTTGGAACTTGTCGGAGAAAAGGCGGACGAGAAGCGATTGTAGGCGAAAATTTTTGTCGAAATCCTTAAACGACTGGATCTGTACCTGACCAACTTCGTTCTCGAACAACAGCAAACCGAAGTTCCGTATTGTCGGTTCGATTGGTGAAAGTATCAAGAAAAATACTAGAAATTGAAAGACTCTGCAAAGTTCGTCCAAAAGAACGTAGAGCTACGCGATACAATCGAGGAGAAGCATTTCCATGTAAAAGTTGGATTAGTATTAAAGCTACCAGTACTCACCGATCCCCATGATCAAAACTATCTCTATCTTTGCCAGCTTTAAAGGATGAAGCTGAATCTCAGCGCCACAAGAAGGTCCTCGAACATCTTGGCGAGCCTGTGTACTGATTCTGCTGAATCCTCATCGAATTGCTGAAGGACAAGCTGGATGATTCGTCTCTTACCGCGTGGGAATACTCTGTCGTCACATTAGCTCACCCAACCTATACAACGAACTGGTCGAATTCTTGAAGAAGCGAGCCCGCATACTGGAGACTATTTCAACCAACAGTCCTTAGCACACCCCGTCGAAGTCAAATAACCATACGACCACTTCGAATAAACTCAACTCCTTCCGATTGAGTATATACGCAGACCCTGAAAGATCGTCCAAATCATCCCCAAAACGCCTTGCGTGTGAGAGCAGAGACATTCCATCTTCGACTGCTCCGTGTTAAACGATCTGGACGCAAAGGGCCAATTGATGGTGGTTGTCGACAAAAAGCTGCAGCAATTGCTTCCGCGATGATCATTCTGCCCGCAACTGCCGCTCGAAGTTCAACACTGCTTGCGGCGGCATCGCTTCATGATTTACCATTTGAGGTGGATAAGGCAGGATCCGATGCCGGTTCCGATAATTCTTTTGCTTAGCAATGCAGCGTAGTAACAGTAGTGATCGCTGCAATCTCTATACCCGAGGTCGTTTCAAGGGACAAGTCTTCAAACGCCAGCATGATGTTGACAGCAGTGATGCTGATAGTCGTTGACGTCTTCGGCCAACAGCATATTACCACATAACATAAGTGGAACTCCATGGTCAGAGCGAAGGAAAAAGTTGTATCCTTTTCCAACACGCGAAATTGTTATATTTTTTATAAAAGGCGTCGAGCTGTCATTTATTTTCGTAAACAAAAAACAGCTGATCCAACCAGTATTCCAGTTTTGGCAAAGAATACAGGAACGAAGATTGGCATCTGAGATATGAGCAAAACTGGCTGCTGGAAATCCAGTTATTCATTTTGTCTTAAATTCATTGAAATCTTCGAAATAACACATCCACTTTTCACATATCGATCTCCCTTCATATTTAAGGCTAGAAAACGTATTTGACTTGAGTTTACAAAGTCTCATCATAATGTACAGGGGATAGACAAAATGATCGGGACAGGCAAAATTTTCACTTTTCAAAAAGTGTTTAACTAGCTTTAACTTTTCGAAAAGTGCATCAAATATTCTCAAATTTTTACTGTAAGTTCATCAACTGGATGTGTATCAGTGGTCCAAAATTAGAAAAGATCAGGCCATTCTCCACGAAGTTATAAAGATTCTTGAAAAAGTTAAAATTATCCTATAGCCAACTTTGAGCTGCTATATCTCCGGATTCAATGAACCGATTGAAATGAAATTTTGACCATTTATGACTTATATAATGAGCTATGAAAAACCATTGACTTAACTTAACATTTTTAACACGGAAGAAAATTATAACGATTTGATTATTTTTCTTATAAAACACCAAATTTTCCAAAATATCAACATCGTTTCAAAATTTAAGATGCAAATTATAGTTCATTTAATTTCCCTCTAATTAACTTATATTTAAATTTGTTTTGAAAGAAAGTAACAACATAGCCACCAATAAATTGAAAAAGTTACAGAATGCATATTAAAAATGGACCAATTTACTAAAAAATCGTGAAAAAATTAAAATCGCTATAATTTTGTCTCTTGTTAAAAATTTCAAGTTAAGTCAAATGTTTTCCAGAGTTCATTATATAGGTCATAAATGGTCAAAATTTTATTTCAATCGGTTCATTGAATCCGGAGATATAACAGCTCAAAGTTGGCTATCGGATAATTTTACCTTTTTCAAGAATCTTTATAACTTCGTGGAGAATAGCCCAATTCTTTTCAAATTTGAACCACTGATGCACAACTAGTTGATGCACTCACGGTGAAAATCTGAGAATATTTGATGCACTTTTCGAAAAGTTACAGCCGGTTGAACATTTTTTGAAAAGTGAAAATTTTGCTTGTCCCGATCATTTTGTCTATCCCCTGTATGTCCTTTTTTAGATTTACTCGTGCTGCCAGTCTAGATCTATGAGGTCTTTGTTTTACTTCACAGCAATGAAAAATGGTAACATGCTGAAAAATGGTATGGCAATAATGTTATAACGCATTTGACATTTCGATGCCCTGTATACCAGCGTACGAAATCGGAAAGGCATCAACTTCTTGAGCCAGAGTTCCACTTATGTTAAGTGATATTACCCAGGCGCTGCTGGATGTAAGTTCCCAACCCAACCCATTCAGCGAAACATGGTGCCAATTGCTTAGCCTTCCCTGAAAGGCCATTAACTTCCCTGTTGCTGAAGTTGATGGCACTCATACAAATGCGCAGTGCGAAGTCCGTCCGGAAATTTGCTTCCGCCTGGATAATTTTGCCGAATCGCTGGAATGCCTCGCATTTCGGAAGATGACTTGCGATTGCGATATACACCGTGTCGTTCTCCACCACTCCATGGGGCATTCACTACAGATTTGTTCTTGTCGACCCCGACTGCAACACTCTCAGGAGAACGATCCCGTCTATTGAACCATGGTCCCCTGCTCGTCGAGACCAAGGATGGTAAATGTCGCGGAATTTCATGAAAAAAATGTCATGACATTTTTCTATTTACACCATTTTTGATATAAATTTCTGTTCGTTCGCATCACCAGTCTATAACATTTCCGAATAAGTGCAGTGAAATTAGCCAATAACGAAATGACATTTCCGATCCCTAGTCGAGACGGTTTTCGGCTGGATCATTGCCAGGAAAGTTCAAATATCCACAATAACCAGGCGAGCGGTCCGCTGTAACTTATCATGCGGTGACAACAAACTGCTAGAGCGATTCTGGCGTATCGGGGAGCTGCATGGAACAAATTAATATCTACTATCGAGAAACCAACTTTCCCCACGACTCGAGCGGTTGATCTGTCTTCCGGATTCTAAGAAACCGGCTAAATATTGGAGTATCGGCATCATTCGCCGTCCGCAAACAGAAGTTGTTGGAACAACGACTGTCGAAAGATTAAGGAATTCCTTCACGATCCACTCAAGTCACAATCATTGGCGTAGCTAGGGGGGGTTCCAGGGGTGCCTGGCACCCCCTAGAACAAATTTGGCACCCCCTAGAATTTTTCCTTGATAGTTACCTAAAATTTAAAACTTCACACAATAATTCCAATATTTATTAATGGCACATTCGAATAAAATATAAGCACATCCGTAATTACTTATATACCTATTGTACGTTTTGGCGTTTTGCATATCGGTAAGAACAATCAACAGACTTCTCCATGGATGCCTCCAAAAATACCTCTATCCAATCATAAAATGATTTCTCTAGGCTTCCATTATGGATTCTTCCCGATATTTCTTCAATAAACTTCCCTTAGGATTTTCCAGGCAGTTCGTCCTGATGGGGTTGTACATACTAGAAATTTCTGCAGAGATTGATCCAGCAATTTCTCCTAGGATTTCTTTGGAAATTCTTACTATGATACTCCTCGGAATTATTCTAGGAATTCCTCTAAAGTTTTCTCATGGGATTCCTTGAGGAATTCCTAGTGGGATTATTCTAGACAATCTTCCTGGGATTCTTTCAGAAGTTCCTCAGGTGATTCTTTTTATTTTATTCAGATTTAATTCAGAGATTCTCCCAGAAAATTTTCATGAAATTTCTCCAGCTTTTGTTGGCCTTCTTCCGGGAATTGTGGCTAGGATTCCTCAAGCAGCTCCTGCTGCGAATCTCTTAGAACTCTTCCAAAAACTCTCACTGCGGTACCTTCAGGAATTCTACTAAGGAAGATCTTCCGGCAATTCTTCCGGAAAATCTACCTGGAATTTGTCTAAAAAACCCTTCGGTGATTATTCCAGAGATTTATTCAAGGATTTAACCAGGACTTCCTCTAAAGGTACTTTCAGAAATGCCACAGGGGATTTCTTCAAGAACTTATGTTTGCCTTCCCTCATGAATTCCAGATGGAAATCTTTAAGCAATTCCCATTAGGACTCCTTCAGAATTATATTCAGAAAAATTAGGACTCCTGGCATACTTACTTGTTGCAACACTTTCGGGATATCTGACTGAGATTCCTCCAGAAATTCCCCCTGCGATTCCATCAGGGATTCCTACAGTATACTTCTACCGATTCTTTCAAGGAGTACTGTATGTATTTCTCTAGGCATATATTAGAGGAACTTCTTTTAGGATACGCCCGGCATTCCTGATTCTAGGATTCCTCAAGAAATTACTTCTATGAAACCTCCCGGAATTCTACGAATTCCTTCAGATATTCCTGCTGGGATTCCTCAAACAATTCTTCCTCAAGCGGTTCTTCCAGCTATTCTTCGTCCAGAAATTCTTACTGTGGTACTTCAGAAATTATGCTACGGTTTCTTTTAGAGCTTACTCCTGTCTATTTGCAGGGATCTTTCCAGGCAATCTTCCTGGGATTCTTGCAGAAATCTCTTTTTGTTCCACCAGGGTTTCCTCAAAGGACTCATCCAGGAATTCTTCCAGAGATTTTATCCAAAGATTCCTCCAGAAATTCCTGATGGAATTCCTGCGGAAAATCCATTTGGCCTTCCACCAAGAATACCTCAAACAACTCCTCCTGCGGTTCGTCCAGCAATTCCTTCAGAAATTTTTACTCTGATACGTCTAGAAATTCTTCTAGTGATTCTTACACGAATTTATCCTAGCATTATGGCTGTAATTCTTCCGGGAAATCGTCCTGGGATTTCTTCAGAAAATCCTCCTGCCATTCCTTTAGGGCCTTTCCCATAAATTCTTCCAGAATACCTTTACCGGTCCTTGCAGGGACTTCTCTAGGTATTCCATGAATTTTTCCTTTGGATTCCCTCTTCCCGCATTCCTGATGGGGTTTCCCAATAAATTCTTGTATAGTTTCCTCCTGCAATTCCTCCTAAGATTTCTACAATGATACATCGCAGAATCCTTCTAAGAATACCTTCTGAGATTTTTCCTATGATTTCTTCAGAAGCTCTCCGGTGATTCCTCTAGGATTTTTTATCCGATATAGATTATCCAAGGACTCTCTCATAAATTTCTCATGGGATTCCTCGAGGAACTCCTCTTGGCCTTCCTCCAGAAATTTCAGCTGGATTTCTCAAACTATTCCTGCTGTGGATCTTCCAGCAATTCCTCCTCACACTCCTCCAGAAATTCTTACTGTTATTCTTCTCGGAAGTTTTCAAGGGATTCCTCTAAGAACTTCTCCAGGGATTTTCCAAAAAACTTGCTAGGATTATTCAAGACAATCTTTTTAGGAGCCTTGCAGAAGTACCTTCGATGTTTTCTCCTGGAAATACTATTTTTTCCTGGGATTTCTCCAAATACTTTTTATTTTATTTTTCCAAGGATCCCGCTTGACTTTCATCCAGGAACTCCTCCTGGGTTTACATAAGCGATTCTTGCTGCTTCGAATGTTTCAGGAATGCCTCTTAGGTCTCCTCCAGAGATTCTTACTGTGATACCTCCAGGAATCCCTCTAGGGATTTCTCCTGGCATTCTTGCTAGGATTCTTCTAGGTAGTTTTCCTAGGATACTTTCAAAAATACCTTTGATTCTTCCAGGCATTTTTTCAAAGACTCATCCAGGAATACCTCTAGAATTTTTTCTCATGGATTACTCTAGAAATCCTGGAATTCCTCTTGGCCTTCTTCAAGGAATGTCAGCTGAAGTAATCCTGATACAAATCTCTAGAGGCATCCCTAAACAAATTTCGGGAATAGTAGAAATTTCCAGAGAAATTCTTGAAGGTATTACAAGGGAAATCTCTAGTGAAATCCTATAGAATTGTACGGAAAAAACTTGTAATTAATTAGAAAGCACACAATCTTGCTGATTGACAAATTGGCAGATGATTTTTCGAAAAAAAAAAACGAGTTCTGGTGGGATTCGAACCCACGACTCCGTTTTCCCTAGACCGTAGTGTGGCCAATTCTTTGAGGATTGCTTCGGCATAGTTGTTTTTTTTTTTTTTAATATCTTAGATAGTTTCAATGGAATTTAATCAGCAAATTCTTTGGATATTTTCTTATAATTGCAATGGCTATTCCTCTGAAATTATTTCAGCAATTTCTTCTTCAGTTATTTTACAAATTTCTCGGGCAATTTTGCCATGATTATTTTTGTAATTCTTTATGATTTAATTGTAATTATATTTATTGCTTCCGAGAATTGCTGAATTGGAAATTCACAAATTCTCAACTGGGCTAGCTCAAAGAAAATCCTATGAAACTCACGAAAAACTTCCTGACAATTTCCCAAAGATATTGTTGGAAAAAAACATCAAAATTACCTTGAAACTTTCAAAGTATTTGCCAAAAGAATTCATATTAGAATTACCAGAGGAAATCCTGAAGAAAATATTAAGCCTTTTTAAAGAAATTGACCAAATCCAATCTTAAAATAAACTGCCGACATATATTGTATAAAAATTTCCACAAACATTTCCAAAAAAAATTTCAAAGAAATTCTCAAATAATTTTACGAAGACGTCGAAGGAATTTCTGAAGAAAATTTAGAACGAACTCCAAAAGTAATTTTTGTAGAATCACCGTAACAGAATTTGAAAAAAAAAAACATTTTTTTTCTTATAAATTCCCGAAGGAAATTTCAAATAAATTTCCCAAATCAATTTCCAAAACAATTACTGAAGAAGTTCCCAAAGTAATAATCGAAGCTTCCAAAATTTCCAAAGGAATTGCTGATGAAATTCCCAAATAAATTTTCAATGCAGGTAATATCGAAATTACCAAAGGTATTCCGAAATCATCTACTGTAGGAATTCCTTGCATAGTTTACTGAACAAATCTAGAAAAAAATGTCTGAAGAATTTTCTATAAAATTATAGAAGGAATACAGAATAGCATAGATAATGAAAGTCAAAAAAAAACGGCGAAAATCCAAAAAAAAAGTAGAATGATTTGCCGAAGAATTTCCAGAAAAATTGTAAGGATGTTCCCAAAGTCATTGTCGAATGGATTACCAAAGGCTTCACTAAAATAATTCTCACAGGAATTGCCTGAAAAGTAATTTAGAGAATTTTAAAAATCAAATATCTATAGAATTGTTGACATTAACAAAACAATGCTTGAAGACTACTAAAAAATTGGCGAAGGAACTCCCGCGAAAATATTTCAAAGGATTTGCCAATGAAATAAAAAGCCAAATAAACTCCTAATGAAATTGCCGATGAAATTTTCAAAGGATGTGTGAAAGGTACCTATTTAGTATCAAATTCCCAACATACTACCGAAATAAATTCTTAAAGAAAGATCCAAAGATATTACTTAAGAAATTTGTCAAATCCAAAGAATTACTGGCAAATTTACAAAAAAGGTATTAATTGAAATAAATTGCAAAACAATTCCCAAATAAGTCACCGGGAATATTCCCTGTGGAATTACCGAAAGAATGTTTTGCCGAAAACATGAATTTCTTGTATTACACGTACAAACCAGGCTCGATTATCCGAAATATAATTTCCCTGTAGAAGTATTCTCATGTACACGTGGTAGTGTTCAACTAATAAAACAAAAACACTGTCGCCATTAATTTTGTGGTAAAACCAAAAATACAAATATGTATCCTGATTTTGCATTTTTAAGTATTTATAACTTTTACAATTGTTATTGAAAACTATTTTAATAAGAGTTGTTATCATGCAATAAAACAAAGAGGATGTCACGATGAACACAAGTTACACGCAATTTTGTGTATATTTTATAGTGTTTAATCCACTCAACAAAGGTGTTGTCGCGATGATTGTTATGTTCAAAGTGAAAATACAAATTCCATGTATTATACGCAATCAATTTATCAAGTTTTCGTACCTCCTCGGCAAGTAAAGTGTTAAATAAGTACAACGTATCGAATTTTCCAAAAAAGCTACTTTCTAAAATATAGTGCGTTTAAATTTGTGGGCTCATTTTTCCCGCGACTGAGAAATTGAGGGTGGATCGGTATTTCCTTTAACAAAAAAAAAACAACCTGGAAGCCACTGAAACTGGCACCCCCTAGGCACCCCCTAGAAAAAAAATCCTAGATACGCCAATGGTCACAATGGAGTGTCAATAGCCTAGGTTTTGATTATACATGAGCTATATTTATTTAATTCTACTCAAAGGCAGAATACCTTGAAAATGAATCTTGCCCGACCAAAAACCTGCGCTGTCGACACTCATCGTTTGTGACTTATGTGCTGCTTGGGAATGCCCTTCGTCACATGGCTGCTGTTCGAGAAACTGAAGAAGACGATGCAAAGACAACCTCTACAACGAAGATGCGCGTGATCTTCGATGGGTCGACCATGACCAGCTCAGGGCACTCGCTCAACCAACGATTAGCTGCTCGTGGGACCCGTGGTTCAGGACGATGTCCTATTACGAATTGTGTTGCCCAAGCAACACACAAGTCATATAAGAGTCACGGCAGTGCAGATTTTGGTCGTATAGTAGTTTATTTGACGTTATTCTAGCGTTATGCGTCAAATTACCCAAGCAACACACATGTTATATAAGAGTTACGACAGCGCAGGTTATGGTTGTACAGAAGTTAATTTGACGTAATTCTAGCAATATGTTGGAATAACGTCAAATCAACTTCTATACAACCATAACCTGCGCTGTCCTAACTCTTATATAACATGTGTGTTGCTTGGGTAATTGCTATACAACCAAAACTTGTACTGCCGTAACTCTTATATGACATGCGAGTTACTTGGGTGGGGGTCAGGGGGTTGTCCAGGTCTTCATTGCCAGTTGTGCAAACAATTCTTCGTATGTTGTTCCACAACCGGCATCGCATTGCTCTTCGAAACTACCAGGTTGTAAAGACCGCCTCATCTGACAGCCATTGTGCTACAGAGTTATTGTGCTCAATAGAACATTACTTGGCAGTCAATCTCACCTCTGCACTCTTGTCGACCAGTTGACAAACCGATATCAAATTCGCGTCGAATTCTGGAATACGAGACACATCCAACAATGTGATTACCGCGACTCGGACATCAAACGGTCACCCAATCCGATGTCGAAAGGCGACAAGAGAAGGATACCGTTGGAAAAATGAAGGAGAAAGAAATAGTGGCGGCAGCAGAAAGGCCCAGGCGATACCAGAAGAAGAAAAAAGTTCGGTAGGATTAGATAGCATGGTACGGCGACCCTGAGGCAGTGGAAGAAGGGGATGTCACCAGTGCTGAGCAGAAATCACTCCAGTAATTGCAACATAGAGCTAAGAAGCATGCTAAGTCAAAGTGAGAATGACAACGTTATGCTATGAAGAAGAAGTAGTAGTTATAAAGAATCTACTTATCCTATTGTTTTTCCAGGTACACATTCATGGTTACGGTTCTTCTTTCATCGAGGTGAACGGTGGAAGGTGCTACTATTGTTTTGTGTTCCAGCAAATTTCCGTCCTGGTTCTTGCACCACAGGCGTAGTCTTGTGCCGGACAATTGGATAAAATCTACGCATACCATTTCGATCCTTGCTTTTTCCTGTGCTTCAGTTACCCTTTTCTTTCTGCAGTGGAATCGTTTCTTCTCTGCTCTTGCCACCCTGTTTATCTCTGTAGAGCCGGGTACCGGCCACTAGCACCCAACTTCTGGGTACGGCGTTGTTCTCAGCCGTCACTTTTGGGCACTCATCGTCTGCATCCTTTTCAGTACACACCGTTCACCTACACAGCACCCGTGCACCGATCTAAAAGGGGTGGTTGCTTTTGCGATATCGATAAATACACAAGTTTACAAAATAAAACGAAAGTCGTGAACTTCTGTCAACGACCAAAATTTTTGAAGCACAATTTAGTGCTGGTTTCGAAACCGACCTTCGAAAAATTTTAAGTAGAACAGTTTTTGAGTTTTAGCTCTATATCGAATTTCGCAACTTTTCTAAATATGTAATTTACTAAAATTGAAATATATTGCGTTTTGTTCAACCAATTTTAAATCTTTTCCATAAATTAAAAGCTGAATACAATACCATTCGATCATCTGAATACAGGTTTTGCGTCAGATTGATGAAATTCAAGATATTGGCGAGTTTTAGGGATGATCTTCTTAAATTTTAGCAAAATTCCCAAAAATTTTGGAAAAAATGTATTTTTTTCAATAAGAAAAAACCAACATAAAAATTCTTTCTCGACGTTTATTTGACATATCATATGTAGGCGAGTTACAGTAAAAATTTCAGCTTAATCGGAGGATTGATTACGGAGAATGAGATGTTTGAAGTGAGCGACTTTGCTTAAAAATAGAACAAAAATCGATTTCAAATCATCAGCCTTGTATGGGAAGTCGAAAAAATTTCCCCTCTACTGTAATTTTTTTCCTTTGCGTTTTCGAACTCAGGGCATGATTCTACACCAAAAATGATCATCAGCTTACCGAGTTCAAAAATGCTGTAAACTAGTGATATATTTTCCTTTTGAAATGACATTACGAAGGTAGGGTCTGGACTATTTTAACAGGAGTATCTATTTTGGGCACTTCATGTTTTAACTCAGTCCTCCTCTCCTCTTCTTGGCGTAACGTCCTCACTGGGACAAAGCCTGCTTCACAGCTTAGTGTTCTATGAGCACTTCCACACAGTTATTAACTGAGAGCTTCCTCTGCCAATGACCATTTTGCATGTGTATATCGTGTGGCAGGCACGAAGATACTCTATGCCCAAGGAAGTCAAGGAAATATCCTTTACGAAAAGATCCTGGACCGACCGGGAATCGAACCCGTCACCCTCAGCATGGTCATGCTGAATACCCGTGCGTTTACCACCTCGGCTATATGGGCACATTTTAACTCAGTCATTGCTGTTGAAATACGACTGTAAGGTTGACTCTATTCGTCAACGGCAACGCACTCTTGGGATTTAAAATAACGAATTGTTTTATTCACCCGACGTTTTTACCCGAGGATAGTGTCTGCCTTAGGGGAAAAATAAATACAGGAAGTTGTTGGTTCTGTGTCACGTTTTTAGTTCAATTGGTTCATTTTGCATGAAAATCTGAAATTTTTTACTTTTTTCAATTCTGTAAGTAATAACTCATGCGGTCTTAGATGATATGAACGAAAATAATTATTGTTTGTTGTGATTCCTATTCCTTCTTCAGGGAGTAAAACAACCAATGAGGAATGGAATAAGACCTTCTTCGATTCAGTAAGCAGCCCATTAAGACCATCGCATTTCCCGACGGATCCGGCTTGGGTGGATAAAGAAATGGCTACAATGTGGTACGGAAGAGGGATGCGGTTTTATGGGTATTATTTCTTAGTCTGTCATCGCTCGAGCTTCACCGGTCGACGTCGCGTCGTCGTTATGCCGCTGCCGGACAGGGCGAGTAATCTGGGGAATGTCCGTCCGATTTAGTTTTAATGGGATTTTGTGCTCTTTGTTTTCGATTTCGATCTAATCCCCCAGCTTTCGATGATGGTGGAAACCCGAATATGGCTTAGAACGAAGAAATAAAAATACATAAACGTGATGGTCCGAAGCCGATTGAAGTATGTAGTATTCTGTTGACAACTCGATGGTGGAATTTCAGGCTTAAATCTGTCTTGCTTTTTGAATGAAAAAAAATCTAGGTGGTACAAAACTACAGTACAGAACGGATCTTTTAAACCTCGATTTCTGGTCAGTCCTGGGACATTGAGTATCGCCGTATCGTCGCTGTCATACGATATATGTATGAACTAATGCATGAATGGTTAATTGACAAATAAAAGACTTTCTCACAGAGAGAACGAAACTGCAGAAAAAAAAAACAAAAATAGAAGGTAAATGGGAATTTACAATATTTTTTTTTCAATAATTTCAGCATAAACTAAAACGCATATTGCCATTCGCTACTTTTCAAACTGAAACGAGATACGTACTGGGTTCAATGCTGGAAAAATAGCACCGGAAAGCAAATATCATGTTGTACGTACAAAACGTGCCATTTAAATATATGGAGTTTATAGATATGAAACCATAATACGATGTCCATGCATCGTTTCGCTGTGACCATCAGACCAGCTCTTGGTGGCATTTGCCATTGTCAGAAACACGACAACGACCACGCTGACGACGCTGACGACGCTGACGATGATGATTATTACGGGGCTGCGCATATAAAATGTGCTATTTGATTAGACAGTGAAAATCTACACTAGGGGTTTCGAGTTTTCTGAATTCACAACTTTTGTGGCACGTCCGCTTGTATGAAATTCAAACCTCGGGCACACGAAGCCGTCTTTCATGTATGCTAATGGAGATACACAATATTTTTGTTATTGCTTTCATGTGTATATTTTTTTTTTTTGCGAAATGCTAAAAACGGTACAACATACTCCGCCGCAGGGACAGGCAGAGACACAACCCGCAATCAACTTTGCTTATGGCGGGACCACACCAAAAAGTCGTAAAACTTCACAGACCGACGACGACGAGAAACGGCGACAAAGCTGATGGGAATGGTAGACAGCTCGTCAGACGGGGCGACGGTTCAGTTAGATGCGTAAGTTTGCCATTTAATTAGATATAAAAGTTCCAACCGGGACTGCGTGTGTCGTGCGTATCTCGTGTGGGACATTTATTGCCAAGATAGGGGGATGCCGGAAATGGGTGGAAAATATCGAAAATATGGAGTCAAGTGGGACGAAAGTTTCTTTTGATGTGTTGGAGATGCGATCAATCTTGTCCCGGTGGTAGATTGGATCTTATACATGTTAGAAGTTTCATTGACGGAAATTGTTAAATTTTATCATTACTTTGGTGTATTTGCACCATTGGCGACATTTCATCGATACTCATTGGTGATGATCACCGGTGGTCATAATTGAGTAGTGATTGCTAAGAGCATGATCCTGATTATTTTGGGTGGTGGATACGATTAGGATAGCGTAATTCAGATCAGTTGTTAGCACAAAAGTACAGCAACGATCAATTTTTGCAGATATGTACATGCAAAATAGTACAGTCACGGTGGTATTAGTCCAAGAACTGAGTTTGCTACAAGAAACTTTTATCGAGATATCCTTGTGAACTTGATGTTTGTTACTTTCCGTAAAATTGAAGCAGCAAACTCGCGTGTCATTCCTCGAGCATGTGCTATAAATTGATGTATCACTTGGAAATCTACGATGAATTTCCTGTCTGTTAATCGGTGTATCCATCCCCAACGGATGCTTTCAAACTAGTAATCGTATATTGCACTTTAAAAGACATCCCGCTCAGTATGGGTAGTAATTCTATCGCTCGTTACATCATCTGGGACAGCTCAGACATTAGCTTGAGAGGCTCCATAGTGTGATTCAGTTTGTTCAATAATTTTCCAATGATAGAATGCTACGTCATTGGTTGATCAACTTCACCCACAATTGAAAGTTTACAAATTTGGGCATTTCAGTATTTTCTACAAAATGTAGCAGTAGCTTGTAAGAATTTTGTTTACGAAGCTAAATATAGGTGAACTCAGTACATGTTTTGATAATATGCGTTTGGAATCATATGCATTGTATCTGATTTTTTGTTTGAAAAGAATAGAAGAAAAGTGATCAACATCTCCCCAGATTACGAAACAATACAAAAGCAATATTGTAGGAAAGCCTGGAAAAGGTAGGTTCATAGAAGCTCTTCAAAGAATCCCAGCAGAAATTTCTAAATTTCTTTCTAATTTTTCTTGTTTTCTTGTTGGGGACCCGCGATGTCACATATATGGGATGTATTTTCGACTTTCTTCGCTCTGCTGGTATAAAAGTTTAATTCGCTTGTGTTTTCTTCTCCAGTTTTTTTCTCTGTTTTGCCTCTTTGTGTTACCAAGCTACTCCTGGCCATCCGGAAGACCAAGCCCCACAACAAGTTGGTACCAACACCACAAGGCACCGAATACGCTAGCAAGATGCGATTCACCCCCGGATGAGCTGCAGTGAAACCTTTGGCAAATCCTTACCCTGTCCATCCCTCAAAATGTGACCTTCTAACCTCGAGCTGCCACAAGTACTCTGGCTTCCACCCATTACTAACAGATATCATGAAAAAGTTATTACTCTGTATAATGTATACTATTAAGTACAAAAAAAGATCTTCGGCTCCGCAAAGCGTTATACGCGATTGAGCCCCAAATAAATAAACTTGATAAAAAAAAGTCTCCCATTAAGCCAACTCGGACACATAAAACGTCCATAGATCCGTGGAAGCCCTCCAAAAGCGTCTGAGACCTGCTGAAGCGCTCCTTGGACCTCCTCAAGCGCCCCTGAGACCCCCTGGAACCCCATGGAACCAGCTGAGACTATCTTAAACACAATTCCGTACACAAGGGGCGGGAGGGTTTCTGGTAGCTTAACCCCCTCCATGACCGACGCTTTATACACTAGGCACCCTTCTGCCTTTTGCCGAAATTGGGAAAAACCCCTCCCTTGGCACCACTTCTGTGCATGGGCCTGCTTAAACATCCTTGAGACTTCCTGGTACCCCTTGGAATCCCCCTGAGGCCCTCTGAATCCTGGGATCCCTTCTGGGAAACGCTCCTGATACCTCTTCGAATCCCCGTAAAACCCATTGGGTCTCCCTGACACGTCCCTAAGATTTCTAGAACGCTCCTAAGGCCCACAAGAACCTACACTAAAACCCCTGAATCAGGGCCCTGAGATGCTCCTGAAACCCTTAGGATGCCCTGAAACGCTCCTGACATCCATAAAATGCCCCTGAGACTCCCTGGTATCAATCGGAGAACTCTCTGAAACGCCTTAAAGCACTCCTGTTTCCCAAGGACATCCCCTGATACCCCTGAGTGCCTAAAACGACCCCGAGAACACCTGGTACCTTCCTGAGATGACCTGAAACACTAATGAAAGCCTCTGAGTCCCCTTAAGACGCCCCTGAGACATCCAGCACCTCTAGAGACTGTGTACGCTGTGTACGACAAGCGAGGGTTTTTTTTATAGTGTTGTACTTTTTAGAACGCCGCGCGTCCTGCCATTGAGACCTCCTCCAGATAACCCACTGAACCACCCTGGAGTTCCCTGAAATGCCCCTGATACCCCCTAAATTACCCCCTTCGGCCACGTGGAACTCCCCTGAGACTCCTTGAGACGCCTCTGAAATCCTCTGAAACGCCCTGGAAACCTCCAGGAACCTTCTGAAGCCCCTGAGATCTCATGATACCCTAATGAAACTCCCTGGGACATCCTGCACTCCCATGAAATACCTCGAAATCTCTTAAACTAACCTAAAACGCCCTTGAGATCCCCTGAAACTTCTTTGAGACTTCCAGGTATTCTCTGAAACCTGCTGTGATCGCGAGGGAAATCCTCATCAAACTAAAACTTTGGCAGATGAACACAGCAGCAGTAGTGCACTTTCACTTTAATCGGCGTAGAGGCTTCCAATCATCAACCTGTAACACCGTTCAACAGTAAATTTTGTTATGGGATGAAAAAAAATAACAGGGGTTTGGGACCCTGGAAGTGCCATAGTGAAAGAATTTTTGAAAAATATTGGACCGGGCCTTCACAGTTCAAAACCGAAGTTTGTATGGAGGACTTGAGGTGTTCAATTGATATGTGCATTAGAACGCGCTGTGCATATATTTAGGCATTAGACAATAACGAAACTAACTCAAATACCAGAAACGCCTAAAAATATGCACGGCCCGTACTAATGCACATATCAATTGAACACCCCAAGTTCTCCATACAAACTTCGGTTTTGAACTGTGAAGGCCCGGGCCAATATTTTTCAAAAATTCTTTTACTATGACACTTCTTGGGTACCAAACCCCTGTTATTTTTTTATCATCCTATAACACCAAATTTTGTAAAATTTTGTAGAGCAATGTTATTGATTTTCGATATAGACTCGTCTATCCCGTTCCAAACAAATTCTATTGCATACATTTTCTAAAACCGGAAAACTCGTAGGGTCCGTTCCATAAAGTCCGCCGTACAGTCAGTATACCCAAAATATTCTTCAGAAATCCCAACAATTCCAAACTTTCATGGTTCATTCGAAGAAAAAGATCAAGATAAGTGTTGTGTGCTTAGCTCTGCCGTGTGCAGCATAGTTGTCCCATAAGGATAAGGAACTTGTAAGGACCAGAGCTGTGTTAGACGCTCCTTCCTGGTTCGTCGACTCAGAATAGTGGCCCAACAAATTGTCTTATTCAGTTCAATAATGTTACTGATGTCGATTGTTCACGGTTTCCATTTTCCTCGTCTGACATGACAATTACAACCCGTAAAAATAGCCCTCGGTAAAATTTGAAGTGGAGGGGGTTAAGCACCATCAAATGTCAATCCCCTGAACCATCCAATCGCCTGGGAATCGATCGATACCTGCCAAGTTTTTTTTTTGTTCACGTTCAACCAACACACAAAGACTTGTCGTCATGTTGTGGACCGATTTTTCGCCATCTCTCATCCTCGTGGGGCTGAATGCAGCTTGTCGGGTTTATTTTAGCCTCTACTGCCGAAAATCACAGAAACCCAAATCGATTTGAAGCGGTCGGTGGTTATCGGTTTTTTATAGCTGCCCGTAAAATTTCTGTTTGTGCCGGGCTGCTGCCACCACCCATGCCATTCGATTTGTCTCGAAAGGCCATCCGACCGAGTGCATATACGATTTGCTGCGGTTCGAACGATTTAGAATATTTGATGAGTGACATAAAATTTCAAACATGCACTCGCATTTAGCCAGTGTGTGCAGTGCAGTCGGTCGTTTGCTGACTCGATCGATGTCACTCTGGTTGATGCACGCTGGCAGACTGAATGATGCAGATGATTGAGATTCCGTGTTTTCGTGCCGTTGTTGAAACGTTTATTGATGTCGTGTACGCTTGGTCTGTCTGGGGATGATTGTATCCGTTAGTTCCTTTATTTTCACTAGGATTCGTAAAATGTTTCATGTTTTGCTAACCACAATAAGATAAAACTGTTAGAAGTCGATCACACACATACACAAATTTCCTGTGTACGCCTCGATCAAGGAATACAATCACATCAAAACTGATTGGTGATTTAGTTTGATAGAGTAGAGTTTCCGAGCATTCTAACACAAAAATTTTCTCTCAAGTAGGGATAGCTTGTTCCCCAGTCAACCAGTCATCGTATAAGATGCTGTATAAGATGATAAAGTGGAGGCGATATGCGTACATTTTACATGCGCCTAAATGGAGGCATGCACGCATATGGCCTCCACTTTATCATCTTATACAACATCTTATACGATGACTGGTTGTCTGGGTCATATTTTTGCTGCTTATTGCTATACAACAGTTAGCGAACAGCTGCACGTTGCACATAGAAAGAAAGTAAATTTCTTGGAATAGCTTTGGGTACTTTTCAAGCTATGGAACTGTGTGTATATACTATTCTTCTTTAATCTTGTATTTAAAAACCCAGATTAATCCACCTAGTGGTGATAGTGCCTTTCTCGTCGAATAAATACTCATGATCTTTCCGTCAACGTTAGCAAAAATGTCCCTGAGTCCTTTAAAAGCAACAATTTTAACAAAGCCACCATCGATTTAGGAAACTTATTGGTGGCACATATTTCGATGTTATGTTCAATAGCAAAACAGAGTTGCAAAATGCATTGGGATCATTATGACCCCATCCTATTCACAACGACAGCGGCGTGAGCGTCAGCTAATGCATAAAGAAGGTTAACTTTATTTATAACCACAGATCACTTTGTGATCTTCAACAAAGTTTTTTTTAGCACACTTTTAGGCTATATTTTATGTATTTTCATTGGTAACAAGAATCATGTGAAATTTGACCTCCTTACGAGAAAAATGCAGAACATGGAAATTTTCCATTCAAATTTCAATCGCTATGAGAAGAGCGAGGGCTCAACCAGCCGCACCCAAATTGTGAGCTGTAATTTTAGAAGCAAAAGGAGATTGAAAATTGAAAACAAAAACTTTATTCGGTGTTGACGCGATCAAATTAATTTTTTTCCATAAAACGTTGATCCATCCTACTATATGTTTACACCACAAGAATCTGAAATGGTGTGATTTGATGAGATCGCTTTGGTCACGATTTTGTTCTCTTGCATATATGAAGACTTTCACCATTTCTTCACTTATAATCTTACCCAACGTTTATTACTATGACGTTTATTTTGTTCACTTTTATAATTCCGATATTTGATGTGCAGCTTGCACGGGTATTGTTCAATTTTACGTTTGACCACTTCCGGCGGGACCGATTCCGGTCTCAAACATGGTCTGAGACTATGTTCTTGTCAACTGTTCATCGGGTTACCTAAAAAACGGAATATTAATGTGATGTGAGGCTATTTACTTGCGAGCCGTTCGGCAAATTTTTGAAAAAGCCACGATTTTATGTATCGCATGCATGATTTTGGTTCACTTTTATTTAATTACTTCCAATGGAATAACCGCAACCGATTCCGAAATACTATTAGTAGTTCTAGATGTGGCCTAAGACTATTTTCTTGTTGACCGTTATTCAGATTATCAAAAACGCTGCTCTAGTTTGGTTTCCCTCTATATTTACCCCTTCTGGCGGGTTACTCGTCTCATCACCAGTTCTGGAACACTACCGGTTCTCCTAAATATGGTCTGTGATTATTTGCTGGCTAATTGTTTATCATGTTACTGAAGAAGTCAATGATATGTCGCATGTATTGGCTCTCCTTTACATTTGACCATTTCTGGTGGGACACCCGGAATCGGTTCCGTAACACACTGATATGGCTTGCGTCTATTTTTTTGCAATTGTTCATCATGTTACCTAAAAAACCACGATACCTCAATGTGTGGGTTTGGTTTGAGTGTCTTTCCTTGCTAAGTTTATCAAGCTATCAAAAAAGCCGCGCTTTACTGTTTCGCATGCATGGCTTTGGTTCAATTTTATATTTAGCCGCTTTTGAAGGGAAACTTGGAACTAGTTTCGGCACTACTGTCAGTCCCTAATGTGGTCTTAGCCTACTTCCTTGATTAGCGGTCATCAAGTTGTTGGAAAAGTCGTGATGATGATGTGCCGCATGCATAAGTTTTGTTCACTTTTATATACGGCCACTTCCGGCGGGACACCCGGAACCGGTTTGGAAACACTACCGGTCCAGATTTGGTCTGAGTCTTTTTATGCCAACCTTTCATTATCATAAAAGCCACGCTTTGATATGTCGCATGCATGGATTTGGTTTACTTTTATATTTGGCCACTTCCAGCGGGACATCCGAAACCGGTTCCGGAACACTACCGGTTCAGATATGGTCTGAGACCCTTTTCTTGTCAGCTTTCATTAGGTTATTAAAAAAGCCCCGCTAAGATATGTTGCATGCATGGATTAGATTTTTATATTTGGCTATTTCCGGCGGGACACCAGGAACCGGTTCCGGAACACTACCGGTTCAGATATGGTCTGAGATTGTTTTCTTGCTAACTGTTAATCAGGTAATCAAAAATGCCGCAGTTTGATGTGTCGCATGTATGTGTTTGTTGCATTGTTATGTATGCCCCGATCCGAACCATTTTCAATAGGAAAGAATGGGACCAGATTCCGCGTCGAATGAACCGTCGGTCATTAAAATCGGTTGAGGTTTACTGCCAAAAAGTGATGTGAGTTTTTTGTACACACACATACAGACACACACACACACACACACACACACACACACACACACACACACACACACACACACACACACACACACACACACACACACACACACACACACACACACACACACACACACACACACACACACACACACACACACACACACACACACACACACACACACACACACACACACACACGCACACACACACAGACATCACCTCAATTCGTCGAGCTGAGTCGATTGGTATATGTTATTCGACCCTCCGGGCCTTCTATCAAAAAGTCCATTTTGGAGTGAACATATGAGGAATTCCACGGAGTCATGTCAGTCGATCCTGAGCGACCATTTCAAAAATATCTGAAACTTTGCACAGTTTTTCAATTTCATATAAATCGCCATTTTTTGATATTAAACCTTCATATTCACTCACGACTAACTTTTCAAAAGGGTGTATGCGAAAATAGTTCTAAAATATTCTAAAAGCTGTACAGCAAAAACGGATTGTTCGATTGTTATAAATTTTTCAGCAAAGTTAGATAACTAAATGATGATTCCTTAGAAAATATACACTGTAAAAAATTTCTTTTTCTACTTTAAAAAAATATGATATTTGTCACAAAAACTCAAATATCTCAAAACCCTATCTTTTTACCAACTTCAATTTTTTAGGGGAAATGGCCCATTATATCAGCTATCTACCATAAAATTTTGGTGATGGTAAACTGATAAACAAAAAAGTTATGACATTTCAAACATTTCACAATTTTTACATTTAGTAACAAAAAAAAATTTTTTTCTGTGTAAATTATTTCGAGAATTATATTTTGATGCTGATTTTATTGTAAAGGCTACCGCCTGAATTAAACAAGTTGTTTTCATGATACTTTAGTTTGATTATTCGTAATTACTATAGTATCTATTTGAAACTTAGACGCGATCCAGTGTTGTGATCAAAAATATTGAGATTGTCATACTTTTTATTGTACGTGACTGGTGAAAAAATCCCTTGATAGTGTTGAAAAGCTGTTGATTATAAGAAAAATGGAATTGAATTTATTTTTAAGACAAAAGCTGTTTAATAAAAGTTTTTTATACGCGTATACGTCTAGTTTATCCGCAAAAAAAATCCCTCTTACACACTTATTTCTGAATTGCCTGTTCGGTACTTTTTTGACGAGATTATAACAGCAGTACGATCTCGGTAGTTTCGGTAATCGATTTTACTGAGGCTCAGTAAAACAACTGTCAAAATCGTATGGAAAAGGTAAACAATGCATTTTTGCTGAACGAGTTCGGTGCTCAGCAGTTTTAATCTCGTCAAAAAATTACCGAACTCGGTAATCAAAATTAAGTGTGTAGAGAACAGACTTTATGATCGGAAGAATGCGAGTAACTTCAACAACAACAAATGCATAAGAGGTACATACCACAGACAAACAGACGAAACGCCTAGAACAATTTTAGTGAAAATTCATCGCCCAGTTCACACTATCACCACCTGGTGGAAATGTTTCACGAAACACTGCGTTGTGCAATATCGTCATCAGAAGGCGCTAGTGTGAAACGTCAAACGCAAAGAAAAACGATGGGCGCTCTTCTTGTTATGAAAGCCACAACCAAGATTCAAAATGATCGTTGAAGGCGTGGTCAATGAAAATTTCGCCAGTGTTACGTTTGTTTGTCTGTATACATACCTGACAATGCTCACGAAAAAAACAAAAAAATACTACCGCTATGAATATTAAAAATTGTATAGTATTTTTTTTTCTTCAGCCACCAACACCAAACAAGTAAGTTGAAATTAATAAGTGATTTTGTTTATTATAATCTAACGAACAAGATGAACAGTCGCTTTCTCAAAGGTCTTCAACTCAACGCTCTCTTGTAGACCGTTTGATGAAAAAAAATGTTCAAAAGAGTTACGAAATCTCACCGAAAGCACCATAGATAAACTGAAAGAGACTGGTTATGCCCAAATGTCCACATTGTGTACAAAATTACGCATTTGCACGTCCTGCCGTCTAAAATTTGACAAACGAGCCATCTGTATATCATCGGTAAAGCAGGGCGCAGGAAGTTCGAAAACGACAACAACTAAGAAATTGCCATCAGCGACATCTGTTTAAACAATTTAATTACGCCCCTTTTCAAAAATGCCCTGTAATATTCTTCAACATCTATACCCATTTCAATATTTTTAACGTTGCAAAACACGCTTTCAACATTCATCTTGAAGAAGAGGGAAAACACTTGTCCTCAAATGTAACAGCAAATTAATAAATAAACGACTAATGCGCGGAGGGCGTGATAAAATCGGAACATTACGGTACATAGTATATTATATGTATATATAATATATAATAAAAACAACTTGTTTTACTCACGCAAGGCCATTAACAATAAAATCAGCATCAAACTTCAATTTCCGGCCGAAATAATTTACACCAAAAAAAATTATTACTAAATGTGAAAATTGTGAAATGTTTGAATTGTCATAATTTTTTTGTTTATTTTCATGGTAGATTGCTAATACAATGGACCGTTTTCTCTAAAAAATTACGTTGGTAAAAAGATAGGGTTTTGAGATATTTGAGTTTTTGTGACAAAAATGATATTTTTTAATGTTAAAAAAGATTTTTTTCACAGTGTATATTTTCTTAGGAATCGCCATTTAGTAATCTAACTTTGCTGAACAATAAAATCAGCATCAAATCGCGATTCCCGGCCGAAATAATTTACACAGAAAAATTTTTTTTACTAAATGTAAAAATTGTGAAATTTTTGAAATGTTATAACTTTTTTGTTTATTAGTTTACCATCACCAAATTTTTATGGTAGATTGCTAATACAATGGACCGTTTTCCCTAAAAAATTCAAGTTGGTAAAAAGATAGGGTTTTGAGATATTTGAGTTTTTGTGACAAAAATGATGTTTTTCAATGATAAAATAGATTTTTTTTCACAGTGTATATTTTCTTAGAAATCACCATTTAGCTATCTAACTTTGCTGAAAAATTCATAACAATCGAACAATCCGTTTTTGCTGTGCATATTTTTGAATATTTTTGAACCATTTTCACATACACCCTTTTGAAAAGTTAGTCGTGGCTCTAAATAAAAATTTGATATCGAAAAATGGCGATTTAGATGGAACTGAAAAACTGTGCAAAGTTTCAGTTCAATAGAAAATCATGAATTAAAAATTTTCCTTAATTTTGATGCTGTTGCTTGGAATCGCTCATATAGCCTTTCCAGTACACTTAGTGTACGAGAAAGGCAAAAAACATCCCTGAAACAACTTTCTGTAAAATTTTCAACCCACACTCCAACAGTTCATAGCACGCCCACCCATCCACGATACGATGTTCCTTGCTTGTGCGAAAACTTTTGCCCAACTTCCCGAGTCCCAGGCCATAACTCATCGAAACGCGGCAATTTCGTTTGCCCTTTTACCATTTGCTGATTGCATCAGATTTATAGACCTTCCACCACGGCCGCCGCCACGGTCGGCACACCTTTTCTTCTTTGCTCCCCCAGTAGGTACACTTATCTTCTAAAGGAAGGGCGAAAGGTGAATCCTAGCTCGCACATAAATCCAAGTAGCGATTTTTTACGATTATTACCAATTTCAACCAAACCGAACGAAGCGCGCACTAGAGCGGGGTGATAAGGAAGCGTAGCTTGTGTGTCTGCCTGCCTATGCCCAGCGTCGAAGCGAGTTTGCAACGATGAAACGCGCGTTTCGCTTCGCTATCTATATGGAACTTCGCTTTCGTGAAATTCTTCTCTAAATTACGGACTTCTGGGCTCGCCTCTTTCATCGTCGGCGGCGTCATCGCCGCCGCCACTGATCACGTATCGAGGCCTGGTAAGTCATTTCCTGCTGCACGAATGAATAGATGAATGATCTAACCGCACCGACAATAACGACCAAAACCAATCTCCGGAGGCCAGAAAGCGTAGCGCAGCGGAAGCGGAAGGAGTTTGGGATAATCAGAATGTGCGCAAACGTGGAGTTTGTGATTTCGATCTGGCGGCGTCACAATCGATTTTCAATCAAATATAGTTTATTCTTTCTGCTAACACTAAATGTGCGCTATTGATTCTACCGACAGCGCGATGAGAGTATGATCAGGAATCACCAACACTGCGCGGCTAGAAAGTCTTGAAGCTGAAAATCAGCAAGGCAACTGGAACGGATAAGATCCCTTCCGAGCTAAGTAACTGAGACGAAACATTGGACGAAATGTCGGAATTGGCCCAGGAGGTCTCAAAGAAGTTTCAGGGAATTTCAAGTGTTGAACGTTGTAATCGGTACCATTTTTGAATCTACGTTAAATAAACACATAAATGAACCTGAATCTCGTTCTCCATTTTCCATTTCTTATTCTTCATTTCTCATTACTCACTTCTGATTCTACACCATTTCACATACCTCCAAGATTTATACTTCTCGCACGAGACTGATTCATTTTAAGTGCTTTTCCTTTCCAATGCTCATTCCTACTTGCATCTCACTCACTATTCATTCGTCATTCTTCACTGCTCACACTGCATTCCTCATTTTTCACTCCTCACTTCATCACACTCCTTTCATTTCACCTTTGACTTCTCATTTTTCACTGTTCACTCCTCATTACTCAGTCCTCACTGCACAATTCTCACTTTTCACTGCTCACTCCTCCCCCACACTACAGGTCGGAATCTATTATCTGTTGTCGCGCTTTGATTTTTTTCATAAATACACCTTTTTTTACAGAATGAGAAAATCTGCTGATCAGATTGCCAAGAAGTGATTCCTCGTGTTCTGCGGGTTTCGACCCACTAAAAACTGATTTTCTCTCTTCCTTACTTTTTCGGTACGTCTGTTAGGGATGACTTCAAAAAGGGGATTTGTATATGAATACACTCTAATAGTATGCGTTCCACCAGCTACCGCCTTTTGTCCTCTCTCCCCTGGAAGCTTGGGTCTTAGTTAGTACTTTAGACTACCCGTTGGACTCAAGCTCCCGAATGGGGAGGGAGGGGCCAACTCAACTTGCTGCTGGTCAGCCATCCATTTTCTCTGTAGTTGAAGTACGATTTGAGAGACCGTGGAAGTAACGGAAGCCCACTTGTCCACCCTCGTACACATCCTTTCAACAATGTTGTCCGGAGTGATATCTCTACCGCATGTCTCCTGCAGATTCGATCTTTGCTCCACGAAGCGTGGGCATTCAAAGAGCACATGCTCTGCGGCCTCGTCGCAGTCTGCGACATGCGGGGAAGCCTGCATGTCCGAATCTGTGCAGACACTTTAGGGGGCCACCCATGGCCTGACAGAAATTGTGTCAAGTGAAAGTTCACCTCGCCATGGGGCCTGCTTGTCCATTTAAACACGCTCAGTATGAGCCTGTATGTCCATCTACCCTTGCTAGAGGAATCCCATTCCCTCTGTCACTTCATCATATACGATGTTCTGGCGTTCCATTTCGCGCTTCTTATGCCGCGTGGCTCGAAGCACTCTTCGTTCTCTGCCACCACTAGTGCTATGGGCACTATCATCTATCGACTCGCTTGTATACCGCGAGGGCCATCGGCAAAGTCGACCTGCTTTACGTCCGGTGGAAGTTCGAGCCTCAATACGTCAACATACGCCGCGTACCATACACAGCAAATAATTTTGTAATATCCAGGCGCGTAATTACTGGTGATGTATTCATTTTCGAACGTAATTTCACTCGGTTACATCGTTTTCCAACAATTATCACGCTCACCATGCACACCTTGGTTGGCACCGGAAAGTATCAACAAACCCATTCCAGCAGATACCTAGAAGCAGTGTCATATTAATCACCATCCTTCTAACTCGGTGAAATAGCCGAGAGGTAAGGGATATGCCTCACAATCAACGGATCTGTATACGAATCCATGCCAATAGTTTATTTATTTTATTAATATATGATTCAACTATAGGTCCGGTTCTAGCGATTGCTAGACCTACTTTCAAGCTGCGGCGGCTAATTTGTTGCATGAAAACGATGTAATTGTTTACATCACTTTTACGACGCAACTGATGTGCAGTGAAAATGATGTGATATCACAAGAATTTTTTAGCTGTGTAGTACCGGGCCCAGGATAGAGCCCTGAGGTACCCCTGCGGCGTTGTTGTTGCTCCTCGTGCCTTCCTCGGTGTCATAGATTAGCACCCTATTCTGGAAGTAGCTCTCCAGTATCCGGCATAGGCAAACCAGGGCTCCTAGATGGTGTATGGCGCACTCGATGGCGGTCTAGCTGACGCTGCTGAACGCATTCCTTACGTCCAGTGTGACGACCGCGCAAAAGCAGATTCCCGTACGCAGGATGAGCAGAGTTCTGCGATTTTTGGACACCACACACACTAAGATGAGCTCGGCAAATGCCGGCACCGCCGTGACTCAGCAAATATCTCTACTGAATCTCGGTAAAAAATAACGTTTGTTAGCTGAATTTCGGCAAAACATTTCCTGAATCTCAGCAAACAAACAACACAACTGCTGAGATCTCGTTGAAATACAAGTTTGCTGAGCGCTCGGCGGTGCCAATCTCGGTAAAAAGCAAGAAAAAATGCCAAGATTCAGCGAAATTAAGTGTGCATGTATACTGGTTTGCGTCCATGTCTGGGCAGCTATCGCCTTGGCATTGCGGCGTTACTTGCACTAGATCATCACTGGTGCTGGATCGATCGTCGGTGTTACCCTCCATGAGCAAGCGCTCCACAAATGTCGGCTTATCGAAGCGCGAGGTCAGTCATCTCCGATTGGAGACGTTATGTCAAGAAGAAAAAGAGCTATTCCAAGATTTATTTGTATTACTGCATCTTCCATAGAGTTCAGCACTTTGCTTCCAGTCTTTTCTGCTACTCTTAATAATGTTGCATAATCAACGATGTCTTCTGCATTTTTGGCATTGTTCTGCATTTTTCATATATTCTGTGTTCTACGAACTGTCTTGAACTCATTCCTTAAAATCTACAGCGCTAACAAAAACAAGTTTCCTTATAAGCAGTATCATTATACAACCCACTGAAATCGGAGAAACTCTTTTGAGAGCCTTTCTGAGGTACTGTTGAGATATGCCAGGGCTACCAAACTTCACCAGATCTAAGAAACTTAAATCTACGCTTGTTATAATGTTCTTTCCCGCTAGAGACTACAATCATTTATTTACACGCGACTAAACTATAGCTATCCAATTCAGCGGTGAGTGTTTTTGCAGCTGGTTATGCAGTGACAGAATGCAATTTATTAAGATGTGTGTATGAGGTACGTGGAACGGAATCGACGGAACGAATGGTTCGACGAAGAGTGCAGAACGGTTTTGGAGGAGAAGAACGCAGCGAGGGCGGTAATGCTGCAGCAAGGGACTCGACAGAACGTGGAACGTTATAAACAGAAGCGGAAACAGCAGACCCGCCTCTTTCGGGAGAAAAAGCGCCGCCTGGAAGAAGCGGAGTGTGAAGAAATGGAACTGCTGTGCCGTTCCCAAGAAACACGGAAGTTCTATCAGAAGCTCAACGCATCCCGCAACGGCTTCGTGCCGCGAGCCGAAATATGCAGGGATAAAGACGGAGGCCTCTTGACGGACGGACGTGAGGTGATCGAAAGATGGAAGCAGCACTTCGATCAGCACCTGAACGGCGTGGAGAACGTAGGCACGGGAGCCCACGGCAACGGAGGAAACGACGATGCCAGTGCAGCGGAGGACGGAAATGAACCAACTCTCATGCTGAGGGAAGTTAAGGATGCCATTCACCAGCTCAAAACCAACAAAGCAGCTGGTAAGGATGGTATCGCAGCTGAACTCATCAAGATGGGCCCAGAAAAGTTGCCCGAGTAGGTGGAAAAATCTGATGAATAGCATTTTTATTGATTGAATTACTGAAGAGCAAAAACTGATATTGGTTTGATTGATATAAGAGGTAAAAGAACAGAGATAATAGCAAAATCTAATATGGTGAACTACTCAATAATAGCTCGTTGAGATATTACAAGATCAAAACAATAGCAGACAAGATTTGTCACTTTTTTCTAGAAAAAAAATGGCAGCATCCAGCATCGAACCTACGACCATAGGATTCACAGGCGGCGATGCTTACCACTCAACTGTGGCTCGCTGTTATAAATGACATGGGAATAATAGCATGCGGTTCTTCGTATCCACAGCTCAGAAAGGGGCACATTGCATTTCACTAACATTGAGCCATCTCTATGGGTGTATGTGTTCCATTTCGCGCAGAAGAGCTAAACTTGCTCTTATGTAGAAATTTTCAGCTATTTCGACAAGAACAACAACTGATATCATATCACTTTGAGCTATTCGTGAGATATTCACTAGATTTTTGAATAACTCATCAAAATCACATCGAGCTATGACAGCAAAAAGTGTTCGGTTTGAGATATGATTTAGATATTCTCGTCTACCCGGGTGGCCACCTGTCTGCATCGGCTGATAGTCAGGATCTGGGAAACCGAACAACTACCGGAGGAGTGGGAGGAAGGGGTAATCTGCCCCATTCACAAGAAAGGCGACCATTTGAAATGTGAGAACTTCAGGGCGATCACTATTTTGAATGCTGCCTACAAAGTGCTATCCCAGATCATCTTCCGTCGTCTGTCACCTAAAACAAATGAGTTCGTGGGAAGTTATCAAGCCGGCTTCATCGACGGCCGGTCGACAACGGACCAGATCTTCACCGTACGGCAAATCCTCCAGAAATACAGTGAATACCAGGTCCCAACGCACCACCTGTTCATCGACTTCAAAGCGGCATACGATAGTATCGACCGCGCAGAGCTATGGAGAATCATGGACGAAAACGGCTTTCCTGGGAAGCTGACTAGACTGATTAAAGCAACGATGGACGGTGTGCAAAACTGCGTAAGGGTTTCGGGTGAACTATCCAGTTCATTCGTATCTCGCCGGGGACTGCGACAAGGTGACGGACTCTCATGTCTACTCTTCAACATCGCGCTGGAAGGTGTTATGCGACGAGCCGGGCTCAACAGCCGGGGAACGATTTTCACAAAATCCGGTCAATTTGTGTGCTTTGCGGACGACAAGGACATTATCGCTAGAACATTTGGAACGGTGGCAGAACTGTACACCCGCCTGAAACGCGAAGCAGCTAAGGTCGGACTGGTGGTGAATGCCTCAAAAACAAAGTACATGCTGGTAGGCGGAACCGAAAACGACCGGATCCGTCTGGGTAGTAATGTTACGATAGACGGGGATACTTTCGAGGTGGTGGAGGAATTCGTCTACCTCGGATCCTTACTGACGGCTGACAACAACGTGAGCCGAGAAATTCGGAGGCGCATCATCAGCGGAAGTCGGGCCTACTACGGGCTCCAGAAGAAACTGCGGTCGAAAAAGATTCACCCACGCACCAAATGCACCATGTACAAAACGCTGATAAGACCGGTGATCCTCTACGGGCACGAGACATGGACCATGCTCGAGGAGGACCTACCTACAAGCACTCGGAGTTTTCGAGCGACGCGTGGTAAGAACGATCTTCGGCGGTGTGCAGGAGAACGGTGTGTGGCGGAGAAGGATGAACCACGAGCTCGCTGCACTTTACGGCGAACCCAGCATCCAGAAGGTGGCCAAAGCCGGAAGGATACGTTGGGCAGGGCATGTTGCAAGAATGCTGGACAACAACCCTGCAAAGCTGGCGTTTGCAACGGATCCGGTTGGCACAAGAAGGCGTGGAATGCAGAGAGCACGATGGGCGGACCAGGTGGAGCGTGACTTGGCGAGCATTGGGCGCGACCGAGGATGGAGAGCGGCAGCCACAAACCGAGTATTGTGGCGTACTATTGTTGATTATGTCTTGTCTTAATGATGTTGAACAAATAAATGTATGTAATGTATGAGCAAAATCTCAATATCGTTACGTGGAAAAATGCTATCAAATACAAAGTGTAGATTCGGTAAAGTTCTGCTATGGACACACTGAAATTGGAAGTGCATACTTCCACAGCTACTAACTGAGAGCTATCTTTGCTAATTAACCATTTTTTTACATTCGTGTTTTGTTGAGGAGGCTTAAAAGCACGTTTGCTTCGTAGGTATATGGTCGATGATTCAGATAAACATCCGGAGAAATCCTGTTCGAAAACTAATTAAAGCTGTACCGTGACAAAGTCAACAACCAGCTGACAATTCGTCAATTACGCATCGCTACATCGTGTAGATAATGTCACACTTGCGGCTCATTGCCTGCGGGGTCCCACGTCTGTCTGATTTGGTACGATAGATATACCTCCATACGTGTATAGAAACTGCCTGCCTATGTCTATTTACAACATCCCCATTCTTGTGAGCTCCTATCAGCCAAACAATCGTACTCATACCGAGAGCTGAACCGGACAGACAACAGCCTGCGGAAATTATTGTTAACAACAATGTGCTACATGACTCCGACCAACGACCCTTTCCTCCTATTGCCGCCTCGTATTTGAGCCGAAAAGCAAGAGATAGCCATAAGGTTCGACGGTCGGAGTTGTGCTCCAGCCAGAGAGGTAGGTAGATGACGACAACAACGTGTCCTCCGGTCGTCATCGTCGGTGTCGGTCATCAACAAGGCTGCCGCTCTACCGGCATGCAGCAGCGAGAACGTCGACGACGACGGATTCCAGATAAGCGATAAAGATAGTAGCTAGGCGGCTCTAGCTACTGCCTGCCACAGCGGCGGCGGAGATAGTTTCACTGCTATCCGCCTTCCACGAACTAGATGATGGCCGTGTGGTTTAGCCGCCTAAGCTGTGCGGATATGTCTTTCCTCGCTCGATATGGCTGACTCTATTTCGACCCGTGCCGACGATGATGATTATGATGCGATGACGGAACTTTGATGCGGTGCCCTCTGGCCATTATCCGTAACAACAACAGCAACAACAACATCGGTGGCCGTTGTTGTTGTTCGTTGGGGTAGAGTGAACCAGATATTTTTTTGATAATTGTGTAGCGAGTCAATGCTGTTTGCCGGAGTTCTTTTTGTCATACCCACCTATTACATATCGGACGCTTTCATGAGTCCATCCTATCAACCGAGGTTCACTTGCGTGACGATGCTTGCTGCACTGAATACAAAAACAATGTTCCTTATATCGAATTGCTTTTTCCGAGCGTCTATTTATTGAGAAAGCCAAATATAATAATAGAAATCAGTGCTTAATATTGAATAGGAATTTTCCACCAGAGTCCAATCGGAGACATCTAGCTATGTAGTATACACAATAAGTCGGCGAAGTCAGAGTGGACTACGAGATTTTTTGGCCAGGTAAAGATAAGCGAATCCATTCGATAACTCTGAACTTTTCGACGTTTCTTTGATGCAGATGGGTCATAACATAAAAGAACTACAGATTTTCAGGATATAATGCGCCTGATTGGATATCTAAAGTGCTTGCAGGACATTTCCTCAAAGTTATTGAAAAACAGATGGTCCGGTCTGACTTAACGCCGGCCAATCATCAGTTTATTTTTGTTCTACACACCTCCAAAGATCAACCTATGCCCCTCGATTAACAGCTCCAGGGATCAGGTATACATTTAATTTCTGGAGGATTTGCCTTACGGCGAAGATCTGGTCCATTGTCGACCGGCAGTCGATGAAGCCAGTTCGATAACTTCCCACGAAATCACTCGTATTAGGTGACTTGCGGCGGTAGATCATCTGGGATAGCACTTTATAGGCGGCATTTAAAATGGTTATCGCTCTGCAATTCTTACATGGTGACCTTTCTCATAAATGAGGCAGATTATCCCTTTCTTCCATTCCTTCGGTAGCTGTTCGGTTTCTCAGATATTGACAATCAATCCGCCAACTTTTCTTGACCCATCTTGATGAGTTCAATGCGATACCATCCTTACAAGGTGCTTCGCAGCAATACCAACGGAACACGCAATACCTTCTTGGTGGTTCCGGAGAGACGTAGGGTTTGGCGACCATAGGAATGTGTTTTAGTGGGTCGAGGAGAGAGTAGTCCTGGCTTCTACTGGCGTTGTAGAAGACGGCCTCAATCCCACACTAACCTAACCTTCCTGCTAGGGTGTCTGATGAGCAGATTTATCCCCCTATGGTTTAGAAGGAAAAAAAAGGTGCTTCGTTGGTTTTGAGCTGGTGAATGTCATAATTAACTTTCCTCAGCTCAGGGAGTTTGGATTATTTCTGTGCTCTGCTGCACTGGTGCTGTTGTTTCCTCCGTTGCCTTAATCGTCTGTGCCTACATTCGCTACGCCATTGAGTGTCTATTAAATTGCTGCTTAGACCTTTCAATCAACTCACGTCCGATCGTCAGTAGGCTTCCATCTTCATTCCTTCTCACGACTTACAGCCGATGCAGGATGCGTTGAGCTTGTGGTAGAACTTCCTTGTATCTTGAGATCGATACAACAATCGGTCCACGTTTTACCTTACTGTACTCAAGCATTCCTCTAGAGGGGCCACATCAAGCTCATCTGGAAACTCTGCCTCGATACTCTGGGCGTATGCTGGCTGAATATCCGGTTGCATATGTTGCTGCAAGTTGTACCAAGGTAGTCACCGATACCGTACATTGTTAATCAAAGGTTTTGGGCGCAGTTCAACCATCAGCAGGACACTGAATTTTCCAATTTCCCTGGCAGCGGTCGTACTTCTGTTTTTTTCTGCACGTAGAATACGTGCCATCATCTGTGTTTCCGGAGTGAGGGTTGTGTGCGTTGATTATGCAGAAGTATTAGAATCGGCCCTTGATTCTCAACCTGCACATTCTATCGGGTTCAGGGTCATTTGTCCGAACGCCATTTGGCCGAATGCCGTTTGGCCGAACGCCATTTGGCCGAAAGGGTCATTTGGCCGAATGCCGTTTGGCCGAAAAATGAATGATGAAATCAAGTGACCATACCACTGTTCCCCGTCCCAGTATACCTCGAAAGAACAGCCTATGATTCAAAGAAGGAAAAATCTTCGATGATATATTGAAAGTTTCAACGCCAACTAATCCCTGAATATTAAAACTAGAAAGAATAGCCTATGATAAAAAGAAGGAAATACTTCTGATAATCATATTGGCAGTTAGAATGTCAAAAACTTCCTCTGAATTCTTTTGATCATGATTCGGCCAAGCGGCATTCGGCCAAACGACCCTTTCGGCCAGATGGAATTCGGCCAAATGGCGTTCGGCCAAACGGCATTCGGCCAAATGGCCGGACACCATTCTATCGTTGATCGGCCGTCAACCAATCACGCGGCTCTGCATGTCATCCATCACGATGAAAGCTATTCCCAGCTCGCTTATACGTGTATATGCCGCAGCTCTGATAGATGGTATGTTTACTTCTTAACGTTCGCAACAAGGGTTCTGTCCAACACACATCATAAGCGCTGCATGACGCTGAACCCTAAGAAAGACCCTTCAATGGATCGGTGAATATGCGGGCGCTCCCGATGAAGTTGAGAGATCGACAGCTCTACTCACTGAGAATCCAATCGCAAGTCCAGTTTCGTCGCGTGAGTCGTTGCAATACATTTTGCTACTGGCTCGCAAGGCCGGACACCAACGCCTTACTTTAAAGAGCATTATAGTGCACAATTGAGCTCAGAGTCCTTCCCTCGGACATCGATCAGCCGCCCTAATATAGGGAACAGACGCTGTTATAAACTACTCATCCTGAAGAATAGACACTCAGGTTTGCAGAAGCAAATCATCCCTTCCCTGTCAGCTTACGTCCAAAGTTCCCACCGGGGTTGATAACCCGTTCTTCCCTTAGGTTGCTCGCAGTCCGGCCTTGTGATCAACATGGAAGCTGAATTCCGCAATATCTAGCCTTTACCGTGCCAATCTACCTCGCTCCATACATTCGCCGGTGTTGTTTGCTTGGAATGGAAACTGCTCAAGTGTTCAATTCCGGATCATAACACAGGCTGCGACACCTCTGCGACGACATTGAACGGTGTAAAAATGATTGTCGAGGAGTTCGCTGGGCTATCTCTGAACGCTTTCAAAAATTGTCAATGCAGAAGTCTGAAACGGATGCTGGTTTCACAATTCCATCGTTCATTGTATGGCTAAAACTAACTGATGCAGTGCTGTCATGGTAAAATCAGAGCTGGTTATACTCAAGGTTCCCTAATTTTGGCGTCCCTATGCTGATACGCCTTCTTGAAGATGGCTCCAGTATTTGCGTCTATGAACATTTTAAAATGATTTTTTCTATAGGAATATATTCTGGATAATAATGCTTTAAATCAAATGGTTGCCGTGGAAGATTCATACATTCATTACTCGGAGAAATACATTGATGAAATTCTGGAGGAATACCTAAAGGAACCGCTGGAGCAATTTTTGGAAGAATCTTTGTAGGCATTTCTAAAAAAATCAATGATTTTTTTTTGATGGAATCATTGCTAAAATTTCCGAATTAGTTCTTGAATACTAAAGAAGTCTTCAAAGATATTTCCGAAGGAAATTTCAGCACCAATCAAGCTAGTGAAACCTATAGAAATACATAAATTTCTAAAGAATTTTCTAGATTAAATACTGAAAGAATTTCTGTGAAAACCTTTGGAAGATTTTTTTAATGGAATCTGGAATATCTTTGGAATACAAGACAATCATTGAATAAATCAAGGAAGGATTTGGACATACATACATTTATTTGTTCAACATCATTAAGACAAGACATAATCAACAATAGTACGCCACAATACTCGGTTTGTGGCTGCCGCTCTCCATCCTAGGTCTCGCCCAATGCTCGCCAAGCCACGCTCCACCTGGTCCGCCCATCGTGCCTCTGCGCTCCACGCCTTCTTGTGCCAACCGGATAAGTTGCAAACACCAGCTTTGCAGGGTTGTTGTCCGGCATTCTTGCAACATGCCCTGCCCACCGTATCCTTCCGACTTTGGCCACCTTCTGGATGCTGGGTTCGCCGTAAAGTTCAGCGAGCCCGTGGTTCATCCTTCTCCGCCACACACCGTTCTCCTGCACACCGCCGAAAATCGTTCTTAGCACGCGTCACACTCGAAAACTCCGAGTGCTTGTAGGTAGGTCCTCCTCGAGCATGGTCCATGTCTCGTGCCCGTAGAGGATCACCGGTCTCATTAGCGTTTTGTACATGGTGCATTTGGTGCGTGGGTGAATCTTTTTCGACCGCAGTTTCTTCTGGAGCCCGTAGTAGGCCCGACTTCCGCTGATGATGCGCCTTCGAAATTCACGACTCACGCTGTTGTCAGCCGTCAGTAAGGATCCGAGGTAGATGAATTCCTCCACCACCTCGGCGGTATCCCCGTCTATCGTAACATTACTACCCAGACGGATCCGGTCGTGTTCGGTTCCGCCTACCAGCATGTACTTTGTTTTTGAGGCATTCACCACCAGTCCGACCTTTGCTGCTTCGCGTTTCAAGCGTTTGTACAGCTCTGCCACCGTTCCAAATGTTCTGGCAATAATGTCCATGTCGTCCATGTCGGATTGCGCGAAAATCGTTCCCCGGCTGTTGAGCCGGGCTCGTCGCATCACACCTTCCAGAGCGATGTTGAAGAGTAGGCATGAGAGTCCATCACCCTTACGCAGTTTTGCAAACCGTCCATCGTATCCAAAAATAAAAAAATGGAATGGCACAAGCCTACACGAAAAGAGCTTTTCGTTTGACATTTGCGCCAGGAAAGCTCCGACGCCATTCAGTTGATGCGGCGCCAGCGTTTGATTGTATTGATGAAGGCACGCATGAAACGTGCGCCTTCAATCAAATGCTGCATGTGTCATTAAGCAGCGTCGTGAACCAACGACACCGATGACGGGTAAGACGAATGTATGAATGGCATGGATGCAAGAGTATGTGTGATAGAAAGCGTCGCGGTTGGAAAAAGATCTGTCGGAGCATGATCTTTAGTTTAGCAACGACTTTTGAAGCGGATGGATACCCTTTGTATTCGTTCGTAAATTTTGCGAAAAATCATAGTCCAAGTGACGGTTACCACAATTACCTCTTCCTTATACTCATCCGGCAGCTGTTTGTTTCCCAGATCCTGACTATCAGCCGATACGGACAGGTGGCCAACTTTTCTGGGCCCATCTTGATGAGTTCAGCTGCGATACCATCCTTACCAGCTGCTTTGTTGGTTTTTAGCTGGTGAATGGCATCCATAACTTCCCTCAGCGTGGGAGTTCGTTCATTTCCGTCCTCCGCTGCTCTGGCGTCGTCGTTTCCTCCGTTGCCGTTGGCTCCCGTGCCTACATTCTCCACGCCGTTCAGGTGCTGATCGAAGTGCTGCTTCCACCTTTCGATCACCTCTCGTCCGTCCGTCAAGAGGCCTCCGTCTTCATCCCTGCACATTTCGGCTCGCGGCACGAAGCCGTTGCGGGATACGTTGAGCTTCTGATAGAGCTTCCGTGTTTCTTGGGAACGGCACAGCAGTTCCATTTCTTCACACTCCGCTTCTTCCAGGCGGCGCTTTTTCTCCCGAAAGAGGCTTCTGTTTGTAACGTTCCACGTTCTGTCATGGATTCGTGAAAATCGGGAGGCTCCGGTGGGCGGGTCACGTCATCAGGATGTCGGATAGCAACCCGACTAAAATGGTTCTCGAGAGTCATCCGACCGGTACAAGAAGACGTGGAGCGCAGCGAGCTAGGTGGGTCGACCAAGTGGAGCACGATCTGCGGACCCTACGCAGAGTGCGGAACTGGAGACAAACAGCCATGGACCGAGTGGAATGGAGACGGCTACTATGTACAGCAGAGGCCACCCCGGCCTTAGCCTGATCGGTAAGGTAAGTCTGATACGATGGGAATTAGCGCATATGACGAAGTAGATTTCTGCCCTAGATAGTTGTGGAAAGAGCTTGTCTATACTAAAAGTTATGGATCAATGTGATGTACGTAACCTCAAGAAACTATGCCTCTCTAGTTTCAGATTCCGTTTTGATTGTTTCTACTTCTCATAATTTTAAAGGGTTAAATGTTCTTTAGCATGATGGAACTTTGACGGTATCAACTTTTTTGACGATTATGCCATACAATATGATTGGCTATTAAATAATCAAACAAGCATATCTTTCTTTTACAAACCGTTCATGCCAACATCGTTATTTACAACGCCACCAAAAGCTCGCATGAATTTCTCTGAGTAATGGGATACCTGCTTTGGTAATGGAAGCAGCAGTCAGCTTGTGAAACGGATGCTCAACAATAGCGCAAAATAGTAGAACCACCCATTTTCTTTCCAGAAACCCGAGAACGAGAGTAAAACCATCGTGAAGGATAACGATGCAGGACCAGTGGCAACGCTAACGGCTAATGCCTCGTCACAACAGGGAGAGGAAGGGAGGGGAAAATATAGCCGAACGTATGTCCTTTAAAAATCCCGTCTGGCAACTGTTGTTTTTGTCAGGTCTCCTTTGCACCAGATTCCGGTATCGTTTATTCTTTGTGATGTTTTTTTTTTGTTGCGCCCCTTTTTCCTTGTTCACCTCGGACTGGATGTGGCCGCATTTTACGGCGAAAATAAATTGATGTCCTTTATTTTGATTTACCGAGCCGGAGTGCGCTCAGGCTCAGCTTCCCGGATTCAACGAGGAGAAAGGACTTTTTTTTATAGAGCTGCCAATGGCACATAAAATACACACAGGCCATCCGGAATCACGGCGAGCAGGATGAAGAAAAACTAATTCTCAATCAGCTGGGCTTCGTTTGGTGAGGGAATTTCATAGCCGGTAGCCGAGTTATTGCACCAATAGAAATCACAGATCTATTACGAATGAATCAACTCACTTTCGATTCATTCTCGAAATAGCCTAGCCTTCAAACACTCTCGATTCGTTTTCGTTTATTTAATAAGACAAATCTGTAGATAATTTGTTAAAATAAATTCTAAACTTACAATCACAGCTGAAACCCTTTAACTGCGTGCCTAACATTTGATAAATGCGGGAAACGGAGAACAAAACTGAACTCAAAAAGGGGAATCCCATCGAGATTTAGATTATAACAATCAGTCGGAGGGACAAGCGATCAACCGGCCAGGGCGATGCCCGGTCAGATTTCCCGTTTCAGTTTTTTTATGTTTTGTCCCTGATGCAGGATGCTTGACTACACGGCTGACAGGCAGGTCAACTTTATGACCGATTCGGATTAGGTACAACAACATCGAATGAAACTACGGCGATCAGGCAGGACCAAGAGACCCCATAGTCAACGGATGCGTTGATGATAGCTTTTTATCGGAACGTGTTTCCTTCTCCGTTGGGTTCATCCTGCTTGGACACTAGTTCGATGACGTAGTTGCCCAGCGTGCAGGCGATTAAAGGAAGGTTTCCTTCGTGTGTCCGGGTTCAACGAGCTAAAAAAAAATCTAAAGCTGATTAAGGCTTTACTCGAGTTTTTCCTGTTTTGTTTTGCTTTTCTCTATAGTTAGACTCGTTTCGTTTTTATCAGAGATTGACCTGAGGGGTCGACAACGGATTTTTCTTCTTTTCGATGAAAAGGGATTCATTTTAGATTAATTGCTGCTATGAAATACGAGCTAAGAATAGAAAGGGACATATTTTTGAGAAGCATCTTTATTTGATACCCAATGCTCTGACGTTGATGTCTAGTCCATGGTGACCAGAAAGACGGGTTCGATTTCCGGTCGGTGCTGGATCTTTTGGTAATGTGAATATTCTTGATTTTCTTGCTGGCATAAAACATACTTGTGCTTGCCACACGATCATGCAAATGTAACCGTGTAAGTGCACAAGCAGATTAGAATCTGAGAAGCAGGCTGGACCTCATTCAAGAAAGAAGGATAAGATCCGAAATTGCTTTCCTTTAGCTTTATAGTTGTCTTTATATCAAAGCGTTTCAACCGTATATAAATACGTCAGTAAAGTTGCCTCAAAGTTTTACCGAGACAACAGGTTGTTTCAATGCTATACCTTCACGAAGTTCACATTAAAATTGCAATGAGTCGTAAAGTCTTGTCGATGAGTTAAACACACAGAAAGTCAATATTGTTTCTTTTGTTTCTTTTTATCAGCGTTCCCTAAAATGTCTAAAATATATTGGCGATCAAATATGAGGTTCAGTAACGCGAAGTTTTCAACTTTGGAAGCAAAAATAACATATTTCTGGTCAATACATTGCATGAAAGTTAGGAGAATCTGCAATAATTTCACTTTTCTTCCATTTGTATCATTAGTAATTCAGTCTAGGGTTCGTAATTCACTGTTTTAAAAAAGCGCCACCTGCGCAATTTAGCTTTGCGTTTGATCGTCAATCTCTTACACAATTCATTCTTCATTATGCTGCTTGCTTACAACTTTGCGTGGGAGAAATACTTTTACGTAACATCGAATGAAATGAAATGAAAATTAAAACGTTCCAATATTTACAACAAATGTAGTTTTCAGAATGTCTTCCAGTATACTCTTTCCTCTTGGCATTTGTATAGAGCAAATAATAAGTATTACGAATGTTTCCTGCTTGGCAAATAGTTGAGGTCGTTCCACGGCAGATTGCGTAAGGCGCCGTCCACAAACAACGTAACGCTATAGGGTGAGATGGGATATACACAAGCCAAAACTCCGTTTCCCTATCAGTGAGCAATAGTGAGTACCGGAGATGTCCTTCTCTCCAAAGCCGTGGCCTCTGTCAAGGACCAGTCTGTTGCGACACGACTAGTCAGAGTTTTGCTAGACTCGTGTTCGTAGTGCTGTTTCATGACCTCAAATTTCAGTCATAAAGTAAAACTCTGTGAAATTTCCGATCTCTTGACTATTCAAGGAATCAGGAGTTCCAGCTCCTTATCCCATAGACGAGTCCTACAAAGAGAACATGACGTTCTACGTTCTACCGGAGTAGAAGGATTAGCGTCAATGGAAGCCATCATCCAGCATCATGTTGGTTGAATCACAATTCTGTGAGCCCGGGCAGATCGACCTAATCATCGGTGCCGACTACAAAACTCTCATCGAAGGACGAAGCAAGAATACTGTCTTCGGGTGGATCATTTCAGGGCACACCCCAACTCAACCAGCGAGTCCATCATCGTTCTCGTGCACGCTAGTGGACATCCAAGATCAGCTAGCATGCTTCTGGGAGTGAGTGTCTTGCAAATCTTGTAGCATCCAGTCAGTAGAAGAATCAACCTGCACTGCGAGACCATCTTAGACGAGACAGTAACTCGGGATAGCAGTGACAGATTCATAGTGCCGATGCCAAAAAACGAATTCATGATACAGCAGCTTGGCGAATGTGAAATGATTGCCACTAAACGTTTCTTAGCCTAGGAACGATGACTAGAGGCCAACCCTGAGCAGAAGATTCAGCACTATTAGTTCATCCGTGAATATCAGCAGCTTGGTCATATGAAGCAGGTGGATAGCGAAGATCCAGATTTTCCTATCTATTTCTTTACGCATAACGCAGTATAGAAGCCAGACAGTACACTGACTAAGCTGCGGGTAGGACCTGCGGGTGGTCTTAGCCTGTAAAGACAAATACAAAAAAAAAAGCTGCGGGTAGTACTCGACACATCCTGCAAAACTTCTACAGGAGTATCGGGGTGGTTTCGACTGGAATTGATGCGCTAAGAGGACGGTAAAGGCTGGGTATGCTGCGCAATTCAGATCCCATTGTGATCCACTAGCCTCTGCCCAGCAACTCTTATCCCTACCTCCTCGTGGTACCGGCCGGAAACTATGAGCAATCTGAGGGAAGATCGGTTAGTTACCCGGTGGGAACTTTGGTCATAAGGCTGACAGGGAAGGGGGGGGGGGTTTGCTTCGGCAAACCTGAGCATCTGTTCTCCAGGAGAAGCGGCTCACAACATCGTTAGATCCCCATGTTAGGGGCGGCTGATCTACGTCCGAGTGCCAGGGAAGGACTCCAAGCTCAACTGTGCACTATGATCCTCCGGAAAGTAGGGGTTTGGTGTCAGGCCCTACGAGCCAGCCGTAAAAACCCATTGTAACGGAAAATCAGCAACAGAATAATAGCACCTTTTCCAACACAGCCTCCCTTATGCCTGGAGATCACCACACCCTCCGATACACCTGGAGATCACCACATCAGACGGAATCTCAAATCGACCACGTTCTGATTGACGGACGGCACTTCTCCGACATTATCGACGTCAGGACCTATCGTGGCGCCAACATCGACTCCGACCACTATCTGGTGATGGTCAAACTGCGCCCAAAACTCTCCGTCATCAACAATGCACGGTACCGGCGACCGCCACGGTACAACCTAGAGCGACTGAAGCAACCGGATGTCGCCTCAGCATACGCGCAGAATGTCAAGGCCGCGTTGCAGACGAGGGCGAGCTCGATGAGGCCCCTCTAGAGGACTGCTGGAGTACAATGAAAGCAGCCATCAACGACACAGCCGAAAGCACCATCGGGTACGTGGAACGGAATCGACGGAACGAATGGTTCGACGAAGAGTGCAGAACGATTTTGGAGGAGAAGAACGCAGCGAGGGCGGTAATGCTGCAGCAAGGGACTCGACAGAGCGTGGAACGTTGCAAACAGAAGCGGAAACAGCAGACCCGCCTCTTTCAGGAGAAAAAGCGCCGCCTGGAAGAAGCGGAGTGTGAAGAAATGGAACTGCTGCGCCGTTCCCAAGAAACACGGAAGTTCTATCAGAAGCTCAACGCATCCCGCAACGGCTTCGTGCAGCGAGCCGAAATATGCAGGGATAAAGACGGAGGCCTCTTGACGGACGGACGTGAGGTGATCGAAAGGTGGAAGCAGCACTTCGATCAGCACCTGAACGGCGTGGAGAACGTAGGCACGGGAGCCCACGGCAACGGAGGAAACGACGACGCCACTGCAGCGGAGGACGGAAATGAACCAACTCCCACGCTGAGGGAAGTTAAGGATGCCATTCATCAGCTCAAAACCAACAAAGCAGCTGGTAAGGATGGTATCGCAGTTGAACTCATCAAGATGGGCCCAGAAAAGTTGGCCACCTGTCTGTATCGGCTGATAGTCAGGATCTGGGAAACCGAACAGCTACCGGAGGAGTGGAAGGAAGGGGTTATCTGCCCCATTCACAAGACCATTTGGAATGTGAGAACTTCAGCGCGATCACTTTTTTGAATGCTGCCTACAAAGTGCTATCCCAGATCATTTTCCGTCGTCTGTCACCTAAAACGAATGAGTTCGTGGGAAGTTATCAAGCCGGCTTCATCGACGGCCGGTCGACAACGGACCAGATCTTTACCGTACGGCAAATCATCCAGAAATGCCGTGGTCCCAACGCATCACCTGTGACTACAATGCGGCATATGACTGTATCGACCGCGCAGAGCTGTGGAGAATCATGAACGAAAACGGCTTTCCTGGGAAGTTGACTAGACTGATTAAAGCAACGATAGACGGTGTGCAAAACTGCGTAAGGGTTTCGGGGAACTATCCACTCCATTCGAATCTTGCCGGGGACTGAGACAAGGTGATGGACTCTAATGCCTACTTTTCAACATCGCTCTGGAAGGTGTGATGCGACGAGCCGGGCTCAACAGCCGGGGAACGATTTTCACAAAATCCGGTCAATGTGTGTGTTTTTTTGTCTGTATTAACGAGATTTTTAACCCTAGGCTAGTTCAGCTCGGGACCCACGCTTTACTTTCCTTCCGAAGGAAGAACCCACATTTTGTGAGTATGTCGGGAGTGGGATTCGATCCCAGGTCCTCGGCGTGATAGTCTTGTGTTCTAACCACCACACCAGGTCCGCTCCCCAGGTCAATTTGTGTGCTTTGCGGACGACAAGGACATTATTGCCAGAACATTTGGAACGGTGGCAGAGCTGTACACCCGCCTGAAATACGAAGCAGCAAAGGTCGGACTGGTGGTGAATGCCTCAAAAACAAAGTACATGCTGGTAGGCGGAACCGAAAACGACCGGATCCGTCTGGGTAGTAATGTTACGATAGACGGGGATACTTTCGAGGTGGTGGAGGAATTCGTCTACCTCGGATCCTTACTGACGGTCGATAACAACGTGAGCCGTGAAATCCGGAGGCACATCATCAGCAGAAGTCGGGCCTACTACGGGCTCCAGAAGAAACTGCGGTCGAAAAAGATTCACCCACGCACCAAATACACCATGTACAAAACGCTAATAAGACCGGTGGTCCTCTACGGGCACGAGACATGGACCATGCTCGAGGAGGACCTGCAAACACTCAGAGTTTTCAAGCGACGCGTGCTAAGGGCGATCTTCGGCGGTGTGCAGGAGAACGGTGTGTGGCGGAGAAGGATGAACCACGAGCTCGCTGCACTTTACGGCGAACCCAGCATCCAGAATGTGGCCAAAGCCGGAAGGATACGGTGGGCAGGGCATGTTGCAAGAATGCCGGAAAACAACCCTGCAAAGCTGGTGTTTGCAACTGATCCGGTTGGCACAAGAAGGCGTGGAGCGCAGAGAGCACGATGGGCGGACCAGGTGGAGCGTGACATGGCGAGCATTGGGCGCGACCGAGGATGGAGAGCGGCAGCCACAAACCGAGTATTGTGGCGTACTATTGTTGATCATGTCTTGTCTTAATGGTAGCATCGTTTCATAGGAAACCAAACTGTATGTTTTGTTTTATCCGATTTGAAATTTGCTATCTAATCGCTAATCCCTGAATGCCTGGAGTATCAGGAGCACTCTGTTAAGGACAGGCTTGTTAGAATCCCAAAATGGCCGCCACAATGGCCGACTTTGGTACCTACTCACGATTTTGATGGCACAAATCTCTTCGTAAACAAAACCAGCACACCTGAGGTTCTCATTTTAAGCTTATTACAAGTGAGCAAGAACAGAATAATAAAATGCACTGTTGTATGAAGCTTGCTTCTTGAGATTTGTGCGTCTGAAGTTCTGATGTACTTTTGAGCGGGATTTTAAGACGTTTGTCCTTAAGTACGCTTTTTCTCTGTGTTCATAAAGAGCAGACTCACTATTGAATAGTCGTACCCTTCTTGATTCCTCTTACTGCTGCCACTGCCATCGCTTCTGCAAGAGATTAAATTGAACGAAAGAATAATAAATAGCGTGAAAATGAGAAACAGAAACTGAAACTGCGGGATGCACACGATTCCCGTACAACCAGTCAGACAGGGCCCTCTGCTTGCTCCAGAGTGAAAGGTTGATGGTCCTTTACGCCCGGCGATGGGATACGATACGTTTCGTTGTAGGTACCTACGATGTTGAAAGGACCATAATAAAGAGCGCTCCGCCGAAACGAATCAGTTTGTTACCTACAAAAAGGGCTGGGAGGGGCCGAGGGACGAGGAAAGCCGAGCGAGCGCATGTTTTACATCAAAAGATCTGTGATTAGGAATAAGGAATCGTTCGGGTAAAGAATGAAAATAAATTTACGATTTTTTTTTTCGTGGGTTGAATTTCCGTATTATTCATGCGATCGTCTATCAGCAGCAGCCGATGGCTTTGGCTTGGCTCAGTGATGCTAATGTATTCCTTATGTTGGTTATAGCCCCTCTGGAGATTTGTTTTGAGAATCTTGTCTGGCCATAAGGTCGAGCCCGCAGACGATGCACGATGGATTCTTGTCGTTGTTGTCGTCGTCGTCGACGGTCTTTTGCTCGCTGTTCGACTATCTGGGAAATTTATCATCCTGCCGTATCCGGCGTGTTAGGCCGCCATTGTGCCTCGGGGCAGCAGCGTTATAAACCTGAAAAATCGACAACTGATAAACTGGGCCGGTTTCGGATGGAAAGGATCTTGTATGTATGTATGTAAATGTATGTATCTGCATATGCATAGGCTTACGCAAGATGATCAACTCAGCAGGGAAAACGGCCGGAGTTTTATGGTTGTATGCATTTGGTTGTCTACACAATATATCTTGGGGAACAATGACCCATCACTAGATTTTTTTTTCTTTGTGTGTTGTGGTTTTTCTGTTATGGGCAAATTTATTATTGAACATAACAATTAGGGTATTTCAACCAATTCCCAGTAATTATTCCACTGTCGAATTTTCATCGACAGCGACTCATGTTCCTAGACAATTGTTCCAGGTGGCGTAATTACGCTGGAAAGCGATAACTCAATTATTTTAATAAATTTGTAAATAAATGTATTATGCCTCTCAATAAAAATCAGATGGCGATTATCTGCCTCTAGTTTCTGATATAAGCGCGACAGTCACTAATCATAACAGCGTCACCAGATTTAAAAGTATATAATTCAATTATATGGGGTTTGACAGCAAGAACACTCATTCCACTGAGCCACTCTTGCCGTTCATCACATATACATTCAAAAACATCTGTCACTTCGCGAAACCCACGTGCTTTTGTTTTTAACGGAAACACTTTCTTTTGTTTTGCCTTGCGGCTGTCATGCGGCGGAATGCCTTGCGAGCGTACGACCGTCGCAGGACTCTAATAAATGATAAGCGCGACAATAAACACGTCTGGGCGCATTTTGACGAGTTCAACTGCGATGTCATTTTTACCAGCTGCATGGTTGGTTTTGAGCTAATGAATGGCATTCCTCACTTCCTCAGCGTGGGAGTTGGATCATTGCCGAGGCGTAGTTATTTCCTCCGTTGCCGTGGTATTCCGTGTCTAAGTTCTCCACGACATTCATATGCTCATCGAAGTGCTGCTTCCACCTTTCGACCACCTCACGTCTGGCCGTCAAGGCCGTCAAGGTTGCCATCCTTATCCCAGCATGTTTCGGCCCTTGGCACGAAGCTATTGCGGGATGTGTTAAGATTCTGGTAAAACTTACACTTCGCCTCTTCCAGGTTCTGTTTGTATTGTTCCACATTCTGTCGGGGTTCCATACTGGAGCATTACGTCTGGCGGGCCATTATTGGTTAAATCTTAGAGCAGTGATTCCCAAAGTGGGCGAAATCGCCCCCCTGGGGGCGAAAATCAGGCCCAGGGGGGCGAAAATTTGATACATCAAAATTGGGGGGCGAAAATACTTAAAAAGGGGGCGATTTTTTCAATGATAGGAAAACATTCATTACAGTTCAAGTTTTGTCTGACTATTATAAAAATGCTGTTACTATTAAACTCAAACATCGACTTAATTTTACAGAACTATTGGTATTTATGTGCACTCTTTGTCAAAATGTCTAGAAAAAAAGACTGATACACGTATTTCTGAAGATTTTGTGTGATACTGGAAATAAAAAAATATTTGGAAACTTTTATAACGAACATTCGAGAATCGTGATTAGTTTTGTCAAAATTATGAAAATAACAGAGTTTTTTTTTGCAAATTGATCAAAACTGCGTTTCAACTCGTAGGCGGGTTTCTTCATAGAATTTTCAAGAAAAAACAAGACGTTTAGACGAATTTCAGAACACTTGAAATTCGTAACACAGTGTTTGAAAATATTTCAAAGAAGTTTCTCGGAGGAATTCCAAACTTCACTAGAAGTTAATTTGAAAACATTTCTCGCGTTAAGTATCATACAGGCGTATCTACAATGATCGATTTCTCTTCATCGATTCTCTCTTTGGATTATTCCGGGAAATACGACCAATATTCGGATGATCTCTCGGTGTATTTCGGTGAAGGACGACTCGGACTAGCATCAAAAACAACAAAAACAACCAACAATGAGTTGCCGGCCAAGTTATTAACCAAAGAGAAAATTGATGAAGAGAAATCGATCATTGTAGATACGCCCGTAAGAAAATTAGTGCGAAATTTCAAAAAAAATCTGCGTAAAATTACTTACAAATCTAGTTATGAATGCTGCATTTTTACTTATTTGATAATTTATTTAAAACACAAGAAGCATTCTAATTTTTACGAAGCTTGTTGATTTCGATCTCGATGTGGGTTTGGAGAAAAGTAACTACATTTGAAAATACACCGATATTTTTCTGAGTTTCATTTTTTTTTACATAACATATTTTTGTAATTGTTTTCAAATTCTCCAATAGTCTTATTTGACTTATGATAAAAAATTGACTCTCGGTTGTTGAAAAACTCCCCTTACGAACAATAATAAAACTTCTAGTTGGGAATATCGAATGTCCGTAGGTGTTCACATTCCGTTCGATTTCGATTAATCAATGCTCATCTACTACGGTTTGAGAAGTAGGTACAAACACGATTTTCATATTTACGTAAGCACGATAAAATTTAGTATATTTTGTTCAAATGCGGAAATTCAACGCATTTTCAAAACAGTTTAAGTAAAATGAGTGTGACACAGATTTAGATACACTAAATGGCACTACTAGCTTTAACACAATATTGATTTTAAAAGCTTTAGATAAGCACAGTTTCAGTCTTCTACTATAGAAAAATAAAAGTTCACCTAGGGGGGCGAAAATATTTTTCTGAAGCTCTAAGGGGGCGATACCTCCTAAAAGTTTGGGAAACATTGTCTTAGAGGGTTCACCATTGTTATTCCACTATAGAGTGGGAGAGAGCGTTACAGTGGTTTTGAGGCGCTTTCAGAAAGTTTCGTGGGTATATCAGGGGCATATCAGGAGAAGTCACGTTTTCTGAAAGTGTTTCGGACGCCGTCTGCACCAGTTTTCTGAGCTTATTCCGGATCCGGCAGCTACCCAGAGCCATGAGGGATCTATCGTAGTAATGCTGGAGGTGTGGTGGTGTTAACAATGTCGTCATTGTTGACTCAGGAGCTGAATTGATCGGACATACTGGTGACACGTGGCCCAGTGGTATCCCACCTCCCTCTTGAAGAACGCCCAGCGCCTCACGGAACGCTATCGGCTCTGAATCCGGACCACCGGCCGTGGTCACCTCGTAAGTAGGCATTGCCCAGCTGACATTATCGTATTTGCGTACTTCAGTAGCTCCACGACGACCCCCATCACCATTGCACTGTTCGCTACCACCGTTCACCATAACCGGCCGCCATCACCGGTTGCCTTCAACAGCCTCCCCGCCGGCCTCGTAGCCGGCCTTTCTCGTTAGAATACCTCGCTGACTTCCGTCACCGACCATTCGTTTCAACAACCGTCATGGGGCTTTTTATAACAACTGCCGTTGGCCCCAGGTGCCACCGGTACCATCGGCAGCCTCGCTAACCACCGTTGATCTTGGTCGCCGAACTTCCTTGCCAACGGTTTCCGAAAATCCTTGGAAATTAGCTGACACCCCTGACCTACAGCGACCCCGGTCCGAATCGTCGTCCCACGTAGCCAGGTTTCTTCTACGGCCACTCCTGATCCAAGTGCCGTCAACGTCCGTCTGCCTTCCAGTCACGGCAACCACCGTTTCAGGGCAAGCCCTCCCCGGGTAGACGAGAATATCTAAATCATATCTCAAATCGAACATTTTTTGCTGTCATAGCTCGATGTGATTTTGATGTGTTTTTCTAAAATCTAATGAATAACGCACGAATAGCTCAAAGTGATATGATATCAGTTTTTATTCTAGTCGAAATAGCTGAAAATTTCTACATAAGAACAAGTTTAGCTCTTCTGCACGAAATGAAACACATACACCCATAGAGATGGCTCAATGTTAGTGAAATGCCATGTGTCCCTTTCTGAGCTGTTGAAACGAAGAACCGCATGCTCTAATTCCCATGTTATTTACAGCAGCAAGCCACAGTTGAGTGGTAAGCATCGCTGCATGTGATTCCTAAGGTCGTAGGTTCGATGCTGCATGCTGACTTTTTTTTATTTTTTTTTTCTAAAATAAATGACAGATTATGTCTGCTATTGGTTTGATCTTGTAATATCTTAACGAGCTATTATTGAGTAGTTCACCATATTAGATTTTGCTTTTACTTCTGTTCTTTTACCTCTTATATCAATCAAACCAATATCAGTTTTTGCTCTTCAGTTATTCAATCAATAATAACTAAATATGCTATTCATCAGATTTTTCCACCTACTCGGGTCACCCGTCGTCAGCAAGACAGCTTTACCCGGCAACCTCCATCACCAGCCCAAAATCAGCTTGAGCAAATATTTTTTTCTGGGAGTATCCCCAAATCCTTGCTTTGACCGGGGCCCCTTCAGGGTTCTGGTGTTCATCCTCCAGGACTAAGAGAACCGTATTAGAAACGGTAACGCATGCGGAGTTTCAAGGCCGTTCTGGATCTGGAGGGTTTCATATTTCAGAGAATTTTAGAGGATTTTCATCGGATCTCGGAAGCGGATTTCAAGGGTGCCTTCGGGGGTTTCGGAGGGTTTCAAAAAGGCGTCTGAAGGTTTCAAGTGGCTTCGGGGTTGAATTCATTCTGAGGTGATTCATAGAATTTTCAGCAGGTTTCAGAGGCGTTAATAGAGTTACAGGAAGATTCAGGGGTATCTGGGGGGTTATGGAGGGTTTCATGGGCGTCACAGGGGGTCTAAGAGAATGTCAGGGGTCTTTCGGAGGTATTTTGAGGTTTTCCAGTTGGATTCTGAAACGTTAAATGGAGTTTCAGGTAGAGAGTATTTACCGTTCACCATAACGATATTTTGCGTTCATCTGTAATTTTTGACAATTCATTTGCAGAGCTCGTTAACTCATATACAGAGTATTCATCAAAAGGAATAACCGAGCGTACCGGGGGTTAAATCAGCTGTTGAAAACTCGATAAAAAGATGGGATAAATACCGAGATTTTCTTAGTGTGTAGAATTAGAATTAAGCGAGTCGCACAAATTCGTAGGTGGTACAATCCTAAACCGCTGTTATGAGGGTTGCCTCCTTCCCGTCCGAAACAAAGCACAAAGATTTGGGACTAATCTCTGACACTTAGACAAAACTGACGCAAACTTCCAATGCACAGTGGTGCCTTGCTGAACAAAAGCCAGCCAAAACCTCTTACCCAAAACCCTCAAAAACATATCAAAATCATGAAATCTATCGCAAGTTTTCGCAAAATAAATATACACCAATCGAAAGCACTGGTCTTAGGCTTACAAAATCGCACAATCACATCGCGGGCGCGCACGTCCTACTATAGATTTTGATCAATTTTGACTCAAAAATGGGTAATTTTCAAGAATATCGAAGGATAACTCATTTTTAGGCAGCTTTTTCACAACTTAAATGCCATACAGATGATCTTCACATATCTACGAACAAAGCCTTCAAAGCAACTATTATACATAGTTCATGCGTTTATTAAAGCACGGGACACTGGCATAGTTGTGAATAAACATTATTGATTTTGAATGAAGGCCATAAACCACAGTCCGTTCAGGAGGCTGTCAAAAATTCAAATTTCAATGAATCGATCTGAAATTTTGGATTTCTACAGTTGAAATATTTAGGAATCTGACAAAAATATTATATCTACGTGAAAAGCATTTTCATTTTTTAGGTTTCGACCGCCCCCGCACCACTGTGCAATGGTCGAGAACAAACTGTCCTGGCCACGTCTTTGCAACTGCTGAGGGAAGGGAAAGGATGGTTAGTTGGACACCTAAGAAAGATGTAGGCAACTCTATGATCACTCAGGCCTAGGTGTCACAGGCATTTGGGTGTTGATAGTGGAAGGGTAGACTCCAAGGGATACGTTTTCTAGACGTTCAGGCGCACAACATATTGTTTGGTTATGTTGAGACAGCTGCCAGCATAATTCATCCGGTTTGCTTTTCCATCTTGATCGCTGCAGAACTGGGTGGCCGAAAATCTGGAATGGAAAACTGTATCAACTACTTTAATTGAATAAGCTATTCGTGGAAAGAAGTTTAAGGAGCGTTCCAGTTCCATGGGGTATACCACAATGCATTGGCGTATCTAGGATTTTTTCCTAGGGGGTGCCTAGAGGGTGCCAGTTTCAGTGGCCTCCAGGTTGTTTTGCTGCTCAACTTTCAAGTATAATGATATACTGCGTCGCTGGAAAAATTAGTCCGCAAATTTTGGCTTACGTAGAACCAACATTGTATTGAGTCTGGTTTGTACGTATAATATAAGAAATTTGTGTTTTTGGCAAAACATTCTTTCGGTTATTCCTCAGGGAATATTCCCGGCAATTTATTTGGAAATTATTTTGCAATTTATTTCATTTTTTTGGAAATTTCACAGTAATTCCTTTGGATTTGGCAAATTTCTTCGATAATATCTTTGGATCCATTTCAGCAATTTCTTTAAGATTTTTTTTTGGCGATATGTTTGGAATTTGATACTAAACAGCTTTCGCGTATTGCGTATCGCGTAATTTCATCGGCAATTTCATTAGGACTAGGATTTTTTTATTTTATTTCATTGGCAAATCTTTTAAAATGTTTTCTCGGGAGATCCTTCGCCAATTTTATAGTGGTGTTTCAAGCATGGTTTTTTAATGTCAGTAATTCTATTAATATTTACTTTTTGAAATTCTCCAATTACTCTTCAGGCAATCCATTTGGGAATTCTTTTAGTTAAGCTTTTGGTAATGCATTCGACATTGATTCTGGGAACTTCCTTACATTTTTTTTATTCTATTCATTCTACTTTTTTTGGGATTTTCATAGATTTTTTGGACTTTCATTATCTAAGTATGCTATTCAGTATTCCTTCGCCAATTCCTTCGAAAACTTCTTCGGAAATTTTTTTATAAACCATGAAGCTTCTTAAGACAATTTCTTCTAGCTTTCTGCAATAATTCAGAATTCCTGCAGCAGATGATTTCGGAATACATTTGGCAACTCCCATGTTACTTGCATTGAAAATTTATTTAGGAATATCATCAGCAATTCCTTGGGAAATTTTGGAAACTTCGATTATTACTTTGGGAACTTCTTCGGTAATTCCTTTGAAAATTGATTCGGCAAATGTCTTAGGCCGGAACAAATCTCATTTTCTTCTTTTGTCACTTTGCTCGTTGACTCGTCAAGGGGGTGGATAATAAATAATAAATGTATATGTTCAACAATTACCCAAACAATTAGGCAAAATTGTAAAACTCATCGGATTTGTTAAGAAATTTTCTCAACAACTCTAATTTCAGTTCAATTTTTTTAAATTTTTGTAGAATTTATTTGTTTCCCCCCTCAAAATGATGAATTCCGGCCAAAATTTTCCGAGGGGGGGGTGACATTAGAGAAAATCGAAATTTGTGTCAGCCTTATTTAAAAAAAAAATCTTTGTCACGGTGATTCTACGGCAATTTTTTTTAGGAATTCTTACAAAATTTTCTTCAGAAATTCCTTTGATGATAACGGAAGATTCTATTAGAATTTTTTAGATTTTTTTTGTGAATGTTTATGGAAAATCTTATTGAATATATTTCGCCGATTTATTTTGAGATTGGATTTGAGCAATTCCCTAAAAAAGCCTTAAAATTTTCTTCAGGAATTCCTCTGGTAATTCTTACATGAATTCTTTTGCCAACTACTTTGAAAGTTCTAAGGTAATTTTGATGGAAATTTTTCCGGCAATTTATTTGGGATTTTATCAGGAAGTTTTTCATGAATTTCAGTGGATTTTCTTTGAGCAAGCCCAGTGTTGAGAAATTTTGAATTTCCAATTCAGCAATTTTCGGAAGTAGTGTAGAATTAGCAAATGTTAAAATACACGTAAATAAAAATTAAAAATAAAATCGGAAGCAATAAATATAAATACAATTAAATTATAAAGAATTACAAAAGTAATCACAATAAAATTGCCTGAGAAATTTGCAAAATAACTGAAAAATAAATTGCATAAATAATTTCAGAGGAAAAGCCTTTGAAATTATAGACAAAAATCCAAGGAAATTGCTGATTTAATTCCACCACTGCAATAATTTTCAATTAAAAACAATCATGCCGAAGGAACCCTCAAAGAAATGGCCACGCGGTCTAGCAAATACGGAGTTGTTGGTTCGAATGCCACGAGAATGCGATTTTTTACACAAATTCATCCCTCAATTTGTCAGTAAGCAACATTCTGTGACTTCTAATTAATTACAAGTTTTTCTCTAGTAATACATTCTAAGATTTCTCTGGAAATTCCAACTGTATCCGAAATTCGTTCAGGGATTCCTCTAGAGGTTTCTATTGGGATTCCTTCAGCTGGAATTCTTTTGAGAAGGTCAAGAGGTGTTCCAGGAGTAATACCATGATTAATTTCTAGAGTAAACAATGAATAAAAACTCTAGACGAATTTCTGGATCAGTCTTTAAAAAAACTCTGGAAGAATCACAGGCATTTCTGGAAGTATCATAAGAAAACTGCCTAAAAGAATCCCAGCAAGAATGCAAGGAGAAATCCCTAGAGGGATTCCTGCAGCTATCACAATAAGAGTTTCAGGAGGATACATTCCTGAATCATTAGAAGCAGCAGGAATCGCTTATGGATTTCCAGGAGGAGTTCCTAGATGAAAGTCAATAGGAGTTCCTGGAGGAATTTATGAGAAAATCCTTTAATAAAAATTCCTCGAGGAATCACTGGAGAGCTTCTGAAGAAGTCACAGAAAAAATATCAGGAGGTATTCTTAGAAGGATTATGTGATGTATCATTGTAGGAATCTCAACAGAAATCCAAGGAGGAATTGCTGGATGAAACTATACAGGAATTTCTAGAGAAACCCCATCACGAATGCATGGAGGAAAAAAATCCTTGGAATTCCTAGAGTAGTCCCTGTAATAACCGGTTGAGATATCCTGGAAGAATCTATAGAGAAATCCCTAAAGGAAGTGCAAGAGGAATTTCTGAATGAATCTCAGGAAGATTACCCGGAAGAATTCCAAACACATTGCTAGGATGAACACGTCAAGAGATTATGAGAAGAATTTCTCTTGTATCATAGTAAGAATTTCTGGAGGAATCGCAAGAAGAACCGTAGAAGTTGTTTGAAGTAAGGCGAAAAGGAATTTCTGCAGGAATTCTATGAGGAAAAGGCTTAAAGGCTGTTCGGGCTTGTTCGGAAGTTAGCCATCAATGTTAACTTCTTTTCCCGATCAGCCTAGATAGCTGTGTAGTGTCGGTAGCGATTGTCTTAATTGGCTAAGAATAACACTACGGACCGCCTGATCCAGTGGTAAGAGTCCACTAAACAGGTGACCCCTAATTCATGGTGTTATGCGGCTTTATGCTTACCGTGCCAAGGAATGAATGGTTAGGGGGGTCTAATAAAAACCTAACCACAAACGGAGCCTGTGGAGAATTAGGGCGTCCTCCACAGTATTACGCCCTTACTGCGCTAACCGGAGCAATAGTGCAGTAGACCTTGCGTTTCTCCGAGATAATCAGTTGCCCTTCTTAAGTCTCAAATTTGAGACTAAATAAGGGCGGGATTATTCAAATGTTGTAAATTAGCTTACATTACTACCTATACGGTTTCGCTAAATGCGTTTTCGCCATTGGCGTTTTTTTTTTTTTTTCAATTGACACCGATTTGGTTTGTCGTTGATGTTTCCTTTTTGTGCTGTGATTGTGAAGAGTGTAATCCTGTCTAGTTTGGGTAGTGGCTACGGCTAGGAAACCTCAGATCAATTTTCAGCGTAAAAAGCGTGCGTGGCCCAAGTGGCTCTACTTCAAAAAGTTCATTTTCATAGGGTAACTTCTGTGTAGGTTACCTTGTGAACCCAGTTTTGCTTCTTTCATTATAAATGAAGTGTCGTGCCTCGAGCATGCTATATCTTAGAATAACGTTAACAGTATGTTTCAACCTTTCCTTATGGATGCCTTCAAGCAAGCTCTTGTATTCAGCATTTTTTTTTTGATATTTGGCAGTATTGCTACGAATCTACGATGATTACATCATCTGAAGTAGCTCAAACGTTAATTTGAGATGCTTCAGTTTGATGGAATACTTAGGTAGTACAGTTCATGGATAACTTAACATAGAATTGCACCTAACCAATCTCTGCATGAGCAGAATTTGTCATGAGTTGACTGATTGGCATGTGTCAGATGACGAGTCTCCATTTGACCTTCTTTGCACTTTTGAGTGTTCCTTCGCAAAATTTGCGTATTCAGGCGTCCCTGCTCAAAGAATTAGGAAACCTGTACTAATTGGTTGCGACCACATTTTGTGGATAACTCGCTTCCATTGCTACTCCAAGAGAGTTTCATTGTGGTTTTGTACCTACAACGCCCTCCATTGTGGCATACCATAACTATTGCTTTGAAAGAAGCTTGTCCTCTGCAGTCTGTGCGGACTGCAAGAGGTATTCCTGAATGGAACTCTGATCTGTTCAAGTTCAAAATATCTTCGGATAAACCATTCTTTTGTATAGTTACAAATCTCTAGCTTCCGCTTGAGAATTATAGCTATATAATCGACTTAGTGGGCCCTAAAAAGCTCTGCTTAATTCAAATCTTCAGGAGGAAATGGGGTTTTGTCCTATTTTTCTGCAAAGGGATTTGAGTATTTCAAACATGTTTTGAACTCTTGTAGTTTTCTATGGGGTTTTTTCATGGCGTGAAATTACTCTGTAGTTTTATCCCGAAAGGGTGCGTGCGTTGTATAAAGATGGAATGAGTTTCAGATTTATCTGGTTACCTCGTTCTTTCTGAAATGCTTGAAACGCATTGTCGATTATCACATCAGTGATGTTCGTCTGGCTGACATGCCTACTCATGTGAACTCACATGCCTCCCAATTTGGGATGTCCACAGTGACTCTTTTACACAAAATTGTATATGTTTTCAAGAAAGTACTCGCTCAATCGTAGGTTTTGCGGTAATTTCTTGAATATTGAGGATGCTTTCGATGACGTGCCTTTCAATGTCATATTGAAAGTCGCATGACGTCACAAGCTACCTCCAATGAGCTATAGGCTTACGCTTATGCGTTTTACTGTGTCCTTTTCAGGGCACTGAATAAACCCATTGTGGTATGGGCTAAGAGCTCTCATTGCGCTTATGCGTTCATTCCCTCTTCTAGGGTACCCCTTCCTATTTCATCACCTTTCCCTTTCCTAATCCCATTCCATCCCTTGTCCCATTCTCCCTCAGGTAAATGATGAAATAGGCTTATATGTATGGCGATGGCACAAATGTCCCAAATGGAGGATAACGTGCCTCTGGAGCCGGCCTTCTGATACCTGATACCTGAAGAATTTCTGGAGGAATCGCAAGAAGAACCGTAGAAGTTGTTTGAAGTAAGGCGAAAAGGAATTTCTGCAGGAATTCTATGAGGAATTTCTGGAAGAATCTTTGGATAAAATCTCTGAAGGAATTCCTGGATGAGTCCTTGGAGAAACCCGTGCAGAACAACCAGAGGAATTTCTGCAAGAATTCCAGAAAGATTGTCCATGGAAATATCCCAGCAAAAAAAAAAAACAGGAAGAAGCTCTAGAAGAATCTGTAGCATAATTTCTGGTGGTACTTCAGAAAAGAATTTCTGGAGGAAAAATAGCTGGAAGAACTGCGGAATTGCTTGAGGAATCTCAGCTGGAATATTGGGAGGAATTCCTATAATCTCGGGAGGTACCGTGATTTCGAGTGAAATTGATCAGTGCGATGAAATTGATCCACGAGAGGGCAATTTTTATTTGTTGAAAATAACGCTTTAAATTTAAAACAATTTGTGGAAAATATCCATCATCTGGCTCAAGGGTTATTGAATGATTAGTTAACATGTTTGACAGCCAGTTAGTCACATATTTCGGTATGAAAATCAATAATTCCCGAAACAGCATGTTAGGCATGTTCAAAGACACTTTCAAACTATTGTTACCGTAGTTGTATCGTACATGTAATGAATATTCGATTGAATGTTTATAGCTGCAAATCATTCGCTAAACCCGATAACGTCATCAAAAGTTCTATGAATATTGTTATTTATGTATAAAATTGTACTTTTCCGGCCAAAATGTTTGGGATAGGCAACTTTTTTTACTCTCACAAAAAAGTTCAACAAGCTATAACTTTTCATAGAGCGCATCAAAAAATCTCAAATTTTGACTGTTTGTCAACCTATTATGTGTGTGGCTCGATTGATTAATATTTCGCAAAGTTAGAATCGTTCGGGTAAAACACTATTTTGCAGACAACTCATTTTTGAGCTGTCATATCTCGGAAACCAGTTAACCGAATTGAATGAAATTTTGAACGTACACTAACAATATGTAAATGCTTCACAAACTATTAAAACATTGGTACTTTTTAAACGTTGAAAAAAGTTATCATGGATTGACACTTTTTGGATTTTTCTCGAAAAAATGTCATTTTTTTACATCAATGTCAATAAGTTTTAGTGTTGATATCCAAAGATTTTCCACTTCTGTTCTCAAGTTATCTCTAATCAGATATATAAGAGCCTATTTAAATTGAAGGAAGAACACATTTAGTAATTTTTGTGTGGTATTGTTAATTTGACTTATTTTCCTCTATATGGGTAAAAATTTCAATCCGTTATAACGTAATTCGCCGTAAGATAATATTACATTTTAAAACGTCGTATTAAGTATTAATATATTGTAGATAAAGGTTAAAAAAATCATTTTATTCGGTTCACTGGTTTCCGAGATATGACAGTTCAAAAACTAGTTGTCTAAATAATAGTGTTTTACCCGAACGGTTCTAACTTCGCGAAAAATTAATCAATCGAGCCCAAATTTGTAGCAATGATGCACATATAACAGGTTGACAATCAGTCAAAATTTGAGATTTTTTGATGCACTCCATGAAAAGTTACAGCATGTTGAATTTTTTTGTGGGAGAAAAAAAGTTGCCTATCCCAAACATTTTGGCCATCCCCTGTATGTTCAAATGTGCTATCAATAAATATTGTAATTATTGTTTGCAGTTTCAAATTTTGGGTGACTGGAAAAAATCTAGGGGGTGCCAAATTTGTTCTAGGGGGTGCCAGGCACCCCTGGAACCCCCCCTAGCTACGCCAATGCCACAATGTCTCAGAAGGTTTCAAGGGTTTTCAAGGGGTTGCATGGTTGTTCTAGGGTATTTCAGAGGCTTTCTTATGGGATACAAGGGGTTTTAAAGGCGTTCCAGTGGGTTTCACTCCTTGGAGCTGGAGGAGACATATATGACCCCGGCGATGAAACCGAGTATAACAAACGTGTTCGAGGCCAGCGAGGTTACGACAGCAGCGGCAACATAATCTAGCTCCAAAGTGTTAAGAGGGTTGCATGAGGTTTCAGGGGCGTTGCAGAGTTGTCGCAGGGGATTTCAGGGGCGTTGTAGTTCCGTTAAGGGGTTGTTACATGAGATATAAGGGACGTTCCAAGGGTTTTCGTTGAGTTTTAGTAGACATTCTAGGGAGTTTCGTGGGCAATTCAGGGTCAGTTTAAAAAAACACATAGACTTATTGGGAAAGGGGAGTTCTGACCAATAAGCATGAGCCAAAGCCTACGCTTCCATACAAATAAAAAAAAATGGACAAAAGTCTACGAGGAGAGAGGGGGGCTGAGATGGCCTACGTGGTTAGACTACGTGGTGGTTTATGAATAGCCCTTCAGGGGTTTTCACAGAGTTCCAAAGCGTTCCAGGGATTCAATGAGGTTTTCATGGTATCCGAGGGGTTCCAGTGGTGTACCAAGAGTTGAGAGCGTTCCAGGAGTTTTCAAGGGGTTTCAGGGGCAATCCAGGCGCTTCTGTGGATTTTTAGGGGCCTTTCAGGTTTCCGGACTGCAAACGGCGAGAAGTAGAGCGTTCAACAAAGCTCTGATCCTCACATGTTCCTATCTCATGCTTCCACGGGTCAAGCGATGACAAAGACCGCCAGCTAAGCGTTGTGTTATTAGCTGATAGTGCAGCATAGGCGCTGTTGTCCTTCTGACTTCAGATAGAATGAGAATTCTCAAGGTACGTCCCGAGCGTCTGTTCACAAAGGAGGTGTAGGTCAAACAGTGTCTGTTCTGTGATCGGGAAGCAGATGAAGCGAGTTATTTGGTGGAAGCCGATAAGCGACCGATTCTGTGTGTTGAGGATGAATGGCAAAATTTTCAACTACAGCCTGATCAGAACGACAAACCCTTATTTTTAAACTTTTGTTATTGTGTATTTTAAATTATGTAGAATTACACTTTAACGATAAACCCGATGACATGAAGGATGAGTTCTATGAGAGCCTAGATAAGGCCTACCGAGAGTGCCCAAAACATGATGTCAAAATAGTCAAAGGAGATGCAAATGTGCAGATCGGTAGAGAATATTTCTTTTGACGTGGTCATTATTGGTACGAAAGACCTCCATTCCGTTACCAACGATAATGGTCTGTGCCTTGTAACATTCGCTGCTGCTAGAGGGATGGCAATCAGCGTACCTACTTCGCACGTTAGAATATCCGATAGCACACCTGGTGACACCCGAGCGGAGAAACTTGCTCCCGGATAAACCACATGTTGGTCGAAGGGAGACATTTTTCGGACGTCATAGATGTGAGATCCTACAGAGGCCCGAACATTGACTCGGATCATTATCTTGTAGCCGCAAAAACCCGGATGCGATTATCCAGCGTCACGAGTTCAAGAAACACAAACACGCTTTTCAATATCCAATGCTTAACAGCCGAAGGGGTTGCTGCACTGTACCATCAGAAGCTGGACGAGAGGATAGGAGAGACCAACGGATCTGGAGATGTCAACAGTTTATAAGGATTTACCCATAAAGCAGTGACAACAACAGCGCAAGAGGTGATAGGTACCGCTCAGCGAGGCCAACGTAATGGTTGGTTCGACGAGGTGTGTCAACGAGTGACGAATGAAAAGAATGAAGCCAGAAGTCGAATGTTAGTAGCTGGGATCCGGCTCAACAGAGAGCGGTACAGGTTTGCAAGAGCAGCAAAGAAACGAACCTTAGTAAAAAACGGCAGCACGACACGAAGTGTGATTGCTGAAGCGTAGGAAAGTATAAACTAGCTCTTCGAAGATTTGTTGAATGGCAGCAGTGAAGGAGTACCCAGCAATAGGGTAACCATAATGTATGATGGTCAAGTAGTGGAACCACCAACACTGAATGAGGATAAGAAGGCCCTTAAGGAGCAGAAAAATAGAAATGCTGATGGGAAGGACGAGATCCCGGTCTAACTTCTTAACCACGGAAGCCAGCAGCTACATCAATCAATCCATCAGATTATTGTATAGATTTGGGAGGATGAAGAATTGCCTTCCAGCTGGTTGGGCGGCCTCATATGCCCAATCTAGAAGAAATGGCACAGACTAGATGACACACTCAGAGAGTTTACCCTTTTAAATTTGGCATATAAGATACTGCCGTGCGTCCGGTTCAACAGACTGAGTTGTCCTTCGTCGACGAATACCAGACTGGTTTTCGTGAGGGCCGATCAACGACGGATCAAATGTTTAACCTGCCGGATGATTCTACATAAATTTTGGGAATTTAACTTGCAGACTCACCATCTGTTCATTGATTTTAAGACAGCGTACAATTCAGTGATAATAAATTCGCTTTGTCAGAACATGCGTTTCCGGTGACACTAATTAGGCTAATACGCGCAACGCTGGATGGTTCAAAATCCGCAGACGAAGTGTCTACCTCGCTAGCGATCTTGGATAGGTTGAAGCAGGGTGATGCTCTTTCTAATTTGCTGTTCAACATTGCACTTGAAGGAGCAATAGGAAGCAATCAGTGAAGTACTAGATTGAAAGTAGTGAGCTGGATTTTTGTATGGTGAGATGATCAATTCTCCGTTTCTGCAAAGAAATGCTGCAAACAGCGTGGGCTATATGATTTCTTGCCTAATTTGATGCTGTTTGAGCAAAACTTACTGTAACTGTGTTGTTGAAGTTGCAAGAAATAAATAATACAACAACACAGTTACCCAAACTTTTGCTCAAACAGCATCAAAGTAGGCAAGAAATCATATAACCCACGCTGTTTGCACCATTTCATTGCAGAAATGGAGAATCGATCATCTCACCATACAAAAATCCAGCTCACTACTTTCAATCTAGTACTTCACTGACTGCTTCCTATTAGGAGGTCTGGCGTGCAGAGGAATGCACTATCATCACACGGTCGCCCATGCTCCTCGGCTTTGCGGACAATATTGAGCTCATAGGCATCGATCGCATTTGTTTATCATGGAACACTTGTGACATGTGACAATCATGTTTCCCGTAGCGTATTGATGCTGCAAATAGGACCTTTTACGGATTGCGCAACCAGCTTGGGACCCGTAACTAAAAAACGCCAACGAAATTCGCTCCAAAAAATATGGCAGACTTCAGTGGGCTCGACACGTAGCCCGAATATCGCAAGAAAGTGTACAATATTCAGCAGGGAACCAGAGGTAGAGGTCAGTGACTTCTGGAGAAACATCGCCTAACGAAGATTGTGCTCTACTTTACGCTCGGCGTTGGAGTGAAGTTACTTTGTAGTCAACGAGGTACAGGGGATGGCCAAAATGTTTGGGATAGGCAACTTTTTTTTCTCTCACAAAAAAGTTCAGCATGCTATATCTTTTCATAGAGCGCATCAAAAAATCTCAAATTTTGACTGTTTGTCAACCTATTATATGTGCATCATTGGGCATATGTGCAAATTTGGGCTTGATTGATTAATATTTCGCGAAGTTAGAACCGTTCGGGTAAAACACCTTTTTTTAGACAACGCATTTTTGAGCTGTCATATCTCGGAAACCAGTAAACCGAATTGAATGAAATTTTGAACGTACACTAACAATATGTAAATGCTTCACAAACTATTAAAACATAGATACTTTTTAAACGTTGAAAAAAATTATCATGGATTGACACTTTTTGGACTTTTCTTGAAAAAATGTAATTTTTTTACATTAATGTGAAAAAAATTTTGTGTTGATATCCAAAGATTTTCCACTTCTGTTCTCAAATTATCTCTAATCAGATATATTAGAGCCTATTTAGATTGAAGGAAGAACACATTTAATAATTTTTGTGTGGTATTGTAAATTTTACTTATTTTCCTCTATATGGGTAAAAATTTCAACCCGATATAACTTCATTCGCCGTGAGAAAATATTACATTTTATAACGTCGTATTGAGTATCAATATATTGTTGATAAACGTTAAAAAATTCATTCAATTTGGTTCACTGGTTTCCGAGTTATGACAGCTCAAAAATGAGTTGTCTAAAAAATAGTGTTCTACGCGAACGGTACTAACTTCGCGAAAAATTAATCAATCAAGCCCAAATTTGTACCAATGATGCACACATAATAGATTGACAAACAGTCAAAATTTGAGATTTTTTGATGCACTCTATGAAAAGTTACAGCATGTTGAATTTTTTTGTGGGAGAAAAAAAGTTGCCTATCCCAAACATTTTGGCCATCCCCTGTAGAAAGGTAGGTTTAGGGGGTGTTGAGAAGGTTTCAGAATTTTCCAGGGCGTTCTAGGGACACAGGGGGTTTCTGCGGCGTTCCAGGATTTATTTTTTACTAGCTGTACCCGGCAAACTTTGTCTTGCCTACTGCGATTTTTGACGTTTCAAGTGTCTAGCCAAAACCAAGTCCCCGGTCAGAATGTGAGGAAGATCGATTTTCAAAAAACTCTCAATTTTTCCATGTTTTTTTGCCTCATAAACCTTCCTTGGGTGAAAACTAATAGAACAAAACAAAGACGACACAAAACGGACGCTCCGTTCGCAAGTTATGCGCGGTCCCACGTATGCCACTGCATTTTTATATATATACTAGCTGTCCCCGGCAAACTATGTCTTGCCTACTGCGTTTTTAGACGTTTCAAGTCCCTAGCCAAACTCACCGATCAAAATGTATGAAAACCCGATTTTCAAAAACTCTCAATTTTCCCATGTTTTTGGCCTCATAAACCTTCCTTGGGTGAAAACTAACAGAACAAATCTTAGACGACCCAAATCGGACCATCCGTTCGCAAGTTATGCGCGGTCCCACGTATGCCACTGCATTTTTATATATATAGATATAGATGAATTTCCAGGGTCGTTCTAGCAGATTTAAGCGACATTCCAGGGGCTTCAGAGGCGTTCCAAAGGGATTTCAGGAAACTTTTCAAAGTGCTTCTGAGGTGTTCTTTCCAGGGGGTTCCATGGGTGTCGTATCACGGGTTTCAGGGGTGTTACAGTACACGGGTAAAAGTCTGCTCCCAAAAATCACAAAAACGACTCATGATTTCATGAGCCTAGTACATTTTCGTTTTATAAATATACATCATGATTTGTAATCATGATAGTATGATCCATTGTCTCGTAACGCTACCAATGCGTTACTTTTTTCCTGAAATCATAAAGCTAAATCATATTTTTGAGATTTGGAATCATGGTTTCGTGTGCGCATCATTTATGAATCTGAGGACCATAAAGCTAAATCATGTTATTGAGATTTCGAATCATGGTTTCGGGTGAACATCGCTTATGAGTCTGGTGGATTTAAAAAAAAATAAAAAAAATTGCCGCCATTTCGGAGGTGGTTTTGGTTTAATGATGACCCAATAGCAAAATATGTTTCTGTAGCAATTACTATGATGAATATTCAATAGCACAGAAAGATGCGACTGTGATGGTGCTGGTGTCGTTTGGCCGGAACAGGGACGAAGCCGTAACGTGATCGATCGGATCCGGGGCGAGGAATGACAGCCGCAGCCGATTGAGCTAGAATGGGAATGATGGCGTGCAATCGAATGTTACTTACACATTTTTTTTTAATCGTTAGGAAGAAATTTCAACACGCTTTTTTTTACTCACGCGTCGCTAAACGAAGCCGGTATAGGAACAGAATCGGACACTGCCGGGACGGTGCCTGCGTCGTTTTTATGCGGCTGAAACTATACAGTCGGGATGGGGCTGGTGTCGTTTGACGGCGCCGGAACTGGAAACAAACGAAGTCGGAACGGAATTGGACAAGGAATGGCAGCCACGTTTGAGCTAGAACAAGAACGATGGTGTGCAATCGAATTTAGAAATGAGTAAAAACAACGTAAGAAAACATTTTCGTCACATTTTACTTACCTTTTTCTTTGAGAGAATGGTTTCACGAAGAACACACTAGAACGCTAATAACACAAAAAAGTGACTGACATAACTATTGTATTTTAAACTATATTTCAATTAAAATATGTAATAGTTTTTTTCATTTTTTCCACCAATCACCAACGATACCACACACTGAATGACCACGTTTTGACAGGTGTGCGGAGTGCGCATAACGCTTGATAATTTTCATGAGTTCAAGCTCATAAAAATGGTTGCAACGAATCATGATATAAGATGCTCAGATTATGAAATTATGATTCGTGATCATGATTTCATAAAATGACAAATCTTTATGTTTTATGATTTGTGAATCATAAAAACAGGATCAGATTTGTTTCCGTGTATGTTTCCAAAAGTTTTAGGTGAGTTCCAGAGGATTTCAGAGGGTTCCGGGACGTTCCAGTAAGTTTCAAAGGCGTGTCTGTTGATTTCAAAAGCGTTCCAGAAAATTTAAAGAAGTTTCAGATGCGTCATAGGTGATTTCAGAGATTTCCAATGGGTTCCAGGGGTATTCCGTAAGTTTCAGGGTGTTCCAGAAGTGTTCCAGGGAGTCACAAGGAGCTTCAATAGGGTGGAGAACGTTTCAATGGGTTTCAAGCGCTTCCAGAAGCATTTATGTGGGTTCTGGGATGTTTTAGGGGCGTTCCATGGATGTTTTAGAAGTCTCAGTGTGTTGCTGGGGCGTCCCAAAAGATTTCAAGTGCGTTTCTTCAATCCAACAGAAATCTCTTCAGAAACCTACTGGATTCCCCTGGAAAGCCTTGATAAACCTCTGAAAGCCCACTTGGAAGCTCCCTGGAACCTTTGGGCACCCTTAAGAAACCCTTCTGAAACGTCCACGATACTGAAAAACGAAAATATTTATTTGTTCTGGGGATGCTTTGTTTTGATTTTCAACTTGGTTCTGGTCAAAACAGTACTGTGATGAATACTGTGTTTCTTTCCAAAACAAAAAAGAATATCTTTCGGAACGCAATTTCATCTCACGCAAAGGTATCAACCCAGATGTGAACTATAATTTGCCCCCGGATAATTTCGACCATTCAGATATCGAAGGGTAAGGGTCGGCAGTATCTGGTGACGCTGCTGAAAGTTATTTGTATTACTCCCAAGTAACAGTATTCCGACAGTTGTACCGAGGCCAAATAGTCCTCAAACAGTGTTGATTGCATTCTGGACCGATCATTCTACCTGAGATGATGCGACGCTGGCGACAGAATTGAAGATCAACTACCTTGAACTAGAGGGCTATCACAATCACAGTTCCTGGTTGCACTATACCAAGAAGAGATGAAAAAGGCAGCATCCCCATCGTTGGCAATAGCGAAGTACTTCCATTGGACTGATGTCTCTGAGGCAGCCAGACTGCAATCTGTACATCCGGGTGCATGAGACGATACTCTACATACATTTATTTGTTCCACATCATTAAGACAAGACATAATCAACAATAGTACGCCACAATACTCGGTTTGTGGCTGCCGCTCTTCATCCTCGGTCACGACCAATGCTCGCCAAGTCACGCTCCACCTGGTCCGCCCATCGTGCTCTCTGCGCTCCACGCCTTCTTGTGCCAACCGGATCCGTTGCAAACACCAGCTTTGCAGGGTTGTTGTCCGGCATTCTTGCAACATGCCCTGCCCACCGTATCCTTCCGGCTTTGGCCACCTTCTGGATGCTGGGTTCGCCGTAAAGTGCAGCGAGCTCGTGGTTCATCCTTCTCCGCCACACACCGTTCTCCTGCACACCGCCGAAGATCGTTCTTAGCACGCGTCGCTCGAAAACTCCGAGTGCTTGTAGGTCCTCCTCGAGCATGGTCCATGTCTCGTGCCCGTAGAGGATTACCGGTCTTATTAACGTTTTGTACATGGTGCATTTGGTGCGTGGGTGAATCTTTTTCGACCGCAGTTTCTTCTGGAGCCCGTAGTAGGCCCGACTTCCGCTGATGATGCGCCTCCGAATTTCACGGCTCACGTTGTTGTCAGCCGTAAGTAAGGATCCGAGGTAGACGAATTCCTCCACCACCTCGAAAGTATCCCCGTCTATCGTAACATTACTACCCAGACGGATCCGGTCGTGTTCGGTTCCGCCTACCAGCATGTACTTTGTTTTTGAGGCATTCACCACCAGTCCGACCTTTGCTGCTTCGCGTTTCAGGCGGGTGTACAGTTCTGCCACCGTTCCAAATGTTCTAGCGATAATGTCCATGTCGTCCGCAAAGCACACAAATTGACCGGATTTTGTGAAAATCGTTCCCCGGCTGTTGAGCCCGGCTCGTCGCATCACACCTTCCAGCGCGATGTTGAAGAGTAGACATGAGAGTCCGTCACCTTGTCACAGTCCCCGGCGAGATACGAATGAACTGGATAGTTCACCCGAAACCCTTACGCAGTTTTGCACACCGTCCATCGTTGCTTTAATCAGTCTAGTCAGCTTCCCAGGAAAGCCGTTTTCGTCCATGATTCTCCATAGCTCTGCGCGGTCGATACTATCGTATGCCGCTTTGAAGTCGATGAACAGGTGGTGCGTTGGGACCTGGTATTCACGGCATTTCTGGAGGATTTGCCGTACGGTAAAGATCTGGTCCGTTGTCGACCGGCCGTCGATGAAGCCGGCTTGATAACTTCCCACGAACTCATTTGTTTTAGGTGACAGACGACGGAAGATGATCTGGGATAGCACTTTGTAGGCAGCATTCAAAATAGTGATCGCCCTGAAGTTCTCACATTCCAAATGGTCGCCTTTCTTGTGAATGGGGCAGATTACCCCTTCCTTCCACTCCTCCGGTAGCTGTTCGGTTTCCCAGATCCTGACTATCAGCCGATGCAGACAGGTGGTCAACTTTTCTGGGCCCATCTTGATGAGTTCAGCTGCGATACCATCCTTACCAGCTGCTTTGTTGGTTTTGAGCTGGTGAATGGCATCGTTAACTTCCCTCAGCGTGGGAGTTGGTTCATTTCCGTCCTCCGCTGCACTGGCGTCGTCGTTCCTTCCGTTGCCGTGGGCTCCCGTGCCTACGTTCTCCACGCCGTTCAGGTGCTGATCGAAGTGCTGCTTCCACCTTTCGATCACCTCACGTCCGTCCGTCAGGAGGCCTCCGTCTTTATCCCTGCATATTTCGGCTCGCGGCACGAAGCCGTTGCGGGATGCGTTGAGTTTCTGATAGAACTTCCGTGTTTCTTGGGAACGGCACAGCAGTTCCATTTCTTCACACTCCGCTTCTTCCAGGCGGCGCTTTTTCTCCCGAAAGAGGCGGGTCTGCTGTTTCCGCTTCTGTTTGTAACGTTCCACGTTCTGTCGAGTCCCTTGTTGCAGCATTACCGCCCTCGCTGCGTTCTTCTCCTCCAAAACCGTTCTGCACTCTTCGTCGAACCATTCGTTCCGTCGACTCCGTTCCACGTACCCGATGGTGCTCTCTGCTGCGTCGTTGATGGCTGCTTTCACTGTACTCCAGCAGTCCTCCAGAGGGGCCTCATCGAGCTCACCCTCGTCTGGCAACGCGGCTTCGAGATTCTGCGCGTATGCTGAGGCGACATCCGGTTGCTTCAGTCGCTCTAGGTTGTACCGTGGCGGTCGCCGGTACCGTACATTGTTGATGACGGAGAGTTTTGGGCGCAGTTTGACCATCACCAGATAGTGGTCGGAGTCGATATTGGCGCCACGATAGGTCCTGACGTCGATAATGCCGGAGAAGTGCCGTCCGTCAATCAGAACGTGGTCGATTTGAGATTCCGTCTGCTGTGGTGATCTCCAGGTGTAACGATAAGGGAGGCTGTGTTGGAAAAAGGTGCTACGTATGGCCATATTTTTGGAGGCGGCGAAATCAATGAGTCGTAGGCCGTTTTCGCTCGTTTGCTGGTGGGCGCTAAACTTACCAATCGTCGGTCTGAATTCCTCCTTCTGGCCTACCTGAGCGTTCAATTCTCCTATGATGATCTTGACGTCGTGGCTTGGGCAGCGGTCGTACTCACGTTCGAGCTGCGCGTAAAATGCGTCCTTGTCATCATCAGTACTTCCGGAGTGTGGGCTGTGCACGTTTATTATGCTGAAGTTGAAGAATCGGCCATTGATCCTCAACCTGCACATTCTTTCGTCGATCGGCCACCAACCGATCACGCGCCTCTGCATATCACCCATCACTATGAAAGCTGTTCCCAGCTCGCGTGTGTTGCCGCAGCTCTGGTAGATGGTATGATTAACTCTAAACGTTCGCACCATGGATCCTGTCCAACACACCTCCTGCAGCGCTACGATGCCGAACCCGCGGTCCTTCAGTAGATCGGCGAGTATGCGGGTGCTCCCAATGAAGTTGAGAGATCGGCAGTTCCACGTACCGAGTTTCCAATCGCAAGTCCTTTTTGTTCGCTGGGGTCGTTGCCGTTGGTCTCGGTTCGTATTATTCTGTTGCTGATTTTCCGTTACAATGGATTTTTACGGCTGGCTCGTAGGGCCTGACACCAACCCCCTACTTTCCGGAGGACCATAGTGCACAGTTGAGCTTAGAGTCCTTCCCTGGCACTCGGACGTAGATCAGCCGCCCCTAACATGGGGATCAGACGCTGTTGTGAGCCGCTCCTCCTGGAGAACAGACGCTCAGGTTTGCCGAAGCAAACCCCCCCCCTTCCCTGTCAGCCTACGACCAAAGGTCCCACCGGGGTTGGTTACCCGATCTTCCCTAAGGTTGCTCATAGTTTCCGGCCGGTACCGCGTGGAGGTAGGGATAGGAGTTGCTGGGCAGAGGCTAGTGGATCACAATGGGATCTGAATTGCGCAGCATACCCAGCCTTTACCGTGCCAAGAGATTACAAGAGAGACGATACTCTATGTACAGAAATTAAAAATGATATGGAAATGCACCATTAAAACGAGTGTGACCTAGAGAAACGCCGAAATGGTGATAAAGAAGGTTAGCCACATTCTTCCCATATCAATCTACAGCAGCCAGCCAGCAATCGGCTTCCGTCTGGCAAAAAGATCATCAACGACAAACGAACGAACGACAAACCGCAACATGAGGAAGCCATCGTCAGCAAATGAGCTGACGGCGGCCGCAGTGGCGGCATCATCTTTCGGCTACTAAGCCCAATTCATCGGAACCACATAACCCGAGTTGTACCATCGATGCCTCGCCTCACATGATAAGACGACACATGGTCGTCTTTCGCACGCCGCGAGTAGCCGCGCTCGCTCGTAGAATGAGAAAGAACAGCGCCAGCAAGAGGAAGTGGAAGCACATAAAAAAATCAGAAAGAAAAAAAACATCACCTCGTAAAAAATAAGCAATAACAATACAAATTAAATGGGGTGAAAGAAGAACGGGTCGGCGCACGATGTGGTGCCGGGAAAAAGAAGCAACCAAAATACTCGAAATGCCTTTACTCTTGTTCTTGTTTCCCTCTCTTTGCCGAAACGTCTATACGTACGACGAGAAGGGAAACGAGAGGGGAAACGGATCAGATGTTTTCGTAATTAGAGAAGCAAGCGAGAGTCAGACACCGCGTGCAGAGGGAACGTGATAAACAAGTTTCAGTCGACTCGAATGTTATTTTATACATTCTGTTGCCGTTGTCGTATTTTTGTTTTGTTTTTTTTTTCGTTTGTGCAAAAATGTTTTCTACGAGTTTCGTGAGGCGACCTAGAGCGAAGAAGCTGAAGTAGGTACCAGGAAACAAGGCGGTTGAAGCAAACGAGAATGGGATTCCTATTTGCCAAATATTTTCGAGGAACGATTTTGTTGGGAATATCCTTGATAATGAAGAAGAAGAAGTTTATTTAAGATAATGAAAAGATTAATGCGTTTCACAACGAATAACGAAATAAAGCAAGTATGAGTTTCAATTTATAGTGTTCCCTTGGAATGTTTTATGTACAACTTGTGAAAACACAACAAAGGCAGTATTTTTTGACAAAATCCCAAATCCACGAAAAATACCGCATCCACAAAGTTCAAAACAGCGCAATCCGCCATTCCATTTGAGCGTCCCCCCCCCCAGTACATACAAACCACGTTTTTCATCAAATCGCAAATTCCTCTGACGCTGAACCGCTGCGTTGCCGTCAGCGAAACGGGCTGCTTCTGTGAATTAATTGTCCCAACCGACGACAACGATTCCGGGGGAATGTTCAATTGTGTCCAATATGCGCACACTGGGGAGAACCAAGACCAAGATTGACCGGGGTACGGCGGCAAGGTTGGAAGCAAGTTGGTGATGGATTCCCCCCAGCGAGCAATAATGTGCGAACCCATTTGGCGGTTACGTCGTTGGTTGTATTTATTGTTTGCCATTTGCATCTGGAAAGTGCGCAAATAAGGGAAAGTACAATTGCACAAATCATTAGGGGCTACCCATTTGGCTCTAAGTCTAAGTGGCGGGAATAATGGGTACGGGACTACGAGGTAAATATGTAATGACGCACTTGAGTGCTTTATTGAAACAATATTGACGACTACCGCAAAGTTGGCCAAACTAGAAAATCACCGCCTTGAGATTCTGGCGACTTCCGGTGACTTTGGTTGCTTGACTGAGAGTGTTGGTGGCAGATGATTGTACAAACTTGTGTACTTTTCAGGCTAATTTGTCTCTGCCGTGCAGCTGCCAGCTTATAATAGCACTACGGATCAACTGTTCCGGTGGTGAGAGCAAGCCTTGCTGAGACTTCGTAAGTCAACGATAGCGGCTAAGCAAAGCCATGACAAACTCAAGGCAATAGCGGCTGCAGTAGACCCCGTAAAGCTGAAGGTGTCGAAGTCTACGCAGACGAAGGCTTCCGCATTCGCGGTACGCCTGACACGATTGCTTACGACAAGCAATCGCAGAAGCGTGCGCGATGGTCTTCAGGCGAGGAGCCAGCAGGCGGCACTATCTAGACCAGGAAGCGACCATCTTTCAGGATTCATCCGGAATGTTTTTCAGGAGTTCCTCAGAACATTCTTCGAAAACTGTTGAGGAGTGGTTTCTTCCAGAGCTTTTTCGAGAACCATCGAAAAGTAATGGTAAGTACACTAATTGTAAAAAAAACTCGGCATATTTCGGTGCGTAGACATTTCAGGTAATTATCCGTTAAACAAATTAGCAAGCGTCACTCATTCTTCTTGAACGAAGTACATATGTTGCTGAGAAAGAACATCAAAGCAAATTCTCTATATGCCGTACAAAATTTGGACCATTGCGGTAAAATTAAAAAAAAAAAACAAAACTTAAACTATTTGACCGTTTGAGGCCTGTTTCTAGCTTTATCCGGCAATTCCTTATATAATTGCATCTGGATGTCCTTGTTAAGTTTTTCCGAGAATTATTTCCAAGTTTACTTTTGGAGTTCCTGTAAGAATTCGAGAATGCAACCCCGAATAATTTTTGGACATATCTTCAAAGATGCTCCGATATGCGATATAACATCTGAAGATCATCGAGGAATTCATTCCGGTTTTTACGAAACTTACGAGTTTCTATGGAAGTTTCTCCCAGAAGTTCTTTTCGGAGTTTCACCGGAAATACCAAGGGCTTCCACGGAAACTTCTTTCGGAGTTTCTCTAGGCATTCTTTCAAGGACTTTCTTCGGGAATTTCTTACGAAGTTCCTCCTGGAAGTCCTTTAGATGTTCCTCCTTCCTATTCAACGGATTTGTATATTTTTATATTTGTATATTTGTATATTTTTTACAGTGCAGTCTGGATTCGCTTGTTGGGTCACGACCGCGCCCCGATAAGCGAATCGTGTTCCATATGCGGCTTCCAATATGGAATCGAAAGGTACGTGTTCAAAAGTATCCTGGAAATCCAAGAAAACATCCAAACAAAATTGTTTTTACAGAAAAACTCGTAGTTAGAAGACACAGAATGTTGCTAATTGACAAATTGAGGGATGATTTTTTGAAAAAAATCGCGTTCTGGTGGCATCTTTTGAATGAATGCTTTTCCGATATCGTAAACAACATTGTGTAAACAAATCACAGTGGACTTTCCATTTTGGTAAACATGTTGGTTCCCATGGAGAGGCATATTTGCAAAAAAAAAACATCACGGGTGTGATGCTCGACGAAGCGTTCTAATCATTTCAGATGAAAGAGGTCAAATGTATAGGTCTGATCTTCATACGATACATTATCCACTTACGAAATAAACTTGACAATAAAATCCCACCAAGATTTGGGAATAGCAAGGCTGCAAACAAGCAGTTTTCTCAAAACTTTTTGGGGCTCGAGGCATGACACGCGAGTTTGGCATTTAAATTTTACTGAAAGTAGCAAACATCGGTTCATACGCAAAATGCGGAACCATATAGATGTTAATTAAAGCAATACATCTACATAGAAATCCCCCCTACGAAAGTAAGGTTCTTGGACCAAAGCTGTTCTTTTATGCTGAAGATTGATCTGAGCTGTCATAACCATAGCCACTACCCAAACTAGGTACGATCAAACTCTTACAATCACAACACAAGAAAAAAGAGCAGCGATGAAAACCAATTCGGTATCGATTGAAGAGCGCCAGAGACGAACATACACAGAGGACACTGTGAAGAACGCATAATGCGAAGAGCCACATAGGTTATATACAGGGTGTTAAGTTCCTGAGTGCAAACTTTTTAAAGGGTGATAGAGGACCATAAATGCAGAAAAAAATTGTTCTACGCATATGGTCAAATCTCAACCGTTACGTAGTTATTGAACTTCCCATGTTTTTGACTCTCATTGCCTCAACTGGTTAAAACTTGAAAATGGTCAAACTTATCGCAGTTTTTTTACCCTAATCCGAAAGATTATTGAATTTTCTATCAAATGGCAACTTTGAATCGATTGGTTGAGTTAACTAACTATGTTTTCTAGAACAAACCCAAGTAACAATGATAGCTGATTATTAGATTATTCAGCTAAAATTTTTAAAATCATGCTTAAAAGCGATTTATTCAGCTGTTGTACAGCAATATTGTTGTTGGGAATAGCTCAAAAGTAGTGTGTTTTAATTTGTTTTTGTCAATTATCTTTGAAACATGCGTAATAAATTAAAATTCTTTCTTTGACAAAGTTGTGGCCCCTGTTCCACTCTACAATTCGTTCTTTGACATCAAACTTCTATCTCCTATCGTTTTGTTTCAATTTCGACTTCAACATTGCATTTCAGATCATAAATTTGCAACTCTCATTGAAAGCACTTTTTAGCGCATTGTGCCGCACATTTAAATCAAAATTGCAAGAAAACAATAAGAGCTAGATGTTTGGTGTCAAAGAACGAATTGTAGAGTGTAACAGGAGCCACAACTTTGTCAAAGAAAGAATTTTAATTTATTACGCATGTTTCAAAGATAATTGACAAAAACCAATAAAAACACACTATTTTTAGCTATTTTGCTTTAGAAAACTTAGTTATTTAACTAAACCAATCGATTCAAAGATGCCATTTGATAGAAAATTCAATAATCTTTCGAATAAGGGTCAAAAAACTTCGATAAGTTTGACCATTTTCAAGTTATTCCCAGTTAAGGCAATAAGAGTCAAAAACATGGGGAGTTCAATAACTACGTAACGGTTGAGTTTTGACCATATGCGTAGAACAATTTTTTTCTCCATTTATGGTCCTCTATCACCCTTTAAAAAGTTTGCACTCAGGAACCTAACACCCTGTATAAAGCTAATAAACAACATACTAATAATCCCACCCTTATTGAGCCTCGCAGTTGAGGCTTAAGAAGGATAGCAGATTATCTCGGAGAAAAACAAGGTCAACTGCACCATTGCTCCGGTTAGCGCAGTAAGGGCAGAATACTGTGGAGGGCGTCCTAGTACTCCACAGGCTCCGTTAAGCGATTAGGATTTTGTTAGACCCCCCCTAACCATTTATTCCGAGGCACGGTAAGCATATAGCCGCATCATACCACGAATTAGGGGTCACCTGTTTAATGGACTCTTACCACCGGAACAGGCAGTCCGTAGTGTTATTCTTAGTCAATTGTGACAACCGCTACCGACACTATACGGCTATCTAGGCTGATCGAGAATAGAAGTTAATATTGATGATCAACTTCATACGGACCCGAACAGCCGACCCCACATTCATTATGCTAATTCCGTCTTAGGCATCTCCGGAAATTCTTTCAGGAGTTTCTGACGGAATTCTACTAGGAGTTCTTCCGAGAATTCTTTTTGGAGTCTCCGAAAACTCCTCTAGCGGTGCCTTGGGGAATTAATGCAGGAGTTTCTCTGGGAATTCGGGACTTCTACTTCCGAAAATTCACTTGGGAATTCCTCCAGAAATTTCCTTAGAAGTTCCTCCGGGAATCTCTTCAGGAGCTCTCCCTGGAATTTCTCCAGTGTAGTTCTTTCGGAAATTTCTCTAGAAATTCCTGAGGGAAGTCCTCCACAAGTTTTTCAACGATTTCTCATGGAGATCCGCTCGGAATGCCTTTGTTGATTCCTCGATTAATCCCTTTTAGGTGTTCCTCCGTGAATCTCATCGCAAGAACCTCCGGGAATTGCTGCAAGAATTCCTTCAAAAATCCCTTCATTTTATTTATTTACTTACCCTTAGCCCAACAGGAGTAATATTTTCATGTATTTACTTACCCTAAACCCTACAGGAAATCTTACGGAAATTCCTTCAGGAGTTGCTCCAGAAATTCCTCCAGGAGATTCTCCAGGAATTCCTGCAGGAGTCTCTTCAAGAATTCCTTCGTAAGATCCTCCAGAAGTTCCTCCGGGAGTTCCACCAGGAGTTCTTTCAGGAGTTCCTCCGAGAGTTCCTCTGGAAGTTCCTCCGGGAATTTCTCCTAGATCCTCTCCAGATATTCCTCCAGAAGTTCCTCCAAAAATTCCTCTATGTGTTCCTCCGGAAATTCCTCCAGGAGTTCCTCCGGGTATTCCTCCACGAGTTCGTCCGGGAATTCCACCAGGAGATCCTCCGGAAATTCCTACAGGAGTTCCTCCGGGATTTCCTCAGAGATTTGTTGCTGAAGCTCCTCCAGGAACTCCTCTGGGATTCCTTTGATAGTTCTTTTAGGAATTGATCTAGTTGTTGTTCCAGGAAACGCTCAAAGAGTTTCTCTGAGCCGTTCTTCCGAGAATTCCTTTTGAAGTTTCCGAAAATTTCTCCCAGTTTCTCTGGGAATTCAGAACTTCTACTTCCAAAAATCCACTTGCGAATTCCTCCAGAAATTTCCTAGGGAGTTGTTCCAGGAATCGCTTTACTTCCTTTGGAAATTTTTCCAGAAATTCCTGAAAGTGTTCTTCCGGGAGTTCCTCCAGGATTCCTTCGGGAGATCCGTTCGGAAAACCTATATTGATTCCTCGAGGAATCCTTTTTAGGAGTTCCTCCGGGAGATCCATCGGAAGTTCTTTCAGGAATTGATGCAGGAGTTCCTCTGGAAACTACTCAAAGATGTTTCTTCAGGAGTTTTTCCGGGAATTCCTCCAGAAGTTCGTCCGAACTTCTCCAGGAGTTCCCCCAAGAGTTCCTCCAGGAATTCATGCAAAAGTTCCTCCGAGAATTCCACCAGGAGTCCTTAGGGAATTCTCTCAAGACCTCCCCTGGGGTTTGTCCCAGGAGTTCCTCCGAGAACTCTTTCAGGAGTATCTCCAGGAATTTCCGCTAGATTGTTTCCCTTTTTTTCGGGAATTTTAATTTAGAGAGAATTCGTCAAAGAATTCCTCCAGTAGTTCTTCCAGGAATTCCTCCCGAGATTCTTACAGCAATTCCTCCAATGATTCCTCAAGGAATTCCTCCAGAAATTCTCAAGAATTTCTCCAGAGATTCCTCGAGGTTTTCTTCCAAGGGTTACTCCAAACTGTCTCCAGGGATTCTCAAGGAATATTCACCGAGAAGTCCTCCAAGGATGCTCCCAATAATTCTTTGAAAGTTTCCTCCAGGAACTCTAACTGCGATTCCTCTAGGAAAGCTTTCTGAGATTCCTCCACGAATTTCACCGGAATTTCCTCCAGGGATGTCTCCAAAATTCCTCTTGGAAATCTTTCAGGAATTTGCCTAGGGATTCCTCCATGGCAGCAGCACAGCACGATCAGGCTAAGGCCAGGGTGGCCTCTGCTGTACACAGTAGCCGTCTTTATTCCATTCGGTCCATGGCTGTTTGTCTGCAATTCCATGTTCCAAGTTTCCAATCGTAGTCCTTATTTCGTCGCGTGGGTCTTTGCCGATTGTATCGAGTCGTATTTTTTCCTATGTTATGTGCAATGGGGATTTTTACGGGTGGCTTATTGGGCCTACGCCAACACTCCTGTCTCGCCAGAGGGCCATCGTGCCAGTTCTGTTTAACGTCCCAACCAACACTACTGGGACGACCACGCTGATGGGACTACCACCTTGGATCTAGCTGGACGTGGTGCAGCGTTTCTCACTTATCCGCTGGATGCCAGAACAGACGCTGTTTGAGCCGCACCTCCTTGGTGAACAGACGCTCGGGTCGTACCTCCTCAATCTGGCTGAAGTCAGAAGGACAACAGTGCGCCCAGGCTGCACTACCAGCTAAGCATACCACTCTTAGCTGACGGTCTTTGTCTGCGTTTGACCCGTGGAAGCATGAGGACCAGAGCTATGTTGGACGCTCTCCTTATCGACTCACCGTTTTGCAGCCCGATTCCTCCATGGATTACTCACGAAAATGTTTCAGACATTCCTCAAGGAATTACCCGAGAAATTTCTCCAATCCCTGCACAGATATCTCCAGCAAATTGTCCAGGATTTACTCCACGAATTCGTCAAAAGATTCCTCCAGGAATTCCTTTAGGCATTCCTGGAAATTGTGCAATCCTGGAGGAACCGCTGAAGAAATTCCTGAATATATCTCTGGAGGAATTCCTGAAGAAATTTCTGGATGAATTCCTGGTGAAATCTTTAGATACATTTCGGCACTGATAGATTCCGCGCAGAATTTCCCAAATTTCTGAAGAACTATATCTGTGTTGTTTCTTGCAGGCATTCCGGGATGAACTCCCAGAATAACCTCTGGAGGAATCCCTGGAGGAGTATCTGGATGAATCCCGGGAGAAATCCCTAGAAGAATTTCAGGATGAATCCCTCGAAGCATCCCTGCAGGAATTCCTGGAAGAGGTCATGCATTACCTTCGTAGTTCCTCCGAGAATCCTTCCTCGAATTAGTCAGGGAATTCCTTCCAAAGATCCTCTTGAATATACTTCTGAAGCACCAGCTGCCGCTTCTGTGGAAGTTCCTCTCAAAGATCTCCCGGGAAACCTTTTTTTTCGATTTTTTTTTTTTAATCTTATTGTAGTTCCAGTGTGAACTTCTTAGGGACTTGCGAAGGATTTCTATGTGGAATTCCATTAAAAATATCAGATTCAACTCCTGAAAAAATCCCTGGTGAAATTCCTAGAGGAATTCCAGGTGAACACCGTACTCCTCCTGGATCCAAAGCCCGCCGAGCTCCTACTACCCCCTTTGCTCTCACTACCGAGCTACATTTGCCATCAAACTCCTCCTGGATCCAAGTTTTATCCGACACCGAGTACCTTCCGCCATTCAGCTCCTGCGTCCACCGATCAGCCAGCTCCGCCTCGACCGCTGGTTCTCACGTAGGTCTCTCAAGATACTAAACTAGATCCTCTTGAGGGGGTGAGGTGGATGGGTGTCCTTCATGGTGTTACAGTCCGAACAAATAATTTGTCTTCCCATACAAACAGTGTTACGAATGGGTGAGTGGGTGTCAAAATAGGGCAAATTTTGGCGTTATGATATTTGTGAGGTATAAACTGATACCTTGGACTTCCTAGAAGAGTAAGCCGCGTAGCCCGTAGCTGCAAGACTAGGCAGCTAACCACGAGGGGTGTGAACTGTTCCAATCCCTCTCCGAAGCAATACATTGTGGTAGTTCCAGGGAGACGATGGTCGTGGCAGTAATGGGATGGCTAGGTCTGGAGACTAGTTTCTTCTCCCACGTTAGCGTGAGAGACGGTCTCAGTACCTAAGCTTTCTTGTGGTACTCAGGTGTCTATTATACAGATTTGTACCTTAAGACACAACCCTACTCCCATCCGAGTTCGTTTTGTGAAGAAACAACCCTACAATCAAAGATCCTACCGTAGTTGACTACCTGATCTTGCCAAAGGTTGCTCGTAGCCCGGCCGGTACCACGAGGAAGTAGGGATAGGAGTAGCTGGGATGAGGCTAATAACCTTAATGGGGCCTGTATTACCCAGCCTTCACCACCACGAGAAATGAAATTAATAGAAGAAAATGCGAACGATACTCTCGGAGACCGACCCGACAACGAAGTAAGGACTATGAATGGAAACTCGGTACCTGAAACGTCAGGACCCTAAATGAACCTGGACGAGTGAGCCTGTTGGCTCGTGAACTGCAGAAAGTTGGTGTGTTTGTTGCTGCTATTCATGAAGTGCGGTGGCCCAAATCTGATGAACGTGAATTCAGGGCGGTGGATCAACATTCACATATAACATCTACCACAGCGGCAGCGATAAGGCAGAACATGAGGTCGGATTCATAGTGATTGGGAAACAGATGAAGCGAGTCATGAGGTGGAAGCCGATCAACGAGTAGATCTGTGCATTGAGAATTTGAGGCAAATTCTTCAACTATAGCCTGATCAATGACGACGCGTACGACAAAAACGATGACGTGAAGGATGCATTTTACGAATGTCTTGACAAGACCTATGGAGAATGCCCAAACCGATTGTCATCGGTGACGCAAACGCGCAGGTCGGAAGAGAGGACTTTTTCTGTCCAATCATCGGTACGGAGAGCCTTCACTCCGTCACAAACAACAACGGCCTGAGATTAGTTAACTTTGCTGCTGCCAGGGGGGTGGCCATTAGTAGCACCAACTTTGCACGCAAGAATATCCACAAACACACACCTGGAGATACCCAAATGGCGAATTTTGCAACCAAATCGACCATGTGCTGATAGATGGCCGACACTTCTCGGACGTCAGAATTTTTAGGGGTCCCAACATCGACTCAGATCACTATCTCATAGTTAGATTCGAGTAAGATTCGAGCTCGGTTATCAACCGTGTCGGACTCTAAGAACCGGCGATCGACGCGTTTCAACATCCAGCGTTTTTCAGCAGCTGACTATCACCAGAAGCTGGACGAGCGGATAAGTGAAATCAACGAGAGCGATAATCTCAACACTCTGTTGGAGTCTATCCACGGAGCGATGCGTACGGCAGCGCGGGAGGTGATAGGCACTGCTCAAAGGCGACCTAGGAACAGGTGGTTCGACGAGAAGTGTCAGAGGGTAACGGATGAGAAGAACGTCGCCAGAAGCCGGATGCTGGTGTCTGGGACCCGGTAGAGCAGGGAGCGATATAGGGAAGCGAGAGCAGCTGAAAAACGAATCCACCACTGAAAGAAAAAAAACTCCATTAGGAAAATGTGATTGCTCAGGAGCATGAAAGTATGGAGCAGAATGATATGCGGAGGTTTTACGAAACTGTCAATGGCGTGCGGAGAAAACCAGCGCCTTCTCCCGTCATGTGCAACGACCGTGGAGGAAATTTGCTGACAGACAAAACAATGGTGGCTGCCAGGTGGAGAGAGCACTTCGAGGAGTTGTTGAACGGTGGGATTGGAAGAGCGACAGATAGAATTCGAATCGACGACGACGGACAAGCTGTGGAACCTCCAACGCTAGACGAGGTCAGGACAGCCATCAGAGGGCTGAAGAGTAATAAGGCTGCTGGGAAGGACGAACTCCCGGCCGAGCTTCTCAAGCACGGTAGTGAGCAGCTGCATCAACTCTTACACCGTATTATATTGAATATATGGGAAGAGGAAGAACTGCCTGCTAGTTGGATGAATGGTCTCATTTGCCCTCTATAGAAAAAAGGGCACAGAGGAATACCACTTCTCAATTCAGCGTACAAAATTTTGTCCAGAATTCTGTTTAACATCGTTTAATTCGTCAGCGAATACCAGGCAGGATTTCGTGAGAGCTGATCAACGACCGCTCAGATGTTCAACCTGCGGCAGATTCTCGATAAATTTCGGGAGTACAACTTGCAGACCCATCATCTGTTTATTAATTTCAAGGCGGCGTACAATGCAGTGAAGAGAAATGAGTTATGGCAGATTATGATCGAACATGGTTTTCCAGCGAAGTTGATTAGACTGATTCGTGCGACGCTTGACGGTTCGAAATCATGTGTACGAGTTGTGAATGAAATTTCGTCATCGTTCGTAACTTTAGACGGGCTGAAGCAGGGCGATGCTCTTTCGAACTTACTGTTCAACATAGCGCTGGAAGGAGCAATAAGGAGAGCTGGTGTGCAAAGGAGTGGGACCATTGTCACGAGGTCGCATATGCTCCTGGGCTTTTCGGATGATATCAAAATCATCGGGATCGACCGTCGGGCTGTGGAAGAGGCGTTTATACCTTTTAAAAGGGAGACTACGAGGATTGGACTAACGATTAACACCACAAAGACCAAATACATGGTGCAAGGTGGTGAAAAGTTTGATGTTGTGGACGAATTTGTTTATCTTGGTACTCTAGTAACGTGCGATAATTATGTTACCCGCGAGATGAAAAGACGGATTGCAGCTGCGAATCAGGCCTTTTTCGGTCTGCGAAACCATCTGAAGTCCCGTAGGCTGCAAACGAAGACAAAACTCGAGTTGTACTAGACTCTGATTCTCCCGGTCGCTTTATAGTAAAGTGCTGCGAACAATACTCGGCGGTAAACTGGAGGACGGCATCTGGCGGCGTCGCATGAACCACGAATTGTACCAAGTATATAAAGAGATGAATATAGTGAAGCGTATAAAACACGGTAGGCTGCGGTGGGCTGAGTACGTAGCTCGTATGCCGGAGAAACGACAAGCCAAAACTATATTCAGCAGAGAATTGAGAAGAAGTCGTCGGCTTTACGGTAGGCCGCGCACACGGTGGCTTTTTGCAGTTGAGGAGGACCTAAGGGCTCTAAACGTTCATGGTGACTGGAAGCGATTGGCCCAGGACCGAGACCAGTGGAGGCGAATGCTTCATTCGGCGTAGACTCACCGCTACGAGTTGTAGCCTATCAAGTATCAAGTATTACCCAGCCTTAACTCAGCCATAAAGACGTTTATGTTTGATTAGAAACACGTTCTATTTAGTAGTGAAAATGCCCTCGAAACTTCAAGTTGATAAATTCTATATGAACTTGAATTGAAAGCAAATAAAGATTATGAAACAGTGTAATGTTGAATTTTGTTTCAATCGTTGTTGAAAAATGTTATCTTCCGGTAATCAAATTTCTACAAAAATCAATCGCTTCCATGCACAACATTTTCCGTTTGACGCACGCAGTCGGCCGGCAGCAGCAGCCCCTCTGCAGACTGCTGATTAGGAGATAGAATGCTAGACAACAAGTTTAATTAAATTTTGCTTCTTTCCAATCGGATCTTCCGCGCTCTTCGCGCCGACAAACAATGAATGCAAAATATTTATTTTCATCTCGGAAACTAATCACCGCTGCTAATTATTTCGTTTCATTCCCATCCCATCGCACAGCAACATCAAACAGAGTGAATCCAATTTGCTGATTGAATGCTAGGTATGTGCTCGGTAGGTACCTAGTGAGCTGCACGGCACCGATGTACCTACATGTGAGGATGGATGTATGCTTGCAAACCAATCATGGTGCAAGACAGAGGTTCCGGACCTGGGACTTCCCTAGTGTGGCCAGGCCTTCGATTAACCAGATGAACAGCACTATTGCCAGTGCCACCGCATTCGCATATTCTATTTGATTCCATTACTCTAAATCTGGTCTCGGTAATCAAAGCGTGTTATAAGAGATGAACCAGCCTAGGGCTGAAAATCTCTATAATAAAGAAATAATAATAATAATAAAAGCGTGTGATATCCCTTTCTATATTTTTTTCCCTACGCCCGTCGGTGCGCCTGTCTCTATCTCCTTCAGCTCAATTTCAAATTCCCCAGGAGCCGACAAACGTGTGCCGCCGCACCACCACCGACCGGAGCGGATACAGAGGAGATAGAACCTGCTTTAGTTCGACACTCCCGTAGTTCCCTTTCCACTATCCGGGTGTAGTATCAGCCATGAGCCAAAGCGTTTGAAGAACGTGCTCGTCGTCACCTTGCTTCACTTTGTATACATGTATACGATGGGAAATATGAGACTCCCGTTCCATCCGAGGGATGAATAATGGCAAAATCAAGCACAAAAGCACGAAATCAGCTCCGCAGAGTCTTCTCTATCTCTGTCAGAAATTGCCAAGGTGCAGCGTTGCCACCGCCATAGGGGTGAAGAGAAAGGCCTTTCAGGCTTTAGAGCAGCTTATTGGATTCGTTGCCTGCCTGCCGAGAGAAGGAGACTAACCATCCGTAGAGTCTACAGCTACCGGATTCAGGAGGAGGGTACTGAAATTGAAAAGGGAACCGAAGACATTCTCGGGGCGTAAAACGATAATAATAGAGATTCGTCTGTGTGATAAATTAGAGAGAATTAACAAGCACGGCTGAGAGTTGAGCCTCTGAATCGAGTATAGGGCAACCCCAGAACGGAGAGATGCGGTGATGGACGACGGAAAGTGTGAGAGATAACCTCGTCTGGCCCGGCCTTTTGTAATGGGTTTACGGATGGATGACGAGGGGGAAGGACGACCGAGAAGCGTAGAGAACCGATGAATTAACGATAAATTTTCAATACCCGTAAAAACTCTCGACCTCGAATAGTTTATTGTATCTACCACCAGCCATGGCAATAGCAATGCCTCGTCGATCCGACAAGGTGAGTCGAATCGGAGACCTGCCTGCCAGACGGATTGGTTGAATTGATTTCAGAAGAATGCTCATCGGAGAAACGTGATGATGTGTTCGCTTCGCTGGATTTCAGTTAATGTCCCATACTCCATTCAATCAAGGAGTGCATGATTAATGCCGGGACGACAACGGCGACGATATCATCCAAGTTTTATGATCTTTCTTGAAGAATAATTGCAGCATCGGATTAGATAACACATCGGTGAAGACTCACGCTTTTAGCAGCCCCGTAAGGAATAACTTCAAATGAGCACACAATAGGAGCATCCCAACATAACATCGTTGTCGTAACAAATTTAATCAACGTTTCCATTCATTTCACGTTCGTCGTCGGCTAATGCCCAGGATAGGGTGGCAGGGAAAGTTACAGGCAGAAGAAACTTATTTTTCTCGGCTCGGTGTGGTGCAAGTTCCAAGACATGGCGAAAAACACGCAGGCCCATGCGATGACAGCGCCAGCGTGCCAACAACAACAACAAGGAGGATGACAAATGGCTAGAGAAAAAGTTCTTCTATTGAATTATTGTGGCCCGTCGTGATGTGCACTTCATGGCAGTGAAGTGATCATGATGATCTGCGATGATAATAGTTATTATCGTCAGCGGGAACAAATAATATGAAAGTTCGCTCATCGGCCAATCGGCCTTATGAAGTCGTATACCAATGTAACTTCGTCTCGTTTAATAAATTCATGAAAACATCCTTGATTTTAATGGATAAGGGCGTCGCACAGTGATGCGAGGGCGGAAAAAAGTCGAAAAATCAACTTATGTATTTTGACTCAAATGTATTTTTTTTTCATTTTTTTTTGACATTTGAATAGTCTATTTTCAAAATTTGGTGCTGATTGGACGAAAATTTATTTTTTTACAGAACTTTAAAGTGGGTGTCCATCATACTTGAAATTTGGTTCCCATATAAAATGTATGGAAAAACAAAAACAAACTTCCTTCAAGTTTTCATATATGAGCACACATTTGTACACATTTGACGCTATATTCATTTTGAAGATTTTTTGTCAGCTTTCAGGAAACCTAGGGGTTATTTTGCGCAAACTTGCACAACATATGTTTTTGGCAAAGAAACAACTAGAAAGCACTTATGTTAATATTAACAATTGACCTCCTGCTTATAGTTTGCTTATTGCTTTACTTATTTTGAGAATAAAAGAAGATACATGTATATCTTCAAATTATAACGATAGTATTTCTTCCATTTCTTATCTTTTTAGCATTCAACATTTTATATTCAAGGCTTAGTCGTCATGAAGCTTTACGGAGCCATGCAAGCAACTCACACATAGACGAGAGGTCAATGGGAAAGCATTTTGATATCAAAATTATATCTAATATTTTCTTAAAGTCTACATTGAAGTAGCTTCTATTTATTTGCACCGGCTCAACTACCCTTACGCATAACAGAGCCGATGTTTGTTGAAACATGTTAACATTTTTAATGTGTGAAAAGTATTTTAAGACAAGACATAAATAGCTATTTTGCGCGCAGGTATTCAGCAAGAGTACGTTGATGATGTCTGTGCTCTATTTATTACCGTTAAAGTATATTTTCGTATTTAAAATTTCAATTGCGATGGTGTCCCGTTGCGTCCTGTTTCTTGATTTTCTCGTAGTAATAAGGATCAATTTAGAATTAAAAAGCATGAACTAACCCAAATATTAAAATCTGATCTTTCGATAAGTTGGTTGGCATGAATTTATCAACATAACTGTTATTGGAAGCAAAAGTTTGATATTCACGCAAATCGTAACGCGTGGTATGTGTCAAACGCCAAAAAAGGTAAATTGTAGGTAAAGGTAAATTGGCGTAGTAAATATCTACGGAAGTCCTTAGGGAACTTAAATAAAAGCTGATGAGCAGATTTTGTTCTAGCTGGGACGTTACGCCAATAAATAGAAGGAAGTTGTTTTAATCAAAATTGAACACCCACATATCTTAAACTAAAAAGAGACAACATACTTGAACGTATTAACCCATGTTAAAAGTTTCAGGTTTTGCAGTTGTTTGCATTACACACTTCTCGTAAACTTTGTCGTTTTTTTGTCCTAAATGAGTAATTACATGCTTTTGTTTTCTATCGGATATTTTGCCTAATTCAGATAGATTCTAATGGCTATTGAAATACGACTGTATGGTTGACTCTCTCGATTAACAGCTACGCAGTCTTGAGATTTAAAAAAAACGAGTTGTTTTATTCACCCGACGTTTCGACACGGGGATAGTGTCTTCCTCAGGGGGAAAATAATTACTATCGTTTTTTGTCAATTGTTTTGTCTAACTGTAACTGTCCCTTTTTGTGTCGTTTTTGGTACATGACTTCGGAATCACTTCCAGTTTAACGGTTTTTTTGGCCAGTGGAAGGTTAGCCATAAGAATTAATTATAAAACAACTATCAACAAGAGATATAATGTAATTATTTTACCGGTTCAAAAATAGATCGGTTAAACAAACCGAATCAACAAATAATGTATTCTCCACTCGTTTATCAACATAATATATATAACATCAGCATAATACCAGTTGGACGAAATTCTTGATTTTACCGGTTCAAAAGTGAATCGGTTGAGTAAACCGGTTCACACAATCACACATTTTATTCATGTTTAATTTCCCATGAAAATAAATTATAAAAAAAACTAACGATTCCTAATCGGAAATAATTATAAAATATAAAATATTTTTACCGGTTCAATAGTGAACCGGTACAATGCACCGGTTCGGCGAAATGAACATTTCTATTGCACTATTCGCTTCTCACTCAAAAAATCTGTTATCTCCATCGGTTCCCTTTTGGACGTTGGGGAGTAAAAAACATTCCCAAGTTGTCCACTTCCCTCGGGGAACCAGGATTCCGGAATGGTCCTGTGTGTGGCCAATCTGGCCCATAGGAAGCCAACATGACTTCTAGTTAAGTTATTTTAATAAATAATAATGTTTTTATAAGCTTTGAACGAATATAATTCATGGTAAGACTTTCTGCCACCTTTTGTATGGAGCCGCATCACTGTGGTCGCTGAGATGGCTTTTTTTTGCAGGACTTGTGCGGGGGTAAATCTTTATTGACCGCGTCTTCGCATTTCACGACTCATATTATTGTCAGCCGTTAGTAAGGAACCGAGGTAAACGTATAGCTCCACACCTTCGAAGATTTCTCAAGTCTGCTGCCAAAACTTATCCTGTCTCGCTCAGTTCCATCTATCAGCATGTACTTCGTTTCCTACACTGTAAAAATTCTGCACGCACGATGTAAGGGAAAAATCCCTTAACTATTCAAAATCCCAATCAACATGATCAGAAATGCTATTCCTATGAAATCGCAATGCTGTCAGTGTTGATTGGAGAACCAAAACAAACCCACCGGAGAAATGATCTGAAAATCACTTCGATTTGCACTAATGTTCAAAGCAGTACGATCTATTATTTACACAGCAAATTATTTTGTAATATCCAGGCACGTAATTTCTGGGAATGTTTCCATTTTCGAACGTACACTGCAAATCTTGTTTGCTGTTATTCAGCTGATTTTTTTTGTGCTGATTGCATTCAGCAATACGATTTTACTGAGTGTCAGCAACAATTTTTCAACTTGCTGAACCATCCAGCAATTTTGACAGTTGATCAGCAAGATTGTGCTGAAATTCAGCAAAAAATTTGCTGAAATTCAGCAATTTTTTCTGCTGATTTTTTTTGTGCAGGAAGCATTTCAAAAAAAAAAATTCGTTCGCATCGTTTTCCAACAATTATCACACTCATCATGTACACCCTTTGTTGGGGTACCGGAAAGTGTCAACAAACCCATTCCAGCAGATACCTAGAAGCAGTATCTACCTTCTAACTTAGTGGAATAGCCGAGAGGCAAGGGATATGCCACATTTAACCGAGTAGAAGATATATGATAAATATGATACTGCTTCTAGGTATTCTTTATTACACCAACGAACCTAACCTCAAAATGACTGACAATTCTAACGTTATTTTGACAGATGTAACATGTGCATGAAAAGGACGGCAACAAGATCGATAAAGTAGAATATATGATTCGTCTTTTTCGTGCATGTGTGTGGTCTGTCAAAATGACCTAAGATGTGTCAAATATTTTCTTGGCTAGCTTTGTTGGTGTAATGGTGTAATGAAGAATGGATGGTTTATAGCCCGCCGAGAGCCGCCGAGGGTTGTCTTCTGAGATATACTCGGATTGTGTGCTCAACTTTAAGGTGAATATATAACGAAGCCACATCTCGAATTTCCGAAAGCATAAATCTGAAGAACCGAATGTCGGTTTAAACTGAAATGTTGATCGATTGGTTACCCCCTGGCGGTGACCAATCGATCAACTTTTCAGCGTAAACCGACATTCGGTTCTTCAGATTTGTGCTCTTGAAAATTCGAGTTGTGGCTTCGTCATTACTGCCAGTAATGAAATCCGGGAGCTTTATGAACTACTGCACGATCCCGTCGTGCATTCTCCAATTCTACAAGGAGATGTCGCAACGAGGAATCGGGTGGAAATTTATTCCACTTAAAGTGTCGAACTTTGGCGGACTATGGGAGGCAGTCGTAGAGCTCACTAAACGTCACACGTCCGTGTTTCGAGACAGCGTAGATTAGGACATGGCGACCATCCCAACCTAGATCGAGGTGGCGATGAATTCGCGGCTACTCACCCCACTTCAAACTAGTTAAATGTGATTACAACAAAGCATTTTTTTTCAACTGGCTCCTCGATGCTGGCCTTCTCCGATTCAGGGATTGCAACAAATCATCCAACAACACTGGAAGCGATGGAGGCGGGACTACATCTCTTAACTTCACAACCAAAATCAACGATTTCCAAGATCAAACGTTATTCCAGGCTAGCCAAATGGTGATTCTCAAGGCATGTTGAGGAATATACTTCTCATTTTTTTTTTAATTCCGCATGGAAATCCGTAGATTTCAAAACGAGGATTTTCTCTCTCGCTATGAATTGTATGTCAGTAAATATTACCTTGTATTAGTTGGATCATTACTCTACAGCCTCTGTTCAGCACCTTCAGTATCAAATAAAAACATCAAAACGGTCGTCCACTAGTTTTTCTTAAAATAAGCTATGTAACGTGTTTCTATAATTGAGAAGAACACCCGAAAGTGTCGACGGGTGAACCCTCTACGAAGGATTAATCGGTGATCAAAATTCGCTTGATGAAGAGCTCTAACCAAGGTTCTAACAGAAGATGCCTCAAAACTGCGGAGCTCCATCGGCGATGTCATCAGAAGCCGATGGCGACAAAAATTCGGGAGCGAAAGTGAAGGTAAGTCGGCCACTCTTTGCAGTCAATGCTGTCATGGTAAAATCAGAGTTGGTTATTCAAGGTTTCCAAACCTCAGTGCCCCCTATACTTCTTCATGTTTTTTTCCGTTGATTCCTTCAGAACGTCTTTCAGAGATCTATCAGAAATTTATTGAGGGATTTCTATAGGAGTTTTATCAGAACCCTTGTCTGCATTTTTTCAGGGAGTTCTGCGGACATTTTCAAAAGTTGCGATCAGAAATTTTGATACAGGTTTTTCAAGCAACCCCTTTAGAAACTTCTCATTTTATTCTTTATCTGTAAAAACTAGCAGAGTTTCTTCAGAACTTTCCCATAATTTTTTTTAATGGAATTAAGGAGATATCTTTTCTTATTCTTCAATCACTCAACTTTACAGCTCTATTGGCCCCTAGGGCACTGCGTGAGCGATTCCAATTGGAAACTGTGCCTACACTTTGTACGGTGCCTAAATGTATTCTATTCTAATTCTTCTATATTGAACTGGTTGCCCTATCATCGAGCTAGAATGATGAGCACGAGGATGTGTGGCTGTTGGTTGTTCCTTTTTCCAGTCCGATTGGGGGTCCATTATGAGTTGCCGTTTGCCGATGTCCATATGTTCTTCTTCTTCTTCTTTATGGCTCGACGTCCCCACTGGGACTTGGCCTGCCTCGCTCCAACTTAGTGTTCTTTGAGCACTTCCACAGTTATTAATTGAAGGGCTTTCTTTGCCTGCCATTGCATAAATTTTTTGTCTAGGATTCCTTCCAGAAAAAAAAAATCAATAATTTTTCTTGGGATTCTGCAAGGGATTCCTCCAGGGGTTTCCTTAGATACTTTTTCGGGGATTCTTTCAAGTATTCTTGGAGTATTTGTATGTGCATTTTCTGGAAAAAGCTTTAAAAGAGGTATATCTTAAATAATGCATATAAGAAACTCAAAAAAAAAACCCTGGAGATATTTATTATTAAACCGCAAAAGCAATTTAAAAAAAATCTTGTTGGGATTTCTGCAGAAACTACTGAAGGCATTTCTAAAATAATTCTTGGAAGCAATCTTGAAAGAATTTTCGAAGGAATTTCCGTGCGTTTATAAGGAAATATTTGGAGGAATTTCTGAATAACTTCATGAAAGAACTTTTGAAGAATTCCCACACTGATGTTCCTGAAAGAAATCCCTCAATTCTAAAGAAGGTTCTGGAGATATTTTTTAAGGAATCCCTGAAGAATTCACAACAGGAATTTTTGAACTAATCCGTGCAGGAATTTCTAATGAAATGATCAGTGTATCCCTATAGAAACCTCAGGGAGTACTCTTGAATGAAACTCTGCAGTAGTATCTGGTGAAATTTCACGGAAATTCTTTTGAAAAAATCCGTGGAGGAACTTCTGAAGAACTTCCAGGTGAAACACATGGAGATACCTCTCGGGAAACCCTTGGTGGAATTCTTAGAACTATTGGGGTTTTTTTTTCGAAAAAAAAAAATATTGAAGAAATTCTTCTAACAAAATTCTTGGAGGATTTTTTGGATGTATTCTTACAGTAATCTGTGGACGTATTTCCGAAGGAGTTTCTGTAGAAATTTCTAAGATATATTTGTGAAATAAATCCATAAAGAATTTTTTTTAAGTATCCTTAGAGTAATTGCAGGAGGGAATATCTGTACGAACTCCTGCAACAATCTCTGAATGAATCGACGTAAACATTGTTGGACAGATTCCTGTAGGGTTTTCCAATGCCATTCATATCCCTGGATGTATTACTGAGAAAAATTATTGGAGGAACCTTGGTAGATTTTGAGTTCGAATCCCGGTATAATTTTTGTAGGAAATCCTGGAACAATTCCCAAAAATATTATTGGGCAAATGGATGAAGAAATCTCAATAAAATTTGTACAGGAATCTCCTGATGAATTCCTTAAGAAGTTTCGGAAGATTTTCTGAAAAAATCCTAAGCGACTGGAGGAATCCCAAACTTTATATTTCCTGATGCACCTCCTGATGCAAAGGCTACTCATACTGGGAGTGTTCCAAACTTTTTATTTTATCTCAATAGATAATTACTAAGCGAATAATTTGCAGAAATCTCCACTCTGCTGACACCACTGCATGACACCAGTCCTTGCAGGGCGAGAACGAAATCTACCAGCGAGAGTTGAACTGAAACCCGGCAGGACGGCACAGCCTTCAAAGATAAAGAAGAAGCCGAAGTTTGACCATAATACATGATGGAGATATTTCCCGTCGGCGCTCAGAAGAGAACATAATTAAAAGTTTACTGAAGCAGCCAACATGGGTTTCAAAAAATGTTTGACGAAAAGAAAAAATTTACGATATCCGACCATAATGCTCTTATTCTTCTTAATCACCACAATTAAGCCTAGTGTCTTCCTTATTTGCATCGACCGACAACAATCACCCATCGTTATACTCAAGTCACACGAACAGTCAATTCTTTGAGCCGCCCAGCATGCACTCCGGGAGAAATGGCACACACGGGCTATCGGAGGTGGTCCCGCGTGCATTTCACGCCAATTTATTGCTTCATTTATGAAATCTACTGATCCGTAGGTCTGATAAATGACCTTGCTGGGCAAATTTATGGTTCTTATTCTGTGCCTAGTCCTCATTCCGTTCCGTTTGTAATATCCGCATCGTTCGCAAACGCATTCGCTTGAAAATATAGACCTTACCAGCGATGGCGCGGCGGAGGTCTAAAGCCCTACGAAGCATTATGCTGCGCGTCCAAGAAGATCTGAACAAATCGATCTCAGTCAGCGGACAACACGCTCCCCGATGGGCTCGGAGACTTTTTGCAAAGCTTTCAGTGTTTTCCTATACCTACCTAGTCGGTCAGCCGATGAAGCGCTATAGATTTGGCCTTTTCGATAAGAGAGCGACAACACCAGACGATACGTTGTCGTCGGTGAAAAAGAAACGCAAGGGTAATTTATGTCACTTTCGCCTCGAAGGACGATATTTCAACATGTGTGCCGTGTGTTCCTCCTCAGTATGCCCGTCAAGTGATGAAGACGACAAAATGTGGGGGCTGCACTATTTGTATTTTTGGTCAAGAAGGTGGATCTCAGCGTTTGGGACTGTGTAACAAAAGGTTATATAAATATTCACCAACTGAACAGTTTAAACAAATGCAAAATTTAACTTCGTATCGAATGAAATATGGATTCAAATGCCATCTCCTCAATAATTTTGCAACCACTCGCTCCTAGCGAATTTGCGCTCGTGGCCCATTATTACTCAATGGGACGGGCAGTAAATCAGCTTGAAATTGAAATTAATTCCCATGTCGGTTGTAAGCGCCCGACTCCGAGACCGTACCAACTGACTGGTCTAATGTACTGCTTCACAAACGCGTCCATGTGACTGACACTAATATCGCCTCCTCGCTAACGTCATTCCCATGCAGCCAAGCCAGCAGTCGGCATATGCGCTACTTGAATTGAGTTTAAAATATGGATGCCCCCATATAGGTCGCGCGTTCTCCAGCTCCGCTCGAGTCAACTCGAGTTAACCCTGTTTCTCAACCGTCTACGTAGGTACCTACTACCTACGTCTAACACATCTTCACAGGGCCATTTGTAGTTGCCGCGCCAGGAGAGCCCCGGCCGTAGCCACAGCGTAGTCAAATCGTGTGTGACGTCTTCTTCAGCATAGAAAGCTGACCATCATCAGGCCTGCTACTTGGTAGCTGTTGCACAATCCATCTATCCCATCCTTATGGCTGCTGGCGGTAGGTTGCTAGCAGCGCCATAAGTCCGCTGACGTCTTTCGCAGTACGCCATCAGGGTAGGTATAGTGCATCATTACGTGCTCCGTTGGAACTAATTTCGTTACTCTGTGCTGAATGGTTGTAAATTTTATGTACATACGTATCCATGTTTTTTTTTGCCGGCACTTAGTTGCGTCTTGTGGATCCCATCTTCCGTCGTCGTCTTGACGTTGAATGTTGCCTTACTAAAGGAGTGCTTTTCTAAATTATATGACCATGAGTAAAATTATGTTTCTTTTTAAGATTTGAATAATTGTTGAAACCGATTCTTAGGAGTCCCGTAATAATAACTAGCAGTTTATACGAACATCTATTTATTTGTTCATCATCACATTTAACCCTTTGTCTAGTAAGTCTCCTGAAAGTTACAGTGGTTGTTTTTATCAACTAAGCTTCATTACAGTGAGGAAGCCCTTAATATCCCAAAAATATAGGACAACGCTTATTGTTTCTCTAACTGATTTGGTAAGTACAGTGGATTATGTAACACTACTTAACGTAGTGGCAAAAGCTATTATCACAAGTGTAGACCTGAAGCTATGGTCTCCGGAGTAGTGTTGTTGATCTGGAATATCTCAAAACTATCTTGGAATGACTCATGATATGCCAGAGGGATTACAGATTACAGTTTGTAGTTCATTGTGAGAATAACTGCTGTTAATATCAAGAGCTAAACGTCAGGATAGTTTAGACGACCCTCAATGTCCCAAAGTTTCATAATAATATATAGTATCAGAATCTGATACTTTATATACTATCAGATTGGTCCAGGCGATTGATTATGAAACGTTACTCAGTATGTCAGATATAGCTGATATTACGAGTGTAGACCTGAAGTTCTGAACTCAAAGATAGTTTGGCTGACCTGGAACATTCCCATAGTGTCTCTAAATGACATTTGAGATTTCAAGAGCATCACGGATCTCATCAGATTATGCTATGCTATTATTTTTGACAAAAATATATGAAGTTTTTCTAGTGAATTTGAAGGATTTCATCATATAATAGTTTGGCCGAACCTGAATGTCTCAAAGGTTTATAATAAAAAAGTAGACTTCAGATTGCTTCTGTAACTATGGTTGATTATGCAGCAGTACTCAGTATAACAGATATGGATACTGTTACGAGTGTAGACCTGAAGTCCTGTACTCCAAGGTAGTTTGGTTGACGTGGAATATCTCTGTAGTGTCTCTAAATGACATTTGAGATTCAAGAGCTTCGTGGATCCCAGTAGATTATGCAATACTATTATTTATGGCGAAACACATAAAGTTTTTCTTGTGGATTTGAAGGACTTAATTATAGACCAGTTTGAACGATCCTGAATGTCCCAAAGGTTTATAATAAAAAAGTGGACTTCAGATTGGTCCAGTAATGACGGTTAAATATGCAACGTTGCTCAGTGTAGCAGATATGGCTGTTATTACGAGTGTAGACCTAAAGTTCTGAACTCCAAGATTGTTTGGCTAACCTGGAATATCCCTATAGTGTTTACAAATGACATTGTAGATGCCAAGAGCTTTACGGATCCCTGTAGGTTATGCGATGCTATTATTTGTGGCGAAAATACATTAAATTATTCTTGCAGATTTGAAGAACTTCATTATAGGACAGTTTGGAATATCTTCAACTTGGTGTTATTTGAGCGTTTCCACAGCTATTAATTGAAAGGCTTTCTTTGCCTGCCATTGCATGAATTTGTATATTGTGAGGCATGCACAACGATACACTATGCCCAGGGAGTCGAGAAAATTTTCTCGACCGGAACGGGAATCGAACCCGCCGTTTCCGGATTTGGCGATCCATAGCCTTAATCACTAGGCTAACTGGAGACCCAGTTTTTTAGTTTTTATGCGCAGTTTCTAACCTTCAAAAAACCACTTCTATAGCTTTGAGCAAACTTGATCGGGCAATTGACGAGTTTGCATCATTGATCTTCCAAAAGTCCATACACCAATAAAAACCTCAAAGATTTACCGAGCGGTGAATGGAGAAATCCTTCGTCCACCAGACCCGTTCCACACCATGGCTACCAGAATCGCGAACTCCGCCGGTGATGTACTCTCTAGTTGTACTCTGGGCCAGGCCCCAGACCAGGCAGATGATGAATTCATGCCTTTCATGATCGATTCCGAGCACGGACAGGACCATGAATGCGTGGTTTGTGATCGACCCAACAATGCGGACTGGTATATGGTATCACTTCTCCTGCGCCAGGGTGGATACGAAGACGGTTCATTCGAAAGAGTTCGTCGGTGTGGAGTGTTCGCGGAAACAGATTCTCCAGCGGTGAAACAGATTGGTCTATGTGGCCGATCGAGTGTTGGAAGTAGTCGACGGGTGCAGTATGAACGTGAACTCCAACGATTGGAAGACGAGTGACACGTAGAAGAACAGGTTGAAGAAGAGCGTATGCGGCAGCAAATGCTGCTAATTGAGAAAGCTGCCAAGGAGAAGCTGTAGTGGGAAAACACGAATTGCTACGCCTTCAAGACGCCTTCAAGAGAAGCAGCATTCAGCGAGTGGAGGACTGGGTAGATGATTTCGTTAACCCGGCCGCTGCGCTCGGCGACCAAGAACAAATTCCAGTACTGCTTGGCCAACAATCAATGCCAGTTGGTGCAACTACTCCGTTGGGCCGAAGTGAAATCAGTGTTGAAGGGCTGCAAAGATATTTGGCAGGCGTTGATAATCTTGTACAAGGTTTAGCATGCGCTGACAAGCAGCGAACCTCCATACCTTAGATGCTCGGGAGCATCTCGATTGGGGATAGCCCAGAGGTGGAACTTCCGAAGCTGGCGTTGGTAGATATTCAACCGTATGTGCGGCTTTTGGACGAATCCGTGCCGACCTCATCGAACATCGGAAGCTGCAGTCGAAAACAGGAACAAATCCTGAAATCATCGCAAAACCGACCAATCCCTCTCCGTTTGAGCTGGGGCATCGTGAGACGTGTAACCGCCACCAGCAGCGTGAAGACAACATCATCAAAAACAATGAGAACCGTTTGCACGAAATCGAGGCTGCTTTGCAACGGCAACGCGATCTGAAACTGAAGCACTAGCAGGAAACGGAACTGAGGCGTAGGCGAGAGGTAGAACCTTGAGCAGTGCCCAATGAGCACCGTTTAAATCGTCTGGAACAGCACCAGCTGAAGAAAGTGGAAAGCACGTTGAGGAGGCAACTGAAAGAGAGCCATCTACGGTACCAAGTCCTGGCGACGAAACATAGGCAGGAGTAGTCTGCCCGGGAGGATCAGCTACGTCGATTTCAAGAGCGAGAGCGTCTACTAACCGGACAGCTGAAGTCGGTTCAAGTAGGTGAAGCACATGGTAAAGAAGCATTCCAACAGCTGGAGGGTGCTGTAAGTAGGTCAGTCGAAAGGCATTGCGGCGTTTCAACTACAGGCGATTGTAGGAAATTGATAATGTTGTTCTAAAATAATGAGTAGATGATTTGCTTCGGTGTCCCGAGACATGTGCTCGTTGTTAGGGGCAACGAGAAGAAACGGTCATAGTAGTCGGGGACCTACTTGGAAAGCAGAATTGACTGAGACGTGGTGATATAAAGACGCTGTTTCAGAGCGCACGTAATTGAAGAATTAGATTTTCCGTTCATCATCTGATCGTGGTTTATTGAATCCAGGATTGAATCTTACTTTGGATTCGAGCTAGACCCTACAACCTGGCGACGAGGATAAACTTAGGTAAGCTTAAAAAACAAAAAAAAAGCAAAGTTGAAGCTGATAAGCGAAAAAATGCCTGGGCTGGGAGAGTCCACTGAAATAAGTTGCTTAAATGCGTTGTAATAACTGAAAATGTTCAGTAAACCCCGGACTGGGAGGGTCCACTTTGAGGAAATGCTTAAATGCGGTTAAAGAACTGAAGGAATTCAGTAAATCCCGGACCGGGAGGGTCCACTTCGAGAAGTTGCTTAAATGCGTTGTAAAAGTCCTGGGCTGGGAGAGTCCACTGTGGTAATTTGCTTAAATGCGGTGTAATTACTGAAGGAATTCAGTAAAACCCGGACCGGGAGGGTCCACTATGTGAGAAATGCTTAAATGCGATGCCATACCCAAAAGAGGCAGTACAACCCGGACCGGGAGGGTACACTAAAGTTAAAAAAAAATGCATGCTGGCAGCGCCTGGGCTGGGAGAGTCCACTTACTTGGAGGCTAGAAGAAAACGGACCGGGAGGATCCACTGATTTGCTGCATGTTGGCAGAGCCTAAACTGGGAGAGTTTGCCTAACATAATTGTTGTATTGAATTATGTTGCATTTGAAGCATAATTGTCCAGAACTGGGAGAGTTAAAAAAAAATGGAAGTAGAAGAAAACGTTTGTTTGCAAGTGTCTTGTTTTGAAAATTGAAGTGGTAAAGTATGTTGTCTAGGATACCATTGTACTACATGCCTACTGTGATGGAATTCAAAGCTCATATTCAAATGTGATCTAATGCGCTGTAGGTATTTATGAGTGATTCCGGATTATGCAGACTGTTATTGGTTGGTCATGTTAAGTTAGTCAGCACTCGTGGATTGTTGTTCGCGATTCGCGCAAATGGGAAAGATTTGAATTTTAATTATTATAGCATCCAAGGGCTATATGCTGGCGATATAGCATAAGCAGCTGCCATCCCCACTCGATCTCTGTCAGTAACAGGACTAACAGAACGAAGAAGAAGAAGGGCTATATGCGATCTTCACAACATATGGGTTCTAGAATGAGCGGGAACAATCATCCATATCAGCCAGCTTACAGAAAAGTGGTAAGATGACAGAGCTGAACGTTATACCGCAGAGTTCTACTTACAGCTTTAACATCGGACGCTGGACTGAAGTATGACAATTTCATTTGAAAAAAAAAAAACTGCTACATACATGAAAAAAGGCAATTCGGGGAACACAGTGATTAGAACGAAAGTGGAAATGGAATGAATAAAGAAAACAATAAAAGGTTACATATAAAATATTCTCTATTCTTCTTGGCGTAACGTCCTCACTGGGACAAAGCCTGCTTCTCAGCTTAGTGTTCAATGAGCACTTCCACAGTTTTTAACTGAGAGCTTCCTCTGCCAATGACCATTTTGCATGTGTATATCGTGTGGCAGGCACGAAGATACTCTATGCCCAAGGAAGTCAAGGAAATTTCCTTTACGAAAAGATCCTGGACCGACCGGGAATCGAACCCGTCACCCTCAGCATGGTCATGCTGAATACCCGTGCGTTTACCGCCTCGGCTATATGGGCCCACATATAAAATATAAATACAGATTTTCTCAACGAGGAGTGCATTGTAACGCGAATAGAAAGGAGTATCGGATGAATTAGGGCAGCAGTGTAGAAACAATGTTAGTCACCTCAAACTAGCAACTTGGGCGAACCAGAGCAACAGTATAAAGAAGTTTGTGGAATAGGGTAGACTCGCGGAGAAAATGACCAATGCTACAAAACTGTAGATAGGTCGCACTTGAAATAAAGAACAAACAATCAGAAAGAGATTTTGTAACGAAGCGTTTAACAATAAATACTTTATTTTACACTTATGGAATAAAAAAGCAAAAGGAGGATTGTAGGAAATTGATAATGTTGTTCTAAAATAATGAGTAGATGATTTGCTTCGGTGTCCCGAGACATGTGCTCGTTGTTAGGGGCAACGAGAAGAAACGGTCATAGTAGTCGGGGACCTACTTGGAAAGCAGAATTGACTGAGACGTGGTGATATAAAGACGCTGTTTCAGAGCGCACGTAATTGAAGAATTAGATTTTCCGTTCATCATCTGATCGTGGTTTATTGAATCCAGGATTGAATCTTACTTTGGATTCGAGCTAGACCCTACAGATGCTGCAGCGGACCAGTTGCATGGTGCGACTGCATTTAAACTTCAACAAGCGACACCGTTTCTACCGCACGGAGCTGCAGCATGTTCACAAGAAGTGAGTCAATTACAACTAAGTAGCTAGGACTAACTGACCTAGATACACTAAGATCTCAGACAGGCAAATGTAGCGCAACAGAACCGTATTCTACCGAGTGCCCGCTATTCGAAAGTAGCTACCAGTATTCAACAGATGTGTGGCTACTCACATTCGAAGAACCTGCTGCGTCTACAACGACTGCTGTAAGGTACCGCAAAGCAGCAAGTGGGCGGTTTCCTGCTATATCCGTCAAAGGGATCGCGAATCACGGCCACGCTACAGACATTGTAAGGGAGGCCGGAACAAATCGTGCACCACATGGTGACCAAAGTTCGCGCAACTCCTGTTCCAAAGGTGGACAGGCTGGAAACGCTAGTCCAATTTGGTCTGGTTGTCCAAAACCTGTGTGAACATCTTAAGGCAATCGGGATGGAGAACCATCTGTCCAATCCCACCCTGCTTCAAGCAGTGCTGAGAATACTCTACTCACTTGCAAGAGCTATACTCACTTGCTTTTATCCCAGTTTAGAGGCATGCTAACGAAAAATGGTGTATGAAGCTGTGTCTGTCTGTGTAGTTTTGTCTAAAATTTTACCGAATTAAAGAAGAGTCGCATACGCATACCAAAGTCGTGAGAGAGCTGTGAGGTGAGGTGAGTGAAATTAGTGGAATTTATATTTACTTTATACTCACAGCTCTCTCACGACTTTGGTATGCTTGTGCGACCTTTACTTCTACAATGTAAAAATCCTTCAAACACCGTTTTTTGATAGCATGCTTCTGAACTGAGATACTAGCAGGTGAGTATGACTCTTTGCAAGTGAGTATTCCCAACACTGGCTGCAAGAGCTCGTGGACAAGCTGCCGGCCAATATCAAATTGAGCTGGGCGCTGTATCAGGAGCAACAACCGGTCGTCAACTTGCGTACGTTTGGCGACTACAAACATTTGTCTATCTACGCTGAAGGAGGAAAAGCCGAGGACGAAGGGAAAGGCTTACGTGAACACACATGCAACGTACGAGAAGAAGAAGCCAGGATCGTTTAATAAGAGCGAACAGTCGTCTAACGCAAACTCCAGCGGAAGCAGGGATAAAACAGGCTGCCCGAGGTGCAAATCCCACGAGTAGGGTATGTGTTCCATCATTAATCTCACGCTCCCATATTCATCCTATCCGAAAACAAGCGATTACGGCACCGATTGATTCCGTTCTTTTTGTTTTCATGGGTGCTCACTTCTAACAAAAAATACAAAAATAAGAAACAAAACAAACAGCGCTTCAATCCTTTGTTTTTCGTGGCTGCTACGAACGAGACTTTCACTGTCCATTCATAATCCGTTTCGTTGACGTGATTCAAGATGCTACTCATCACGTTGTATTGGAAATTGGGCGTCATCGACACTCATGCGTTCTTGGATGATGGGTCGTCAGCAACCCTTTTGGAGAAAACGATAACTGACGAACTGGGAGTAGACGGCAAGGCACTATCATTGTGCACACAGTGGACAAACGAAATCGACAAGAAAGTTCCTTCAACGCAAATAGCGAAGCTGAGTATTTTGAAACCTGGGAGCTAAAGGATGTTCCACTTGACGGAAATATACACCGTTGAGAACCTGAAGCTCCCGGAGCAGTCGATCAACCTGTATTAACTAGCGAAACAGTACAAGCACGCGTTTGCCAGTGAAGAGTTTTGTGCAGAAACTACCGACCTGGATCTTCACAACTACGTCGAAAAATTTTTGTCGGTGAAGAGCTTGGATGTGGCTGTTGCTCCGAATTTGGAAGGACTGGAGGATCAACTGTAGTATCCGAGCTTTTCGGCTGGTCTGCCATCAGCCGATTTGTTCTCCGCACTCAACTGACGATGCGTCCATCTGCCACGAAATTGTTCACTAAACTGAAGTACATCTAAATTTCCATCCAGCACATGCTTACGCATGATTGACGTTTCTGGTACATCTCGCACGCAAGATGTCAAGTTAGCGTTAGCGTTTTGAGAGCACGTTCACAAGCATTCATTTGTGCACGCTAAAATAATGATAATCGCACACGGTATGATAAGACTTTCAAATTGTCCAAACTCTCAAAATATACAACTCATAAGCTGACACCTCTGGCTACTACACAACGAGCGCGACAAATTCTGAAGGAAACGACGACGGTGCAGAAAGCAAATGGAAGATTCGAGGCAGGTCTGCTGTGGAAAAAGAACGATATCGATTTACCAGATAGACGTCCGATGGCCAAACGTCCATTGCAGTACCGCGAGCGTTGGCTGGCGCAGAATCCACTACTGTACGACAAAGTTCGTCAACAGATAGCTGACGACCAGTCCATGGGATACATTCATTCACGTGGTCACGGATGAGGAAATGGCCAGTTTTGATCCACGCCGGCGATCAAAAACAGGCATTATGTCGACGACTACCTGGGCTGCGTCGCCACCGAGGAAAAATGACTTCAGTTGGCATTAGAAGTCGCAAAAGTTCAGCAAAAAGCAGGGTTTCACATTCGAAATTGGGTATCCAATAAGCCCAAGGCACTAGAAGCGATTGGAGAAGTCAAACCGGTCACTGTGAAATACTTAACGATGAACAGTCAATACGGATTCAATCTCAGCCTGTAAGGAGACTGTGAAGAACTGGCGAAAGGTGAAAGAGAATGATGCTCAGTCTCCTTATAAGGATATACGGTCCTTTGGGATTAGTGGGTTCACTGGTTATCCAAGGAAAGATACTACTACAGGACGTCTGGAGAGAAAAAGTGAAGTGGGATGGCTGTAAGAACTGAAGGACTTAGACAAGATTTAAATCCAGCAATGCCACTTATCTGGATACGATCCGGACTGCTACGAATAATGGGAGCTGCATATTTTTGTAGACGGCAGCGCACAAGCATATTATGTGGCTGCGTACTTTCGCATTCGTGACAAAGGGCAGATACGGTGCTCTCTGGTTGCCTCCAAAACAAAGATTGTTTCCCTGTAACTTTTATAAATCCCCCGTAAAAAGCGGCAGGCGGCGGTCATCGGCGCACGGTTGCGCAGAACAATAGAAGAAGAGCGCTCTGTTAAAGTCAAGCGAACGCATTTCTGTGGCGACAATACGTCGCTTTCCGCGTCAACAAGATCCTGATAGTCTGTCGATGGTCGAAGAGTGGCGATGGCTGGGAACAAACAGAAATGTTGCAGACGATGTGACGAAATGGGACAAAGTTCTGAACTGTAAGACGGATGTATGCGTGGTCCAACTTTTTTGTATGAAGAGGAGAATAGTTGGCCAAAGGATGAGTCGGATACAGTGAACGAAACGGAGGAAGAGTTGCGATCAGCCTTCATATCCGGGCACCTCGTGACCGTTTCAGTAGTTTATGTCGATCGTTTCTCGAAGCACGACTGCTGCGAAACGTCGCTTACGTACACCATTTTAGTGACATCGCACTGAAGCGAGCAAGAGGTGATCACCGAAGTTCCGCAGGTGTACTGACGAGCAAGGCTCTCCACCTTCCAGAAAGCTGAACGAAGCTTGTGGCGTATAGCTCAAACAAACCAGTATCCGGACGAGGCGAGGTGACAACATTAATGAGGCATGCTGAAGCGGAAGCTGATCAGCGGAAGACGTTGGACTAAGACAGCTTGGTCGCAAATCTGCCTCCACGGCTGGATGAACACGGCGTCGTACGTTTCGATAACCGCATCGCAGCAGCGCAATTCGTAAGCTACGACACTAGATACCCCATAATTCTGCCAATACAACACCAGATCACTCAGCTGCTTCTGGATTAGTATCATCGTAAATTGCTGCATGCGATTAATGAAATAGTCGTGATAAAATTCACACATAAATTCTACATTCCGAGGAATGGGCGCTCACCAGTGTAGATACTGGTGGATGAAGAGCTAGCAGATGGATGTAAAGAGCTCGCACCGAATAGATTGGAACGAAGCGAAACACTGGTAAAACTGACACTAAACAAGACGATCAAGGTGCGCAGACGGACGCGGTCCGATAATATCTGCCAGGCAGCCAATACGACCCCCTGGTATGATGCAGTTTTGGTTTTCATGGCCAAAATGAAGGGCGCGTCACCGGCCATGTTGGAGAAGGTCGTGGAAACGTTGTTCAGCGCCACGATACACGACCATGAGGTCCCGTCCGCTATGGTCAAACCGGCCAAAGCCAGGTTTCCCTGGCCATAAACGAGAAATTCATCACGACAGCGAAGTTGCTCAAAGTGAATAACGCGCCAGTTCCAGATGGTATAACGACAGTAGCTAAAAAGACGGACATCGAGGCTAGTCTTGACATGTTTTGACTGACTAGGCAGATGTTCCTGAATAAAGGTGTAACCAGAAACAAAGACCACGTGGTTTATGGACAGCCCCTCAGAAAGTACGTTCTTATGAATATAATTATACTGTATGTATTATGTTTAAATTGGTAAATCTCGTGAAGAATCTTGAACAATTTGGACATTTATAACACTCCATGGAGATCATATCATCATAAAAAGCAGCCTAACTGAGTAATCTCCGTTCTTGTTCCGAGAATTGTAAAACGGGACCAAACTGATGAAGAGAAGTCATCTTATCTCGCGCCGCCGTACGAGCACATGCACCCAAGTGACGTGTTTTCCATAAACTTAGCACCGAGCCAAGTTTAGTGCGATAGCACGCTCCAGTTTTCGACAAATCGACCTCTGTGCTGCTGCTGCACACTAAGTACAAACAGCAACATTGCGCTGAAATTTGCTACACCTCATAAACCGATATCTCGGCACGGGCAGCACATTTCACCGTGCCAAAATGGGCCCCGTATTCATTCATAAACAACCATCGCATCGCAACCGCGCCGTGCCGAGCCGCAAAGGCTCGGAAATTGAATACCCAGTCTACCCGACCCGCCGCTAGTAAAACCTACGTTCCGTGGCCACCGCGCACGCGGAGGGAGGTGAGGCGAGATCGTGCAGCGCAACTATAACGCACACGTACCTTCTTAGTTTATAAGCATCTTTGGCGCGCACTCGTGGTCGTTAAGGGAGGGCACCAGCAAGCAGCACAGCAGGAATCCATAAACATTCGCATTTATGCAACATTTTATTTTTACGACTATTAGCACGCGGTTTGGTGCGGTTTTGGGTGAAAGGGGTGGAAAGATAGAACGGCCCGCGGGGAGGATATTAAATTTATTTATCTTCTTCGCTGGTTTTGCGATGGCAAACCCTTCTCAGTATATTTACCGATGCGGCCCTCGGGTTGGTTATGAAGTTTTGGCAGAATTTGGCTGTAATTTGGCCCTGGAGGATGTGTGTAATTTATATGAATGCGTACCACTCATACGAAATGTGTGGTACGATGGTGTAGAATTGGTTTGGATATGATGCGACCTCCGTCAGGCACTCCGTCAGGGATTACTTCAGGAACTCCGTCAGGGATTCCGTCAGGAACTCCGCCAGGGGTTCTTCTAGGAACTACGCCAGGGGTTCCTCCAGGAACTCCGTCAGGATTTCCTGCAGGAACTCCACCAGGGGTTCCTCCAGGAACTCCGCCAGGGGTTCCTCCAGGAACTCCGCCAGGGGTTCCTCCAGGAACTCCGCCAGGGGTTCCTCCAGGAACTCCGCCAGGGGTTCCTCCAGGAACTCCGCCAGGGGTTCCTCCAGGAACTCCGCCAGGGGTTCCTCCAGGAACTCCGACAGGGGTTCCTCCAGGAACTCCGACAGGGGTTCCTCCAGGAACTCCGCCAGGGGTTCCTCCAGGAACTCCGCCAGGGGTTCCTCCAGGAACTCCGCCAGGGGTTCCTCCAGGAACTCCGCCAGGGGTTCCTCCAGGAACTCCGCCAGGGGTTCCTCCAGGAACTCCGCCAGGGGTTCCTCCAGGAACTCCGCCAGGGGTTCCTCCAGGAACTCCGCCAGGGGTTCCTCCAGGAACTCCGCCAGGGGTTCCTCCAGGAACTCCGCCAGGGGTTCCTCCAGGAACTCCGCCAGGGGTTCCTCCAGGAACTCCGCCAGGGGTTCCTCCAGGAACTCCGCCAGGGGTTCCTCCAGGAACTCCGCCAGGGGTTCCTCCAGGAACTCCGCCAGGGGTTCCTCCAGGAACTCCGCCAGGGGTTCCTCCAGGAACTCCGCCAGGGGTTCCTCCAGGAACTCCGCCAGGGGTTCCTCCAGGAACTCCGCCAGGGGTTCCTCCAGGAACTCCGCCAGGGGTTCCTCCAGGAACTCCGCCAGGAGTTCCTCCAGGAACTCCGCCAGGGGTTCCTCCAGGAACTCCGCCAGGGGTTCCTCCAGGAACTCCGCCAGGGGTTCCTCCAGGAACTCCGCCAGGGGTTCCTCCAGGAACTCCGCCAGGGGTTCCTCCAGGAACTCCGCCAGGGGTTCCTCCAGGAACTCCGCCAGGGGTTCCTCCAGGAACTCCGCCAGGGGTTCCTCCAGGAACTCCGCCAGGGGTTCCTCCAGGAACTCCGCCAGGGGTTCCTCCAGGAACTCCGCCAGGGGTTCCTCCAGGAACTCCGCCAGGGGTTCCTCCAGGAACTCCGCCAGGGGTTCCTCCAGGAACTCCGCCAGGGGTTCCTCCAGGAACTCCGCCAGGGGTTCCTCCAGGAACTCCGCCAGGGGTTCCTCCAGGAACTCCGCCAGGGGTTCCTCCAGGAACTCCGCCAGGGGTTCCTCCAGGAACTCCGCCAGGGGTTCCTCCAGGAACTCCGCCAGGGGTTCCTCCAGGAACTCCGCCAGGGGTTCCTCCAGGAACTCCGCCAGGGGTTCCTCCAGGAACTCCGCCACGGGTTCCTCCAGGAACTCCGCCACGGGTTCCTCCAGGAACTCCGCTAGGGGTTCCTCCAGGAACTCCGCCAGGGGTTCCTCCAGGAACTCCGCCAGGGGTTCCTCCAGGAACTCCGACAGGGGTTCCTCCAGGAACTCCGACAGGGGTTCCTCCAGGAACTCCGCCAGGGGTTCCTCCAGGAACTCCGCCAGGGGTTCCTCCAGGAACTCCGCCAGGGGTTCCTCCAGGAACTCCGCCAGGGGTTCCTCCAGGAACTCCGCCAGGGGTTCCTCCAGGAACTCCGCCAGGGGTTCCTCCAGGAACTCCGCCAGGGGTTCCTCCAGGAACTCCGCCAGGGGTTCCTCCAGGAACTCCGCCAGGGGTTCCTCCAGGAACTCCGCCAGGGGTTCCTCCAGGAACTCCGCCAGGGGTTCCTCCAGGAACTCCGCCAGGGGTTCCTCCAGGAACTCCGCCAGGGGTTCCTCCAGGAACTCCGCCAGGGGTTCCTCCAGGAACTCCGCCAGGGGTTCCTCCAGGAACTCCGCCAGGGGTTCCTCCAGGAACTCCGCCAGGGGTTCCTCCAGGAACTCCGCCAGGGGTTCCTCCAGGAACTCCGCCAGGGGTTCCTCCAGGAACTCCGCCAGGGGTTCCTCCAGGAACTCCGCCAGGGGTTCCTCCAGGAACTCCGCCAGGGGTTCCTCCAGGAACTCCGCCAGGGGTTCCTCCAGGAACTCCGCCAGGGGTTCCTCCAGGAACTCCGCCAGGGGTTCCTCCAGGAACTCCGCCAGGGGTTCCTCCAGGAACTCCGCCAGGGGTTCCTCCAGGAACTCCGCCAGGGGTTCCTCCAGGAACTCCGCCAGAGGTTCCTCCAGGAACTCCGCCAGGGGTTCCTCCAGGAACTCCGCCAGAGGTTCCTCCAGGAACTCCGCCAGGGGTTCCTCCGGGACTTCACCAGGTGCTATCCGTTGAATCTGTATAGCAAGGTTGTTCTACGTTTATCCTGCTCAAAGCAAAGAATTAGAATGCATTATATTCCTTATTTATGTATTTGTTTAAAAATCAAGGGCGGATGGTTACAAAAAAGGCATATTTTGAATTACTCATCGTACAGTGATTTCTACAATTTCTAGCGTAATGAAAACAACAAGCCTTTGCAAAATAATATTACACGAAATCAATCGATCATAGCACCAAATCGTAAATTACCCGTTTTTCGATCCAACTCATGAAACCGCATCAGTATTGGCCCATATCTCTCCACTCTTCTATCTCGTCAGCAGCAGTCGACCGATGGGCATCGTTTTGGTGTGTTATTTCTAACGGTCGAAACTCACGTTCTACGCAGCGTGTGAAAAAATAAATGTTTCCCGTCACACATATCAGGGGATGTAGCTCAGTGGTAGTGCGCTCGCTTCGCATGTGAGAAGTCCCGGGTTCAATCCCCGGCATCTCCAGAGAAAGATTTATTTTTTTCGTGGCAAAGTTGTAGAATTATGATGCGCGTGGACGACAATGATACACAGCTCAACTCGATTCGCTTTTACTACTTTTGAATTTAAGTAATGGGGAGAACGTCTATCGATTCTTTCTTTCATGGACCTGATCACGATGCACTTGACTGGCTGTCAAGTATGCGCACACGAATTGCGAGATAAATACCACACAGCTTGTGTGTAGTCTGTCTGGTCCGGTGATGGCCCTAATCCAAAAAAGAATGTCGGCATGAACTGATGTGAGCAGAGCACTAGAGTGGCCCAAAAAAGCAAAATCTTCACTTCAATCTATGACGGAGTAACAGTGTTCAAATAAGGTTTGTGCTCCCAAATTTGTAAGCTTGGGACACCCTTAGAAAGACACCATGAAATTGCATCCTACTTCATGACTACTACCGCAATGATGCAAATTTTGGCATCGCTCCCTACAGGCAAACACATCTTAGCGACACGTGCGGCGTGTAGTTCTTTTTTCGGTCATCGTGTAAATACCTTCGTCATCATCACCATCGTGATCTTATTCGCCGCAACCCGTTTGAAACTATTAACCGAATTCTAAAAGCCGACAAGTGCAGCGCAGTTCCGCTTTTCGGTTCGCCCCGTCGTGGCATTGAATTGATCGACCACGCTTGCCGGTGTGAGGTGCGAAATTTACCATCCTCGTCGTCGACGTCCCTTTCGGCAGTGCTCAACGATTGGGTGTGGGCACCGGATTAGGATTTTCTATCACGGATTGATTAGGTCCGGAAGTCGCGTTTCTGTCCTTGTGCGTTGTCGTGTGTCGTGACCCAGTGTAATCCGTTGTTGTTGGTGTGCTACGAGTGCGTTGAGAAACCGGGATTCATGTGCGTCCGTTGTTTCGTCGTCGTTGCCTGCTAGCCTGTGGTGCTTATACAAGCGAAAGAATACCACCTATCTCGTCGTCAGTGACGTCAAGGCTTGGTTGTGTTACTGTCTGTCCGTGTCGGTAGACGAGCTGGTGGCGTTTGTGTGGATTGGTTCAAAATAGAAGTTCACGCGACGTCGAGCGCTGTCCGATGGTCGTTTGACGAGAGAGCGACCAGAAGCCGATTGGAGCAAAGGGAAACGACCTTGAACGACAATAACTGTAGGAGCGTCCTTGACAAAGTTCAACAAGTTCAAGGTAAAATTAGTTTAGTAAATTCTGGATCAACATTTTAAAGGGCCCAGTAGGTCTTGTGCCTTTTTACGCAAATGCTCATTAAAAAGAGATTCATAAAAATAGCTCAACGTTCGAATATTCACATTGGCTCAATATCCCCAAGTCTACCTTGCGTGCATCTATAATTTCCTTGCCCTGAGCAGCTGTCTAACTCCACATCATAACACGGAGTTTCGACCGTCATAAAAGATTGATTAAATTTCATGAATAAAATTATCCCACTTCCACGTTATCCAGCCATCCATCAACATTCCGCGCCCGGTGATGCAAACTCCTTCATTAGGGTGATTAATGTGTCGCTTTGTGCGAAGACAAAAACCAGAAGCTCCGCTCATCTAGATCCTCGAACCGGCGTGGCCACCTAAGCTGAAGTACCCGCCGCAAGAAGCAACATTGCGATCACGACCACGCCATCGTCATCGTCATCGCAGTCGCCAAACGGCTGACAGTTGCTTGATTGCTGGCGACATCACCTGGTTTGGTCGTAGGTAATCTTGTGTGCTGGAGAGGTACCTACCCTTTTCTAGTTAACAATTTTATAGCCCGCCTCCCCGGTGTTGTTGGGTATGGTGGTGCGGCGCTGGCAGTAGTGGTAGCAACACCAACCAGCAGATAACAATCGCAAACGGCCAATCACAAAACGTGTGACACAAATTATGCACACAGCCTAGCGACAAACAACAACAACAGCAGCAGCAGCAGCAGCAGCAGCAGCAGCAGCAACTGCCACCTATATGGTGGGACACTCATCCACCTGGTAGTGACATTTTGTCGCGCTACCATAGCTGGACATGGCGCGGTGAGACGATTTCAGTACCAGTTTGTCTGAACCGGTGCACAGTGGGAAAAAATAGGATAGGATGAGGCAACTCAAATGCGAATGACTTGTAATTTTTACAGAACTGCGCTTCCTAGAGCGCTTCTTCGTGCAACATCTACCGCCTATAGGGTCTCAGTCGGGGGAAGACATTCGCAGAGGCAACGCTTGTCCGAATCCTCCCCACTGACTACACGCACTGCCTTCGATGATTCGGTTACATTGCCACGTTGATGCCTTACATTTCAATTAACACTCCTTACACACTTCACCTAAACCAGTGGTTCCCAAACTTGTCAGAGCAATCGCCCCCTTGAAGCTGTTGAAAAATATTTTCGCCCCCCTAAGTTTGCATTTTTTGAAATAAGATTAATAATTTTGGAATTTTTTTTTTTTTTTTTTTTTTTTTTTTTTTTTTTTTTTTTTTTTTTTTTTTTTTTTTTTTTTTTTGAAGAGTGACCAGGTGGAGCTGCAGGACAGCTGATAGCAAAGCCTGGACCCTTTCCCAACTTTCCCCCTACTAGGACTCTACTGTTTTCAACTTTTCCCATCGCACTACAGTATTGATCGAATGGAAGCTCCAAAGATGATTTGATAATTGAACAATATTTCAATAATCGAAAATCTCCGAGGTCACTGGACAACATTCAGAGATAAAAAAGGGTGTATATGTCTATGTTAACGCCTTCAGAGTACTATTCTTAAGAAATATACAAAGAGCAAAAAGAAAAAAATGTGTCGTAGCTATTTTTTAAAGATATGATATTTCTGAAAATTATTCGAAGACAGCTACCAGAGCTAGCGTTTTTAGCCGATTTGGGCAACTAGTTTTTCTGACAGCTTCCCCAAACAATAATCAGATAATATCCTCAGTTATTTTATAATACATTCTGAAAATTATTTCAAGCTGATTACCAATAGTGTCAATAACCGATGTTAGTCATTGACAGCACCAGCATCATCCCCAAATAACTCTCATATCAGTGTTCGATAACACTTTTTGAGCTTCCATTCGATATTGTAAAGAAATTTGTCAAACCCTATTTGTCAAAATATAGTCAATAATGTATCAAATTGTGTTTCTAATTTCGCTAGTCGTCTTCTGCATATCTGTGATCATCTCAGTCCAAAGTAATATTATATCCATCTAAACCCTTTACAATGTCAACCGTCCTAAGTCCTAACTAAATTCCTGCTTTTTTGATCAGTGAAATAATACCGTCTAAGATATAGAACAAAAAAAAAGTTCAGTCAACTGATTTTTGTCAAAAATAAAAATGATAATGATTATTTGTCAACTTTTATAAATTCACAAAACCCATGAAAATAATAAATACAATATAAACTCATTTCTTAAATCAACAGTTCAATCTTTACCTAATCAGTCCATAATTTTCTAATTGTATTTAATCTGTAAGGCTGTAAGTCAACTTATCCTAGCGTCCCCTATCCTGTGTACTAACGAATTAAAGTAACGAATGATGAGTGGAACGCAGAGACCTCCTCTACCCACTCTTGCGTTACGTTAAATTTAACACTTATTGTTAAATTTGAGGAAATTCAAAGAATGCAAAGATTAGGTCTGTGCAAGCTGAATTATAATTTGTTTTTGACTTGTGATAAATGCACGACGGATACTCCTTTGGTTCCCATTAGCACTTACGGCGATTCCTTCACTTGCGCTCAACTCGTAAACTAGATATATCTAGCTCAAAGTCCAAGCGGTGGTGAATGAACTGGCGCTTAAGTGCTAATGGGTTAAGCCCTCCCATCGCGTCAAGATCGAATATCCAGGGGGAGGGCCAACCTAGTCATACACAAGTAACGTTGTTCAGTTAATAAAAAGCAGTCAGTTTTTGTCCAAAATGTCACGTCGAACGCATTGACGTCAACAATGCGTTGAAGTGTTCGCACGTTAGCTTCGAATCTATCAGCACAATTAAGTGCTGCAAATCTCCTTCCCACTATTAATTCTTCGGTCGATTTTAATTGCTTTATTTAAAGAAAATATGACCAACTAACATTCTAAAAATTCGAAAAAGCGACTATGACATTAATGAATTACTAATCAAAATCAACCGAGAAACGTGGGAAATAGAGCCCAAACAACATTTTGAAGTCAGCTGGCTGTGAAAGGTTCCAAAACCTGTCACAAATCCTACAATACTTTTATTAGGATTTGTAACGATCATCAAAACCTTCTCAAATCCAACCGACTTGGAACTATTGCTTGGGAATAGACTCTAATGAGCCCTGGCGGATCCTCCATGTTTATCGAGCATGTCTGATGCATATGATCAGCCATACTCCATCTGCAGCAGCCGGTTCGTGATGAACCGTTGGAGGCGCATTAAAGTGTTAAAAAGGTGATATGTTTCACTAAAGAACACTACATTACAAGAATCAAAATGAAACTCCTTCACTTTAATACCGTCAACCCCTGCGAACTTGGCCAGGGAAGATTAATAATTTTGGAATTGTATTAAAATCTACAAATTCTGTCTATTTCGTAGGTTACTGAAACAAAGTTTTCTTATTTTCACTGAATTTTTTTTATTTTTTGAAAATGTTTTGACGCGCCAACAAATTTTATTACATTTTCATTCAACTTCCATTCTATGATTTATAAATCAGAATAGTGACTAAATAACTTTATATTATATTTATATTTTTGGAGAATTTAAGGAAATGTAACTCAATATAATCATTTTCAAATATCGAAGAAAGAAGATTGAAAGTAGGGATTCAGCTTTGTAAGTCGTCTTGGTTTTGCTGACAAAAACTTCAAAAGTTCGGCAAAGATTGAAACATTACCGAAAATCAGATAATCTGATAAATATGCCAAATAACAAAACACAAACCTTTCAAGTAGAGTGGCAAATATCAGCAATATTGCCAAATATGTATGCGTAAAATGTCATCTTGAATATCAACTTCGAATAGCGAGAAATTTGTAAAATCAAACATGAAATAAAATTATTAAGTTCCGAATTTTGTTTAAAATTCTATCACAAAATCTCAGAATACATGAAGCTTGAAAAACTGTGGTAAAATTAAAATACTTTCATAGTTTTCCTATATCCTGATATATATGAAAGCTTTAAGAAAAAAAAATCGCGTTTTGAATTAACACCTGAGACAAATCAAGGACAGACAAGTTTCGTATTTCATGATACCTACATAAAGAATCTATAAAATCATTTTGTTGCAAATTTCCATAATTACTTCATTTTCAAAAAATATCAGATAACAAAAATGTAACATGCTTTCTCACTACATAAATGTTAAAATTTCAAACATGTAATAAGTATTAAGTACATTAAGTAGATTTATTATTTTAAATCAGCTGTTATTTGATAGTTCGTAATTTTCAACCGTGACTGTGTTTCCAAAAAACAAACAAAAATTGTTATTTTAGAAGAGAACTGAAGAGCTTTCACTGAATGGCTGATGACTCAAAAAAAGAACATGATCAAATTCTCCGAAATAATTAGACTGGTTGAGATTTGATTTTCAAAGTGAATTTTTCTATAAACAATTATAACCCCTTGAAGGGGAACTTATTCTATTGGTAACTGTGTTCTATTCGTCATGGGATCATATATTAAGCCTGTTGAATCCAAAATTGACATACAAATTTTCTCAATCGAGCTGAATTATTCGACCAAGGTTCGGACAATTCTAATGACAAAAACTACTCTTGACGAAGAGACCAAACTGTCAAAAATACCTGAAATCACTCTAAATGAAATGGTTTGTGGAGAATCGCCCCCTTGTTGGATTTTTCGCCCCCCAATTTCTAATTTTAAAATTTTCGCCCCCTTTGATATCGTTTTCGCCCCCTAGGGGGCGATTTCGCCCACTTTGGGAATCACTGACCTAAACCATACAAATGAATGCTAGTATGAAACCTAAGCTGCCGATAGTTCTTCGTCTGTTTACGAGAATACATTACCACGTCGCACCTGCTGCCACGCATTTGGCGCTGCCTTATCAATCCACTCGAGTTCCAGTTGAGGGGGGGCATGTCCCATGTCCACGGTACGATAATCTCGTCGACGGACTTGGTGTTGCAGTTCAGCTGCACAGCAAATAATTTTGTAATTTCCAGGCTCGTAAACTTTTGCCGATGTATCCATTTTCGAACGTATTCTCACTCGGACACATCGTTTTCCAACAATTATCACACTCCACATGGTACCCTGGTTGGCACTGGAAGGTGTCAACAAACCCATTCCAGCGAATATTTAGAAGCAGTATCAAATTTATCACCTTCCTTCTAACTCGGTGAAATAGCCGAGAGGCAAGGAATATGCCTCACAATCAGCGGATCAGTGTACGAATCTATGCCAATATTTTATTTATATATGATTCATCTATCGATTCGGTTCTAGCGATTGCTAGACCCACTTTCAAGCTGCGGCGGCTAATTTGCTGCGTGGGAAAGATGTAATATGTACATCACTTTTACGACGTGACTGATGTGCAGCGAAAATTATGTGATATCACAAGAACTTTTTTGCTGTGTGGTAATGTTTCTGCACCAGATACATGACGTTGTAACCATAGTCATCTTTACCTACAGCACGGTACTATTAGTGACAGTTCTGGATTTCTGCGACATATGCCCGCCCACAGCTACTAAGCCTGGGAAACACACATTGTGTCTCGTTCGGACAGTCTTGGTCCACTTCATCAACTCCAAAGTGTAGGTCAACAGAAGAGCAGCAAACGTGTTGATCGACCGCAACACAGCTGTTCCGTCGGTAATTAGTATAGATACATTCCCGGCATCCCTATTCTGCATTAGACCCGTTTCTTTCGAGGTTTACCCGCCGGTCATCGAGATCCGCTCTAGTGCTTTGTTACCCATCAGGTCACCAAGGCGACTAGTTGAGGATCCCCACCGGTCAAAGCAGATCGGCATCATCGGTGACATCCCGAGAGGACACCGGAGAGAGGACTTGTCGACTAAGCATTGGTCGTCGATGTGTTGTCAACGGCTGAACTTCTTGAACTGTAGTGAACCTTTTCGCGCAGTGTTCCCAGTGTTCCATCAGCATGGCCGGAAGGTCCCCATGATCAACGCGAATGTTGGGAGAGCAGAACGAAACCCCAATGTTCTTCCACATGCTGCATACCGAAGCCGTTTATTGGCACACATTTCCGAAATGGAGCAGAACGTGCCTGTGGAGCGGACCTATAGAAACCGAAGCCATGGATCGGATCTAAAGGCTCTTCACGAAGTAGACTGCCGCCAGAGTTCCAGCCGATGGAACCGGAAATCATCAAATAATCGTTCAGCAACAGGCTTTGTGAGTTCTAATTTCCAGCTTCGATGGGAAGGTGAAGAACTTTCGGGCAATGATTTTGAGGACATTGTAGTGCGTCGGCGTAGGCCCTTATCGGTCCTTGTAGCCTCCAAATGGATAAGGGCGAAGATGATTCAGAAAAACAATATCCAGCAGACGTGGAAGCAACTGAAGGATCAGTTCCAGAACTCCCGTATGACCGTCGACAGCATCTAGCAGATTTGCTGGAGCTGAAACCGATGTTCAAAAGCAACAACAAAGACTTATTGGAGCTGGTGAAGACGGTCAACCGACACGTTGGCAGTCCGGAGTACCAAGGTTGGTTTAGCGATGCGATGACTGATTTGTAACAAAGATCATCACGGTTCAACTGGATGACCAGACACTTCCGCTATGGGAGGGAGCGAATGCCTTATATTTGAGAGGATAGAGAACAATTCTCTAACACGAATACCCACCACAAATGAAGCAAGTTCCATAGGCCGTCTAACGTGAAATCAGCAAGTTGTGAGGTGCACGATGCAACCCCGACGTTGACGACGCTGACGTTTTAACCCGCACCTTTCAGAACGCGAACTGTTGTGCAATGTACAACATGATCAAAAAGCTCGCTCACCGTATACAGTACGAGACCAGTGCAGTTTTAGCATCTAACAGGTGTGCGTCCTGAAAAGTTATAGGACTCCAACGTTTCTGCCACTGACGAGAGTTGATATGCATCAAGGACTTATGCACGAGTACAGCTGGCCGTGACAGTCGAATCCAGGTACACGCCATCTCAACGATGCTAACAGAATGCCTTGTGATCTGGCAGCAAGCTTCTTCCGTAACCGCCAAGAACTTTCTGCCATCTAGCTCCTGCGCTCACCGATTAGCCAGTGCTCATCACCTCGATTTCTTCAGGTCTCAGCGCAGGACCCTCAAGATATTAAATCCTCAACGAGGGTTGGTCCCCTCTCCGCCTCTCGGTATCTGGACGACTGTTCGCACCCGGCCTCATCGCATCTTGATACCTTATCGGATATTGGCCACCGTATCGTCCCTTGAATGGTATCGCGTATCGATCTGCTCGCTTCCAGAATTACCACCAGGGCATTCCTGGGTCCAGAACCTGTTGGAAACGATAAATATCGCAACCAACTCAGTGTCTCTCCTTTATTCCATTTAGGTACAATCTTCGTTTACAATTTATTTTCATCATTCATACTTTACTCACCAGTTGAAACCTAGCTCCTCTGAGCAGGCCCGTGCACAGAAGTGGCGCCAAGGGAGGTTTTTTTTTTTCAATTTCGGCCAAAGGCGGAGGGGCGCCTAGTGTATGGAAAGTCTTGTGCACGGGCTTGCCTCTGAGCTGTGTGATGCAACCTCAAGAATATACCTACAGTGCAACAGGAGCAGCTGTACAAAACGACATCTTCCTCATTCTAGTTTGGTTCCGGAATCCTCCACTGAAATATCGAAGATGTACCGGCAGATCAGAGTCATTGACGACCATTCGTACTTCAAAAAGATTCCTCTTCGTGTGCTGGAATTGTCAACGGCGAGTTGACACTGAGAATTGACGAGGTCAAGTCTTTCCCGATCGCGACAGACGTCATTCGACAAGTATACTATGCTGGTGGCATGCTTTCCGGAGATGCAACAGTAGCTAAAGCCATCGACTGCCAGACCCAGCCCATTGGAATACAGAAATCTGCTGGGCTCCCGATTCATGAATTCTCCGGAGTTGCTACAGCGCATCCTTGACGCTGAACGGGAGGATCTCATGAATATCAGTGACGGCTTCGAGGGAGCCATAAAAACTCTAAGTATAACCTGGACTCCAGACGTCGTCGCACAATACCTTCCAGGCCGATGTTGAATAGTATGCATGAAAGTTCGTCAACTTTCAGGATGTTGGGTTCACCGTAGAGTGCAGCGAGTTCGTGGTTCATCCTTCTCCACCACACACTTTTCTCCTGCACGCTGCCGAAGATCGTCCTTAGCACGCGTCGCTCGAAAGCTCCGAGTGCTTGTAGGTCCACCTTGAGCATCGTCCATGTCTCGTGTCCGTAGAGAACCACCGGTCTTATTAGCGTCTTTAACATGGTACACTTGGTGCGGGGTGAATCTTTTTGACCGCAGCTTCTTCTGGAGCTCATAGTAGGCACGACTTCCACTGATGATGCGCCTTCGTATTTTACGGCTCACGTTATTGTCAGCCGCTAGCACGGAACCGAGGTACACGAATTCTTCTGCCACCTCGAAAGTATCCCCGTCTATCATAACATTGCTGCCAAGGCTTGTCCTGCCTTGCTCAGTCCCGCCTACCAGCATTTACTTTGTCTTAACCGCATTCACTACCAGTCCGACCTTTGCTGCTTCACGTTTCAGGCGGGTGTACAGTTCTGCCACCGTTCCACATGTTCTAGCAATAATATCCATATCATCCACAAAACAGACAAATTGGCTGGATTTCGTGAAGATCGTAGCCCGGCTCGTCGCATAGCACCTTCCAGGGCGATGTTGAATAGTAGGCAGGAAAGTCCATCACCTTGTCGTAGTCCCCGTTGAGATTCGAATGAACTGGATAGTTCACCCGAAACCCTTATGCTGTTCTGCACACCGTCCATCGTTGCTTTTATCAGTCAGCTTCCCAGGAAAGCTGTTCTCGTCCATGATTTTCCATAGCTCTGTGCGGTCGATACTGTCGTATGCCGCCTTGAAATCGATGAACAGGTGGTGCGTTGGGACCTGGTATTCACGGCATTTCTAGAGGATTTGTCGAACGGTAAAGATCTGGTCCGTTGTCGACCGGCCGTCGATGAAGCCGGTTTGGTAACTTCCCACGAACTCATTTACTTTAGGTGAAAGACGATAGAAGATGATCTGGGATAGCACTTTGTAGGCGGCATTCAAAACAGTGATCGCCCTGAAGTTCTCACATTCCAAATGGTCGCCTTTCTTGTGGATGGGACAGATTATCCCTTCCTTCCACTCCTCCGGTAGCTGTTCGGTTTCCCAGATCTTGACTACTAACTGATGCAGACAGGTGGCCTACTTTTCCGGACCCATCTTGATGAGTTCTGCTGCAATACAGTCCTTACCAGCCGCTTTGTGGTTTTGAGCTGGTGGATCCTCTACTTTCCTCAGCGTGGGAGTTGGTTCGTTTCCGTCCTCTGCTGCGCCAACATAGTCATATCCTCCGCTGCCTTAATTCATCGTGCCTACATTCTCTTCGCCATTCAGGTGCTCGTCGAAGTGCTGCTTCCACCTTTCGATCACTCCACGTTTGTCAGTCAGGAGGCTCCCGTTCTTATCCCTGCAGATTTTGGCTTGCGGCACGTAGCCTTTGCGGGATGCGTTGAGCTTCTGGTAGAACTTCCGCGTTTCTTGTGAACGGCACAGCAGTTCCATTTCCTCGCACTTCGCTTCTTCCAGGCGGCGCTTTTTCTCCCGGAAAAGATGGGTCTGCTGCTTCCGCTTCTATCTGTATCGCTCCACATTCTGTCGGGTTCCATGCTGCAGCACTGCCGCCCACGCTGCTTCCTTCTCCTCCAGAACCGCGTTGCACTCCTCGTCGAAGCAATAGTTTCATCGACTCCGTTCTACGTACCCGATAGTGATCTCGGCTGCGTTGTTGATGGCTGCTTTGACTGTACTCCAGCAGTCCTCTAGAGGGGCCACATCGAGCACACCCTTGTCCGGCAACGCTGCCTCGAGATTCTGCGCGTATGCGGTGACGACATCCGGATGCTTCAGTCGTTCTAGATCATACCGAAGCGGTCGCCGGTACTGTTCATTGTTAATAACGGAGAGTTTTGGGCGCAGTGTAACCATCACCATCCGATGATGTCGGAGATCAGAATCAATCAGAACGTGGTCGATTTGCGATTCCGTTTGTTGTGGTGATCTCCAGGTGTAACGAAACGGGAGGCTGTGCTGGAAGAAGGTGCTACGAATGGCCATGTTCTTGGAGGTGGCGAAATCGATGCGGCGTAGGCCATTTTCGTTCGTCAGCTGGTGGGCGCTGAACTTTCCAATCTTCGGTCTGAATTCCTCCTCCTGGCCTACCTGAGCGTTTAAGTCTCCTACGATGATCTTGACGTCGTGGCTTGGGTAGCGATCGTACTCGCGTTCGAGTTGCGCGTAAAATGCGTCTTCATCATCAGTGCTTCCGGAGTGAGGGCTGTGCATGTTTATTATGCTGGTGTTGAAGAATCGGCCCTTGATCCTGCATTTGCACATTCTTTCGTCGATCGGCCACCAACCGATCACGCGCCTCTGCATATCACCCATCACGATGAAAGCTGTTCCCAGCTCGCGTGTGTTGCCGCAACTCTGGTAGATGGTATGATAACCTCCAAACGTTCGCACCATAGATCCTGTCCAACACACCTCCTGCAGCGCTACGATTCCGCACACGCGGTCCTTCAGTATATCGGCGAGTATGCGGGTGCTCCCGATGAAGTGGAGAGATCTGCAGTTCCACGTACCGAGCTTCCAATCGCAAGTCCTTTTTCGTCGCTGTGGTCGTCGCCATTAGTATCGGTTCGCATTCTTCTCTAGTTGATTTTTCGGTGCTACTCTTTTTTTACGGCTGGCTCGCAAGGCCTGACACCAACCAACTAACCCAGGGAGCTGGGCTTATCTTCCCGGAAACTACGGGTTCTGCACTGGCATTTTCTCCAACTACAGTGCTAAATAGCTAGGCTCAGGCGCCAGGCTTTGCTGGGGGTGGTGTTTTTAATGGGCGCCCATGAGATTTTCCATATCTCCGTGCGATCAATACTGTCGTACGCCACCTTGACATCGATGAACAGGTGATGCGTTGGGACCTTGTATTCACAGCATTTCTAGAGAACTTTCAGTGAAAATCTAGTCCGTTGATGATGCCAGTTTTATAATTCCCCACGAACTGATTCGTTTTAGGTAACAGAAGACGGAAGATGATCTGGGATAGCACTGGATAAGCACTCCCGTGTTTTCATCCTCTAAGCCATTCAGGTGCTTCTCGAAGTGCTGCTTCCACGTTTCGATCACCTCACGCCAGTCCTTCAAGATGCCCTCGTCCTTATTCCTGCATATTGTAGTGGGTAGGATTTCGGGTCGCGGCACGAAGCCGTTGCGGGATGCGTTGAGCTTCTGGTAGAACTTTCTTTTTTTTTTCTTTTCTTGGGAACGACACAGCAATTCTATTTCTTCGCACTCCGCTTCTTCCAGGCGGCGTTATTTCTCCAGAAAGAGGCGGGTCTGCTAATAAAAGAAGATTCTAGTCGCTACTGGAAATTGCATCAATATGGTTTATACGCTAGTTGTGACTCATGACTATCATTTTTTATTTTGTTCGCATACACTAATTTTCATCCACCATCCATCCATCGATTCTCTCACTATGCATTGTGACGTGGTAGCCCCGTCATTAGCTGCCGCCGCCGAGCTGCAGCCTGATGAGGAATAAGTGCATATTAGAGTGTTGGCGACCACGTAGGGTTGCCCGGGCAGGCGGCGGCGTGGCGTGTAGATAACTATCAATTAATGAGGCAATTAACATTAACAACGGAAATAAATTATTGAGAAGGGGAAGAAAGTCAAGCTGCCGAGGCTGTAGTGACGACCAAGTTCGTTCGTTCGTTCGTTCACTAGCTTTCCGGGCGATACCTCAAGTCAAAAAAAAGTTCCAAATCATAGGTATGGCGGCGTCAGGTGAGGCCCGGTTTATGGGGGCCTTTATTAAGGCCTTCCCGCTCCAGCCACAGCGCCAGCAGCATCGTCATCATGACGATCGACCGAACGCGAGGCACGACGGTAGGTAGTACCTACCTAATCCAAGGCAAGGGTTGATTAAAAAAAAATACGAGCCTTGAATCGATGATAAAAGCATTAGTTCCATCATACCGTGTCTTCGAAAGTTAATTTATTTATAATTATCACTGTGCGGAGCTACCAGCTCGATCCGACGAGCGAGGGGAGGACTGTGCTAGTTAGTGGAATTTTAATTTTATTATCCGAAACGAGGTCTCCACATATTTCGAGCATCTACCTACGGCTTTGGCTGATATGCGCTCTTCTGACATTACCGAACATCACAAACAGCCAGACGGAATATTTTAATAAAACACATCGCACCGTGTAGATTTATCCCTCGGAGATTTACACAACATTTTTGTAATTTAAATTATGCTTTTTCAACCCCGCATTCGCGAACCAGCAGCAACCGACGACGGGAACTTCGGTTATCACACCGAAGCGAAGCGAATGGCTTTCGAACCGCTCTTCTTTACACATTTAGACTATTAGCGGAAAAATGTGATGTCGAAATTTTCATATTCCGAGCGCCGCATGTCACACTGATTTGAATCGAAATATCTTTGTACCCTCACATCAGGCATCAGTCGGTGAGTTAAAATGACGTGAACCCGTCCCCCCTCCAAAATATAGCTGTCATCATCGTTTGAGTCATTCGTCGCGAGTGAGGGTTGAATTGGAAATTGAATTCCGTCTGTTTGATATCATTCTAGCAATGCCCTCCCTAGGGGCTGTTCATAAACCACGTAGACCAGAATTTGGCCATCTCAGACCCCCCCCCTCCCCCCTCGTAGACTTTTGTCCATACAAAAATTTTGAAAATTGTATGGAGCGTAGACTTTGGCCAGACCCCCCCTCCCCCCAAAAAGTCTACGTGGTTTATGAACCGCCCCCTACCACACTGATGTATGTGACTGTGGAGGAGATAATAATTTCCGAATTTGCATATCCTACAAACGACAAGAGCTATCACACGATGATGAGAAATGAAAAGGTTCGAGTGAATCAGATGCGAAATTTGTGATGATGTCTTCGTTCCTGTCATTGTTAGCTTTGTCAATGCTTACGATGCTTCGGTTCGTTTCAGTGATGACTTGTGTCGTATCGATATTATGTTGCAACTGTGCCAAACTTTGCAAGTGGCTGATGAAAACATTCATTTTATTTATTAGTTCAACGTTAGTTACGTTGCCGTATTTTACTATTCAGATTTCTTGCGGCGACACACTTTTTGAAGAATTCTTTCCGATTTTGACATTTTTTTGGATGCTGGGTTCGTGGTTAGTTATTCGCATCCACACACCGTTATTCTACTCGCCTTGAAGCTCGTCCACGTGTCATTCGAAAGCTCCTCGATAATGGCATCAAAACCTCTTGATAACCTCTTTGAGAGTATCTTCCGGCTAAATGAATCACTCTCGTAGAGGTTTTCCAAACCGTATTAGGAGTAGCAATAAAACTGTTTTTAAACCTAGTTGAACAATTTTCCATAATTGAAAAGCGGTTCTTGTTTTTTTTTCATCATGACATGACATCATTCATGGCAGCTCAAGATACAGAGAAGCTTTTTAAACGGCACTTAAAGTTCAGGAGGAGACATTATTCGCGTGATCATTCCAAAGTAATATTTTTATAGTTATTATATTGATATGATTATGCACATTCAATTTAACCGTGAATATTGGGGTTGAAGAAACATTAAAGTAATGCGTCTCCAAAATGGTGAATATTATCATTTCTTGTAATGAAATAAATCAATTTGTTAATTTAGTAAAACAATCTAGAATTACAAGAAAACTCAGCTGATAGAGTTTACTCATGTGAACATGAACGGATTGCCATCTGTTTAAAGTTTGAATAGTTTTATTGCGGTCACAATGAAAACCAGAAGGATTACATATTGGAGAGTTTTGTTTACTTTTAAAATCTGGTTTTATGGATATCTTCAAGTATACTATAAAACATTTTATCCATGGTCATAAAACTGCGAGTTTTGATTATTGTTGTATTAAAACCCTCATGAAAATCAAACAAAACTCAGCAATGGAGTTGTTACTTGGGATTAGACGTGTGCACCGTCGCACCACGCCGCCACCGCCGACACTTTTTGTCTCACGCCGACGCCGAACGGGGTATCGGCGGCGCGCCATACGCCGCTGTTTGTCTCGCCGCCGATTTTCGTTTTTTGCGCCGATGATAAGGGAACGAAAAATAAGTTTATCACTATCATACCAGTTTAACTCCAATAATTGATTTCTCATAATCGATGTTATAATTTGATAACGATTATATGATAATATATTAATACACCTTCAAAGATCACTCCTAAAATTCCTTCGAAGATTACTTTAAATTCCAATCAAGTTTTTCTCTAGAAGTTCCTGGAGAGATTTCGTCAGGAGTTCCTTGAAAGGTGTCTCCTTCAGAGATTTATACAGAAGGATTCAGGGATGCCTCTAGGAGTTTCATCAAGGATTTTTTTTTTCCAGGAGATCTCTTTGGAATTCCGACAGGAGCTTCTTCAGGAGTTACTCCAGGAATTCTATCAGAGATTCAGAGATGCCTCCTCGAGATCCATTAGTGATTCATCCAGAAGATATTACCGTAGGAGGCCCTCCAGAGATTACTCTTGGAGTTCCTTCAGGGCTTCTTTCTGAAGTTCCTACAGAAGTTTTTTTTAGGAATTAGTCCAGGAATTCCTTCAGGAATTACTCTAGAGTTCTAATCAGGGATTTTTCCTGGCGAATCTTTAGGGATCTCTCTAGAAGGCCCTTCGGAGATCACTGTAGGAGTTCCTTCAAGCGTTCCTACACAGTTTCTTCTGGGATCCCTCCAGGAATTCCTTTAGGGATTTTTCCTGGAATTTCTTCAGAGATAACCGCAGAAATTCCTTCAGAAATTTCTGCAGGAGTTTCTTCAAGGACTTCTCTGGGGAATTCCCTCCTGAAAATCTTTCGGAGAATTCGCTTGGAATTATTTCTAGATTTTCCAGAGATTCTTTTAGAAGTTCTTTTAAAAATTTCTCTAGGAGTTCTTTCAGGTATTCCTATAGAAGTTTCTCCAGTAATTAATCCAGATGTTCCTTCAAGAATTCCTGCAGCAGTTCTTTCAGGGATTGTTCCAAATTTTTCACCAAGAAGGAGTTCCTTCAGAGATCGGGAGCATTCAGGGAGACCTCAAAGTGTTTCAACAGGGATACCTTCAGAAGTTTCCTTAACTGTTCTTCCAGAAGTTCCTTTAGAGTTGCCTTCTGGAGATCCATCAGGAATAGGAGGAAAACAAAGCTTGTTTTTCTCAGAGAAGGCACCACCACATTTGAAGCCAAATCATTTTTCTTGTGTGTACAAATCGCTGGCTTGCACTTGTTTCGCATCGCAGCGATTTGTACCCTTGGGTAAAAAGTTGCAAAATAGAAACAAACTCATTATCCCTATGCGATCCTTCTGGATTCACTGCAGTAATAGAGAAATAATTGCACCACCATACAAATTTCAACAGGCATTTTCCACCCGTGTTACTCATGATGTTTCGAGTAGATAGGTGCCAGGCGGCGCCACTGTATATGTGAAAAACACGTGGAACATGAGCGCCGTCTACAATCGCATAGCGTAACCTTCACTGTTTTTTGCATTGTTATCACGTTTGCTGCATTTGTCAGAAAAGCGCCTATACCGGAACTCTAGCATAAACGTAGCTGATCGCTTCACATTCTTCCAGAAGTTTCTTCAAGAGTTCCTACAGCAAATTCTTTAGAAATTAGTCTAGGAGTTCCTCCAGAGATTCCTTCTGAAGTTCCTTCATGAATACCTACAGGAATTTCGTGCAGGAATTCCCAAGCAACCAAAAGTTCGGATTCCACTTGAAGAACGAACTTCTGAGTTTGAAGTTTCAAGTTTGGTTCAACTCCAGTTTCGTTGAACTAAATTCTCCAAAAAGTTACTTATGTATAGTTTATGAACATGTACGAGCTTTTGACTTCTTTTCAAAACGACATTAAAGTCGAAAAGAGGTTCAGAAAAAACTTACTTTGAACTTGAGAGTTTAATCAAAATTTAATCGAACTCATGTTGAACTTTCGCGTGCTTCTAGAGCTCAAATAAAGTTCGTTTGAGCATATTCCAACAACTTTAAAAAATCCGTTTCGAACTTGTTTCGTACTTATTTTGAACTTACTACTCAAAGTTGAGATAAATATTTACCGTACCAAAAGTGAACTTCACTTGGACTTCGGCGACAGCGGAGCTACACTTTGTTTCACTATAATATTTCAATGTACTACTTGTAATCAACGCAAAGCATCCGTATTGTGTGGCTGGATGGCAGCCCTCACAGCCGGCAACTGTTCCATACGGGATTCCGCCGGAGTTTTTTTCGGCTGCGCATAAAAAATTTCCAGCTTTGCAGGATGTTTTCAACCCCGTCTCACTAGTCGCACCAGCGCGCCGGTAATCGACGCGATCGTATTCACTGGAAACCAAGTTGGAAACTTATAACCTTTTCTATAAGTTGATGTACTAGCACTAATTTATTCCTTTACACTGCGAACCACAACAAACTGAAAATATCAAACTGTGTAAATTTACAAGAAGTTCCTCGTAAACATCTTTCGAACTTTTGACTTCAAACAGTATTCCAAGTTCAGAGAAAGTTCACACGCGAACCAGATTAAGCTCTAATAAATTATATCAGCACATTGAGTAAAATGCCTTAGTCCCTCAGTGCTTAGCAAAGCAAACATGAAGTAGTGGTTAGGCACCGGCTTTCAACGAGTAGAATCCGAGTTCAAGTCTGTAACACAAACATTTAAAATGTATTTCAAGGCATTAGTCAATTGCTGTTTCATCCGAACTTTAGATTGCTTGGGATTAACTCTGGAGATAATTCAGAGATTCCTTCAGGGATTTATCCGGAAGTTCATATAGAGATCTCATTAGGATTTCCTTCGGTGATTCTTACAGGAGGATCCAAGGACACTGTGAAGTTGAGGGAAACTTCTAGAGAAAGCGTAGGTCTGTAACTTGAATCTTGTACAAGATTAAAGATGCTGCTGTCTGCTTTTGCGTTACTGGAGAAGTGACGTGAGAGCGTGTATCGCTCACTGTCGTTGGAAACAGAGTAGTATGACGATTTAAATTCACTATCACACAGACACCTGGGATTCTCCCAGAAGTTTATTCAAGGATTCCTACAGAAGTTCATTCTGAGATTAGAGTTCCGTCTCAAATTCCTCCAGGAATTCATTAAGGGATTCCTTCTGAAAATCCTTCGGTATTTCCACCTGGAAATCTTTCGGAGTTTTCCTTCAGGATTCCTGCTAATATTCCTTCAACTATTCCTCATGAGATTCATTCGGGATTTCCTCCTAGACTTCTTTCAGTTATTCTTCCTTGAATTCCCTCGAGGATCCCTTCTGGAATTCCTTTGGGAGGGTTCTTCCTAGAACTTATTTGGTAATTTCCCCTGGACATCTTTCGAGGATTCTTTTCGGGATTCCTCCAGAACTTCTATCGAGAATTTCTTCTGGACTTCCAGAAATTTCAAGAGAAATCTCCGAAGGAATTCCATGAGGAATCCCCTGGAGATTTCTCTTGAAATTCTGGGATTCCTTTCAAAATTCCTGCGGGGATTTCTCCTGGATTAATTCGGGAATTCCTTCATAAGTTTCTTCAGCTATTCTTCTAAGAGCTTTTTCAAGAATTTACTAAGGACTTAAATCAGGCATATCTCCAGGATTCCTTGAATGATATTTCATGGAGTTCCTACAAGAATTCTTCCAATGCTTTCTTCTAGACTTCCCACAGGAATTTTTTCAGGTATGCCCCCTGAAAATCCTTCAGGGATTCCTCCCGGATATACTTCCCTCTTCCTGGAACGATTCCCCTGCACCGATAAAAATGCAAACTTTAAATGTATGTAACTGCCACGCTTATTTTTTATAAGACAGCCTAAGCCTTGTTTTTATGAGTGCAAACATAATATCCATACCGGTCCTTTTATCTACTATAGCAAAGCCTATACAATTTGTACGGCTTTGCCTACATAAAAAGTATGTTTGATTTCCTATAGTTAAAAATCATAACACTTCAAACATAGTTTTTATGTCTCGCCCTGGATCTCGCCCGGTCTCACCAATCCAGAAACAAAATGGTGTTTAGAACATTGTGCTTATCTGGAATGATCTGATTATTTATATCTACTAAAATACGTTAAACTAGAGTAAGTATATTATTTACGCATAATCACAGCACAGTACTTGATACCCTTATAATATTTTAGGGATGGAATATCAAAATGTAAAATTTTGGCCTCGATTCAGGGATTGCAACTGCCAAGGCTTCTTCCGGCATGCAGGTAAAAGCGAAAGTTATTGTGTCTAAATCGTGAAATGTTTAAAATTCATTGAAATTATCAGGGCTTGTATGTCGTCACGGATCTTGCCACTGGAGCCTACTGAAGTTGCCTTTACTCCAGCCAATACATCGACAGCCCCCGTCACCGTCATCCGATGAAGCACGGCCGAGTAGATCACACAAGGTCACATTCAATCACGGTATTTTTGCATTGATAACCATTGCACTTTGACCAAAGAAATCGTAGTCGGCCTACTGTGGATCCAGGAAAGACACTCGATTTGACCAGATGCCTGATGGCCCCAACAACCCATTCTTACATAGAGGACAACACCACCGTTGACGACGTCGGATGTGCATGCAGCAGGAACCAAAGCTAGATTGGTGTCAGCTCGGGTGTCAGCAGTAGACGCTTGATCACAGCGGACAACGCAGCAGACAAAACATTTGCAATGATTGCAATATTATAACAATTATAATAAATGAACAAATATATTACGGATTTTTCAGTTATTCAATCAAAATAGAAAAAAAATAACTATTATTCATTTGATTTATATTTTTCATAAGAATATAATGCATAATAATTATGTTTTCTCGAAACATAGAAGTTATAATTCCCACACATAAATTGTATATAGTGACACAAATTATTTTTATGCCGCTTAAAACTTTTTTCATATGGTGAAAAGCTTTTACTTTTTATGTTTCCCATACTTATATTTCATTTATGGCGGCAAACTGCAAAAAAAAATATGTAGTTTCACACACAAATTGTATGCGGAAATTATCCTCAGTGTGGATATTCCTTCAGGTATTCCAACATGACTTTCTACGGGAATTAATCCTGAAATTCCTTCTGAGATTTCTCCTGGAAATACATCGAGATTTCCTCATAGAATTCCTACGCGAGTTCCATTTGGAATTCCTTCTGGAATTCCTCCTGGGATTCCTTCGGGGATTCCTCTTGGATTTTTTTTCTAGGAGTCTTGAAATCCTTCGGGGAATCCTCTTGGAATTTCTGCGTAGATTCCTCCAAGAATTTTTTCAGGAATTCCTCCAGGAACTCCTTTGGGGGTTTCTTCCTCGAAGTCTTTCTGCAATTCCTCCAAAATTCCAATTAGAGGTGTCTTCAGAAGTTTCTACAGATATCTCTCTACAAGAGATTGCTGAATCTCCTGGAATTCTCACAGAAGTTCCTTCAGGGTTTCGTACAGCAGTTCCTGCAGGGATTAATCCATACCAGAAGTTTTTTTCAGGAATTCCACCACGAGTTTTTTAAAGATATTATTTCTGGAGTTTCCTCAGGGATCCCTATTGTGTTTCTTTCAATGTTCCTCTTGGTATTCCTTGAAGATTTCTCCAGGAAATCCTTAAAGAATTCCTAAGTATAAATAGTGCGACCTTGTACCGACTTTTCGAACCCTTAAACAGAAGGGAATTAGCGTAATCAGTTTCGTGCCTTTTAACTTCACCCTTTAAGGCGAAACTGGAAGCATTTCCTCAGTTTTTTGGTTTTTGATTTTTAATAAAATAACGAAGCAATATTTTCAAAATCGGTTGTCATGCACATGTAGAGTATGGATCAAGGTATCTCCTGAATTTTACCCTGGTGGAAAAAGTTTCGTTTTTGCGGAAACCATTTTTTTGTGCAATTTTGTTTGAAAATGGTTTCTGCAAAAACGAAAAACATTTTCCACCAGGAAAAAACTCAGGAGATATCTTGATCTATACTCTACATGTGCACGAAAACCGATTTTGAAAATATTGCTTCGTTATTTTATTAAAAATCAAAAACTAAAAAGTGAGGAAATGGATCCAGTTTCGCCTTAGTACTTGTTATATGACAGATATGCGAATTTCGACTAAGGACTGTATCGTTAATTATGAGTGCACTAGAAAATTGCTGCATTTGAAAATGTTTTATTTATTTTGTAAATAAAATTCAATTACATTGTTTATGGAGCATCAGAAAAGCCCATGACATGATTGTATATTCAATTTTTCGTGGATCTTGCCACCTCTCGCACTTTCTTCTTGGCGTTCTTCATAAGGTTTTGGACAACCGTTCCGACGATGGTTTTGCTTATGTTGACCCAGTTTTTCTTCAATTTTGTGGCGTCCTCTGCTCCTCTATCCTTTTTCCATAGTTTCCCTTTCATCAAAGTTAACTATTTCTCAACGGGCCTTATTTGCGGGCAATTTAGAGGATTCATTGCCTTTTCCACAAATTGAACATTGTTTTCTTCATACCAGTCAAAGGTGTCACGCGCATAGTGGCAGGATGCCAAATCCGGTCAAAGTAATGTAGGACCTTTGTGCTTTCAGATGAGTGGCAGATTAAGTTTCTGGAGACATTCCTTCCGGTATATTTTGACGTTCATACTTGGGACGGTGAAGAAACGTGACGATTTCATACCAGATTGACAAATTGCTTGCCAAACCAACACATTTTCCCAATTTATTCGCAAAATAAATGATTTCTCCTAATTCGGAACATCCGTACCATGCTTCACAGTGAAAAACTGTGCCCCTGGAAGTGCCTTGTAGACCAATTTGACATACGTTTCATGATTAAGCACATGCAATTTTTGCTCAAAACATCGTCGTACAGTTTCCGAGCCCAAGTTTTCACATAATCCGCCAGAACTTGACTACGTTTTGGACATTTCTGTTTTGGGTAGGTCTTCAGGGAATTACGCTCCTTGGCGCGCTGAACCATACCAACAGTTGTTCCACACTTTTTTGCGTAATCTTTGATGGATACCTCCTATTTTCCTTTAACGATTTTGCAAATTTTGCTGTCCAAATTTCACTTGGACGCACCTGTTTTTTTGCCGCGTCCGGGTAAGTCTTTCAGTTTGTTATGCATACTGAATCGTTTGATAGCATTTTGAACAACAAAAACCCTAACACATTCAACTTTTGCTAATTTTCTTAGTGATAATCATTTTTCATTGCAGTGCCTGGTCACAATCGATTTTCGCTTCTCTTCCGTAAACCCTCGTATTGTTCCGCTTGGTGGAAAACTTTAACTTTTAATGAAGGTTATCGTTTGTTTACAACGTTAGCAACACACAGACACATAGCAGTTGTCAAAATAAGGCATAGTCTTTTTAATACAGAGCCTCAAAGGTGTACTCATAATTAACGATACAGTCCTTACCACTTGTATTCTTCCTCAATGTCAGTTATCCACTGGATGGATAACTGACACTGAAGAAGATTACAAGTGGTAGTCGAAATACGCATATCTGTCAAAGGATAAGTATTAGAGGGCGGAATAAAAAGTTGGAAAATTGACCACACATTCGTAGTCCTACCTTTAAAAGCTTGTACAACAAACACAAAACAAAAACTACCCAAGTAACCACTAGCATTATATCATTGCACAAATTAGACTGAATATCAGGGGGAGCGACACTAGTTTTGCCAAGCCAAAAAACCTCAAAAAAGCTGATAAAAGCCCTAAAAAGTCGCTAAAACCCGCAAAAATTTTGCGGTTTTTTCGGCTTTTTTTGGGGTTTTCCGGCTTGGCAAAACTAGTGTCGCTCCCCCTGCTGAATATCAACCTTTGTAATGCGAAATGCAGTAATTCCACACTTGTCATGCAATAATTCTTTAGATTGGCATTATCAATGTAATGATGCATTACATGTTTCTTTACATTAGGGTGCATTAAAAGGTGATATACGATACAATAATTCAACACTGCAAAAACTAAATAAATGCAATGTATAAACTAGCAAAGGTTGCTCTAACAATAGAATTATAAAAGCTTGGCTTTAATGGTAATCAACCACTCTTTGGCGAGCGTTCGTGCGAGACAGTCGCAATTTTTAGTTCGTCCGGTTTGTCTTCGATACTTTCCAGTTCGGTGGCTATTTTCAAAGTGCTAGTTTTCGAGTGATCAAGTTATTAAGTGACTCCCTAGTGGGACGCGTGCGGTTGGCTAGGCCACAATTTTTGCCGCAAAAGTTCGTTTGATTTGAGTAAAGTTCACGTTTTCATTACATCACGTGGCGCATTGACCGACTATCGAGCACAGAAGTGCAGCACCCCCCGCACACCGCGCCGCTCGCGCGGCCGTGATCGGCTTCTTCCAGTGAGTACCCAAGCTCATCGTCGTCGACAGCAGCAGCCCACCGAGAGAGGAGCAGAGAGCGTTCAACCGCCGCACACGAACGACGGCGCTCAGCAGCAGCTCGCTTCCTCCCTGTGCGGGCCATCCGATCGCTTGGACCTGTCGTCGTCGAGCCTGTGGCTAAACAGAGTGCACAAAGATAAGTACATAAAGTTACTTCTCGTTGTTCCCCCCTCTCCACTGACTCTTTGATTAGATTTAATTTGGTACATAAGCAGTTTTTTCTCACTTTTCCTGTAGCGTTAATTTTGTCCCTTGTTTTTTGATTATTTCTCGTCCCCGTGATAGTGTTAGTTTAAGATTTTTGAGTGCCCCGTGGTGGTAGTTAGCTACCACAATGGGCGATGATGATGATGGCGGGGGAACATCGTACCGCATCAACGAAGCTTCGTTATTGGCATCGGATTGTTCGAGCCAACAAGGCGATGTAAATGCTAATCCCTTTGTCTCCCTTCACCCTGGCGCTTCTGCAATGGACACCAACAGTAAATCTGTTTCGACGTCCCCCCGCCTCAAGGCCTACCCTCCCGACTTTGGCGGGCCATATGTTGTTTTCTTCCGACCCAAAGGCAAACGTTTGAACACCGTTCAAATCAGCAAGGATCTGACTAAGCGGTATTCCTCCGTTGTCTCCATTGACATGGTCGGTACAGCTAAGCTTCGGGTGACAGTAGGCGACCGAAAACACGCTAATGAGATTGTGGCCTGCGAGTTGTTTACTCTTGAGTATTTTGTCTACCTTCCGAGCGCGTCGATTGAGATTTCGGGGAAGGTCGCCGACGCCTCTTTGACCTGCGAAACGATCATGCAAGGCTGTGGTCGTTTCCATAACCCTTCTCTTCCTCCTGTCCAGATACTGGATTGCCGGCAACTGCATTCGGTATCCCAGGAGGGCGAGAAGAAGGTTTACACACCATCTGAAGAATTTTCTGTGACCTTCTCCGGATCTGCATTACCAGATCTGCTGGTGATTGGCAAACTTCGGCTACCTGTGAGGCTGTATGTACCGAAGGTAATGAATTGCATCAATTGCAAGCAGCTGGGCCACACCGCCCAGTACTGCAGCAATAAACCTCGCTGTGCAACATGCGGGGAGAGACATGTGGACGGTGCGTGTAAAACGCCGCCCAAGTGTGTTTATTGTGGCAGCGACCGTCCACATGATCTGATTGATTGCCCAAGGTACATACAGCAGAAAAAACATCAAAAACGATCGTTGCAGCAGCGATCACGGCGAAGCTACGCCGAAATGCTGAAAAAAGCTGCCCCGACCGTTGAATCCCGTAACATCTACTCGTCTTTATCTCTCGATGATCAGGGCTCTGACTCTGAGGTCGGGGACGGGGTTCCCTTTGTTTTCAAGGGTGAAACGAGGAAACGGATGAGGCTCCAGAGACCCACCAAAAAACCTCGGAATCTGCCTAGCAGCGACCCCCAACCCACCATGACAAATTTGAAGAGTGGTAAGAAAGCCACGAAACGTTCCCCTCCGGGATTCAAAATCCAGGACGAACGAGACTTTCCATCACTCCCGGGAACATCTAAAATCCCAGATGTCCCACGTTTTTCGAATTCTCAACCGGAAAGACAGCATTCGGAGCACCAGGAGCAACCTCAGGGTGCGCCATTGTTTACGCTCTCTGGCATTGTAGACATCATCCTCAGCTTCTTCAATGCTTCAGATTCCGTGAAGAACATTGTAAAAGGACTTCTTCCTTGTGTGACCCCTCTTTTGAAGCAGTTGGCTTCTAAAATGCCCCTCCTTGCGACAATCGTATCTTTCGATGGCTAATTTAACCACCGAGGTCGAAGATACGATTTCGGTTCTACACTGGAACTGTCGTAGTATTACACCGAAATTAGACGTTTTTAAATTTTTAGTTTACATTTTACAATGCGATGTTTTTGCACTATCCGAAACATGGCTGACACCTGATGTAACCTTACCTTTTCCAGATTATAATATCATTCGCCTTGATCGATCCGACTCGTACGGAGGGGTGCTTCTAGGGATCAAGAAGCAGCACTCATTTTACAGAGTCGATTTTCATCCGATGACAGGCATTGAAGCCGTCGCATGTGAGGTGACTATCCGAGGTAAAACCCTCAGTGTTGCCTCCATATATCTTCCGCCGAGAACTGCAATATTTCGCAGGGATCTCGCCCACATCTGCTCGGTTATGCCCGAGCCTCGGCTGCTCATGGGAGATTTCAACTCCCATGGTACAGGCTGGGGGAACTGTACGATGACAGCCGTTCAACTTTGATATATGACCTCTGCGACGACTTCAACATGACAATTTTGAATACCGGAGAAGTTACACGAGTGGCACCTCCAGCTCAAGATGGCAGCCCTAGAAACAGCCGATTAGACCTCTCAATCTGTTCGAGCTCACTATCGCTGGAGTGTACATGGAAGGTTATCCAGGATCCTCATGGTAGTGATCATCTGCCGATTGTTGTTTCTATTTCCAATGGGTCACATCAACCTCCATCTATCGACATCGCCTACGATCTCACCAAGCACATTGACTGGGAGAAGTACGCAGAAGCAATTATCGACGGTGAACAATCGGTAGAAGTCCTTCCACCGCGGGAAGAGTATCAGTTTCTATCAACTGATCATCAGTAGTGCGCGTCAGGCACAACGTCGACCAGTGCCAGGTCCGTCGGTTCGCAGGAAACCCCCCAATCCGTGGTGGGATAGTGAGTGTACAGAAATATATCGCGAGAAATCCGCGGCGTTCAAAGAGTTTCGGAAACGCGGTTCGGTCGAAAACTTCAAGCGGTTCGCTTCCCTTGAAAGCAAGTTCAAGAACTTGATCAAGGCGAAGAAAAGCGGTTACTGGCGTCGGTTCGTCGAGGGTTTGTCGCGCGAGACTTCGATGAGAACTCTTTGGAACGTCGGTAGAAGAATGCGTAACGCGTCGTCGGTCAACGAGGATCGAGAAAGCTCTCCTCGATGGATCCTCAAGTTCGCAAAAAAAGTTTGTCCAGATTCCGTGCCCGTGGAGCGAATAATTCGTGATGTTTCCGACGATAGGGACGACATGGATAGGCCGTTTTCAATGATTGAATTCTCACTTGCTCTTCTTTCATGTAACAATTCCGCTCCAGGAATGGATCGAATCAAGTTCAACTTGCTTAAAAACCTCCCCGACGTCGCTAAGAGGCGCTTGTTGAACTTGTTCAATCAGTTCCTGGATAACAACATCGTTCCGGATGATTGGAGACAAGTGAGGGTGATAGCTGTTCAAAAACCCGGGAAACCCGCGTCGGATCATAATTCGTACCGTCCAATCGCGATGTTGTCTTGTCTACGGAAGCTGTTGGAGAAGATGATTCTCTTTCGACTGGACAAATGGGTTGAATCGAATGGCATGTTGTCAGACACACAGTTTGGTTTCCGCAGAGGCAAAGGTACGAACGACTGTCTTGCGTTGCTTTCTTCAGAAATTCAGCTTGCCTTTGCTCAAAAGCAGCAAATGGGCTCAGTGTTTTTGGATATTAAGAGTGCTTTTGATTCAGTTTGTGTCGATGTTCTTTCCGACAAACTACACGACTGTGGCCTTTCCCCAATTCTTAACAACTTTTTGTATAATTTGCTGTTTGAGAAGCAGATGAGTTTCGCTCATGGTGACTTGACAGTTTCACGAATTAGCTACATGGGCCTCCCCCAGGGTTCATGTCTAAGCCCCCTTCTTTATGTTAGAGACATAGATGATTGTCTCATGGAAAACTGCACGTTAAGGCAGCTTGCGGATGACTGTGTTGTCTCTGTAACGGGATCAATAGCAGTCGATCTGCAAGGACCACTACAGGATACTTTGGACAATTTGTCTACTTGGGCTCTCAAGCTGGGTATCGAGTTCTCTCCGGAGAAAACTGAGATGGTTGTCTTTTCTAAAAAAACACAAACCGGCAAAGTTTCCGCTCGTTCTGATGGGTAAGACAATCACTCATAGCATGTCTTCACAATACCTCGGCGTCTGGTTCGACTCCAAATGCACCTGGGGGAAGCACATTGTGTATCTGATACAGAAATGCCAAAAACGAATCAACTTTATGCGAACTATTACCGGAACATGGTGGGGAGCACACCCGGAAGATCTGATCAGGCTGTACCAAACAACCATTCTATCGGTTTTAGAATACGGTAGCTTCTGTTTTCAATCCGCGGCGAAAACACACTTGCTGAAGCTTCAACGGGTTCAGTACCGTTGCCTTCGGATCGCGTTAGGTTGCATGAACTCGACTCACACAATGAGTTTAGAGGTACTTGCTGGTGTACAGCCTCTGACAGACCGCTTTGCGGAGTTGTCGTTCCGGTTCCTCATCCGATGCGAGGTTGTGAATCCGTTGGTCATAGAAAATTTCGAAAAGCTGCTCGAACAGAATCCCCAAACTCGTTTTATGAGTGTGTACTACTGGTACATGACGCTGGAGGTAAGCCCATCTCCGGTTAACACCAATCGTGACAACTTCTCAGACTTCGACAGCTCCTCTGTGGATTTTGATCTCTCTATGAAGGATGAGATCACCGGTATACCGGAATCTTTTCGTTCCATAGGTATTCCACAAATTTTTGCAAGTAAGTTCGGGCATGTTAGCGGGGCCAGACAGTTCTTCACAGATGGTTCCAAAACCGATGATTCGACTGGATTCGGTGTCTACAACGAATTTCATAGCGCCACCTTTATGCTTCAAAAGCCATGTTCGGTATATATTGCTGAGCTAGCGGCTATATACTACACCTTAGAGTACATTCGCACTCTCCCACCTGCAGTGTTGCATTTGAACTGAACGCGAGCCAAAAATGAACTGAACGCGTTCAAGTTTTTGAACGTGAACGCAGTAAACATTGAACTTGCGTGTCAGAGCTTTTCACTGCTCAAGAACGCCCGTTCAGATCCCCATTCGGCTCAATGTTCTAATGCACTATTCTATCAATCTGTAAAGCTAATAAATCAGTCCAGTCGTCCAGAGTTCCGTAGAAATAAGACTTCATGGAACATGGCCCTTTACTGTACCACATAATGCCATATTAGTATTACGTACATACATTGCATTGTGGGGTTGGGAAGGGAGCGGATCGAATCGTCCAGGGTGACAACGCCTCGGTCCTTATGATGCGTTTTTATGCGAAATAACAGCCAAAAGCTTGGATGCGTCATCATATCCTATATGCCTTCTCTCCTAGGACTTTGTGACGCATTTGTATACACTCGTTGTTGCACGGAAAAATGCGCCATACGACCTAGGACATTGTGGCATCGGGCATTAAGATTCTGCACCGAAATACGTATTATCCGCAATCCACGGTGACCGGACCGGTTCCCCCTCACAATAGAAGGTCAGATTCTGAATCCAATGAGCCCAAGATTGCTAGAATTGGCGAAAAAATGGCAGAAATATGACCATTTCAGTTTAGCGGGTACCTAGGATAAGGATGCGTCACGTCGTCAGCCGATTTGAGACCATTTTGCTGTCAAACGGAGACCAGTCGCTGATTGGTCGAAATTAATAACCGTTTGCTGCGATCAGATCGCTTTGTTGTTGGTTTGGTCGTGTTGCTAGTTTGCAGGTTTAGCATGTGATACTAATATTCAAAATCAATGTATTTTGCTATTCAAGTTGAATCGACTCAAATATGTCAACTTTCAAATGTAAATCAGCCAACAGTCACTCCCTTGTATGAGAATTGATAGAAACCATTGATTTGGTACAAAATAATTGAATTTTTGATATGTTTGTTACTATAAAGGAAATATTTTCGTTTGAAAGCAATTTTACTTGCAAATTATTCTATTTAAATTGCAAATTTTGATTTACGGTGCGAAATATGCATCCAAATTTCATTCTTTAAATTTAAATTGTATGAAAGATTTGGATTAAAGTAAAGTGGCAGCACTGGATCACGAGATCGAACGAAAAAATATCAAGGCAGGCGAATTTCTGTTGTCACATCCTATCCTAGGCGGGTACCAGGGTATCATGTTAGCATGGTGGCATTATTAACTGGTGCAGTTCTTGCTCAATGTTCAAGGTGCGTTCAATTTCGAGCTCGCTCGCGTTCCAAATTTTGAACTGAACAATGTTCAAATCGTTTTGATCGCAGCGTGCCGAATTTGAACATGAACGCAAATTGATCGCGTTCAAATGCAACACTGCCCACCTGAGCACTACTTCATTTTTACCGACAGTCTAAGCTCTCTGGAGGCTGTTCGGTCAATTAAACCGAAGAAGCACTCAGCGTACTTCCTGAAAGGAATACGCCAAGTCTTGAGTGCTTTGTCCAAACGCTCATACATCATCACCATAGCTTGGGTCCCTTCACATTGCTCAATTCCGGGCAATGAGAAAGCGGACTCTCTGGCTAAGGTGGGCGCTAGCGAAGGCGATATTTATGAGCGTCAAATTGCCTTCGACGAATTTTTTGAATTGGCCCGTCAGGAGACCTTGATCAGCTGGCAACATAAATGGAGAGATGGAGAGATGGGTAGATGGTTGCACTCCATCATTCCACAGGTGTCGAAGAAGCCATGATTCAAAGGGTTGGATTTGAGCCGCGATTTCATTCGTGTAATGTGTCGGTTGATGTCCAACCACTATTTGTTGAACGCACATACCTTCCGGGTTGGGCTCTCAGAAAGCAATCTCTGTGTCTGTGGCGTGGCTTACCAGGATATCGAACATGTCGTGTGGGGATGCAATGAGCATCGTGAGGTCAGATCTGAGCTACATGAAATTCTCCGGGTCCGAGGAAAACAACAGAAACCCGTTAGAGAAGTGTTGGCAGGACTTGATTTGGAATACATGAACCTGATTTACCAGTTTTTGAAACGTGTTGATGTCAGAGTTTGATGTAGTACGTTCTTTGTTTTCGTTGTCCGCCTATTGGTTTTGTTGTTCGCCCCTGTCTGTCGTCACCCCCCTTCCGTTTGTCCTCTTCTTGTCGTTTTCTACCGATAAAGTCCTTTCTTTTTGGTTCCATTACAGATATGGATAATTGTCCCATCAATGTTTTAGTATAAGTTAGCAAATAATTTAGTTTTAAACCCATAAATCCCTCCTTCCCAATTTTATTTTATTATTATTTTTTTTTTTTAATCCTTAACCTCGAAACAGCCGCGAGTACTTCGGCTTCCCAAACTAACATAGTTTTAAGGCAGTAATGAATTGTAAAATGTATAACCATTGTAAAAAAAAAAAAAACAAAAGATTTCGGCTCAGTTATGCCCATGTGGCGCCCGAGCCTTCCAAATAAACGAATAAGTAAAAAAAAAAATGGTAATCAAATGAAATCAAGAAGAAGAAACAACTTTACGGTCAACTCTAGCGGTCTTCAACACTTCTGGTTCGACTCCCGACTCGGCAACAAAAAATAATGGTAAAAACATTCGTTTGAGGGGGCATTATAGTACCGTCGATAACGAAACGGTGCTAAAATAGTTATTTATGTAACGAGTTGCAAAAAGTTGATTTTTTCATCACGAGTCGTACATTTATCCAACGAGATCTTACCAAGCTGCTGCTCAGCCACCTCGATTGCGGGTAATCCTTCTCTGTCTTGTTTGATGACCCTCAACAACCACGCTCTATCTAGTACATATCTCCACTGGCTTGCTTGCCGGGGGGTGGACCGGAGTTTCCACGCCGGGGCTGCGTACGCAGCTTCCCGCACCTATATCCTCACTTCTCCTTACCGGAGACCTCACTAACCGGTTCCGGGTCTTTTTTGCGAAGGGGTTAGACTCGCCACTATCACTACGTCCTGTACTTGTTTGTTTGTTTGTTTTGATTTGATTTCATAGTTAATCCCACGAGTTGCACGGGAAAGAGGTGCACCACGCCAAAGCCCTTCATTAACGCGGTAATGGATATACTACTGTGGGGGGTGCCCCAGTACCCCACAGGCTCTGTTAATGATCGCCTCCGCCGCGAAAGCCCTTACCTCGACACCCTTGCCAATGATCTCTTCCGCCAGACACTCATAGGCAGCGCTTTTGCGCTCTTTGTTGCGCTTGAGCTCGAGGATCATTTCGCCAGTACGAGTATGTACGTCTAATATTGGGCACGTCGGCTCCCAGATCCACGAGCTTGACGTCGCTCTTCATCGTCTTCAAGGCTTCTGCTAACTTGGACTTTTCCGTCTTGATGACGACCACGTCCACCACGTCACTCTTCCCTCGTATCGCACCTGCTCTCGTGTGTTTACTTGGCTCGGGATCCCTGCTCTCCTGTTCCTCTTTCTTTTAACTCTTCTTTCTCTCCGTTCCACTAAGGTCCAAGGGGCATCCTATCACTAACCAGCGGTGGTGGCTGAGAGATTAAATACAAATGGTTGCAAAATCCTAGGTTGCAATTCCCTGCTTCTTTCGATCCTGCAAGGAGCTTTTGCGTTTCGAATGGAACATCATAGCAATCGTCTCAAATTCATGATCAAATAAGTCATCACATAATAATATCAAAACAAAATGTTCGTCCTCTAATAATCGAAATCCCTTTGTTACTATTTTGTTACAGAACTTCTTATTTTGGTGCAGAACCCACCGTAGGCAACCATGTGGTGGCGATTCATTGTGGAGTTCACCAATGAATACAAAATTCTCCGTGGGATGATCTCCTACTCGGCGCTCTGGCCGCTCGGGTGCATCCTGCAGCAAACGTTCGAGGGCAAACGCTGGAAGGACTACGACTGGCAGCGCTGTTTGAGGTTTGTTATTGTTGCTTCATGTTCACACCGTTAGACTCATTTTCATGATCTCCAAGAAAATAGGTTTAAATCGATAAGTAGTAGAATTCTACAACTCTACAAGTCTAGACTCAACCAGACTGTTGATAGTTTTAAAGTGAATGAATATATCTCCCCAACAGATACAGCCTGTACGGCACGTTCGTCTCGGCCCCGATGCTGTACTCGTGGATGCGCGTGGCCAACATTATGTGGCCCCGGCGGGACTTCCGTTCGTCGATGACCAAAGCCTTCACCGAGCAGGTGGCGTACGATCCGTTCGCCATCGTGTTCTTCTTCTACGGGATGAGCATCCTGGAGCGAAAGAAGCAATCGCAGGCGGCCGAGGAGGTCCGGGAAAAGTTCTGGGACACCTACAAGGTGGGTTTCGTCTACTGGCCGGTGGTGCAGACGATTAACTTTTCGCTGGTGCCGCAGAAGAACCAGATCATTGCGGCCGGCTTCTTCAGCTTGATTTGGACCACGTTTCTGGCGTTTGTCAAAACTCACGGTGGCAAAGAGAAACACGTGGGGCCTCCGTCAACGCCGGCCGAGCGCAGGAGGTGGCTTAGGGTGGCGTCCCACGAGTAACGAATGGTTCGATTATCGAGTGTGAATGTAGTCGTTCTGGAAACTTGTGATCTTTGAGGGTAAGATTTCATATTAGTATTGATCATCTAAATTTTTGTTGAACAAATTGTTAGCGAAACGAAACAAAATAGTATGTAATGATAACAGCAAATCAAATAAACTCTTTTTTTTCTTAATTCCGAAACTCTATTTTCATCCTTTCCATCAGTAAATACTGAATAATCAGCTTGCACCATGTGCTAAACAATTGAGTTTTTTAATTAAGAAAAATGTATTGATTTTTTGATTTTATACGAAAGAGCACCTTTTTCTGAACCACTATGATTTTTTTCAGATTTTTAGAACTTCATTTTGCTACCTAAAATCGCTTTCGAAGATATTTTTCGAAATCACCTTTTGACAGCTGGCCAACTGCTTGACAGCTCCGCCCAGTACAAAATGCGACGAGGGGTGATTCGACAAATCGCTCCCATACAAACTTCAAACTGAATAGGTTCCCGGGCACCAAAATTCATGAAAATTTGGATTTCGGTTCAGTTTTGCATGCAGATTCTGAATATGGATTTATCTCAACACCGCTAAAGAAGCCAATTCCAAATTGGGGAGTTTTTCTGTCTGCGAGGGCAAATGGCCACCACAAATTGCAATCAGTTATTGTTGCTAAAAGCATTACCGCAGTTGTTGTTTTCTACAACACAACATTGCAGCTCCACTTGATTACGGTAAGTTAAGTACCATCCCTTTTCAATGCAAACTCCGCAAGCACGGTACTTCGGTGGAGCGCGGAAGACCGCGACACAAGGGTAGCGACAGAGTCGACGACGAGAGACAGACGACCCAACCAAACATGTTTGTTATTTTTACGGGAATGCACTGCGCTGCGCTGCCGCTCTTTTCTGTTGATGTTGTCGTCGCCTGATGGCAGCAATAAAACTGTAGTTATTCGGCTATGTCCACGGATGGCCTTTTGCAACATATTTACGGTTTCGCCTTGTGTGGGGCCATGTGTATTTTATAAATTTTATTGCATGTCCCCGCCTGGGCTCGGAGGAACGCGTTACAGCAACAATAATGCCGCGAGAGGCGAGCTCGACTTGACACATCGAAGCCAACGACACGACCATCACGGCCAGCGAGGTGTGGTTTGTCCAACCTATGGTGATAAGACTTTCGCACGCATCCGTCTCTCAAATCACTAAATAAAACGCTTTGGCAATATTTATACGAAGTCACTCCCTGTCGGTCGCATGCAAGGAAAAGCTATTCATAGTTTCCAACTGACGACGGCAAATGACTCGGCAAATAGCTGGACCCCCGCGCAGCTGGCCGTATACCAACCGTGCACAAATTCCCAGGTGGAGTTTCCTAATTTTCCAAACGAGTGCCCTCCATCATCCATCTCCGGGACTCTTCTTTGGTTCTTTAATAGTTTCCACTCATCAGAGGGGCCAACAACCGAACTCTCGTCCAGGGTTCGGTCCATGGCGACGCATGGTGGTTTCGCTTAGAACAGATTTTGAACAAGTGCTCAAGAGGACCCTCACCCGCCTCATGAATTGAGCCACCTCCGGTCTGAAGCTAACAATTCCAGTGTTCCCAGGATAGAGCTAGACTGAAACCGGGGGCGCCGGCTCCCGAGTAGGTGCAAGTAACAATGTGACCCCTATACTTATACATTTTATACATATTCACATCATCATCAACAAGGGAGCGTCCATAAATTACGTCACGCAAAAATTGCTCATTTTCAACCCCCCCTCCCCCCTATGTCACACTTTTTGTATGAGACCTCTGATTTTCTTGTATGGGTTGTCACATTTTACGGAACCCCCCCTCCCCCCTAAAAGCGTGACGTAATTTATGGACGTTCCCCAACGACACTACGCCATAATACTCGGTCTGCCGCTCTCAATCCTCTGTCGCAGCCAATCACCCGGGTGCGGCTCCGTCTTGTTTAAGAATCCAACATCGTTTATGTAAACATTAGTGTATCCAATACATTGCACATGTGGGTACTCGATTGAAGTTGCATCCTGTCAAACCCTAGGATGTTAGATCCTAGGTCAAACCCATTCATTCATTTATTTAGTTCAACATCAATTTCATGTCACAAACAATTTGTTGATTGTGCTAACGTAAGAACATTCACGATCACAAAATACGCGAACACGAGACGGAACACAACACTTATCGTTCTTACTAATTAAAAGGAACTTTAAAAATTACCTTTTTGGTCGACCGGTTTCGGGCTCGAAGTTGCCCATCTACGGGACGATGTCCGACCCGACCCGAGGTCGGACATCGTCCCGTAGATGGGCAACTTCGAGCCCGAAACCGGTCGACCAAAAAGGTAATTTTTAAAGTTCCTTTTAATTAGTAAGAACGATAAGTGTTGTGTTCCGTCTCGTGTTCGCGTATTTTGTGATCAATTTCATGATAACACTGAATCAACAATTTGCCGCCGTAATACTCGATTTGCAGCTGCAGCTCTCCAACGTCGGTCACGCCCAACGCTCGCCAGATCACGCTCCACCTGGTCCGCCCTCTGCGCTCCACGCCTTCTTTTACCAACAGGATGGTTAGCAAAAACCAACTTCGCAGGGTTGTTGTCCGGCAGTCTTGCAACATGCTCTGCCCAGCTAATACAAAGTTTTATATGATGTTGAATAGGTTGCTAAAGTGGAGGTCATATGCGTACCAGCATCTATTCAACTACATCTTAACTGTGCGTATATCGCCTCCACTTTGGCATCCTATCCAACATCATATGCGACCGTGTGTTGACTGGGTGCCGCCGTCAGCAACCGAGGTAGACGAATTCTTCTACCACCTCGAAAGTATCCCCGTCTACCGTAACATTGCTGCCAAGGCTTGTCCTGTCTCGCTCAGTCTCACCTACCAGCACTTTGTCTTAGCCGCATTCACCACCAGTCCGACCTTTGATGCTTCGTGTTTCAGGCGGGTGTACAGTTCTGCCACCGTTCCAAATGTTCTAGCAATATTATCAATATCATCCGCAAAGCAGACAAATTGGCCGGATTTTGTGAAGATCGTACCCCGGCTGTTGAGCCCGGCTCGTCGCATAACACCTTCCAGGGCGATGTTGAATAGTAGGCAGGAAAGTCCATCACCTTGTCGTAGTCCCCGTCGAGATTCGAATGAACTGGATAGTTCACCCGAAATCCTTACGATGTTCTGCACACTGTCCATCGTTGCTCTTATCAGTCTGGTAAGCTTGCCGGGAAAGCTATTCTCGTCCATGATTTTCCATAGCTCTGTGCGGTCGATACTGTCGTATGCCGCTTTGAAGTCGATGAACAGGTGATGCGTTGGGATCTGGTATTCACGGCATTTCTGGAGGATTTGCCGTACGGTGAAGATCTGGTCCGTTGTCGACCGGCCGTCAATGAAACCGGCTTGGTAACTTCCCACGAACTCATTTGCTTTAGGGGGAAGACGACGGAAGATGATCTGGGATAGCACTTTGTAGGCGGCATTCAATATGGTGATCGCTCGAAAGTTCTCACACATTAACTTGTCGCCTTTCTTGTGGATGGGACAGATTATCCCTTCCTTCCACTCCTCCGGTAGCTGTACGGTTTCCCAGATCTTGACTACTAACTGGTGCAGACAGGTGGCCAACTTTTCCGGGCCCATCTTGAAGAGTTCTACTGCGATACCGTCTATACCATTCAATCCTTGCTTGATTGTTTTTGAGCTGGTGGATGGCATCCTTCTCTTAGCGTGGGAGTTGGTTCATTCCCGTCCTCTGCTGCGCCAAAATAGCCATATCCTCCGCTGCCTTGATCCCCCGTGCCTATATTCTCTTCGCCATTCAGGTGCTCATCGAAGTGCTGCTTCCACCTTTCGATCACCTCACGTTTGTCCGTCAGGAGGCTCCTGTCCTTATCCTTGCAGATTTCGGCTTGCGGCACAAAGCCTTTGCGGAATGCGTTGAGCTTCTGCTAGAACTTTCATATTTCTTGTGAACGGCACAGCAGTTCTATTTCCTCACACTCCGGTTCTTCCAGGCGGCGCTTTTTCTCCCGGAAGAGACGGGTCTGCTGCTTCCGCTTCTGTCTGTATCGCTCCATATTCTGTCGGGTTCCATGCTGCAGCATTACCGCCCGCGCTGCATCCTTCTCCTCCAGAACCGCTCTGCACTCCTCGTCGAACCAATCGTTTCGTCGACTCCGTTCTACGTACCCGATAGTGCTCTCGGCTGCGTTGTTGATGGCTGCTACTCCAGCAGTCCTCTAGAGGGGCCACATCGAGCACAACCTCGTCCGGATACGCTGCCTTGAGATTCTGTGCGTATACGGTGGCGACATCCTGTTGCTTCAGTCATTCTAGATCATACCGGGGCGGCCGCCGGTACGGTACATTATTAATAACGGAGAGTTTTGGGCGCAGTGTAACCATCACCAGGTAGTGATCAGAGTCGATATTAGCGCCACGATAGGTCCTGACGTCGATAATGTCGGAGAAGTGCCGTCCATCAATCAGAACGTGGTCGATTTGCGATTCCGTTTGTTGTGGTGATCTCCAGGTGTAACGATACGGGAGGCAGTGCTGGAAGAAGGCGCTACAAATGGCCATGTTCTTGGAGGCGCGAAATCTATGAGGCGTAGGCGATTTTCTTCTCTTGTTGATTTTTTGGTGCTAGTCTTTTTTACGGCTGGCTCGCAGGGCCTGACAGCAAGGTCAAACCCATTAGGTGGGAATCGGGTTGCCACATACGTGCACCCAGTGCCACAATGGGTCCATATGAAAATCTGTTTTTACTCAATATAATTTTATATGTTGATTTTTTCGCAATACTTTGTTCTGTGCACTTTTAGAGCAGCCAAAAACTCACAATTTTGTCGAAGACGCCTACTTTGTATCTCATCAATTTTCAAAGTTACAACTGCTTTTCCATGAAAAAAATCGTATTTTCAAAATTCAATAAAAAGCTTCAAACAAAAAAGGTACCTGCAGTTTTTTCACCATTAATACAACAGAGTACGATCTTTCCAATGCAACCGAGAGATTGAAAATCCATTTGCTCCTTTTTGAGATATGGCTTAAAAAAAAGTGATTTTTCAAAGAAAACTGCAAATATTTTTTTAACCATGAGAGTTAGAACATTGAGCTCTTTGGAAAAAATATGCGTCGTTGATAGTTCTAAAAGTGCTCGGAACAAAGTATTTTCGAGAAACGAACGAATTCAAAGTTATGTCAAGAAATCTAAATTTCATGGATCACCCTAACATGAATCTTTAAAAAAAATATAAAATAGGAACCATAAGAGATAGAATAATGGTTACTTTGGCAAACTTGCTCCAAATAAGTTGTTTTACAACTTTGTAGAACATTTTGTAATCGTGCATAAGACTAATAAAAGGCAGATGTTTGGATCAACTAAACTAGAGGGACCACCCTAAATTCATAATAATGAGAAGAAAGGTCGAAAAATAAGAAGAAATTTTCCCAAAGACACCATGTATCTAAAACTTATGGTTTAGACACAAATATTTTTGTCTTCGTAAATACGGCTCTGGACCCATTGTGCAATGCTCGCGCACGCATACCAGGAACCTAAGTATTATCGAACTTACATGAACCTAAAATCTTTTTCCATAGGGTTTCAGCTTATGGTCTAACCTTTCAAAAAAGCCTAAGTTCAAAATATTCTATCGGTGAAAATTAAAATAAATCAAGTTTGAAGATTTTCTATCAAATGAGGTATATTCAGAGCATAATTTTGATGATCATCCAGAACTGCAAGCAACATGGCATCGTACGTGACCTGTCACATACCCGATGGCCGCTTCATACTTTTCTGAACATTATATTCACTTGTCATTTCTCCGGTATCTGTGTTATATGATCAGCCCAAGGGAGTCTGCCGTGATTAATTAGCTTATTTATTATATAACACAGCAAAAAATAAATGCAACCCGCCCGATGTAACTCATTCCGATGTACTAAATAATCAATGTAATCACGATTCCTATGTACGATAACATCGTTTTGAAGTAAAATCTTTTGTTCTTATGTGTACATCGCCCTATGTAATATTCAAGCAACCGACGGATTGATCGGGTTGCAGCAGTGCAGATGTAATATTACACAGCAGTTTTTTCTGTGAACGTTCAGGTGTATAGTCAGTCTTGGAGTGAGAGTCGGAAGAAACGTTTCGTGAAACGAAAAATTTCTAATTGGGTTCTGTGTGTTTTCTGTTATTATTAATGTTCAATCTGTTGAGACTCATCATATTTGTTTAATATTTTAAATGACATAACCCGAGCGAAGAGAATACCTTACAAATACCACGCAAAGTGCAACCTTTGCTCTAATACCTAAAGTTGTTTTTGTTATGTTATTCTACAAAATGTTATGAGAAAATCACAATAACAATTGGAGGTATTTGAGCTGAGTTTGGTATTGATGTGGTATTTCATTATTTGGCAGAGAAAATATCTTAATAACAAGATTTGCTATTATATGATGGAGTTATCAAACAATTATACAATTTAAAAACAATCAATTCCATTTCTTTGTTATTCTAAATCTTATGGATAACGAAAACAGCACTTAAAATTTCAGGCATGCATTCATTATTGGAATAACAAGATTTATGTACTTGTGTACTTAATGTAGGTGTTATTTATACAAAATTATGAAATTCGTTTTAGTTATTTTGCCTCCTTATGAAGGACATATTGAGGTATGACAGTATTTAAGATAATTACCTTGATATGTTATTCACTTTTGATTATTTTCTGTACGGGAACGGCATGATTTCTTTACCAGCCATCTTCTTTACATCTACCACAATATCTCAGATTTTTCCATCACATTTTATTTAATAACTTAATAATATTTAATAATTTAATATTAACTGAATAATTGATTCATGAATGAAGTTCAAATGTTTGATTTTGTTGTTTCAAAACATTCATTACGTTTTCAATATTCAATTTGATAAAATGTTACCAGATGAGCCCTATTTGAAATTTTGATTTCATATGTCGAAACAAAACAACGTGTGATTTGTATGTGCAGTGTAACAGGGTTGGTCTCAAATATCCCAAGGAATCCAAAGACATTTGCTCATGCACGTAGCGCGCTCGACGTCATATTCCGACGTCAACTGTAAAGTCGTCTTCAGTGTCTTGTACTTGATTCATTAGAAGATTTTCTCTTACTTACAGATATTCAACTAATACATCCAAGTATTTTATCAAATATTGAAAAACTAATTCATAGCAGTTTTTACGAGTATCGAGTTTTACAATTAAAGTCTCATGAAACCTATTGCAAAGTACCCATATAGGGCAGATTTAAATATTTTACAGCTCTCACAAATTATTGACAAGATAAATTTAAAAACAAATCACTACCACGCAAGCATTTGGATTGGCGAAGGAACTAAATTACATGTTGAGTACACTCATGGAATTCAAAACATAAAAATAAACATGGCAAAGCAGTAATGTTGTCATTACCCAAATTATGTTATTTAACCGGCACCACCACGGTTAAACGGAATAACATGCGAGTTTATTTAAACGTGTTGTACAAAATACAACAGCACGACTTCTGAATGGCTAAGTCAATGTATTCTAAAATAATGATATTGCATGAAAATCCATCCAAATTATTTACCTGCACAACATTATTAATCATTTGTGAAATGTAACTTCATGAGTCGTGCAATGTAATGTTCATGTTGTGGTTCACAGAAAAAAATGCGCTTATATAGAGTACGACAGACTTCCTTGGGCTGGTTATATCAATCGGATGCCGGAAGATTATTGTCGTTTTCCTTCTATAAAGAGCCAAGGTAATTGTTGGGTTCGTAATTCGTAACGCAAATGACACATAGCTATTTGCAACTATGTATATGTATAGCATAGCATAGCATAGCATAGCACAGCATAGCCGACCGTACACATCCTAGGGTGGCTGTCGATAGAGACGTTTAATGCGCCAGAAAAGTTGCATGGGAGTTGACAAACCTTTCATTTAACGAACTCTCGACACCTGGCCAGGTCCTTACGATCAGCGGGGATGGGGAGGAAATGTTGATTAGATATCTACTCAGTATATGTCCAAGAACTTGGCCCACTTCATAGATATCTGGAGTTGGAAATTGGATAGGGTTAAATGGGGTGCTTTCCTTGGCGAAAAAGCGTACGAGAAATTGTCATGTTGACACATGTTGACCAAAAAAAATACTTACAAGTGTGTAATATAAATCAAAGCAAATCAGAAAGATCTCACCGGTTTGTCTGATGATCGTCAAAAAGATGCTGCAACGGCTGCACGTCAATCCTGATCCTTAACAGTCCATCGTCAACATCATGACGAGCCAGAGTTTCCGGAATCCACTTGATCTTCCACAATAAATCTTCAATCAATCCTACAGTCAACTCGCGTAACTGTAACTGTAAGCTGTCTTGCAGAAGCAAATCTTTCTGCCCAAAAAACAAAATTTTCACCACAGCTTTTTTCGGACACTTGCAAATCTTCGTTTAATTTTGTCCTGTTTTTTCTTTTTTTTTCTCAGTCACCTTTAGAACAATAATTTCAGACTGAAGTTTCACTTATTTGGATGAATTTCACAATGAAAATCATAACAAATTCCGAAAAAAACACTCTCCTATATTTGCCGTAAAGCCTAGCACCACCGATTCGACCATTTCGACCGACCGAAACAAGTCAGTTGTTGGCAGGATTCTTCTCAAAAATATCCCGGCCAGTCTTCCGGCTCTTACAAAAAAAAGATCACTACATCATTATCACAGCAAAAAATACATCACCGATCTTCGTTATCACTCGCGGAAACTGTGGTAAATTCCTTCTTAGCAACTTATTACCGGCCGAATTTAATTTCACGCAGAGACGAGGAAAAACGTGACAGCGACACAAAAACACATCCGCCCGTTCGCATAGCTCACTACGATCTCCTATTTGCAACTATGTATATGTATATAGAATATAATGTGGCTATGACTAAACGTTCTGAACGGCTAACAGTGTTTGACTAACGACCGGGTCATGTGGAAATGAAATCTCCGTACGGCATAGATTGATGACGAAAAAGTAAGTCCATAAAAGCAATCCATAAGGCAGGTATGCTTTATGTAATAACTAATTAAAAAATGTGTGACTACGAGACTCTACAGATAGGTCTGAACATAACGATACGTCAAAATTATGTTGTGAATATACCTCATTCAATAGAAAATCTTCAAACTTGATTTATTTCAATTTTCACCGATAGAATATTTTGAACTTAGGCTTTTCTGAAAGGATAGACCATAAGTTGAAACCCTATGGAAAAAGATTTTAGGTTCATATATGTTCGATAATATATAGGTTCCTGGTATGCGTGTCGCGTGTTCTGGCTGATTTTTTTTTCTGAAATTATGAACTTTTTTTTAGGACTAATCCTGTGTTTTTTCCATAATTTCCTTCAACATTGTCTCCAATAGAACATAATGGAAACTCATCAGAACATTTTTTGGAAATGTCTATATATTGTCTTCCATGACTAACTGAAGCTCTTTCAGTAGTTAATCATCCAGTTTGTCTATGCTTATTAGCAATCTTGGAATGTCCTGGATCTCATTTTCTCTAAGAATAAATCTTCAGCTGTATTGCTCCTAGAACAGTTTTGCCAGAATTCCCTAAAGCACAATTTTATGTACTGATATACTGCATATGACACATTCTACCGTGACGTTACAACGTTTTGACGCATTCGTAGTCAGATTTTCCACTATAACTCATGAAAACGAGCGTAAACCTCAAAACATTTTTCCATATTCGGATTCCTTGTAAAATTTCTGATATATTTGACCGTGAGCGTGACGTTACAACGCGCTAGAATCCGACCCTCTCTAACGCGCTACCAACATCTTCAAATATCTGCTCGGATTTTTATGATATCCTGAATTTTTTCCACCATTGAAATTTATTGGTTTGTTCTTCAACTCAATGGAATAAAACATTTTGGATGTTTTTGGATAATCGACTTTTACATTTCGTGACGTTACAACGCCCGTTCAGTTTCAAACAGGGTTCTGCTCGCGTTGTAACGTCACGAAAAAGCACATCATGTTAGAATCAGAATAATCAGCCAAATTTACCCGAATTTGTGAATATATCATTGCATTATCTTCACTGCTTCAAGAGGAACTTTATTCTATTGAAAATCCGTTTTGTGATAAATGGCTCGGGGGCCAAGTTATTGCTATCAATATGTAGTATGAATACTCCTTCATGAAGGTAAATGACACCGGCACCCATCTTCGGTTTAGTATCACCCATATTCTTCTAGTTTTGTTCCAAAGACTAGCGCGCTGAGATCCATTATTTTGCACCGCCAGATATTAAAATTTTCCAGCATATAACTCATCACGCCGTCGAATTAAACATTTTTTCAATAATTTATGCAATGTCATTGGTTCAATTAAAGACGCTTCAAGATGCGCGAGCAGTTATTAAAACAAAGACATACCTGAGGATCTGCATACCACTTAGGGGCATCAATTTATGTGATTCCAGAGACAAATAGACCTAATTCTGACAAAAAAATCCATCCTATATATGTCAGAGTCATAATTACTTAGAGAGTTAGTGTCTTTGGCAAAACTCTTTGATAAGTGAAAAACTTACACGATCACGATCACGATCACGATCAATTCTGACTATACATGTCAATGGTTGCTCCTCCGTGATTGATCTGAACTGGTACCAGTTACACTGTGATCCAACTGAATAAGGAGCTGGGACATTCCACTTATTCTCAAAGTGCAATTTTAGCAGCTCATGCATATTTGATCAATAACGGCGCCGGCCAAGTCCTTATAGTCAGCTGGGAAGGGAAAGGAATGTTAGAGTGTACTGGTTGTTGCTACTAGAGACCGAGAGCACTCTGCGTCCCACAACCCGCACGGACTGGGGTATTTGTTAGACGGAAAGGATGGGAGATCTGGGAGTCACCGTTGGATCGGTGATGCGATCCATGGATAGGGTTATTTATAGTGTTCGTGATAGATTGTGTGGTGAATAAGGTGAATAAGGTCAAGCGGCACAGCACGCTTTGGTTGCATAACTTATAGGCGTTATATATACACTGTGCTGTGAGTGGAAGTTGGAAGGGAGGGAAACGACTTTTTTCAATTCGTTTCTGGTTCTAGCGATGGCTATGAACATATGAATATACATGAGTTGTATATGTAGAGAAGAGAGAGTGAGAGAAAGTGGATAGAAAGATACAAAGTAGGATGAAAAGGACGGGCCAGGGATTGAACCCATGACCTTCTGCATACGAATCAGAAGCGGTAGCCACTAGACCACCAAGCCCGTCTTTGATAAGTGAAAAACTTACAGCTGATTTACTATTGGATGTGAGATTCAGACACACTGGGCGACGCTAATTAAAAGTTTACAATAGTTTAGCACTTCTCAAAAAGTTTTCAACAAATTTTGACTAGTTGAGAAACTTTGTTTTGGCAAAATCTTTGGGTACTTTATAAGAAGTTACAACATGTTGAATATTTTTTGAATAAATATAAAGCGCATAATTTTTCAAAATTTCAACTACCACTAGTCATTTAGAAACCTGAACCAAACGGCTTTTAAACTGAAAATTCTTGACAAGATAAACAATTTTTCCAAAGACATCAAAATTCTTAAAGTCTAAAATCTAAGTAATTAGAGTCCTGAGATATATGAATTTCAATTTCGTAGGTGTTACGTCTGTTTGTCGGCGATTCTTGTTATATCAAAAATAGATGTAACACTGACGTAACATCCATCCCATATATTTCAAGATCCTAACTATTTAGACAGTTGGTGCCCTCGACAAAATTGTTTGGCTGGTCAAGAACTTTCAATTGATGGGCCGTATGATTTCAAATCGTTCCACTAGGAGGCGTTAGAGGGCATACACGTTTTTAGTTTAACTTATCTCAGGATCGTGATTTATTGGAAAGATGGTTGCTTCATTAAAGTTGTTTGGTAGATCAAGGAGTTTCAGTTTAATAGCCGCATGGTATTAATTTCTGCCACACAGTGGTGGTAGTTGCAAATTTTCAAAAGCATGGCAATTTTATTAATTACCCAAAACACATTCAACAAGCCGTAACTTTTTGTAAAATATATCAAAAATTCTCGAATTTTGACTGATAGTTCCTGATCTTGTTATCTCCAATTTCTACAATATTGGACTTGATTGGTTAGCTCTACACAAAGATGGAGTGCTTTAAGCAGAATCATATTCTTGACTGTTGTTCTATTAACTCTTACATCTAAGGAATAAGTGAATCAAATCAAATTAAATTTTGAAAGTTATATATTGAATTATATATTGATCTTTGATTACAATTTGATTTGAATACAAGATGTCCAAAGTGAAAAAAGTTCCAGCTTGTAGAATACTTTTCAAGAAATTCTAATCCCTTGCCTGCTTTTGCAAAATGGACTTCTAGTGGCAAAAACTCGCATCTATTGGCAAATCAACTGCAAGTCCTTTACTTACCAAACAACTTTGCCGAAGAAATCGTATTTTTATGTAATAGGGGTCCTGAGATGTATGAAATTTAAAATTGGTAAGTTCTTCAGCGCCGCCTATTGGTGGTACTCAAACTATCCATCAACTGTAAGTCTTTGACCAACTTAATAACTTTGTAATTTCGTCAGTGTTTCGTCTGTTGACCACTGATATCACAGAAATTTTCGGTTTGAGTGGTATTTGATTACGATTGAAAAATTTTACAATATCGTAGTACAATTACATCGTAGATTTTGGCCAAACACCATTTCCCCCGTTTTTTCAAGGTATACGTAGTTTATGAACGGGCAATGGTACGTAATTTATAAACGATATCTTGAAAAAGAGCTCCTACACAACGAGAACGAAACTGTTTTGAATATAGAACTAAGTTTGTCCAATTCAGAAGCCGTCCAAGCCAGAAAGATTTGATCTTTTCCACAGAACTTTTTTTCGTGACGTTACAACGCAAACTTCAACCAGGTGAAACTCAGGCTTCCGTGAACCGATTTACTTTCTTTTAGTCTCATTTGAAAGATCTTTTCGAGTACAAAGAGCATACAAAATTTCATATTTGTAACGTTTTCCGTATTTGAATAAAATTTGAAAATGTTGATTTTTCGTGACGTTACAACGCAATGAAAACCCATACTATGATCAGCTATATTTCAGAGTTGTAAAGTCTTCCGATTAAAAATCTTTTTATGCTAAAAAACCTTCATACATTTATGTATAAATGATGGAAGACTTTTGAAAAATCAGTGTATTGGTGTTTAAAATACGACAGTTTGGATGAAAAGTGTGCCTAAAAGACTTAAAATCACGATTTTAATGTTAATCTTGATCGTCGTTCAATTTATATGTATTGTCACACTAATATCATGTCGAATACATTTTTGGATGGCAAAAGTATTGTAGAATGTGATAAAAATGTCAAATATGCCACAACTTAACTTTGAAAAATTGGTATTGATGATACGGGGCCCGTAGAATGTGTCATATACTCATCTCAGAGCATAATCTTAGGAATGTCAATTAACGTATTCCCGGAAGGATTCTTGGAAAAATTCTTGAAGGTATTCTCGCGAAAGCCTCGAGGTATTCCTGTAAGAATCCCCGAAGGGAATCCCTGAAAAAATCTTTAAGAATTTCCTTGATGTATTTCCGGAGAACTCTCAAATAAAGGAATTCTTTGAAAAATCCTGGACTCCTAATGAAGGAAGTCTTGGTCGAACCGCTGGAAGGTATACAAAAAGACATGTTTGGCGAATTTTAAGAAGGAATTCCTAGAGGTATTCCTGGTGCATTTCCAGAGAAATTCCGAGAGAAAACCTTTGAAGAATTCCGAAAAAGTCTTCCCTGGGTGAATTCCTGAAAGATTTGTGACTCTTCTTTGCCAAGTCAGTTGCATGGAAGAATCCCTGGAGGACTTATTGTAGGAATTCCTGATGGAATCCCCGAGTAAACTGCTGGAGGCATTCCTGAAGGATTCTCTCGAAATTGTCAGGTAACTTTTTGGAAAAAAAAATCAAGCGAAATTTCTGAAGAAATCTCTACACAACATTCGGAACGAGACCCTTGGTGAAATTACAGAAGAAATCCAAGGATAAGTCCTAAAATAATCGATGGAGGAAACCTTTGTTGAGGCATTCCCGGATGAATTTTTGTAAGAATCCCAGAAGGATTTTCTAAAGGACCACCCTCAAAACAATCCTGGAAAAGCTCCTGGAGGAATCTCTGAAGGATTTCCTGAAAAGCGCAATAAATAATTTATTGAAGGGTTTTCGGGAGAAAAAAAAGATACTCAGGATATATTCCTGAAAGAATGGTTGAAAGAATTTCTAAAGGAATTCCTTTGCGGGACCTGCACGAGGTATTATTGAAGGAATTCAGGGATGAATTCCTAAACAAATCCGAAAATGAATTCCTGAAAGATTTCTTGGAGATAAGGGAAGAAGAATTCCTGGATGCCTTCATCAAGAATTTCCTGATTCCTGTATGCGTCTCTCTGAAATTATCTTTAAGAATTCCAATCCAAATCGCTGGAGGAATTCCATGACATAATTAAAAAAATCTCCATGTATTCCTGAAGAAATTCTTGGGTGTATCCATGGAAAAGATGATGAATTTCTTACTCTGAATAAATTTTTGAAAAGATCCCGAGAGCAATATCTGAAATTCACTAGAGGAACTACTGGTTCAATCCCTGAAGGAATTCCTGCAGTAATGCCTGGAGGATTCCCTGGAGGAATTCTTTGAGGAATTGCTGGAGGTATTCTTGGATAAACTCCTTGGGCAATCCCTGGCAGAAATCCAGGAATTGCTGAAGGAATTTCGGCAGCAATTCTGGTAGGAATCGCTAGAGAATTTTTTTATGATTTCCCTTCAGAAGTTCGTGGAGGCATTCCTTGCAGGGAAATCACTGAAGAAATTCATGGAGTAATCTCTGCAGGAATTCCTGGATTAATTACTGAAGGAATTTCCAGAGGAATCCGTGGAGGAAAAATTCCTGGAATAGTTCCTGCAAGAATTTCTGAATTTCTGAAGGAATCTCTGCAGTATTTCCTGGAGAAATTCCAGGAGAAATTTCTGCAATTTTTTGAAGGAATTGATGTATTTCTGTGGTAATTCCTGGAGGAATCCTAGGAGAAATACCTAGAGGTATTTCTGGAGTAGTCCCTGGAGGAGTCCCTAGAGAAATTCGTTAAGGAATTCCTGGAGAAATCTCTGAAAGAACTCCTGAAGGAACTCCTAGAGGAATACTTGGAGGAATTCTTGTAGGAATAAATTTCGGAGGGAATTCTTGGAGGAATTTCTGAAGGTTTTCTTGAGGAATTTCCTGGGTAAATTCCTGAAGAAACTGTTGTAGGAATTTCTGAAGGAATTCCTGGAGTAATTCCTGGATCAATTTCAGGGGGAATTCCTGGGATAATTTCTGGAGGAATTCTTGAAGGAATCCCTGGGGAATTCCCCGGAGGAATTTCTGGAGAAATACTTGAAGGAATATCTGAAGGAATGACTGGAGGAATCCCTAGAGGAATTCCTGAAGAAATTCCTTGAAGAATCACTGGAGGAATTCATGAAGGAATCCCTGGAGGAATTCCTAAAGGGTTTTCTGGAGGAATTCCTGGATAAATGCCTGCAGGAACTCCCGGAGAATTTTATAGATAGAGAAACTCCTGGAGGAATGTCTAGGGGAATTCCTGGAAGAATCTCGGAAGGAATTTCTTGAGGAATCTCTAAACAAATTCCTGGTGGAGTCCCTCCCAAGCAGAACACGTTTTAAAATAAGTGTTGACAGTGTAAGTTTTTGGTGATACAGGAGCTACATTCATGTAATCTTAACACAAAAAAGCTGCACTGTTGACACTTCTTTGTAGAATGTGTGCTGCTTGGGCTAAAGGAATTCCCAGAGGAATCCCTGGAAGAACTCCTCCAGGTGGAGGAATCATTTAAAGAATTCATGGTAGAATCCCTGGAGGAATCCCAGGAAAAAAATATTGAAGAAATCTAATGACAAATTCCAGAGGGAATCCCAGGAAGAGTTTCGGACGAAATCAAAGCAGGAAGTACAGAAGAAATTACGGAAAGAATTCTTGGAGGAATCCTGAGAAGAGCTTGAGGAGTAGAGAAATCCCTGTAGCAGTTCCTAATAAAGGAATTTCTGAAGAAATCCCAGAAGAAATCCTGGAAGCAATCGCAAGAGGAATTCCTAAGGGAATCCCCAAGCTGCTTCTGCAGGAATTGCTGAATTGATTCCTGGAGGGATACCTGAAAGAATTTAATGAGGAAATCCTGAAGGAATCCCAAGAAAACTTCCTGGAGGAATCCTTGGATGAATTCTTAATATAATCCCTGAAGTTGTTCCTAAAAGTATCACAGAAGGAACTATCGAGTGAATTCTTGGAGGAAATCCCGAAGAAATCCCATAAGGAATCTCGGAAGCAATCCCATTCCTCAGGAAATCCCAGGAGAATTTTCTAAACTAATTCGTGTAAGATTTATAGAAAACCCTGGAAAAAAAAAATAAAATAATCCTGGAACTCTGGACATATTATTGATGGAGTCCTTGAATGGACTCCTACAAGTTTTTTTTGTACAAAATGTATAAGGAATCCCTGGATTAATTTTTGAAAAATTTCTGAAAAAATTTTCATATAGGCTTGTTGGAAGAAATTCCTGCAGAAATGCTTCCAATAACTCCGAATGGAATTACTGGAAAAATCTCTAGCGGAATTTTTGAAGGAATATATGGAGAAATCCTTGAATAAATCTCTGGCGAACTTCTAAGGGATTTTCTGCAGAAATTTCTAATGGAATACTTGGAAAAAATACTGGAACAATCACTGGAGAAACCTGTAAAGATATTCCAGAAGAAATTCACGGAGGAATGTCTGGTGAAATCCTTAGAGGAATTCTTGAACGAATCTCTGGAGGAATCCATCATGAAATCGGTGAAAGTAGCTGTGGGAAAATTCCTGGAGGAGATCTTCGATGCATCCTTGCAGAAGTATGTGTAAAAATTCTGAAGTTATTGTAGGAGAAATTCCTAAAGCATTTCTTGGAACAAGCTCTGAATCATTATAGGAACGTCGCAAGACAACCATGGAAGAATTTACGAAGGATGCATTTCTTAAGAATTTTGAGCTACTATACTGTATTGCAGCATATGGTTCTAGAAAGTCCTGCTCTATCCCTGTCGGAACCGGTTCCGGCATATCCGAAATTTCTGGCATGTGGTCCGCCCATCGTTCTCTCTGTGCTCCACGCCATAAGTTAGAGAGATCGCTAGCGAATACCAACTTTACAGGATTGTTGTCCGCCATTCTTGCCACATGTCTAGCCAACCTTATCCTTCCGGCTTTGGCAACCTTATGGATGCTGGGTTCATCGTTGAGGGCAGCGATCTGGAAAATCCAGAAAAAATCACCACGTGGTTTACGGATAGCCAGCCCTTAAGCTTCCCGGGAAATCCGTTCTCCTCCATGATGTTCCATAGCCGTGCAGTTGATACTGTCGTATGCCGCCTTGAAATCGATGAACACGACCGGCCATCGACGAAGCCGGTTTGATAACTTCCCACGAACCAATTCATTATAAATGAAATTCGACGGAAAATAAACTATACATACACGGCATTCTTTATTACACCAACAAACCTAACATCAAAATGACTGATGAATCTCAGGTCATTTTGACAGATGTAACATGAGCATGAAAAGGACAGCAACAAGATCGATAAAGTAGAATATCTGTCAAAATGACCTGAAAAGTGTCAAACATTGTCATGACTAGCTTTATTGGTGTAATGAAGAATTCCGAATAGTGATCCATTAGAATTTCTCAAACACTAACTGGTGGCCGCCTAAAGATTCTGCGCATATGCTGAGGTGACATCTGGTTGCTTCAGTCGCTCATAGTTGTATTGTGCCGGTCGCCTGTACCGTACATGGTTGATGACGGAAAGTTTTGGGAGTTTGACCATAGGTTAGAGAGGTAAGAGTCAATGTTTGTGCCACGAGAGGAGCTTCGCTAGATCGGCGAGTATGTGAGTGAAGTTGAGAGATTGGCAGTACCACGTAGTTTCCTATCGCCTGTTTGTTCAGTAGCACTAACATGGGGAACAAGAGCTATTGTGAGCCGCTTCTCCTGGAATATGAACGCTTAGGTTTGTAAGAGCAAATCTCCCTTCTTTGTCAGGCTACGACTACAGTATCCATTAGGGTTAGATACCCGACCTTGCCTAAGTTTGCTCGCAGCCTAACTGGTGCCACGATGAGGTGGGGTAGCAGTAGCGGAGCAAAGGCTAGTGATCTCAGTGGGTTCTGAATTACGAATAGAAATACACTTGAACTCCAATGGCGCTGTAGTCACTTACACATTACACGGTCCGACAATACATCAGATTTTGTTCGGCCCAGCTCTAAATTTCACCTTTTCTGATTGCTCTCGACTAGAAACTCATAAATCTGTAGTTTTGAATTTTGGAGAATCGAGGTTTTTGATCGCCAATTCGGCCAAATGCACGATATCAAAAAAGGGAAAGGTGTACCACGACCACGGAGCTTTAGGGGTTGTGCAGCTACCATAAAAAATCACGAAGATCCGTCAAGCCATTCTCCAGAAACGGTGTTTTTACGAAATTATGGTTTGAGGATTTCTCATATTGAACGCATTGAACGCAAAAAAAAACAAAAAAAAAAGTTATGACCCTGTATATTGAATACTATTAAGCACAAAAAAGATCTTCGGCTCCGTAAAGCGTTAAACGCAATTGAGCCCCAAATAAATGAACTAGATAAAAAAAAGACTTCCCTTAAACTTCACTGAAGCACCTCTCAAGAAACAGAACTAGCTGAATAACAGTTTCTTAAGCTTAAGAGAAATTTGTTCCACTCTTGTACAGCGAAAGAGTTCGTTAGACTTGAAATCCTCTGCCTCGAAACGCTTTGAAACCATTTAAAAACAGACCTATTAGTTCTGGAAGCTCCAAAACCCATGGAAAGGCATTGAAGTCCTACTGAAACTCCTCTGAACTATCCTGAAAGTCTCCTCAAACCCCTCTGAAACCCCGCATGGCACCGCACCTCCATTTGGACACCCCTGACCGCCATTACCTAAATAGTGGTTTTGATTTGTATGTCGCTGTGGTGGCAATAGCCTACTAAATAGGTTGGATCCGATCCAGCGGCATGGACAAAGTTTGTCGGAAAGGTCCGGAGTAAACGGAGGCTTCTTGTTGGCCACACAGTAAGTTTCAGATTGCGGTGCATGTTTTAATTCTTGATATAAGAAGATATTCATATAATTCTTGATATGAATGAAACTAAACACTAGACAAGGGACACACGGAGCATGCACCAGTGGATACGGAGAAGAAACTACATATTCTCACGAAATGTTTCATCACCCGGAGCGCGAATCGAACCCACACCCCATAGTATGGTGCTGTGAGAAGCTTGGTGACCCTAACCGCACGGCTACGAGGCTCCACATATGGCTGGGTTGGTGCACCGAGAAGCAGGCGTAGTGTCATCTTGTCCTGTCTTAGTGAGGCTACTTACGAAGCTGGCAATATGCCACCATTATACCGTCGGGTCGCCATTCACCGCTTGTTTCATATGATTCAGATACGAATCATAAGAACGAGCTGTGACTTGTGACCTCATGGTACATTGGTCTTCTGAAGGTCTGAGTTCTGGATAACATAGCAGTAGTGTAGGATATCCACTTTCTCTCAAAAGCATTTCAGGATATTCAAACTTCGATGCCAAATACATCTTCATGGATTCAAAGTACACCTCTTCACAGCTGTTTCCTTCGGAGGATCAATCTAGACCAAATGAAAAGCTATGATGTCCATTACAGTGATAGACATTCGTTTAGCTGAGTCCAAAAAAATTGTCAGGAAACCCATACAAAAGATTTTATGATAAAACTTTTTTATCGTAGTGATAGTATATCTAGTACTGTTTTATAAAAATGTGATACAGCACACTTACATATACACTGAAACAAAAACGAGGGTAAAAACTCTTCAAATGTAATTTTTTGCCGAGACATTCGTTTAGCCGAGGTGAATGAAAAAATGATTCTCAATATATTTATTGTAATTTCGTTAGTGTATTTCGAGGATATCCCGGGTAGACGAGAATATCTAAATCATATCTCAAATCGAACACTTTTTGCTGTCATAGCTCGATGTGATTTTGATGAGTTATTCAAAAATCTAATGAATATCACACGAATAGCTCAAAGTGATATGATATTAGTTTTTATTCTTGTCGAAATAGCTGAAAATTTCTACATAAGAACAAGTTCAGCTTTTCTGCGCAAAATGGAACACATACACTCATAGAGATGGCTCAATGTTAGTGAAATGCCTTCCACAGCTCAGAAAAGGGCACATTTCGAAGAACCGCATGCTCTTATTCCCATGATATTTACAACAGCGAGCCACAGTACAGTGGTAAACATCGCCGCCTGTGAATCCTATGGTCGTAGGTTCGATGCTGGATGCTGCCATTTTTTATTTTTTTTTGTAGAAAAAAAGTGACAGATCTTGTCTGCTATTGTTTTGATCTTGTAATATCTTAACGAGCTATTATTGAGTAGTTCACCATATTAGATTTTGCTATTATTTCTGTTCTTTTACCTCTTATATCAATCAAACCAATATCAGTTTTTGCTCTTCAGTAATTCAGTAAATCATAACTGAATATGCTATTCATCAGATTTTTCCACCTACTCGGGATACTACAAGGCATTTAGTTTATGACGTGTTTGCAAGATAATTGACCTGAAAAGTTTATTTATTTGTGCAATTCAAAGAAATATTACAAAAATTTGTCCCTATAAGGAGAAACGATGATAAATTTATTTATTTAAGGAAAATGCTTTCTGTAAACACTCTAATGTAAGCTAGATTAGTTGTTTTTAAAATATGGCACAGAATTATTGTTGGAAATGTTTAAATTATTGCATAAAGTGTCGTGAAAATATAAAGTATATATGTTTTCGGCTGGTGAAACATCAAAATGGGATTGATAAAAGCTAAAATAAATTGTTTTGTGTAGTAATAAAGACGTATCCTAAAGCCTCTGAAGTATAACTGTATAATACTAACATTAATAAATTAATTAGAAGACTGGAGCGGACCTGGTGTGATGGTTAGAACACTTGACTATCACGCCGAGGACCTGGGATCGAATCCCACTCCCGACAAACTCGCAAAATGTGAGTTCTTCCTTCGCAAGGGAAGTAAAGCGTGGGTCCCGAGATGAACTTAGCCTAGGGCTAAAAATCTCGTTGATACAGATAAAAAAAAATTAGAAGACTGTCAAACGAAAGAACTGCAAGAAGATGAATTTTTAACCCTGTTTATTTAGAAGCAGATGCTCATACAAAAATGCAAGATATGGTCAAACAACTGACTTATTTCATTCAATCTGAAGAAATATATCATAAATGAGTCTTAGTTGTGAACCACATTCATTTTTAACATGATTTATTTGAAAAGAATGTTTAAATTATGAAACAAGTAGTTCATGCTAGAAATCTGAATACTTTCGGTGCCTAGTTCGGTGCCATTTCTCGAAATGTGGGCCGTCCAATGTACGTTATTTCAGCCAGAATAAAGTCTAGAAGATATTGAGAGCTATTAGAAGACGTAATAGTAGTAAACACTATGATTTATGCAAGTGAAACCATCATATTTCATCAAAACAATACTTAAATACGTGATTTTTTATGGTTTGCGTTATTTTTTTCTGTTAAAAACATTGATTTTCGTAAATTTTCAACCTGCTTTGGTCATGAAACTTTCATATGATTCTTTTGAAACACTTCCGATAAAAATAACTACATCAAATCTCAATTTGGAAACATTTACAATATTATGACATATTTATATGTGATGCATGCAAAATTAATGTTGCCTTCCAAAAACGATCTAATTCGTAATTTACAAGTCGATCTATAATGAAGGTCACCATACAAAATGATTTTGTTGGATATTTTTCGAAATTTGTTAGTTTTTTTATATTGGAATTCTAAAAATTGTACAATTCGGCTAAACGAATGTCTAGGCAAAAAATGACATTTGAAGAGTTTTTACCCTCGTTTTTGTTCAAGTGTATATGTAAGTGTGATGTATCACATTTTATAAAGCAGTACTAGATATACTATCACTACGATAAAAAAGTTTAATCATAAAATCTTTTGTATGAGTTTCCTGACACTTTTTTGAAAAGTTTTTGGCCTCGGCTAAACGAATGTCTATCACTGTATTATTCGTAAGGTCGATCATCAATGATCAGCGGTACTGCGTAGTGCTTTCCACCTGCTCGGGTTCTCTCGCATCCAAGCAATACTTCTGCTGGAGCCCTCTTAATCGCTGAAATTAAATTAAATTCTCGCAAAAATCTCTCAACTCCACTTCAAGGGAAGGCCGCACAGTGTGCACCACCGCCGCAGCGCAGCCGAGGAAAGGAAGATAAATAAAACGATAATTAATTCAAAAGACGACGTTGTTCGTCTGCGTGCGCTTCAGTCCTGCTTTGGAGTTTTTCGGGAAGACGATGACGACGGCCCCGGAGACTTCAGCGCTTCAAAAGCATCTTGTTGAGTTTGAATCGTCGCCATCGTCGCCACCGCCGCCGACGTCTTCTCGAAACTGAAAGGAACCATTCATCCGAGCACTTTTTCAAGCCGGCCGGGTTCCAATGGAGCCGGCTTCCTCTTCTCCTCTTCCAGCACACAAGACACACATTTTGCACTTTGGGAAAAGAGCGAACTTGTTCAAATATTATATTTGAAGAATAAATAAGTTTCGTCCCTCTTCAGCGCCCGTCATGGAGCTATTCATCTTGTCTCTTTGCGTAGCGCACCCACCTATATCTCTTCTAGCTATAGGCGGAGAAAGGCACAACCCGAGACAAGAAGATAGTCAGTCGGCCAAGCGCTCTCGATGTCAGGGTGCACCCCGGCTCCCTCAAAGCACAGCTCAAAGGTTTGCCATTCGACAACGTTCTGGCTGAATTTATGCGAAATCCGAGACCTGCTGGAGGGATGATGGTTTTTGTCCGACTCACTGTAGAACGATTATATTCGCTCGGTGAGCTATTGTGCTTGCTTTTTGCTGTGGTGCGTGGTTGGTGATGAAGGAAGACCTGGGTCCGGATCTAGAGACGAAAGGTATCTTCCTTCCACTTCTTCAGCGCTGCAGCTTGATTGTGGGAAGGGGGCCGATGGAGCATCCTGGATGCTCAAATTTATGAATAGTTTCCTTTCAGTTCAGTTGCAGAGCTGTAGAAAAGATGAAAGAAAACAGACAACAACGTTAGGAGATTCTAGAGTTTCTTTGCACTGTGTGAATAGAATGATGAAAAGTTATTCCTGGGGTGGGTTTTATGGATAACAGAAAGTTGTATAAATCTGTAACATATTATAGAAGGGGTTTTCCTGTACCCCATGTGCACCTCAAAAGCGATATTTGGGCACATATGTTTGATGGGTCTAATAGGGTGTAGCAAGCATGGGAAATATTCATTCCATTGTTGCGTTTTCCTCACTCACTACTACGTACAATCTACAACAAGTGCGCTTCTCCCTCAGCCAAACGAACTGCCCCTGTGCCAGCCTTCCGGATTTTATCTTCTACAACAATTACCAGATCTCCGACGTGAACGGGTTTGTAGTTCTTGAACCACTCAGTTATGGCCGGCTAGTTGTCGTCACTGCACACTGGGCCAGGAACAGACATTAGCAAGACAAAACCTCTAGCACACTGGGGATACGTCCAATCAAGTTGGTGTCTTCGGCAAAGTTGTTGGGTTTTATCTGCGCCTCAAATTGCGCTTGGAATTTAGTTCGTAAAACCGCCGCATAGGTGGCGCTGCGGTGCTAACTTCTTTATTTCACATCCTAGAGTTTTGGGGTCTTCGGCAAAGTTGTAGAACAGGCAAAAATATGAAAAGTTGTCGAAGACACCAAAACTCTAGCTCTTGAAATAACAAAGTTACATTAAATATTATAAACGAACGACTTAAATTTGCGCTTTTATGTCATTCTCTTGTTTATCACCCTACATGTTGCTATGACAACAGAAAACAATAATCGCAGTTGTCGAACAAGATCGTAGATTTGAATTTGTATTTCACTCTTGCAACAATCATGCGTTTTGAGCTAGGTTTTGAGCAATAATACATACATTTGACTAGGTATTACTAGTAGAAATTTCTGTTTTAGTGTATATGAGTGATATACCGTAATCTGCACCTGATTTTTCCTGAATGAAACGTAAGTTCCGTAGGTGAATAATTACACTTCTTGAATCTTTTTAAACAGTCGGGACTCCTACAAGACGTTGCCACTCACTTTACGCCCACCGCAAATTCCAGGTTGTCGTGCATCCAAATATGTTTATTTTCAGTATTTGACAAATCAAAAGAGGAGCCTAATTTGAGCCTGATCGAATTCAAAAATAAACTGAGTCGGATACAAGTTTGCTGAGATATTGTGGTTGGCGTAAAGTGGATGGCAGCGTCTTATATGAGTCCCAACTTTACACCCTCATTATTATATCGTAATGCGTTTGCTGAGAGATTTCATGATTATCTTTTGAAACATTTCACTATCGGGGCAATTGATTTTAATTTTTACATAAAATTAAACCTACTTCATCGAAATCCCGCAATATCCCACAGGCTAATGGCTGTTTACTTTAATTATACTTATTATAATAAATATATTAGTGAATTTAACTAATTTACCTTTATTTTGCTATCGTGACAACGCACAAAATCCGTGAATTGATAATTTGTCAACATTTATCAGATAAATCTTTCAGATCCATTCAGCTGTTCACATTGTTTCTGATTTGATGCTAAAGCGAATAATATAAAACTATAAAAGATACTATAAGTGAAAAATGCGTTTAATTCGGGCAAAATCAGGAAGGTGCACATCGACAGCTAGCGATATAACATTCATATAGGTACATTAAAACAGGAATTTTTACTAGTAATACATACCTAGAAAAATGTATATATTATTCCTCAAAACGCATGATTGTTGCAAGAATTTCAAATTTCATATACGGTCTTGTTCGACTTCTGCGAATATTGTTTTCTGTTGCCATGGCAACATGTAGGGTGATAAACAAGAGAATGACATAAAAGCGCAAATTTAAGTCGTTCGTTTATAATATTCAATGTAGCTTTGTTATTTCAAGAGCTAGAGTTTTGGTGTCTTCGACAACTTTTCATATTTTTGCCTGTTTTACAACTTTGCCCAAGACGCCAAAGCTCTAGGATGTGAAATAAAGAAGTTAGCACTGCAGCGCCACCTATGCGGCGGTTTTACGAACTAAATTCCAAGCGCAATTTGAGGCGCAGGTAAAACCCAACAACTTTGCCGAAGACACCAACTTAGTTGCACGTAACCCCAATGCGCTAGAGGTTTTGTCTTGCTAATGTCTGTTCCTGGCCCAGTGTGCACTGGTGATCAGCATTAGGAAGCAGTTCGATGTTAGGGCTTCTTGCTCCTCAAAGTCGATTGAGAGGTACGTCAGCGAACTTGAGTTTACGATGGATTCCGCTTCCACCAGGAGGCTACGAAGGGTTTTATCGTCCGGCTAGACCCCGGTAGACAGTGATGCCAGCGCGCCATTCATCGACCGGACCATGCGTTCCCAAGATCCCTCCCATATGCGGTGTGGAAGGTGGATGGAAACACCACTGTGCATCCGTATTGGTGGAAGGTATTGCTGACTGCACCCCAAATTGGACTGACACAATAGTGTGCACATACCTGATAGTGTGATTACAACGCAGGGATACGTCGGATCTAATTGAGGTCTTCGGTGCACTTATTCCTTGTAAATGGAGGAATAAGTGCCCCGAAGACGTCGAGACGATCCGAGGCAAATGTGCACTTTTATCACACTTTTTAGGCGTACCATAAAAAGTGTGATAGTCCAATTTGGGATGTAATCTGCAATACCAGCGAGATTGCTGATTGTGCAATGCCAAATTGCCGCGGGAAAAGGGATCACTCTCCAGAGCACGTTTTCACACGTCTTACCTGCTCGCTGGTCCAAACCTCAAAGAGGTCGATGCAATGGCGGTTGCTGGTAAGAGTGCATGACGAGGGCACTCACGGTGAGTGCTAATACAGGGTTGTCATATTATATTCAGCACATGTTACACTACTATGAGTGCCTGAACCATGCAGCACACACTGATTATCAGCTGAAGTTCCATGTTCAGGTCAAAAAGTTCGTTCCTCTATCGCTGAAGATCTCTCAATGCTTGCAAGCAACTGTCATCTCCATCTTTGGTGCATCTTATTCATCGCTGTTTCCGCATTGCAGTGCTTGTAAATAAGATGCGGTCTGTGGAAACTCGTCAGCAAATCCCTCGGCATGCCGATTTTTCTACGTACTGGGCTGCAGAAGGAGAACAGATGGAGCCAAACGTCGCTACGTCCATGACAAACTCCTCGAAAGGCTTGGACGGATCGTCCCGCCATAGGAATAGCTGTGTCGACCGACCATTAGAATTAATCAAGATCATGTGGTAACGTTACCTAAATGGAATTTGATTGTGTTTAGAGCAGTTGAAGTATTCAAGATTGAAGATTAAGTTGGTTGGGAAAAAATAGAATAAAGAGTTAAGGGACGTTTACGGAGTGTTTAAGGGTTAAAAGTTTAAGAGTATCCAAGAACTCCCTGGAGTTTAGGCCATCTGATCTACAAGCGTACTCATTGATCTATTGGAGCATTATGAACGACATTTATGCTCGCACAGCCTCATGTTGCTATGTGTTGTCAAGTAATGAGATCTTTGTCAGTTTGAGGATCTCCAAGAGCTTTCTTGAGTATAGGTCATCGGATCTACTAACGTAATTGGTTGTCTAAGAGATTTACGACTAAGGTTCATACTCACACAACCTCAGGTAAATATGATCTATCAAGTTTTGAGTTTGAAGAATCTTTAAGGGTCTCCAAGAACTATCTTGAGTATATGTCATCGAATCTACGAGGGATAACGCTAAAATGCCCTGAAACGCCTTGAAACGCTTTGAAATGCTCTGAAGCCCCCTAAACCCTTGTGGAACTTCTTGAAATACCCTGAAACGCCCTGAAACGCATTGAAACGCATTGTAACACTTTGTAACGCCTTTGAAACCCTCATTTAACTTCCGTGAAATTTACCTGCGAGCCTCTTAAGCCCCCTCAAACTCACAAAAAAACACCTCCTGGAATGCCCTGCAACGCATTAAAACGCTTTGAAACGCCTCTGAAACCCCTTTAAAATCTGCGTGAAAGTCACCTGAGAGCCTCTGAAGTCCCGTAAAACCACTGTGAAACCTCCTGAAACGCCTTGAAACGCTTTGAAGCGCTTTGAAACGCCTCTGAAACCCCTATGAAACCTACGAGAAATTCAACTGCGAGCCTCTGAAAGCCCCTGAAACGTCCTGGAACACCCTGAAACGCGTTAAAACGCCATGAAACACATTGAAACGCTTGGAAACGCCTCTTAAACCCATATAAACTTCCGTAAAATTCACCTGAGAGCAACTGAAGCCCCCTTAAACCCCTATGAAACCTCTTAAAATGCTCTGAAACGCTCTGAAACGCATTAAAACGCAATGAAACGCCTTGAAACGCTTTGAAACGCCTCTTTTTTATCAGTATTAAAGTGATTTTTAGCCCTAGGCTTCTCATCTTGGGACCCACGCTTAGCTTACCTTCCGAAGCAAGAACTCACGTTTTTGTGAGTTTGTCGGAAGCGGAACTCGATTCCAGGTGCTCGGCGTGGTAGTCAAGTGTTCTAACCATCTTACCAGGTCCGCTGGGTTGAAGCATATAAAATTTCCGTGAAATTCACCTGAGAGCGTCTGAAGCCCCCTAAAACCCCTGTGAAACCTTTTGAATGCTCTGAAACGCATTGAAACGCCTCTGAAACCCCCTGAAACCTCCGTGAAATTCACCAATTCATTAAAATGCCTTAAAATGCTTTGAAATGCCTCCAAAACTCCTTTAGAACCTCCGTGAAATTCACCTGAGAGACTCTGAAGCCCCCTAAAACTCCTATGAAACCTCCTCAAACGCCCTCAAATGCCCTCAAATGCATTGAAACGCCTTGGAATGCTTTGAAATGCCTCTTAAACCCCTATAAAACCTCCATGAAATTTACCTGAGATCCTCTTGAGCCTCCTGAAACCCCTGTGAAACGCATTGAAACGCATTGAAAAGCTTTGAAGCGCCTCTGAAACCCTCATGACACCTCCGTGAAATTGACCAGCGAGCCTCTTGAGGCTCCACAAATTCATCGGAAACCTTCTGAAATGCCCTAAAACGCCCTGAAACGCGTTGAAAGCCCATGAAACCCCCAATGAAATCTCCGTGAAATTTACCTGCGAGCTTTGAAGCCCCCCTTTGGTTGGTTGGTTCCGTTGGTTCCAAATTGGACTTGTAGCTCCGCCACAAGATTTATTGATATTTCCAATTTCCTTTCCCGAATTCCCGGTTATGACTAAAACGCCCTTTGCGAAGTAAGATCCCACTAATACCAGTATGGAACGGGTGGCTTCACTCAGTTGGCTTGATGAGTGCAAGAGCTCTGTTCCACTTTTACTGTACCCACTGTTTGACGGGCCGTCTGACAGTATAACATTGTAAAGAGACTGGGTAAAGTATTTCTTGGTCTTTAGTTTGACAGACAGATGGAGCCAGCAAAAATCGGGTATATGACCAAATTATGAGCGCAAAAGATTAAACAATGGATGTATGTTGAATGTTGCATGTTTAATCTAGCTCTGTTTCACAGATGGCCGTTGATTATAAAAGCCAGAAATGCCAATGATCAATCTCTTTTTCCGATCAAGATCACCAGAACAGACAGTAGTGCGCGCGTGTAAATACCCGAGCAGAAGGGAATACCTTACGAATACCATACCAATACCAATCCGTGCTCTAATACTTAAAATTGTTATTGTGATGTTATTATAAGAAATGATATGAGACCAACACCATACCAAATTGAGGTATTAGAGTAGAGTTTAGTATTGATGTGGTATTTGTTGAATTAACAGTGATAATAAATGAAGAACAAGTTCTGATGTTATATCATGATAGGGGAACTTACGTATTCTCGGCAGTTTTGTTCTCTTCGTCATGGGGGGTTTTTTGAAACCTGTAGGTCTCAGAGTTGGCCTCAAATCCTTCCCAACCAAGCTGAGTTATATGCCCAAATTTCAGGTATTTCGGCCCACAAAAACCCCCCATGACGAAGAGAACAAACCTGCCGATAATACCCATCGTCACCCTATGTATTTTATCGTTATTTTCATATGAATAAGTACTCTTATTCATAAGTACTTTGCTCGTTTTTCTAAACTTGCCGGTTTATATCCTTGTATGGATTATCTCCGGGTCGATTTTTGCGTGACATAATTCGTGTATCCCCCTAATTGCATATCATCAAAAAAAAAATGCATTAAATTAACGAATATTTTTATAATTATTATTTTTTGATTATAAATTATACAAAAAAAAATAAATTAAATTAATGAATACTTATAACAGTATGAACGTAGTTTTTTTGAGCCACTCTAAACTAATTCAGAAAAATAAACTCTTCTGGATCGGTTAATAATAAAGATACATAAAAACTGCAGTCCGCATATAATTCAAAATTTATAGATAGCAACTTTCCCGAAAAATATTAATAATTTCTGGTAAATAAAAAGTGGTCCTCAGGAACAACTTTATAGCAGACCATTACCGGGTCATCCAAAAATAATGTCCATCATTTTTTTGGAAATTTAAAAACCCCCTTTCCCTTTCGGTCCCGCTTTTTCGTATACCTTATATGTACATGAGTACCACCAGTATCACACTTTCCCAGACCCCCTCCCCCACTAAACGATGGACATTATATTTGAATGACCTCTACTCTTAAAAATCATCAAGGCATCATTCCTCGTAAATCGGGATCTTGGATCACTGTAAACTGGTGAGAATAGCGGTTTACGCGGTAAAAAAAACAACGAAAAATCCTACCTGTTGATAAACATAAACACAGCACTTATCGGGATAATAGTGGTTTCTGCTTTAAGTGGTATTGCGTGTACGTACACGTTGCATTACACGAACACTACCTGAGTTACTGGTTGAAAATAGTAAACAAATATCAGCTGATCCCGGCAAAATCAAATGGGTATATTTTCAACCAGTAGATTTGCATTAGTGTTCGTGATGCCGCGCTGCGAAACCACTATAACCATCAAATAATTAAATCAAACTAAATAATTAAAATTTCGATGCCAAACCCGTTCGAAAGTGTACAAACACCAAACACATACATACCTATAAACACACGCTAGAACCATAACAATATGTGAGAGTACGCTGAATTCCATGGCACTCATTTTTAGCGTGCAAGTCTAACACGTGCGCCAGCATGACTGTATGTTTAAAAAGCATTTCAGCATGATATTCTAGTTTGGATTACAAAGAACCAAAAAAAAATATTGAACTTTCACATAAATAAATGTGATTGTGCAAGTCCCAGGCCCCTGACACGGCCTATATCAATGCATTGGAATCACGGTAGACAGGATGTCCTGGGCGCTAATAAATAGCGCCCACTGTCAAATGCGAAAACATCAACAATTTTTTGTTTAACGTTTATTTTGGTTTGTTGTTCAGTTTTTGGAATCATTTTTTCCACCCGTTATGATCACAAAACACTTCAAACTCGCTTTAATATTAATGTACGGTAAGAGGAGCATGCGATTAGTTGAATAAAGCAACCCAACAAACACGCATTGTGAATGTGATTTCGTGTGTGGCTCACAACATCAAACAAAAGCTGCGTTTGTTGATTACACGCTCATTTCAATTTGCACGAATATGAGTATAAGTCAGTTAGATGTTGGCTACGATATATTTCATTGATGCCAGAGGCCTGGCAAGTCCCTTCGAAATTCATGTCAATATATGTGTGTGCCATGGGGTTTGGTAAAACATGCGCAACATTCGTTCTCCGTGCAAGCATTTGAAAAACAACAAAGCAAAACAAACAGAAGCATTCTCGAATTTGCGCTTAGATTATGTAATCTGTGCAGTGATAAAATTCAAATAACAGTACATTATTGACGGTTTTGCATTTACTACGTTTTTTAAGATTCGAGCGATCGGTGTGAAATTTCCTAACGTGACGAATGACGAATGGTAAGTTTTGTTTTGATTTTCAATGATCTGGTCTGACGTTTTGTTGTGCTTTCTCTCGATAGGAAGTCGCCCACTTTATGTTTGTGCACGAGCAAAGTCGTCGCGGGAGTCGTCTGCAAGGGATCGTGGTGGTCAGTGAAGAGTTTGTCCTTGTACCGAGTATGGTGGTCTTCCGGTGTTCCTTGCAGCATCGGGAAAAGAGGAGAAAATGCATTCCACCAGCCTGGAGACGGGTCGCCAAGATGGGGAAAATGCATACAGTGGTTTGTTTGCAGTGTACGGCGTTTTCCCCTTCCATTTGGCACAATTTTACCGGAGGCAGCATTTCGATCAAACTCCTGACACTCTGGCCAGCATCTTGATAGCAGAGGAGATTCCGTAGGAAAGATCCGCTTGGAAGCGGAGAGGATCCGGACAACGGACTGTGTGGATATTCACCCTGGCAGCCCGGAGCGAGTTCGCCAACTCTGGGGAAAGAAAGAGGACGTCGCATGTAAGCCTTTCCGCCGTAGCGGGGATGTTTTCAACTAGGGAGAAGAGGGCAAAAGGCCCCCAAAGGCATAAATCGTTGCAGTTCTGGTGCCAGTATCGAGCACCGGAAAGGAGACTGCCAATCCCTTGTTTTTCAGGACTAGGGAGCAGCTGGCAGTCCAGGTGAGTGCTCCTTGATGTACTACCAATCCAGACAAAACCCGAAATTTGGTGCGAGCGAACTGTGATTGTTCTCCCAGTCCATGTGCCGGCCCTATCTTCGGATGTGGTGAACTATGTAGATCATCAGATACGCTAAACAGCGCATCACTTCTGAAGTTAGGTCCGACGCATGGATTTGGAGAAAAATAGAAGTTCGTTCGCACCAAATTCCGGGTTTAGACTGGATTGATAGTTGCTTCTCGTTACGTAAGCTAACATTTCTTATTTTTAGGCCGCTGCAAGTTTTCATAGTGAGTTTGATTGGCGAGACTTTGTTGGAAAGGCGGTGAAGCTCCCAGCAGGGGTAAAAAATGTTGACGTTTATCCGCCGCAGAGGTGTACCATTGGCGGTGAAACTTTTTTCAACCCAGAACCTCTGCGAGGAAGTTCGACAGTGTGGTACTACGCGAGTGGTGTTAACGAGTGAACATCCGTATTGGAGTTAGGAACAATTTGGGCCTGTTGGAGTGCTGCGGTCATTCGCGAACGCGGATACTGAGTTGAATATGAGTATTCGGTGAGTTTTTTATTTGTTGTTTCCTATATATCCTATATTCTTCCTATATGATGATTCTATGTTCATTGTATTGTTAATTCATATTTTGCACGGATTTCGTTTGATTTGGAAAGGATCCAAGCGGTCTCGAGCGTTTTCACGAAAATGCTCCGTTGGGCCTAGCAACGTCCGCCCACGCAAACTAACAGCATTATATATCTGTAACATTGGTATTTGCTCTTTCTGATAGTGGTGTTAGTTTGTGTGGATAAGTTGATGGGGGTTCAACAGTGACGTGCGAAGTAATTGTTTACCAACGTTGATGAATCCTATTTCACATGTCGCTGCAGATTTGTTTTTATATGCATGCGTATGTGACTTCTGTATATTAGGGTGTTCCAGGACAAATTCTATCTAAACTTCAAGTTTTTAAAGTTTATCGGAGTACAAATGTGATAATTACATTTGTTTCGTTAAATTTATTGGCATACGTTGTTCAGAGAACTTATAGCAGACTAGTATATATTTCAATTTGTGAAAAAAGGTTAAATTTTCGACAAGTTTTAGTGTAGTTATGATTTTATACGAAAATAGTCGAAAAACCCAAAATTGATTTTATGCACCTCTTAATTTCAATAGATATGGCTGAAATGTGAATCAGTTACTTCTTTTTAGATGTCAATCAAAATACGGGGGTGGACTTCACAATCAGAGAATATTTTTAAAAGTGGACAGGCCCAATATATACAATTTGATAATAAGAGATGTTATTAATGAGTTATGGGATACCTGCTGGATACCAAATGGAGCTATCGAAATAATGTATTATTCAATAGTAAGAATTGTTATTACTTTGTTATCCAATACCTTTTGGATAACAAATACTGCCCTTGGTAGTACATTTGAAATTTTAGGTATGCATTCAATATTGAAATAACAAAACTTGTTATTTTCTTGGTGTTATGCATACAAAATTTTGGTATTCGTTTTTGTTATTTTGCCTCTTATTACCACCTAATGAAGAGCATATCAAGGTATGGTAGTATTTAAGAATAAATACCTTGATATGTTATTCAGTTGTTATTTTTTTCTGCTCGGGTAGTGTACATATTGTAAAAGGTTAAAATTAATTTATAGTTTGTGATAAAACCGTTAATAACTAAGAGTTGTTTTGTTCTTATCCTAGGTCTTTAAAATTGTGCAAGTTATGCTTAAAATACACCACAAAAAATATTAAAAATTAGTATTAACGTTCACGAAGATAGTACGGTTAGTGTGTTTGGATTAGTGTTTTGTAAAAAGGACCTAACTAATATGTGTTATTTCCAACAGTTCTGATGCTAAATAGTAGTGCGAAGATACAAAAAGTAGAAAGTTAAACAGAAAACCCATAAGAAAAAGGTCATTTCTATTGTGAATTATTGTATTGTATTGCTCATGGCAAATTGTAAGAGGCTTGTGCTAGTGACGTCACGGGGTATTCAAATTTGTGGTTAGGTCCAGCAATTGGGCCTTTTTCTTTCTATTTGTGTACCACTGCCTAGGAGTGATCCTGGAAGCATCTGTAGTGGTCAAGTGCGCTCTCCAGTGATCGGAAATCGAATCTCCGTGGCGGCCTCGACCTCGGCATCAACAGACAAAAGCCGTGAGCCCACCCCCCCCCCCCCCCTCCTACGAAGTGAGGGTTACCGCAGCAACGGCCATTGCGATCTGCCTGTCGAACGAAACCACGATCGGTCGCCATTGCGTCCTCCGAATGCCTCCAGCTGCAGCCCAAGAATTTGCCATCTTCATTTGGCCAACCATAGCCCCGAAAACCGTCGCCAATGTGGCCGCCGGTTACCTACCTGCGAAACAACAATCTACCACAGTTCGGGGATCCGGATCCCGAAGTTCAATCAGCATGCAAGTACCCCTAGTTAAGTGTGACGTCACAAAATAAATTATGTAAATTGTAACTAGCCTCAGAGTAGCCACTTTATTAAGGACACAGCCCTGGTTCTAGCGATTTTACCATTTCTGGCCCTTTGTTGAACGATTCCGAACTCGGAAGGAGTTACCATCCCTCGCTGGTCTGATGATCTGTTCTAATTCCCGTTAGTAAATTTATTTAGAGCGTTTGTGAATGTTGTTGGTCGGTCTCAGATTTTCTATGGTGTTCATATGTGCTTCAAATGTTCAATGTTACTGTTGATAGACTGCCTTTAAAACCGTGGAGACAGGAAAGTTCAAGCCATCCTCTATAGACGACCCTGTTGATCCCTTAATCCCTGAGCTACAAGGTTACACCTTAGGCCCCCCTTAAACCTTCAGAAACGCCCCGAAATGCCCTGAAACGCCTTGAAACGCCTTGAAACGTTTTGAAACTCCTCCTAAACCCATGGCAAATTCACCTGCGACCCACTAAAGGCACCCTGATACCTCCTGAAATGCCATGAAACGCATTGAAACACCTTGAAATGCTTTGAAATACCTTTGAAATCCCCATGAAACCTCCGTGAAACTCACCTGAGAATTTTTGAAGCTCCACAAAACCTATCTGAAACCTCCTGAAACGCCTTGAAACGCTTTGGAACGCCTCTGAAACTCCCGTGAAATTCACCTGAGAGTATATGAAGCCCTCTAAAAGCCTTCTGAAATCTCCTGAAACGCCTCTAAACAGCCTGAAGCGCCAAGAAACGCCTCTGAATACCAAACCACCCCCCCCCCCCCCCTCTCCTAAAAACTCCCTTGAAATAAATACCTCTAACCATCCCCCCCTTTTCATCTGAAATCCTTGATCCCACTCCTTTGCATCTGAACGCCACTTTCCCTTCTCAAACTTCTTTGCAACCTTGAAATACATTTAGGTTAAAACTCTATTTAGGCAGTCCCGACTCGTTACCTAAATGGAGGTTCGAGTGTACTTCAAAGTTGCGAAATGAAGGCAAAATGGCCGGCAACGGTGCGATAAAATCTGTCAAAAGGCCTTGAACCTTGGCGGCTGCATCCCTCACTAATCGTATCTTGCTCGGCTTCCTCGGGTTCGTAACAGTTGCAGGAACCAAGTTCACTTACTGTCGAAGCTAGCCTCGCCTTATGAGCATATTCCTTTCGATTGGTATTAACTGATCTGGGGCTTCACGTAGTCGTATTGACCGCAGGCTTACATGCCAGACGACACTCGAGACAGCAGAATTGCTTTACCGCCATGGGTCGGCTATTCAGGAATTCCACATGATCGTTTTTCCAAAGCAAACAGGTTTGGAATCGATCGGACTCTATTCGTAAACTAGCATTCAAGCATCTGCCTGGCAAGTCCATCGTTCTTGTTTTCTATTGAAGAAGATGCAGAATTCACACTTCCAAATGCAAAAAAAAAATCACGAGGATGTGGAGCTCTTGATCGGGTGAACGGACGGAAATGTGGAACAGCTGGTTGGCAGACTGCCCAGCCCAATCAAGTTTTCGAACTGCCTCTAACTCCTTCTCTGCTATTCCGGGTTGCCATCACGAATGAGTAGCCCAAACCTATCGGCGTCTGTGTAGCTATGCACAGATAGTCCTTGCAGATGCGGAAACTGTTTGGAAAGTTCGCTGAAGTCCAACGACTGAGCCGGAAGGTTGATATTCTTGACGGTGTGCACTTCCTTCAAGTCAAGCATTGTGGTGTTTGTCGCACCCGAAATCTGCAACTTCAGCATTTTGCAGACCGCAAAGGGTTTCGGCTTGTTCTCCGGATGATTAACAGAAACGCTTTCTAATGTCTCCCCCTCAGAGGCGTGCACAAACATTTTCTCCTTCGTTTTCGGTTTCTCCTGCTTGCCACGATGTCCATTCGCTTTGCTGGGCAACGTCATCTCACTGGCGGCTGTCAAAGTCCCTGTAGCTGCCGAACACGACTTAGCCTTGGGGAGTTATAACGAGTTACGTGTGCGTAATAATAGGTAGGTTTACATTTATTTGTTCAATTGTTCAACACCACATTTAAGACAAGACATAATCACAATACTCGGTTTGTGGCTGCCGCTCTCCATCCTCGGTCACGCCCAAAGCTCGCCAGGTCATGCTCAACCTGGTCCGCCCATCGTGCTCTCTGCGCTCCTCGCCTTCTTGTGCCAACCGGATCAGATACAAACACCAGCTTGGCAGGGTTGTTGTCCGGCATTCTTAAAACATGCCCTGCCCACCGTATTCTTCTGGCTTTGGCCACCTTCTGGATGCTGGGTTCGCCGTAAAGTGCAGTGAGTGCTTGCAGGTCCTTCTCGAGCATGGTTCATGTCTCGTGTCCGCAGAGGACCACCGGTCTTATTGGCGTTTTGAACATGAGGCATTTGGTGCATGGGTGAATCTTTTTCGACCGCAGTTTCTTCTGGAGCCGCTGATGTACGCCTCCAAATTTCACGGCTCACGTTGTTGTCAGCCGTCAGTAAGGCGGGTGTACACCTCTGCCACCATTCCAAATGTTCTGGCGATAATGTCCAGCAGAGACGGGTCTGCAGTTTCCACGTTCTTTTATATTGTCCCTCGTTCTACCAAATCTCATGCTTCAGCATGATCGCCCTCGCTGCGTTCTTCCTTACCAAAGTCTCTCTAAACTCATCGTCGCACCGCACCAATCGTTCCATGGGCTTTTATCGTACTTCAGCAGTCCTTGAAAGAGGCTTCATCAGCGCTTGAAAATTGAAGCGTTTTACCGCAGACGAATCAAAATTTGCTCTTCTTTGACTGGCGCTTTTCAACCCAAAGCGGTAGCAATATGCCTTCATTGGCTAACATGCTTCAGAAGCAAGTGGGAGCGGGAGCAATAAAAAATATGAGTGAGAGTGAGGGACGACGATTCAGCGCCGTGCGGCTCTCTGAATCTCTCTCTTCGCCGGTGTATACGACAATGAATATACTTGATTTTTATCTCGTTATTACAGTGCAAATGACATGAACTCGAATTAAATCGATTATAATAGTCACGTCCATCATTCTCTTCCGGACAAATTGATTGTTTTTACAAGTTTTGAACAAAACATAAATTCACTGAATCATTTACGCATCTTCAGCCTCACCGCAGCAAGTGAGAAATAATCGTTACCAGTCGATATGCTTCACCAGCCAACCGACCGATGAGGAATAGTGGTCGCGATTGGTTCGGTTTCTCTTTGCTCCCTGTGCGTGTTCGTTCGTAGGGGTGGTTGGCGCTGATGACTGATCGTACCATTCATATTCACTGAATTTCAAGCACTGGGCTTCATTGAGATCTCGTTGGTCCGGCCGAACTTCTTCGAGATTCTGTGAGTATGCAGTGACGGCATCCGGTTGCTTCACTGGCTCCAGATTATACCGTACGTTGTTAATCACGGAGATTTTTTTGCGATATCCAGGTGTAACGATAATTGAGGTTGTGCTGGAAGTAGGTGCTACGTATAGCCATGTTATTAGAGGCGACGAAATCTGTCAGTTGTCGGCCCTTCTCTTTTGTCAGCTGGTGAGCTGCAATGCGACAAGTCGGACTGGGCAGGCGGGGTACAATTTTCACAAAATCCGGCCAATTTATCTGCTTTGCAAACAACATGATTATTGCCAGAACATTTGTAATTGTGGCCGCCTGAAACGCGAAGCACCAAAGGTCGGACAATGGGTCAAAAATAAAGTACATCTTGGTGTAGTGTCTGCCTAATGGTTGTGTGCGTAGGATATCTACCTACATGGAATACTATTCATGACAGTACCTAAATGTCTAGGTATGATTCATTATGTCTACCTAAGGTAGTATAAAATACGGGGGGGCATTGGGCCACACAGCTGATACTGCATAAGCCTTGTTAACATCTTTAATATTCTTCCTTTGAAGGATATAAAACTTGGGAGATGGAACCTATCACGACAGAGTTGGTCTTGAAAGTTATGCGAAGTAATTCATATCGTTGACCACACTATCTAGGTACTCAAAAATAGTAGAGTTTGTGCTTGCCCAGTGTGCCCTCGCTGGTCCGTCCGTTATAGTTGCTAGCCAGTTTGTACCTTATATTTTATTTATGACAAAAAAGAAAGACAACGACTCTCCACCGAGTCCATAAAAAGTCGCACTGTAACTCCATCCAGGAACATGTTTATTCAGTTGTTTGGCTTTTTAAGTCGCTTCGAAAGAAAAACACAAATATACAAATATACCCGGGTCCAAATGTCCCTGCCGGGCTGGAAAAGTACGATTGCATGCAACGAACGAATAATGTCGATAGCAATATTTTTTCTCTCTCACACGAAAAAGTGCATTCACCACACCACCGAACCATTTGGCCAGGGAACTGATGATGGAAAAAAGTACCGAACGGGGAATGACGAAAAATAAATATTGAAAAGTGTAAACATACTCCGCCGCCGCACCAAAACGAGAATTCCTTTATATTGTCCGGACTGCAACTGGCGGCCGACGACGGTGGAAAGATGAGCCTCAAATGTCGCGTTGCCGTTGGCGACAGTGTTCACCAGTGATGGAAAATTTCACATTATGTGAAGCAATCAGGCCCCTGGCATCAATGGATTTTATCGTAGCCAACATCTTACTGCTTTATACTCATATTCGTGTAAATTGAAATGAGCGTGTAATCAACAAACGCTGCTTTGTTTAATGTTGTGGGCCGCACACGAAATGCACCGCCACATTGCGTGTTTGTTGGGTTGCTTTATTCAACTAATCGCGTGCTCCTCTTCCCGTACATTAAGATTAATGCGAGTTTGAAGTGTTTTGTGATCATTTGAGGTGCAAAAAATGATTTTAAAAATTGATCAAAAAACCAAAATAAACTTTTAACAAAAAGTTGTTGATGTTTTTGAATTTGACAAAGGGCGCTATTTATTAGCGCCCAGGACATCCTGTCTACCATAATTCCAATGCATTGATATAGGCCATGTCGGGGGCCTGGAAGCAATAATTGAAAAGCAATAATGAAAAGCCAGTACATTAAAACTCCATCTCCCTTATCGTTGTACCTAAATCGACCATGTTCTGACTGATGAACGTCGTCAGCAGAACATAACATCTGCTCTGGCCACTACCTGCCACCCGGTGATGATTAAACATCATCCAAAACTCTCCACTATCAACGATGGCCGGTTCAATACAACCAAGGACGACTGAAGCAACCGGACGTCCTTCAGCATATGCGCAGAATCTCGAGGCAGCCCTGCCGGACGAGCGCGAGCTCCACGAGGCTATTTTGAGAACTGCTGGAGTACAGTTGATTCAGCCATAAAAGACGTAAGCGAAAGTACCGTCGGGCACTTGGAACGGAGTCGACGGAACGATTTGGTTGACTAGAAGTGCAGAAAGATTTTGAAGGAGAAAACGCAGTGATGCTGCAGCATGGGTCTCGGCAGAATGTGGAACGTTACAAGCGGTAACGGAGGCAGTAGGCCTACTTCTTTCGGTAGAAGAAACGAAGTGTGAGGAAATGAATCTGTTGCACCATTCTCAAGAAAAACGGAGGTTTAAACTCAACTTAACTCCGAAAGTGCTTCGAGTAGAGATATGGACGGCCGGACGCCCCATCTACAAAGTGTGAAAACTTCAGAGTGATCACTATTCTGAATCTCGCCTAGAAATTGCTATCTCTGATCGCCTAACAGCTTTAACAAATGAATTCATGTTACATGTTCAAGTTATCAAGCCGTACACACTAAGATTCAGATGTTCCAGCTCAGTAATTTTTTCACTGAGTTCAGTATTTTTTCCATCTTTTTACTGAGTTTTCAACAGCAGATTTATTTCGGTACACTCGGTAATCGTATTTACCGTTCACCAGTAACGATATTTACCATGCTTCAGTTACTTTTGACAGTTTGTGAGCTGAGCTCGGTAACGCATTTACAGAATATCCGCAAAATAAACAACCGAGCGTACCGAGTTAAATCTGCTGTTGAGAACTCAGTAAAAAGATGGGGAAAATACCGAGCTAATCTTAGTGTGTAAGTTCGTTTTGCGTCTGCATCTCTGGACGCCAGCAATGCTCGCAAAGTTCCAACACTGGCTGGTTGGTGTTCGGTGCGCAGCAATGAGCGGAAAAGGGGAATTATGCGAGCAAACATTCGAAAAATGTTCGTGTCCGTGTTCGATAGATTATTTTTCCGATGGATGATGTTGGTTCGGTTCTCCGCTTGGCTGCATAAATATTTGGAAATTTGAACGACGACGGGGCGGACGGACCCACGGGTGAAGGAACTCGGCTGTCACGAGATTAATTTTTCAGAATGTTCTGATGTCGCTTTGATGATTAATATTTCCATAAATTTTATTGATTTTTTTTTGGAGTTAGTAGGGCTCAAATACTAGTACGTGGAACGATACAAACAGAAACGGAACCGCCAGACCTACTACTTTCGGGAGGATAAAAAAACGCTGCCTGGAATGAGCAGAGTACGGGACAACAGAACTGCTGTGCTGCCCTCAAGAAACACGGAAGTTCTACCAGAAGGTCTACGAAGTTCTGAATGCCGCCCACACAGTTCTATCCGAGATCATCTTCCGTCGTCTGGTAACTTAAACGAATGAGCTCGTGGGACGTTATCAAGCCAGCTGCATCGACGGCCAGTCGACAATGATCTAGACTATCATCTGTACACTGAAACCAGTATAATCCATTAAAGTCCCACCGTTTAAGGGCAAGGTGTTTGGAGTACACAGCTCAAATTTTCTCGAGCTCAAATCTAAAGAACCGTCAAACGGATCTGGCTGAAAATGTATTTCAATGTTTACTGTGCGAACGCAAACATCAAGTTTCATTTTCAGTCAGATACGTTTGACGGTTCTCTAGATGTGCACTCGAGATATTTTGAGCTATGTACTCCAAATACCTTGTCCTTAAGTAACGAAAAGAAATGCAAAGTAACGAAAAATGACTGTTATTCAGAGAAAAACATATGTTCATAGGCTACGTTTTCCAAACCATCTGTTCTTAAGTAGGTTGCGAGGGAAGTCGTCTACTCGAATAGAACCGTATGTACCGAAGAGACCATTAGGCCATAAAGGCCATTAGACCGAATAGGTTATTAGGCCAAATAGATTACAAGGCCGAAAAAATATTAGGCTGAATAGGTTAATACGCTGAATAGACCAACAGGCTGAATAAGTCATTAGGCCGAAAAGGTCATTAGGCTGAATAGTTCATTAGGCCAAATAGGTCATGAAGATGAAAAAGGCCATTAGGCAGAATACATCATTGGGCCAAAAAATCATTAGGATAATTGGATATTCCGAAAATTGGAATGTTATAAACGTAAATATGTCAGGAATGTCCACTATAAATGACATCAAGGCAGTGTTGCGAATAATCGTGACCATCACGAGACAAACACTTGAAGCACTTTCTGGAATCACCCTTCCCAAGGTGAAACGAACCAGCTAGCATGTCACGCCTGGAATGACAAACATAGTGTGGGTTCCACCCTTCGCAGCTTTGCAGCGATAGTAGTTGCTGAGTATGCTTCAGGCGGATTGCGAGAGCATCAATCTCTCTGAGCAACGATGCATTACGGGCGAAGTGAGAGCGTTTGCCGTAGACAGGCCAAACTGCGTGGTGCGCTCAATGTGTGCGTTCAAACTGAGCTATGCAAAACGAATAGGATTTGTGACGTAGTACCGTGCTTGTGCTAATACACATGCATAGTTTTACATGCTGTTGCGCGTGCATCTGCTTGAGATGACGGAGAGAGTCATGACACTCACATGAGCCATATCCATGTCAGGATGATTGTAGCAAAACGAGGGTGACCGGGTGACGTGGATGGGGTTCTGTCTTTTCTGGTGTCAGCGATTGTAGAGAGAGCGAATCAGAAACCGCAGTGACAGGGTGATACAAGTTTGGTGTTTACCAGCTTTTTTGTGACTTGTACGCTGATGCTTCGCGGCACTGCATCAAGGAGATCCACTATTCCCACCGAGTTGGTATATCAACACTCAACAGGTTAGGTATTATTTTTCACGACAGTAGCTACCAATATTATGTACAAAAGTTAACGGAAATTGTAATATGATTTTTTTTTTGTTTTTATTTACGTCCCAAATAACATTTTGATGGCCAATAGAGTCTAGAAGAGGTTTTCATAACCGCCATAAAACCTGATACCTTTTATTTTGGTTTTATTATGTTTCTAAGAACCTTTTCTAGTGTATTTGACTAAAAAATGTTACTTGGGGTGTATTTTAACTTAGAGCTAATTCTACACTTAGATGTAATATGATTAAAGGCAGTCTTTTCACTGATCATTCCTCACAGTTCACTCCTCATTATTCACTGCTCATTCTTTACATCTCTCTTCTTACTCCTCGCTCCATACCTGACACTGCTCATTATTCACTATTCACTTCTCACTGCTCCACACCTCTCACTCATAAGTCACTGCTTCTCACTGCTCGCTTGTCATTTCTTACATTTCACTAAATCATAATTCACTTAAATCTGTACGCATGGTATATGGTGACACTCTCAGTGATCATAATCGACATTTCAGGAGTCGAATCTTGCACTAGTCCTCTTTGAATGGTGAAAATTTCATCGTTTTTCTTGCAACGACTTGAAAGTGTTTTCAGATTGACGGCAATAGAAAGAAAAAAATAATCTTGCACTAACTCGTTAGATGTTTGTAAGGGTTAGGTACGACAGTCGCGAAAAATGGTAATATTCTTCAAAACCATTATGTCTGATGTGCTCAAATGTTGCTGATCATGGTATCGATTGATGCTTGCGTTCATGGATTGAATTACAAGGCTTGGTAAGAAGAACGAACTCTGGGCTAGACTCTGGGTATCATCACAACTAGATGTAGACACCAAATTTATTCTTGGATGACATCGTCAAGAACAGCGTTATACTTTTCAAAATTGCACACAAGAGATCCGTAAAAAATTGATCTATTATAGTGAGCTGTCATGCCCTCGAGAGATGCTTAGTAATATCTTCATGGATGGGTAGTGTTTATTTAGGAAAAATTTCCCCTAGTCTAAGTTTACCGAATTTCCCCTAATTTCATCTTAGGCTGAAAACACTCAGGACACTGGACAGATGACCGGATACTAAAATACACTATCGTTGTACAGATTACAGATTTAAGTAGGTTTATATGAAGTTATGTTAAGTAGGTTTATATGAATAATGGGAGTAACTGCATGAAAAGTAATAATCAATAGCTTCAATGATATTTTTCAATGATATTTTTCCACAGGAAGTACAAAAATTTATCTTTGTTTCGAGGTTTGACCTGTTATGTCTGTTATTCCATCCCTGAGAAATAGCCATTGTGTCGGGATGGGTGTTGAATTGTCCCATTGCACACCATTAACTCCCCACTTCTCAATATTTACAGTTCAATCCACATTACTCATTCCTCTCTTATCACCCCTGACTTCTCGCTGTTCAGTTTTCAATGCTCACAGTCACTCCTCACTGTTAACTTCTCATTCCATCCTCATCTCGCAATATTCATCGCTCACTTCTCATTACTCACTCTTGGTACTTCATTTCTCACTACTTCATAGCCAATTCCTCAAGGTTCACTTCTTACTAATCACTATTCACTTCTCTATTTGCGCTCTTCTACTCTTCGCTTCTCACTCCTCGCTGTTCACTTTACACTGCTTCACACTCCTTATTGCTTATTCTTGACACTTACGTTGTTCTGCTTACTTTCCATTCCTTACTAGGCACTGCTCAATTTTAAGTACACACTTCTCACTCTTCACTACCCACTCCTCACTCCACACTGCTCATTTCTCACTGCATATTTCTCACAACTTACTCTTCACTGCTCCATGCCCAAGTAACACACATGTTATATAAAAGTTACGACAGCGCAAGTTTTGGTTGTATAGAAGTTTATTTTACGTTATTTCGACACAATGTTAGAATTACGTAAAATAAACTTCTATACAACCAAAACTTGCGCTGTCGTAACTCTATTATAACATGTGTGTTGCTTGGGTGCACACTAACCTCTGTTCACTTTAGCAATTAACTGTTAACTCTCCACTGCCTATTACGCACTCCTCACTCTTCTTACTGCGCACTCTATACTCATTATAGCTCGCTACTCACTCCAAACTCCTCACTGGCTCACACTCTTCACTGGTTTCACCTCACAAGTGGCTGCTCATAAACCACGTAGACCAACATTTGGCAATATTAGACCCCCCCTCGTAGACTTTTGTCCATACAAAAATTTTGAAATTTGTATGGAGCGTAGACTTTGGCCAGACCCCCCCCCCATCCCCCCAAAAAGTCTACGTGGTTTATGAACAGCCCCCAACTTACTCTAACTTCTTACTCTTTACTCCTTATTGATCACAAATCCTTACTCCTAATTTGTGGGCAGCTTTTTATGCGCATTAGTTGAGCATTGAGGTAGCGACCATTTGGCGATCGATTTTGTCGTTTTGGAACAAACATTAAAAAGTGAATACTAAAAAATAACGTGGCAGAGTCACAATCTACCAAGCAACGTCCTCCACCTCAGCCCCCCCCCCCCCCCCCCCCCCTACCCTGGGTGACTTACGGTGGTCTTTTGGAAGAATCCAAAACTAAAGTAAAAAAAAACATCCGGCGATCTCCCGAAAGCGCGATTATCGCTTCGCAGTGCCCACTGCCTGTCGTCTGCCGGAGGAGCGAAAATGTGCATATTCAGAAAGGGCTCATGCATTAGTCAAAGCTTTCCTCCCTATCCCCATGCATAGTCAGTTAGTTTATTCTACTGTTTCGACAATGAGATTCACCCGGATGCAGAATTAATGAACGGAACCGCCCCGTCTGGGTCTCACTCGCGAGAATCAAACTTTGAAATTACATGCTAATTTCGGGCAGCTTTGCCGCACCTTTGGCCATGACGACGTGACTGCCAGCCACATTGCCTGGATCTCAATCGCTGGACGCGCTCTAATAAGGTTGGGTGGTGGCCGCAGCTTATCAATGACGACGACGTCGTCGACCGGCACTGGCTCACAGAGCTCCTTCGTTTGTTTGTTGGTTGATTGGAAATGAGCTCATTGATCACGGAGACCTACTAACAGGGCAAACACGACTGCCTGTTACGCTACATATAGGTATGAATGCGATCAAGCGCGATGCAGTTATTGCTCTGTTTGCTCACCCAGTGAACTTTTATTTGCCCGATTTGGACAGACAACGACCGACCGTGGTGCAACTTGGGGTTGACGGGATGGAACGTACCGCTTTAGAGAATAATAGTCGTTATTGGAATGACGTGACTACTAAAAGTATCTTAACAGACTGATCATTTGGATGAGTTGTTCCACCTCAACGATTCATTTTACACCCATTCTCCCCTGAACCTGATCAACCGACGACACCACTGCTGCCGGCCGCGATACGAAAATGGCGACGACGACTGGGACGGGGTGGAATCGAATGCGGGGCACCGAACCGACCACCATTTATCTTAATGAACGTACAACATGTAAAGCATGATTTATGAATCAGATTAATTATCACCGTGTACACAACACTTTTTCGCTGCTGCGCTGGCTTCTTGTCGGCGCATTATCTTCTCTTCGCTTTTCTTACCGCACACAAGCGCTCTGAGGTCCGCGGCCAAGTGATGGAGAACTCGAGCTGATGGGACGGACGGTTCACTTCAGCACAAGCGCTTGTTCGGCTGGATTCATGCTGACGTTTACTGGTGGATTTAAATTTGTTATCCCTGTCGCGTGGATTTAGCGTCACGTTGGCGTCGAAAGGTTGTGCCTAATGGTGGTGTTGGTGTAAGTTCAGTTCTAAGGTCATGTTATGTTGAAGGAAGTATTAATAGAAGAATTGAGCTTGTACGAAAAGGGTATGAAGAAATGCTTCATTGGGATGTGGCAAATTTTGCAAAACCATCCGGTTTGTGATTTTTCAAGTAGGTAATGATCTTCCATGATGCGAGCTGTACAAAATTGCGCGGTTTGGGTAAATATTTAGGGGTTGTGTTGGCGTAAAGGGCAAAAGTGCAATATATGAAAAGTGTTCTAAGACCCTATGGGTTTTCTGACTAAGAATACAGTTCAATACAGTATCTAAAAGAATACTATCGATGCACCAACAAATAATAAGCCCGATGACGTAAAGTATGAGTTCTATGAAAACCTTTATGAAGTCTACGCAGCGTGGCACGGTATTTTGCGTAATGCAGATCTATTGCCTCTACCCAGAAACTCCTATCCCTACCTCCGTGTGGCATCGACCGTGCTGCCAGTAACCTTAGGAAACACAGGTAACCAACCCAGGCGGAAACTGGTCGGAAGTTGACAGGGAAGGGGAGGTTTGCTTGTGCAAACCTAAGTGTCTGTTATCCAGGAGGAGTGGCTCACAGCAATGGCTGAGCCCCATGTTAGGGGCGGCTGATCGACGTCAGAGTGCCAGGAAAGGTATCTGAGCTCAACTGTGTTTTCAACTGGTCTTTCGGAAATCTTGAAAGTTGGTGTCCGATCTTGCGATGCAGGCTGAAGAAAAGGATGCATTCTATGCGTAGTTCGAACGCGAGTACGACCGTTGCCCAAGTCAGTACGTCAAAATCATCATAGGAGACCTAATTGCTCAGGTAGATTAACCCTTGAGCGATCGCGCTGTTGTATTTTGTACAACACGTTGAAAAAAATCTCGCTCTTTGTACTCAGCTAGCGTGGTGGAAGCTCAGGTAAAATATTATCTCCTGGGCGCCCATTAAAAATACCACCCCCGGCGAAGACTGGCGCTTGAGCAGAACCCGTAGGTTCCGGGAAGGTAAGCCCAGCTCCCTGGTTAGTGGGTTCATGTCAGGCCCTGCGAGCCAGCCGTAAAAAAAAGAGTAGCACCGAAAAAGGAGGTGTGTTGAACAGGATCTATGGTGCGAACATTTAGAGGTAATCATACCATCTACCAGAGTTGAGGAAACACACGTGAGCTGGGAACAGCTTTTATAGTGATGGGCGAAAGGTGTTGATAAATATTGTTTTTTGAATAATATTCAACTTTCTTGTTTGATTTAATCTAATACACTGTGAAACACTGTTGACTACATTTGTCCAATTTCCAATTATCATCTGTCATCGTCCTAACCGAATTAGAAAAACAAATACCCAATATTTTTATTTTTTCTTCAAATTTAAGCCACGATACAGATGGTAACGACGCGTTACCAAAGCCAATTACTATAGCTTTTGATTTACTAACATTTAGTTTAGCCCCTGTGAAACGTAAATGCTGTCGATTTTCGACCCGAAACCTCCGCGAATGAGAGAGTATTCCTGGTTATTCCCGAATTTTACTTCCCACGCATTTTTCAACTGTAAAGCTTATCGCAATCGTTTCAGCATTGGACTGAAATTATTAGTATTGCTATTACTACTATATTTGGCTGTTTCAACACAATTGAAATCGCTTCCCAAGATCAAAAATTCATTCGAACCTCTTAGGTAATATGGAATAATTTCATTGAAAAAATATTCTCTATTTGACCGGTTGTTTGAACCAGATGCGGCATAAATGTTTCAAATGACGACGTTGTTATTTAATTTGATCTTTATCACTCTGGAATCGATGCTACGTTCAATGTCTGTATATTGGAAATGAGCCTTATAAGCTATAGCAGTTCCCCGTTTTTCATGATTGATATTATATACAATTTCAAAACCGTACAGATCGATGTTTTCACTTTCTACCTCTTGGAACAAAACTACATCTAATTCCATCCGATTAACGAATGTCTTCAACGAATTAAGCTTGTTTTTGTTTGAAATGTTGTTTACGTTGATCGTGGCAACGTAGTATGATATAATTTGATTATTTGAAGGGTTAGTGGTGTTAGTGTTCATGCTTTCTTACTGTTGGCAACGCAAGGCAACGCCACACAAATTCACAAACACCTGCGCAGCGGCCGATCGCTTCCCAACTCCAGCCACGCCACACGCAACGCCGATCACACTCAGATCTGCTTCTGCGATGACGATGGGGGCCACGACACACTGGACTACCCTAGCACTTCAACCGTCTACCTTCCGGATGGCCAGTTCTGATAAAGAACTTTAGCCCTTTGAATAACTCTCAACTCCCAGCGGTTGGAAGGTAGCGGGCAATAACGGCGTCGGGTAGCAGTGGCAGCCAAGCAGCAAAACTGCAGAAGCGTCCTCTGAGCGGCGGCGATCTCGATGGAAGCAATCGGCTGCTGATTCTCTGGAACGGGGAGCAGCGAAAACCATCCGACGACGAGAGCTTGGCAACGACAAGATGAGCAGCGGCAGCTGCAATCCCCAGGGCTCAGCTTCAAAATGATAAAATCACTGCTTCCAACTTTTACACTTTTATTCTTCACTGTACAAGATACAAAATACTTCTGCCCTGCTTCACATTTTGACCCTCGCTTTTATACCCTTCCCCGTTACAAACAAAATAGAACAAAAAACATCTCCTTCGTGATTGGTCCGCCAATCGGCGTCGTCGTTCTGGCGGCGTTGTACATGGAGCAATCAGTTGGTGTGACTGTGGTCCACTGCACGAATTTATTCTAGCCTGCTTACTCTCACACGAAATTTGACGTTTGAGCGGTGTCGGCACCTCTCAAACGTCAAATTTCGTGTGAGAGTAAGCAGGCCAGAATACATTCGTGCAGTGGACCGTACTTGCAGTGCGGTGCTTGCAGTCCCAGCTCGGGTGCACGTTTGTGCGTGTTCGGCGTAGATGAAAAAAAAAAAATGATGAGAAAGGAAATTGGGATTTCATGATTTCGGGATGCACCGCGGAGCGACAGCGATTTGATTACGCCATCTTCGCTATCGCGGACACTTACTCCTTTGTGTTCGGGTTTCTATCTTTTCTGCTTTTGATGAATCCGATGCCAATGAGCAGTCACCACGGTATGGCGATTTATCGTCGTCTTCGGACATCAATACATCAAACTGATTGATGTTGGTGTTGCCAGACGTACCTTCGTTTGCGTTAACCACTTCATCACTACCACCGATGATGTTGGAAACACGAGCTGTTTTATTGGGAATCGTGAAATCTTCTTCTGGTTTTCCTTGGGGAACGTTTTCAGCCAAGGGTGTGGATTGCTGTTCAGTGGTAGTGATGGTCGGTCGTTGAGTCCATTTCTTGTTTAAGGCACCCTACACACTACTCAAACGGTTTGACCAACATTGACTCCGCCCCCAGGTTGGTGGTTGAGTTGGTGCTGTGTTTGACCGTGTGTGATGCTGCTTGACGAACCGATTTGGCAGTTCGTCAAACCGATTTGATGGATGACGGTTTGTTCGGCAAAAATCAAACCAGTTTGATTTTACTCAAACCAACGGTGGGCGGAGCCAATGTTTGACGAACCAATCGTACCGTGTGTAGTGTTGTTGCACAAACACAGTGCGATTTCAAATGGGGGGTGATGTTGGTGCAATCAAAGTGACATGTTGGTGCAACACGATTTGACAGTTCGTCATACGGTTGCAGAAACATTCGCTGGTTCGACCAACCAGGGGGCGGTGGCAATGTTGGTCAAACGGTTTGAGTAGTGTGTAGGGTGCGTAAGGCCTTGAGGTTAACCATGTTCGGTCCAACCCAGTCATCTGATGCGGCTCGTTTCTTTTGAGCCTGACCTTGTCCCTGGAGTACATCCGCATACCCTGACGCACCTCTCTGAAGACGAGTATTGACGCTTCGCTGAGCACTGATGGTTTGCACAGATTCTGCACATTTTGCACCGCAGTGCACCTGTCGACCACAATGTCTACACGTGATTTGCTGGTTTTTGTACGTGACGAGAGTTGAATGGCCAGCCATGAAAATGTAGGATGGAATCGAGGTAACCAACCTAATCCGCAACTTTCTGATTCCACTCGGAATTCCTTTCAACTGCTCTGGTGCCTCCCAAACTTCACTCTTAATCGACAGTACCTCTCCGTATTTCGTCATTTCGCTTTTTATGTATTCGTTATCCATCTGTGGGGGCAGATCATGTAATCTGACCACCGTAGCACCATCCATGAGGAGAGGAGCAACGGCCTTGACATTATCATACACCACCTCGTGTTTCTTGTCATGATTCTCAACTATTTCTAGTGCGTACTCCAGACTATCACACTCAACATATGTTACTCCACGCGATCCGTTGAATTGAAACGACTTCACTCGTTGCGATGGGATCTTGATCTTGTTAAAAATTAAATCCGTGATTACCTCGACCTTGGGTTTTTGGTGGCCTCCGAAACGTTGACTATGAACGTGTTGATGCGGGATGTTTGTCCTGTGGCTGCCATGTTTGATAGCTTGTTTGTTTGTGTTTGTGTTGTGGTTATATATACGACCCTCTAACGAAGGCGACACTATTAAACTTCACTACCTGCGGAGCTTTGCAAAATAACGTCTGTACGCATCAAAAGCCAAAACGAAACTATGCATAAAATAATGTGAATACTTTCAGTTGTTTTAATTCACATTTGTAGAGTAGACCTGTTCACTTTGAAACTTTTTTTCTCCGATTCTCCGTTACACATCAAATTATCAACCCACATGCAAAAACAAGTCTTCAGTCCAAAATTGAGCCAAATTGATAAAGATTCAAATCGATTTTGTGTTTTTTAACCGTTTTCACAGAAATTTACTCATAAATCCAGAAAATTGCTCCGAAAGGGTGCCGAAAATACCGTTAGGATATTGTTAGTACAATACTCTACAACTTTGCCGAAGATACTACGGTGTTTAAATTGCTTATTTCGAAGCTATTCAATAATTTTAGTTGAAAAATCACGAAAAAACACGATATTTTTACGATTTTACATACAAAGGTCATGTAATTTTACATTATTTTAAGTGACTAAATTAATTAGCTATTTCTCCTTTGTGTAACGAACATTTTGTCCATACATCGTTGTTGTGTTGGATTTCGTTTTCAATGACTAATTATCAAAAGTATGTCACGTTGATACTAAAAATCGCATAGAGTTGCCAGCACAAAATTAAACAAAGTTACCCATGATTAAGACGTCATACCATCGTATTCTAATGTCTTTCGATTCAAGTATCAGAAATGGCACAGATGATAAGGCTCGAGCCTGCGGATCAGAAGGTCCCAGGTTCAAGCTCAAATACATAATAAACTTTTTTTCTTTCTTTGTAGCAGTCAGGATGATGAATCTGCCATGAGCCATGGCCCATGACTTACACGCAATCTCCCAAATAATGATGATCGGGACCTGCCAATTAAGCCCATTCCAGGACTAGCTAGATATTTAGTTTACTTTTTGACAAAAAATCGTGTCGACGAGATCAGCTGGACGAAATATTGGACATCTGTTTGATACCGATTAATTTAGCTAAAACAATTCAATACGATGATGGAACTGCTTCTGGATGCTAAATTTATCATACAACTGTGGATTACTTGCATCTATCTAGCCACAAGCTACACAACTACACGATAAAGGGAAACTTCATTCTTACAATGCACTCTACGGTTTCGAAACAAGGCTATGATGCCAAATTGCAATGAGATGCAGAGTGTAGTCTCATTAACTTATAGCTGGATCGAGACGCAAAAAATCATATTCCAGGGCCCGAACCTTGAATCTTCGAATCGCCAGTCTCATGCTCAACCATCTACACCAAATTGAAACTGATACAGATGCGACAAAGAAATGTAATGACGTTTTAATCATGGGTAACTTTGTTTAATTTTGTGCTGGCAACTCTGCGATTTTTAGTATCAACGTGACATACTTTTGATAATTAGTCAATGAAAACGAATTCCTACACTAAAATGATGTATGGACGAAATGTTCGTAACACATAGGAGCAATAGCTTATTAAATTAGTCACTTAAAACAATGTAAATTTACATGACTTTTACATGAAAAACCGTGAAAATATTGTATTTTTTTCCGATTTTTTAACGAAAATTGTTGAATAACTTTGAAATAAGCAATTTAAACACCGTAGTGTCTTCGGCAAAGTTGTAGAGTATTGTTCCAACTATATTTTAACGGTGTTTTCTGTACCTTTTTGGTGCAGTTTTCTGGATATTGGAGTACATTTTCGTGAAAATGCTCGAAAAACCATAAAATCGATTTGATACACCTCTAAACCTTTATCAATTTGGCTCAATTTTGGACTGAAGACTTGTTTTTGCATGTGGAATGATAATTTGATGTGACACGGGTAGGTCAAAAAAAGTGAACAGGTTTATGTAGAGTTCTCGTTCTGATTGCATTGCTTTTATATGGCCCAAAGTCACCCCCATGATGAACTATTTGTACAACAGCTTGAATAAATAAGTTTTTCATGGAAAATAGCTTACTAAATCAAGAAAACTCATAGTATTTAACAAAACAACTACTGAATGCACCTAGAATACAGCAATTCATTACAAGTTCGGTGTTCAGCTGTTTTCTACTGGGTATTTTAAAATAACGATATTGTACAGTACGCCTAACCATAACATTCACATCACGTTTTCTTAATGGAAAATTAACTAAATGTGACTTTTTTCTACACCGGATGGCCAACGCAAGTTATATTCATCACATACTATCCACTTTTTGATCATCACTTCGATAAATGTTAGTATTTTGAGCGAAAGATCTCTCTGGATTTATTGCCCAAAGTTACCCCCCAGGCTCAATGTCACCCCGACTGGCGGTACTACACAAAACGATGAAGGATCAACCACGAGTTCGCTAAGATTTTCGGCAAACTCAGAATCCTGCCGCGATTATCAAAGCTGGAAGGATGTAGTTAAGTGCTTATTTAGTAAAGCTTGTTACTTGAATGTCGGTTGAAAAGAAAATTGCAGGATGACTCTGATATCATACACCACGGTTTTTTCATGAACTCCTAACAACCAACGCAGACACCTTGATGATGCATAATTTCAAAGCAACCTTAACCTTAAGCCGTTACGGCGAAATTAGCTTGCAGTCACACCTGGATTCCATCACGACGAAGTGGCCCATACAAGCAAGTCGGTGAAGGCAAATACTCCTTATTCACCGTCTCTGCCGCCGTGGGCTAGCACAAAAACCGTCGACCACGACAAAGCACCACCATTACTTTGAAATTTAATTAGCACCGTTGTTGCTCGAATACGCGCGACGCTTCTGGTTAATGTAATTTAGACATTTTCTGAGTAAAACAGAAATTTCATGTTTGGTGCCGCTATTTGACATGGTCGTCGTCGTCGTCGGTCCGAGTCGACGTTGTCATCATTAACGCTGATGGTTGTCTCGTTGTGTGTTTGCGCTGTTGACATTCCACGAGCTGTGAGGATCGTGGCATATGGTTTTTAGCCTCGGCGAAGTTTTCAGTCCATGTCGGGTAGAAACACATCTACCTTGGGCATGGGATGGGAAATTATGAGTTTGCCCCCACGTACGAGATGACAAACGTGCGGCAGAATTAGCTCACGTTGGCAGTTCTGCTCGCTGCTTTTGCTTGCTGCCAACTTGAGCAGAAGTATCTAAGCCAGTCACCACCGTGTAGTGCCGGAGTCTTGCCTGTCGGTTTTTATTTTAATGATGCATGGAGCAAACAGATGACTCAGCAGTAGCAACTCGGCAACACAGGGTATCAACTAGGTCATCATTGCTTGAAATTCTGCACCGCCATCGAGCATCAGATGTGCTTGCAAATCAACTTACAAAAGGAAAATACCTGCAAAAGATAACAACATTCAATCAGCATCACTTGTCACGTCTCACGTCGTCGACAAAATTGAAACCTGCGCCTGATGTAACTGGAGTCAGGCCTTCCTTTCGCTGGAAAGCGCAGGCAGCAGGGGGTACCGCCGCACGCGTTTCCACCGACATACACCCCGCCTCACATGGCTCGACTTGAAGCCATCAACCGACACTGCAACGTGTGAGACTTCAATTTTCGCGCCTATCCCGGGCCGTGGAACGCGCAAATATCGCACGTTTTTTGTACACAGGCCTGTCTCTCTCTCGCTCCCTTCATCGCCCACTTGGAAACTCGCAAAAACACTCCATCAATCTCTATGCAAATTTGGAAATTTCTGTTACACAGCCACAGCCACCCCGCACATTCTGGCGCGTATTTAACTTTCCTTTTGTTTCGACATCGTCGTCGTCATAGGTATTCCTACAAGAGACCCTGCTATTCATATTTATTGCTGCCTCACCAGCAGCCAGCAGCCAGCAGCGTGACGAGCAGATCCAGCTATACATACGACGGGCGAGCGACGCAGAGCCAGTAGGGGTTCTGAATATTCATAGCTTTGTCTTGGCTTTGTATTTAGTGGCATTTGTCCTCGTCGTCGTCGTTTATCTGAATTCTAACGATGACGATGAATGATGCTGATTCAGAGTGATACATTGGGACGTTTTGTGTTTTTTGAATGCCAGGTCGGGTCACCACAGGGATTCAATGGTTATTACTTTTGCGGATTGGTACAATGAATGGAAACGTATTGTTCTGGGGCTGTGGAAGGTGGTACAAAGTGGTGACTCGAATAAATGAGTTCGACGCAAAATTGTGTCAGTAGATCTTCCAACATGGATTGGACTGATGCGCTAATACTATAGTACATTTATTTGAATCATCATATTGCAAAGAACTGTTTTAAGAAAATATCTGCCGCAAACACCCAAATGGGTATGGGTCCACTATGATGGCGTGGCGATATCCATCCTCCACTCAGAAACTGCCTGACAAAGCAGTTACTGGACTGCGTCACAGTGGTTCAGGTTCAGCTGCGTTTCCCTGCACTGCGACTTATCAGCTGTGCTGTGGCTCTTCTGAAGGCCGGACACTTTGTGCCTCCTATTGAGTGCTTGCTGCTCGTAGATTTACCGAAACATATCAAGCACTCGGGAGTGTTCGTGCAGCCTTGTGCCTTATGGCCTTCACGTCCACATTGCCTACCAAATTTGCTACTACCAGGACCTTTGTAGTCCGACGACTTATGTCCTGATTCAAGACACCTGAAGCAAACATCCGGTGACTCGTGTTTGCCCAGTAAACATACCAAACAGCACACCTTGGGTTTACTTACTTCAACGGATTTGTTAGCGTACACAACGTGTAGCTGTCCAAGTCACCCTGTGTCTTCTGACCCACCCTATCCAGCTTTCCGGGACGCCTGGCTGGGATCCGACTTCCCGGAATTACTCCCCTTCACTTTCGGGGTTAACAACCTCCTGGCTTTGCGAGCGCCACCTGGTAGCTCTTCGGGTGATAGCTGCCTCACACGCTTCAGCGATTGTTTGTCATGAGCGAGAGCTTCCAGCGTACTCTCAGGTTTACCCGTTAATACGAAGGCATCCATTCTACCGGATCCCTTCTTCGACTTCTTCGTGCTTTGCCTGACCACTAGGGTCACAGGAGCACCCTCCTTCTGGCCCGCCCCAACTTGTGGTGATTGAGGACAAACGGGTCGACCATTTCAGCCCCACCCGTTCCAGCGCTCTGGTAGGCCTGATTGAGGCCCGGTTCACGGGCTTTGTTGCCCTATCACTGATGGTAACTTTGCGCGCTTCTGCGACTCTTTTCAGTTTGTAGCCACATTTGGCGTCCTTGCCGTTGTAGGAAAAATGATGCGTGTTTGGAGAAGTTGCGATGGGGATCTCGATTGGGTTGCATTGTTCGAAGAAAAAAAACAAAAAATGATGCTCGTTTGGGGCATGTATTGTGCACATTGTCCTTCCTCGTAAAATGATAAAATGGATGCACACTTGGTAGCAAACAGTATTGCAGAAAATTGAAGGCGTCAAGGAGTGGTTGCGGTCATCCGACGATATGGAGCTGGGTGAGATCATTCCGAATTTTTTTTTTCTTTACATACTAGAAGAAGTTGGGGTAATTTCGCCAATGCGTTTTTATGAGGACGCCTGGAGTCTGTAATATCTGCAAATTAATCTTGTAGTTCTGGAGCAGGCCTAATATTGAAGCGATAAAAAGTTCACAACAATCATTGAGCAAATTTAAAATAATTGGCTTAATTATCTCAACGGCTGTCGATCACAGGTAACACATGGGGCTACTCTTAGTAAAATACATAATTCGATAATAGCTTTCTAAGCTTGAAAGTTTATTCTCCGTATACTCTAAGTTCAATACTGTGGGTAACGCGCGACTATTTCCGTGAGTCGGTCGGTTTTCTCGGTAGGGAGATGGGGACGCAAATATTGAATGCGGAATCAGAAACGCGCGATAACTTTCGTGGGAAAGTCGGTTTTCACGGTAATGTAAACGATCAATGCGGTGATGCGTTTAATATAGAACGATCGTTGACGTATATGCATTACCCTTACTATCGCGACCAAATAAATTATAATCGGGATGAAGACCATGTCTAGTATTTTCATATAACTAGTGGATCATATCACCTACCAAAGGTGGCTCCAAGATCCACACCTGACCCTACACAGCAAATAATTTTGTAATATCCAGGCACGTAATTTCTGGCGATGTATCCACTTTCGAACGTAATTTCATTCGGATACATCATTTTTCAACAATTATCACACTCACTATGTACACCCTGGTTGGCACCGGAAAGTGTCAACAAACCCATTCCAGCAGATACCTAGAAGCAGTATCATATTTATCATCTACCTTCTAACTCGGTGAAATAGCCGAGTGGTAAGAGATACATATGCCTCACAATCAACGGATCCGTGTACGAATCCATGCCAATATTTTATTTATATATGAGTCATCCATCGTTCCGGTTCTAGCGATTGCTAGACCCTCTGTCAAGCTGCGGCGGCTAATTTGCTGCGTGGGAAGGATGTAATTTGTACATCATTTTTACGACGCGACTGATGTGCAGCGAAAATGGTGTGATATCACAAGAAATTTTTTGCTGTGTACCCTACTAACAAATACTCCTTCCCGAGACAACTGTGGGGATGCTGTGTGTCTCGATGATTCACCCTGCCGCAACGACATCGTGGCCGATGAGGCACACGATCCATGTACAAATACAATCCCCGAACACTTCAATATGAACGATCGATAACAATTGTAAACAGAAGATGATAGGAGAACAATTGATGTGCCACAAATCGAAAAGTGAAATGTGCTTTGCTGGTGGTAATGTTCTATGCCGGAAAATTAGTGATGAATTTTATCAATTATTTATCCCTTTAGGTTCAAATTTGCTTTATAAAGAATCGTTGATCTAGATTATATCTACTACCTATTGAATCTTGCCTACAGTTAGTGTTTTTGAACGCATAAACCTCCAATGAATTGCTTAAAACCTAACTTAACTAGTTAAAACTTATATTTAGATTACCGTGCAACTATATATACAACTGCTTACATCTAATTAGAACGATTAGGAATAAGCTTTATCCAATGTGAGTATGTAATACTACAGTTTTTGGAACCATAGATCTAACCTAAGAACCCGCTATACATGCAGCGAACATCCTACAGTGCAGGTCGAAATTATTGGTACGGTGAATTTGTACTTTGCGGAGGTTCACCAAAAATTGTAAGATCTCGAAATACATAGAGAAAAGTTTGTTGAATGCTAAATAAAATTATTTCTTTTAGCTTAAAGCTTACCACACCCAAACTATACTGGTTTGCTTGCGAGGCTTTGGGGAAAATTCATCCGTACAATTCTTTAAGAACCATCGGTTCAGCAGCATCAACCTTGGCCGGCGGAGCAGCAGATGTATCAGCCACGGGTGCAGCAGCAATCAGTTGATCCGCATAATCCATCCGCCTACGGCATGCTGCCTCAGCAGCGGAACGATGGACGTCAGTTTGATGCAATACAGGCTCCGATGACTTTCGAGCAGCCAATCCAACATCGAGCGGACATCCCCGCATCGAGTGGTCCAGTAAATTCTCCACGAAACCACGGCCTCTCGCATGCGCAAGTCGACTGGCAGCCCCAACGCTATCAGCAGGAGATCGTGCCTCCACAAAATCCAGACTAGCCAGCAGCAAGGCTGGAACAACACGTCGTACTCCAGTCGCAGCAGATTGCAGCTCGACAAGTGGTAGGAAAACAGCTGCCTAAGTTCGACGGGAACCCGATTGACTGTTCATTGACAATGTTCATTAGTAGCTATGAACAGTCTACAGCTGCCTGCGTCTACACGAATGCGGAAAACCTAATTCGTCTTCAGCAATGCCTCACAGGACACGCTAGAGAATCGGTTTGTAGCAAACTTCTTCTATCAGAGAGTGTACCTCACGCCATTGAGACACTTCGAATACGCTACGGTCGACCGGAACGACTGCTCAAATCGCTTCTGGAAAAGGTTCGGCGTACACCAGGTCCCAGGCAGGACAGATTGGAAACGATAATCGAATTTGGACTGGCAGTCGGGAATTTCGTCGACCATCTTCGGGCGGCCCAGTTGCAGCAGCATCTCTCCAACCCCATGATGATGCAGGAGTTGGTAGACAAGCTTCCTGGTTCCATGAAAATGGAATGGGCAACCTTCAAGGGCCAACAACCAGTGGCAAACGTAGAAACCTTTGGGCTCTTTATGGAGAAACAGGTGAATGCAGCAAGCGCAGTGAGTTTCGAGCTTCCAATGCACGATAAACCGTATAGAAATGAGAAGCAGAAAGGGAAGGAAAGTGCCGGCGTGCACGCGCATTCGCAAGGAGAAGGTACGAGCAGTAAACCATCGAATCCCGCTGGGCAGTCTCGGAAACAAGCGAAAATATGTGGCGTCTATACTCGCGAAGGCCACAGAGCTGCTGACTGCAATAAGTTCAAGGAGTTAAGCATCGATGAACGGTGGAAGACCGTTCAAAAGAAGGGCCTATGCAGGACTTGCCTAAACAGCCACGGAAAATGGCCCTGTAAATCGTGACATGGATGTGCGGTGGATGGATGTCGTCTAAAGCACCACTCACTGCTTCACTCTCCTTCGTCAACGCATCACGTCAACTTCTCCTCCAGCCATTCGTCTTTCCCGAAGGCGCTATTTCGCATACTACCCGTCATTCTGTACAACGAAGGGATACCGCAATGATAAATTTCCATACAGCTGAAGCTTCCAACGAAGAGCATCTGATGAGCGAGCAGTTGCGTGATTTCTTTACCATGGAGAATGACGGCATCGCCAATCGTAACGAGCATCTAGATTCGGAAGAAGACAAGCGAGCGAGAAGAATACTCAAGGAGACACGACGGGTCGGAGACAGATTTGAGACGGGACTTCTGTGGAGAATGGATCACCCAGAGTTTCCCGACAGTTATCCGATGGCGCTACGGCGTCTAACAAGCTTGGAACGAAAGTTCGCAAAGGAACCGACACTGGGAGACCGCGTACGGGAGCAGATCTACGATTATGAACGGGAAGGCTATGCACACCGGGCAACTGAAGCCGAGCTCAGAACAGCGGACCGAAGCCGAATGTGGTTTCTTCCTCTGGGAGTTGTCCAACATCCAAGAAAACTAAAGGTTCGCCTAATTTGGGATGCGAGAGCGTCGGTCGAAGGAGTTTCTTTGAACTCAAGATTGTTGAAAGGTCCGGATCTGCTGACACCCTTGCTAGCGGTGCTGAGCTCTTTCCGTCAATTTCCGGTGGCCGTGTGCGGTGACATCAGGGAGATGTTCCACCAAATACAGATCAGAGAACAAGACCGATTTTCGCAGTGCTTTCTTTGGCTAGAGCACCCGTCCGACGAGGTGCAGATCTTCATCATGGATGTGGTGACGTTTGGATCGACCTGTTCTCCCGTATCAGCTCAATTCGTAAAGAATCTCACCGCCAAAGAATTCTCCGAGCAATATCCGCGTGCTGCAACCGCTATCACTCGGCGTCATTACGTGGATGATTATCTTGACAGCTTCCGAACGATCCAGGAAGCGGTAGAAGTCGTTAAGGAGGTGAAACTAGTACACTTCAAAGGAGGCTTTGAGATGCGAAACTTCCTATCCAACTCCAAAGAAGTGCTGGAAGCCATCGGCGTGGGTCAGCGGATGCCACGAAGGAATTGGCCTAGGAGAGAGGAGAAAATACAGAGTCGGTGTTGGGGATGAAATGGATACCCAGTGTGGATTGTTTTACATACACGGTGAATCTCCGGGGCGATTTGCGCTTCGTCCTCAACATAGAGCATGTACCCACAAAGCGCCCAGCCAACCACATATCGTAAATCATTGTGTGGAAAAAATCGTATATTTTCATATATTGAATCAGAATTGTATAATAATATGTATATTTGTTGACAATGATTGCGTAAAATCGCATTTAATGCCAAATTAAATTTCAATTGCGATTTTGTTTCATATAGTCGTCTCCGATCATAAAAGGTGCGAGATACTATCGGTAGGATCGCACAGAATCGGAAAGAATCGTGAAAAAAAAATTATTCTTAGTGTTAAGCTGCAAATTCGCTAGCATCGTATATATGATTTCTTTGAATCGTTGAATCGTCGCTTCACATCGTATATGAATCTGCTAAATCGAGCTTGCTACCTAAAGGTATGATGAAAATCGGTGAAATCGTATACAACTATAACAATGTTGTATATTGAACGTTTGCGTCACACTTGCGTCGTATACTAAGTGAATGAAATCGTAGAAATCGTATATTCATTGTTACAGTCGCATATGATTGTTACCGCACGTTTAATAGTCGAATCTTAATCTCGGAAATCGTAAATAGGGTTTGTTTACATATTTGTATGACGGAGAAAAAGAAAAAATGTTTTTCATCACTAATTTGTATTGTGTTGTTGTCGACACATTCCAACCATGGTGGCAATAATTTCAACCAAATATATAGGTTTTCATACTAGCAGATGACTTACAATAAGTGATGTATAGATTTCAACAACGATGTGAATTCCGGGCCTCTTGCACGGTACCACTTTTGGTGTCACACAATGCACAACAACAAGGCTCCCACCACAAGTCTTGCACCGTATCATGCTAATTTTTATTCGTTTCATGCCATTCACTTTGAACTCTCTATTTTCAACTTGCCAGTATAGCCAATAGAGATAACGCGCAGCTCCCAATCAAAGGACCTAAGTTTGGTTCCCACTGAACACCAATTGTTTTTTTTTTATTTGAAAATCTTGAGTCGTATATTGGTACTCTCAATCGTAATAAGACCATGCATAATCGTATATTTAGACGGACGAAATCGGCGAAATCGTAGAAATTTTTTGAGAAATCGTAAATTATGTTGGATGGAATCGCAGTAATCGTATATATGTTTCAATATGGCCTCCACTTTAGTATGTATATGCCTGTTTCGTGCATTGAATACGATTTCTTTGGTGCTATATCTGTGTGACTAGTTCAGTTGCAATTTCGATATAGCAACCAAAATGCTGGCTGGGCGGGAAATCCTCAAGGTCGTCATGAGCCTGTTCGACCCACTAGGCCTTATCTCCTTCTTTTTCGTCCATGGAAAGGTCCTCATGCAAGGGATCTGGGCATCCGGAACAGGATGGGATGAACCAGTCAATGAAAATTTTGCTCGACAATGGCGACAATGGGTGGACTGTTTCGATCAACTACCCACACTTAGAATTCCCCGTTGTTATTTCTCTACCTCCTTCTCTGGCCGGGAAAGTCGGTTGGAAATCCACGTCTTTGTAGACGCCTGCGAGACTGCCTATTGCTGTGTCGTGTACTTCCGACTGTTGGATGCAAGAGGAATTCAGGTGGCTCTAGTCGGTTCTAAAAGCAAGGTGGCACCATTAAAGACGCTGTCCATCCCACGAGCTCGAGCTGAAGGCAGCAGTTTTGGGCGTTCAATATCTGCAATCCATCCTGAGTAACCATGCACTTCCGGTGGCGCAAAAATACCTGTGGACCGATTCAACAACAGTCCTGGCGTGGATCCTTTCAGATCATCGCCGTTTCCAAAAGTTTGTGGCGGTTCGCGTAGGCGAAATCTTGAGCTTAAGTGACCCTCAAGATTGGAGATGGGTTCCAACGAAAGCCAACGTAGCGGACAAAGCTACAAAATGGGGCAAAGGTCCTGAATTCCATACGCAGAACTCCTGGTTTTGCGGTCCCGCCTTCCTCCGTCTAGGTGAAGAGCACTGGCCGGAACGTCATCAAAACGTCTCCACTCAAGAAGAGCTTCGTCCTGTTCATATTTACTGACCAGTAGTCCCGTTCATCGACGCCACGAGATTCAGCCGGTACGAGAAAATGCAACGTTCAATGGCCTACGTTTGGCGATTCGTCGATAGTCTACGTCACAAACGTAGTGGTGCAACTCAGCAGCTGAACGTGTTGAACCAGCATGAACTGAAGCGTGCAGAGGAAACGTTGTGGAAAGTCGCCCAGGCAGACAGCTTTACTGAGGAAATAAAAGTGTTGACTACCACTCGGGGTGCACCGGAAATGAAACATGCGTGTGTGTCCAAGTCCAGTGCAATTTACAAATTGTGGCCATATGTGGACAACCAAGGAATACTACGAATGCGTAGCCGTATTGGTGCAACATTATTTGCACCATATGAAGCCAAATACCCTGCCGTTCTACCTCGCCAACATCCTATAACCAAGCTCATCACTGATTGGTATCATCGACGCTTTCGCCATGCAAACCGAGAGACAATCCTGAATGAAATGCGGCAGCGATTTGAGGTGGCGAAAATGCGAAGTCTCGTCGAGAAGGTATCAAGAGAGTGTGTCTTTTGTCGGGTGAAGGATGCATGCCCAAAGAAGTCAGGTAAAACGTTGGGTGGCGGTGTTCACCTGCCTAACTGATCGCGCTATGCACATTTAGGTAGTACACAACCTGTCCACCGAATCGTGCATCATGGCAGTTCGTCGATTCGTCGCACGACGAGGTCCCCCGGCCGAAATCTACAGCGACAACGGCACGTGCTTTCAGGGTGCAAGCAATGATTTGGAGAAACAGCGAAACGCAAACGAAGCTTTAGCATCGACCTCCACGAGTGCCCAGACCAAATGGCTATTCATTCCCCCAGCCGCCCCTCACATGGGAGGAGCCTGGGAGCGACTCGTAAAATCGGTGAAGGTTGCCATAGGAGCGGTTGCGGATGCTCCTCGAAAGCCGGACGATGAGACTCTGGAAACGATACTGGTGGAAGCCGATTTCATCATCAATTCCAGACCTCTCACATACATTCCTCTCAAATCGGCGGATCAAGAATCGCTCACGCCCAACCACTTTCTGTTGGGCAACTCAAGCGGTTTGAAGATTCTGCCATCTGAACCAACACTTCAGCGAGGGGCCCTACGGAGTAGCTGGAAACTGGCACAATCAATATGTGACGAATTCTTGCACAGATGGGTGAAGGAGTATGCACCGATCATAGCTCGTCGGACCAAATGGTTCGCGGAGACCCGGGAGCTAAAAGAGGGTGATCTAATTTTAATCCTCAGTGGTACAGCTCGTAATCAATGGGTCCGTGCACTCGTAGAGCGGACGATACCAGGGAGAGACGGACGAGTGCGTCAGGCCCTAGTTCGCACCGCATTAGGGATATTCAGAAGACCAGTAGTGAAACTAGCCCTACTGGACATCGCGAAGAACAGTGAACCTGAAGGCGATCAGGATGGTGGCTCCAGAGAGGAACGTCATCCAGTTTCACGGGTGGGGGGATGTCACGATGATCCACCCTGCCGCAACGACATCGTGGCCGATGAGGCACACGATCCATGTACAAATACAATCCCCGAACACTTCAATATGAACGATCGATAACAATTGTAAACAGAAGATGATAGGAGCACAATTGATGTGCCACAAATCGAAAAGTGAAATGTGCTATGCTAGTGGTAATGTTCTATGCCGGAAAATTAGTGAATTTGTGATGAATTTTATCAATTATTTATCTCTTTAAGTTCAAATTTGCTTTATAAAGAATCGTTGAACTAGATTATATCTACTACCTATTGAATCTTGCCTACAGTTAATGTTTTTGAACGCATAGGTAAACCTCCAATGAATTGCCTAAAACCTAACTTATCTAGTTAAAACTTATATTTACCTAAGAACCCTCTATACATGCAGCGAACATCCTACAGTGCAGGTCGAAATTATTGGTACGGTGAATTTGTACTTTGCGGAGGTTCACCAAAAATTGTAAGATCTCGAAATCTAAGTAAAAGTTTGTTGAAAGCTAAATAAAATTATTTCTATTAGTTTAAAGCTTACTACACCCAAACTACTGGTTTGCTTGCGAGACTTTGAGGAGAATTCATCCGTACACTGTGGATTCCACGGTTTCTAGTAACAACGGTTGTCGAACTAACATTCCTTCCCCTTTCCCGATGACCGTAAGGACGTGGCCGGTGCCGTTATTGATTTTAAAATATTGAACTCTCGAATTGTGCACATTAAGAGTGTGTAGCTAGTCCCAAGCACCAATAATTGGATCTCTGCGCAACTTCGATTGTTCTGGTCAACCACGGAGTGGCAACTACGATGTGTATTGCTTTAGAACTTTCTACAGTGACCCCACAATTTATGAATCGGCAAAAATGACCACAGTTTATGGATCACTCCATTTGATCAACACGGTGATTCATAAATAGTGTACAAAATTTAAGGTGATTCATCGGTGTGGGGTCACTGTACAAGGATTTCTTTGGAAACTCGGTAAAAGATTTTTTCATAAATTCTTCCAGTGGTTTCTTCAAAAAATTGAACAGGTATTCCTTAAGAAATTCGTTCAGGTATTTCTTCGGGAAGACCAGCAAATATCCGTTCAGGAATTGTTTTCAGGAAAGTTCCTCCAGAGATAACAAAGCATTGATTCTGAAAAATATTTAAAACTCATCGGATTTGTTAAAGATTTTTTTTAGCAAAATTCAAATTTCTGATAAATATTTATTATCTGCCCCCTCGAAATGCAAAATCCAACCAAAAATTTTTGAGGGGGGGGGGGGGAACCAAAATGAAGTTTGTATCAGCCTTAATTTCTTAAGGAATCTTAGGAGGGATTCCGTAAGGAATTTCTGAGGAAACCTGAGACCAGTTTCACGATGAAACTTGGAAAATTCCTTAAGAAGTCTCAAGATAAATTCCTGGGGGAATTCCAGGAGAAATTTTCAAAGATACTATAAGGAAGCTTTAGAGGAATTATTGCTAAAACCATTCAAAACATCCAGCAATAATCTTCTTTCTGTAAACATTCCACAGTTTTATTTTTATTTTTTTTTTTTTTGACAAATCCTAAAAGAACACCAAAAAGAATTTCTGGTTAAGTCCCTGAAGGTAATACGGGCAAAATTTCTTGAAATTTTAAGAAGAATTCTTGCCAAACTCATAAAAGAAATTCCAGCAATAATGTCCCATCCGCGATAACTACGTAAAAATCGTGAAATAATAATGCATGGAGGAGTTTTCCCGGAATAATTCTTAATTGGGCGCAATAGTGAAATCATTTCATTGGGGACGTACTAGTATAAGAGTCAGTGGAATTGGGAAATCTTTGAGTTACCAACTCTGATCTATCCATGACAGCAGTGGACAGCCCCTTGAATAAATACCTATCAGTATAGAATTGCTTCTGACTAAGACATTATTGGGAAATTGTTTCGGTCATTCAAATATTCCATCCAAGCCCAATGATTTTCATGGATCCGCCATGCAACCTCAGTCTGACGATAAGACGTTCCGTGACGTTTTACACTTTAAATGTACCGAGAACTTCTGCCTCAGGAAAACACTCTCACCAAATAAACAAACATCGGTCATTTTATTTGACACCTTGCGTTCGTGCAATGTGGACGTTCAGAAAACCGTTCATCATCATTTTTCTTCATTGCAACTGGGACGGGATCCGGTATGGAACACAAACCGTACGCAAATGTAGGTACGTAGCTTCATTTATCATAAATTGATGTTTCGAATGACACGGTACAGATCGACCTGGTCCTGGTCGTCGGTGACATTTTGCTTCGTTCCCGCATAAAGACTATGCACACTCACAACACACGTCCGTCAAAAATGCCATTTCAGTAGTGGCCTCTCGCTCTGTACCAAATTTACAATTCTTTTCATTTTCAATTTTTCAATTTTTTTCAGTTTCAACAAGGCTGCCTGAATGGTTGATGAATGACATCAGTAAAATAGTTCACTACCCGACCAGAGCTTTAAAAACGCTGGAGAAAGAATTACTCATATGTATGCTCATTACGCTTGTTTCTTCCTTAAGCCATTGCCGTGATTGTGTAGCGGTCTATGGATATAAAAGAAAAATTATCATAAATTGCACTTCGAAACACCTCAGATTTTAAATAATTCTTAGCTTTTTGCTCGGGTGAACATTGCCAGCAAAGCATTGAGTTCACGTTCCTATGCAAACGGCGACGGCCACCATGATGAGCACACGGGCTGGCTGGCATTTCACGAGAAATGCTATGGCGTCAATCATGAATCAAAGGGAGGTGAATATAAATCAATTAAAATTAATTAAATCGAATTATTGTAGGTACCTACAACCGAGGGGTACGATGGCACCTTGGGATCTAGGGGGAGCGAGCGCAAGGAAATGACGGCTCATAAATTGTCCGATGCGCGCACTCTGGCTCGCGCGCGCGGGAGGGAAATGGGATCGTCACGAATGAATTTTAATTCCAATGATGATAAGATCAGTGCGCGCTGTGCTAGTTCGCTAGCGCGCTGCTTGCTGCTGTTGCTGCGGATGATTGCCTGGATCTATTGGTTTTGATTGCATTTATCATCCGATACGGACGGATGGACGCCTGACTGGCATGCGGCAGTGCGGTTAGGTCGTTCGATTTAGTGTTGGTTTTATTTTATTATTGATTACCGTCAAGGCACCATTCACCGTGGATCTAAGAGGATTCGGGGCAAATAAGGGCTGTCATTTGACACCAGTGTTATAAACATTGTTGGTGCCGCTTTTAATTGCCTTCATTATAGGTTAAAATTAAAGCAATATCCACAGAAGTAGAAAAATTTTCACAAAATTTGGTGATATAGTACAATTAGTAAAGCGTAGTAGGGTCGCCTAATTCCGTGGTAGGTCACCATTCACCGTGGTAGTAGGGACCCATTCACCGTGTATGAGAAATTTTATTCTACTTTGTTTAAAAATGATCAAAACAACCCAGCCAAGGGAATTTTCTTCGTTTAAATTCATTTCAAGTAATAACTTGCAAGATTTTATTAGAAAAACGAATGTTCAAATTTTCGTTTTTTTTCTAGATATATGGGACAGTATGGGCACGGTGAATGGAGACCATTGAATTTTAGGGTATCCATTTACCGTGCCTTTTTGTTTCAATTAAAAAGTACGAGTAATCTTACTTTCTTGTTAAACTTACTTCGGTAATGCAAAATACATACCTGATATGTGAATTTAATTGCTTCTTGGTGGAATGAAAACGTTACCACATTTAGTTTGTCGCTTAAATCACCTTAGCGCAGTTTTCGTTTTTTCACCATGAATGCAGTGAACGAGCAGAAACCCGCTTCATGTAAACACACTTTAGTGTCAAAATGACACTTTTAAATGTTTCTAATGAGCGTTTTGACATGGTAACAATACATTAGTGTTGTATTGGTGAAATTGAAGGGAAATTGTCATATCATTCAATCATAATATGGAAATAATGAAAAAATATTCGAAGGCACACGGTGAATGGAGCCCCCACGGTGAATGGCGCCTTGACGGTATATAGCTCGCTCGAAATGAAATTGTCGATGATTCGAATTCAAACCAAATATCAGTTTATGGACGGTTTGTCGTAATGGGGTTATCTGCATCGATGGAGAGAGAGACAGACAGGGTACATGTTTGATATTCAAATAAAGATAGCACGCATCGATTAGCATAACATGAGGATTAACATTTTGGTTTTCGTGTTGCACTGCAAAATGAGGAATGATAAGTGGTTTCGATATTTACATTTATGTTAAGCTTAAATATGCATTGGGATCCAGATTAGGTGAAATGATTTTCGAAAAACAAAATTGATGTCATGGTTTCCAGCAACGGATGGTTTTGTAATCTCACTATTTATGTTTCTTGATATAGGGTATCGGGATGCTTCGTTGGCATAGTCCCCTCGTTCGGCCTATCTTAACGTTAACCAAACACTCAAACAAACACGCATAACTGGAGATCGGAAAAGCTATGCGCCAAACAACTGTAACATTTCGTTTCAATTTTAGCACTTCGGAGCATTAAAAATGTCACTTTGCTTAGCTTTTGTAGATACCAGGATTCTTCGGCTTAGTGGGTAGTCTGTACACATGATCATAAATGGCCTGATTCTGGAACATTTCGAATTGACTTTTCGATAACTGAACATTTTATGCGACGATCAAAGACGCTATTTTGAACTTGTCCTATTTATTTTCAACGAAAAATAACTATTTTACAAATTAAATGTGGGCCGAATATTGAGGACATTTTTTTCACTATGTACCCAAATCTTGGCCCATCAGTAAAGTGACGTCAACAACATTGCTTGCGAATGAACCAGAAAGAACGAACGGGAAGAAAGATTTTGTGTGCGGTGACTGTAAGAATGTAACACAATAATGGGGTTGCGTTGTTTTCGTTACTAAATTAAGAAACATCTTTAGATTAAGTGATTTCTTTATAGTTATGTGAAAATTTGGCTCCAAAAATGTAATTTGAAAGCAAGATTGGTGAACAAACAGTGATAATACTTCAGCAGAAATATTAAAAAATATAGAATAAGTGGCTCTAGCGCTTGGAAAGCAATAGGCCAACGTTGTATCCACTAATAGTTCAATTTGTGTACCGTAGACCAACGTTGCATACCATCACATCGAATCTTTTCAACGTAAATAAGTAAGTTCTTGAATATTTACGCTAGTTTACTTCCATTTGCAGAAACATCCACTGCCTAGAGTGCGTGATAGAGTCAACACAACATTTATAGTGCTATTACCCACGAGTTATGGTCAAAATTGTCAAGGCGGCTGGCATATTGGGCCAAGGAACGGTACACATACCCTACATACACTACCCGCCATAAATATGGAATCGCATCTTCTAGTATTGTAACACCCCAATTGAATATTTCAGCACCCCAAAAAGTGTGGCATCACCTGAAAACCTTATGATTTACTAAACTATATCTCAAAAACCGTGTCCTCTGCAAAGTTTAGACCTTCGGCAAAGTTGTTCAGCAGGTTTATGACCTTTAAATGGTGAAATGTTTGGTTCGTAATTCCGCCGCTATGTGGCGCTAGTGTGCAGTTACAATGAAGTACTTTGACATGGTTTATCTCAAGATTCTGATCACCTAGAATGTTCGTGTCTTCAGCAATGTTGATCAGAAGGTCTATGGCTATCAAATGGTGGTTTGTTTAGTGCATATTTCCGCCGCTATGTGGCGTCAGTGTGCATTTAAAACGAAGTACTTTGACATGGTTTATTTCAAGATTCTGACCACCTAGAAAGTTCGTGTCTTCAGCAAAGTTGATCAGAAGGTCTTTTTTTTTATAGAATGAGAAAATCTGCAACAGATACCCAAGAGGTGCTTCCTCGGGTGATGTGGGGATCGACCCACTAAAAACTCATTCTCTCTCATCCTTACCTTCGCGGTACGCCCGTTAGGGATGACTTCAAGAAGGGGGAGACCGTACATGAGTACACTCTAATAGTAAGCGTTCCACCAGCTACCGCCTTAAGTTGTTCACTCTCCCCTGGAGGCTCGCGTCCTGTCTAGTACTTAGACTACCCGTTGAACTCAAGCTCCTGGATGGTGAAGGGGGGCCAACTCAACTAGCTGTTGTTCGGCTCGCCATTTACTCTGTAGTTCAAGTACGATTCGAGAAACCGTGGAAGTAACGGTTCTGGCGATACGCCAGAAGTAACGTGGACGAGGTTCTGGCGATACGCCTCGCGCCTCTTATGCCGCGTCGTTCGAAGCATTCTTCATCCTCTGCCACCACTAAAGCTATGGGCCTTTTGCCCGCTAGCACACATACCGCGTCCTTTGAGACCGTGCGGTATGCGCTCACCACCCTAAGGCACATCAACCTGTGGGTACTCTCAAGTCGCTTCACGTTTCGGTTAACCACTAGCGCCTTCGACCATGCAGCGGCGCCATACCGTAGTATGGAGACCGCTACTGCCGCGAGCAGCTTACGCTTACTCGAGACTATTGCCGAGCTGTTTGACATTATCTTTGACAATGCCATTATCGCCATGCTTGCTCTTTTGCAGGCATATTCTACGTGGCTTCCGAATTTCAGCTTATCGTCGATCATGACCCCCAATTGCTTCAGTGAGCGCATAGTGTTGATCGTGCATCCACCTGTGGTGACCACTGCCTGCTGTTCAGACTTGCGGTTGTTTACCACCTCCACCTCCGTTTTGTGGTGCGCGAGTGCCAAATGTCTCGACTTCATCCAATCCTCCACTATGCCAATTGCGTGAGTTGCTGTCAGTTCCACTTCCTCTATCGACTCGCCGTATACCACGATGGTAATATCATCGGCGAAGCCGACCAGCTTTACGCCCGGTGGAAGTTTGAGCCTCAATACACCATCATACGCCGCGTTCCATAGTACCGGGCCCAAGATGGACCCCTGCGGTACCCCTGCGGTGATTTTGTAGCTCCTCTCGCCTTCCTCGGTGTCATAGATTAGCACCCTATTCTGGAAGTAGCTCTCCAATATCCGGCATAGGCTAACCGGGACTCCTAGGTGGTGTATTGCGCACTCAATGGCGGTCCAGCTGACGCTGTTGAACGCATTCTTAACGTCCAGCGTGACGACCGCGCAATAGCGGATTCCTGTTCGCTTCTTTTGGAGCGCTATCTCGGCCGTTTTGGTTACAGCCCTAATAGCGTCCACCGCCGATCGACCCTTCCGGAAGCCGAACTGGTTTTCCGAGAGACCAGAGTCATCGGGTTTCTCGGTATAGACCATCAGCCTCGACAGAATGATCCGTTCCAACAGTTTTCCGGTGGTGTCCAGCAGGCAGATACCCAAGAAACAGAACTAGCTGAATAGTAGTTTCTTAAGCTAAAGTTTGCTTAAGAGTGGTTTGTTCCACTCTAATGCAGCAAAAATGTTTGTTGGGTAGGTCTGTATGCCGCCGGGTCGCCAGGTGGCTTCCCGGGTTTGGGCAGTAGAACCAATCTTTGCCTTTTCCACCTCTCCGGAAATTCGCCTCTGTCTAGGCACATCTGCATAGCCATTCTGAACATGTCAGGCTTAGCCTCGATGGCCGTCTTGATGGCTAATGTCGGGATACCGTCCGGACCCGGAGCCTTGTTCAACTTAAGCGACTTCGCTATTGCAATGAGTTCGTCGTTCGTCACCGGGGCTACCTCGCTATGGCCGGTTTGGCTATAGGGAACGGGGGCCCATGGTCTGAGACTATTTTACTGTCTAACGTTCATCAGGATATATAAAAAGCTGCGATTTGATGTGTCGCATGCATGGTTTTGGTTCACTTTTATGTTTAACCATTTCCGGCGGGACACCCGGAACCGGTTCCGGAGCACTACCGGTTCAGATATAGTCTGCGACTATTTTTCTGCTTACTATTCATCAGATAATCGAAAATGCCGTTGTTTGATGGGTCGCATGCATGGGTTTGTTACAATTTCATATCTGGCCCGCTCATGGGGTACCGGTCCGGAACACCTACTTGGCCATAACTCCGGAACGGCTGGACCGATTTTAACCATTTTCAATAGGAAACAATGGGACAATATTCCGCGTCGATTGAAACCAAAAGCGATGAAATCGGATTAAATTTACTATCCAAAAGTGAGGTGACATTTTTGTACACATACACACATACACACGCACAAACATGCATACACACACACATACAAACACAGACATCATCTTAACTCGTCGAGCTGAGTCGATTGGTATATAAGACTTGGCCCTCCGGGGGTTCTATCAAGATTTCATTTTTGGAGTGAACATATAGCCTTTCGGTACACCTTGGTGTACGAGAAAGGCAAAAACATATCTAATATAATTTTTTTGAAACAGATTATGAAAAGGTGACACACACAGGATATGTACTGCATTTTGAAATTTGGTTTTATTCGTCCACAAAACCTGCATATATGCTTGCTCCAAATCATGTATTAGGTCTCTTTTCACAGCCATACCCTCTCTCTTGAACCGGTTGGCCTGAATTACATAAAGCATTACCGTATGATGACTAATGGTTTTCAATTTTTGGCTTCACTCTAGGGCACTTCTGCTCTGGTGCGATGATATTCTAAACTTTTGAAAGTGTAGCATAATAGTCATGCGATGTGAATTGCATAATACCTGTGCTGCGAACCTCAAGTTTCAGTTCGAAAGAAATTGGCTCTTACGAGACTGTTGAGTCGAATTTGGGACATTTGGATTTTACATCATATTCATATCAGTCTTTATCTTCTTTGCAACTGGCGTAGTTCTCATGAATCGTTTAACAGCCAATTTTCGCATTCGCACAACTATAGAACGCATTTTGCCACCTCATCTCGCCATCTCGCCTGTACACTAGTGATGCGACCCTCTGGCAGCAACAAAGCATCATCATTTCGCTTAATGGATTCGTGTAGGCCGCCCCAGCACAGCACTAACCCAATGTATCGTGGAGAGGATGCATTTCGTTTTTTTCAATTAAAAAATAACTTATTTCCCTTCACACATTCATTTAGAACGATCCGTTGAACAACAGCGCGTGGAGTGGGTGAGGATGACATGATGCCGACGACGACGATGACGACAACTCCTGAACGATACCAAGTCACCAAGTTGATGGGCATGTGTTAAAAATGTTCAACAAAACTTATATCAATAACTAACTTTCGAGCTGGAAGTAGACAAGACGTTCACAATTCAGGTCATTCTAGACCAGGTCATTTCTTGATGGCACTACGCTTCAAGCTACAGAAGTAGTTTTACCGTCGCCATCGCCATCGTGTTGTTCATAACTTTTTGTGAGGATGCCATGGTTCTACTCACTATTCCCGGGTAGACGTGAATATCATAATCATATCATAAAACTATCAAATTTTGATGTCATATCTTAATATGATATTGATGAGATATTCAAAAAGTTGCCAATCATCGTGATATGATTTCAAAATTAATACTTAATTTGATCTTTGGGAAGCCTAGTACAACCCGCTGTATAAATGTTGAAATTTCCCAACATTGCGCATAAAAACTATTTTTTGTAATTACGTTGTCAAATGACCTACTTTTCACTCGCGATGAGAATAACAAAACGGCCTACTTTTCTTCACTAAAACAAGAGTGCCGAAAAGTACTACTTTTCGGAACTCTTAAGAGTGCTGAAAAGTAGCGCTTTTCGGCACTTTTGCCAACACGCACTTTTTCCAATGACCGCAACTCCCGAACATTCTGCAGCTGCTTCTACATCATCTAAATAATTTGAATCCGAAATAGGGCTATCTTCAATCCTGATTCGATTGGTTCAGATGCAGAAACAGCAGCTGAAACTGCTTTTACTGGCGCCCACCTGTGACCACTGCTGCTGCTTGACGTCCTGGTGCTTGTGACACCTACAATCAGCCTGACTACACCATAGCCTACCTGATCAAACAAAAAAAACTACGCTGACTAGCACGGAGGTTAGCACGTGGTCTCCACTGAAACATGCTTGTGTTTCTAGAAAAGATTGTACTGAAAGGGTAGTCTTCGTAATTACAAAAAATGTTGTATGCAACTCGTTGCAAAACTCGATTTTTTCAGCACTCGTCGTATTTATCCAACTCGGTAAGCCTCGTTGGATAAATGTACGACTCGTGCTGAAAAAATCATCATTTTGCAACTTGTTGCATAAATAACTATTAAGTTTTCAACTTTCATTATGCGCCGTCCCCAAATAACGAAACGCTTCAGGAGATAGGGGTTCAATAAATTCCGTAACGCTCCAGGGGAATAGGGAAATACAGCCTAGTGTTACGACCCATACAAAAAAGTTGGAGTTATCATACAAAAGCACATTATGGATTCCGCCAGATCCTAATGAACCAACCACCGAGTTTAAAAATATCGAATTTAACGTTACATAATAAATAGATGTTCCCTTATGTACACCACAAATTTTACAAACGAGCACTGGGACAAAAAGGAAGTAGAAGTGGCCTTCATTTTCAATAAGTGGGTTTATGGATGCGGCAATTGAACAACAACAAAAAAAAACAGAGTAATCGGCACAAAAAAAAACGATATTTGCTTTTCTTTAAAAAAGGCATAATTAGGTTAGGTTATGCAAGGAATCATAATAGCCAGGCTTTTTGCGTTATTTCGTTGCAGAGATTGAGTATTTTCCTTCTCGCCATACAACAATTCAGCTCATTACTACAATCTAGTACTTCACTATAACATGTTCTACGCATGTCGTTTTTAAAGTTTGGATCACTAGCTTTGTTGACAATTCAGAGAAAGAGCATAAAATATGAAATCATCTAGAGAAAAGTGCTCTCTTAATTTAGGAAAATATGCAATTCCGAATTGAGCCTTAATTCATTTTTATTTTCCATACCATCACGTCAGTTTGCAAATTTTGGGTGGAAATTGTATAAATATTCTGTAATAGAACATTTACCATTGAGAAATCTGAAAAACACTGCTCAAGATCAAAATTAGCTCTTCACATTCCCATCTGCAACATCCAGAATTCGAAAGATCTGAAAATTACTGCTCAAGATCAAAATCAGTTCTTTGACACATTCATCTATAACATCTGAAAATTGCAAGATCTGAAAACTACTATTCAAGATCATAATTAGTTCTTTCACACACGCATCTACAACATGGCGGGGCGGGGCCAAACCAACACAACTACCATGACTCGCAAACACCTTGGAAAACGTAGAACTTGATGCTCTTGTTACCTCCTATTTTCAGATATGAGTCGTAGTGCAGTGGTAATGTCACTGCACATATCACAAGGTCATAAGTTCGATTCTTGTCGCGGCCATTTTTCTTTTTTTTACTTAAATCCATCTGTCAGATCATTTTATGATACTGGTTAGATGTGTTACAGCCCAGATCTCCCCAGGTATTAGTCTGATCTTATAACATCAAAATGAGATAGTATTATGCTCTTCCCCATACTAATTTTTGATCTTATTTTTGATATTTTATCTCTTATGTCAAACAAACCAATAGCTAATTATGATCTTGAGTACTTCACTGAGGAATATCAAATGATGATATTGTTCTGATTTTTACTTCTACTCGGGTTCCCCGTCCTTCCGGCATGGTTTCCTCATGTTGATGATAGGTCGTCTGGTGTGGTACCTAGTTCTTCCCCGAACTGTTGTTCAATATTAAAACTTATCTTAAATTTATACTTGTTTTTTATTCATTCACAGAGCAGACTCACTCTGAAACCCACAGTCGTTGAGAAAAGGTGGTGGTCGGTGGTGGATGCCAGTTGAGTATGGCAGTGAAATGAGATACCCCCGTATATTACAAACAACGTCGTACACGGGGCGCTTCCGACTAGGAACGGAGTACAAGGCTGATGCAAAGCGAGGGGAGCGATGAGGAAGAAGCACGTAGGTAAGCGAATACGGGAGATAACAACGATTTAATGCTGATTTATAGTAGTTTTAAGCACTTCTCATTCGCCCATCCATCAAATTAATTTTTCACGAGTGGTTGCCAGTTTCGAGTGTTTTCGGGTTTATTTAGTTATTTTGTCGGACTGGGTCACAAGTGCAACCGTATGACGTTGAGCTTTCTGGGATGGCTTGTATGCAATATGAAGTCTAAACTATTCTATTTTGAAGGGAATTTTTAATTTAAATGGGGGGTTTCTTCTAGACATTTTTAAGAGAATAATTTATGTTTATTATCATCTCTACGAGGATAGTCGTTTGACCACCCTAAGTACTTGCAGGTGCATTAGTACCTTGAATTTCACATTTCTTCAGTACACCACCACGTACCAATCGAACTTAAGACTCGATTTTCTTCCTCGCCACAATAAGCCAACCAAACTGGCACATCTAGGAGATAGCCGTGCGGCAATTTCAAGCATCATTCATCCAAATTGCACCGGCAATTCAGAACAACGGGGAGAAACCAGCTCAACAACAAACAACCAGCACACACAGCTTGCATAACATCATAACCAATTGCCAAAACGAGCAATCAGCGAGATAAAGCAGCGCGAAACAATACGACCAAGAAATAAGTAGGATCGCGCTCGGCAAATTCACAAGTACATGCCGTCGTGCTCAAGACGCGAAAAAAAACAAACTCCACTAACAAACATGAAAAATTTCTCATAACAGCAATATCACGATCGGTCCATTATCATCCATTGCTGCTGCCGTACCGCCGCCGCGACGGTTGATGTTAACTGCGGTAATGGTTGTTACTGGCGCGATACGAGGACGATGCAGACGACGATGGATGACGCCCCCCGCACCGCAGCGAGAGGAAATAGAGTCCATGCGCGATTGTGTCTGGTCATGTTCAACGATTCCGAGCGCGCAAATATAATCCAACAAGCAACCCACTGACTGGCTGCATAGAGACTACATCAGCAGACACGAGATCACCGTGCGTGCACCCACCCCGTCTTGCCCGCGTATGGTCTGGTGTGGTGAGCAATTCGTAGAGCATCTCACTTCTCGCCGGCTCGCCCGGTTTGGTTATGTGGACAGTGGTTGTCAATCCAAGGGGATTTCTGTGAGAATCCCGAGACGAATTCTGAGAGAATACCAAGACGGATTCTAGAGGAATTCCGAGACGGATTCTGCGGGAATCCCGAGATGGATTATGTGAGAATCCCGAGACGGATTCTGTGAGAATCCCGAGACGGATTCTGTGAGAATCCCGAGACGGATTCTGTGAGAATCCCGAGACGGATTCTGTGAGAATCCCGAGACGGATTCTGTGAGAATCCCGAGACGGATTCTGTGAGAATCCCGAGACGGATTCTGTGAGAATCCCGAGACGGATTCTGTGAGAATCCCGAGACGGATTCTGTGAGAATCCCGAGACGGATTCTGTGAGAATCCCGAGACGGATTCTGTGAGAATCCCGAGACGGATTCTGTGAGAATCCCGAGGTGGATTCTGTGAGAATCCCGAGAAGGATCCTGTGAGAATCCCGAAACGGATTGTGTGAGAATCCCGAGACGGATTCCGTGAGAAACCCGAGACGGATTCTGTGCAATATCGAGACGGATTCTGTGAGAATCCCGAGACGGATTCTGTGAGAATCCCGAGACGGATTCTGTAAGAATCCCATGACGGATTCTGTGAGAATTCCGAGACGGATTCTGTCTTGTTGAGTCTTGTTGAGTGATCTTTCAGAACACTGAGTGCAAGAACAGACTAAACAGTTATGAAAAGTAACCATACTGAAATATGTACATATAAAGTAAAACGAAATAAGAAATTGGACAGATTGAAACCCTCTGCCATTGACGATGGATGATGACGACTACGACGACTACCCATCGGTTGTTGATGAGGATCTGGCACATCTAGCAGCTACTTGCTAACAGCCTAATCACACACTCGTCCGCCCATCATCCATCCGGCGATGTTTAGCTCATCTGACTCACTTGGGATCACGACCGTTTTGAATGGGTTGCTGCTGCTGCCGCTGCCGTTACTTAGCACTAGAAGTGTGGTAGAGGGCGAGAAAGGAGGAGTCCAAACCCCCTCGCAAAAGTGTAAATAAATGTGTACACATGCTATTCATTCCATAAATTGCTCGGTTCGACTCGCATCGTAGAGTGTTAGAGGGCCTAGGTATAGTGATGTAGTCTGTTAGTTAGATGCTGCTGTTGGTTTTTTGCGCCTCTGGGTCCCGCTCCATTCCTCCGAAGCATGTTAATTTTCGAGATGTTGTCTGATTTCTGCTGCTGGTGGATCATGATTATAGTGGAACTTTGTGAAAGGTTTCAGACGACAAATGTATCGATTAATAATCACACAAATACCTTCAACCAATCCTTTAGATTGAAAATATCACACGTGAGCAACAATTTTTCAATAACCTTTTTATAGGCCTTCTTCGTCTCAGTGCCCATGTTCTAAACCTGTTCTAACAGTATCCGTCTCCTTATCCTTACTGAATCCGTCCCAGGATTCTCACAAAACCCGTCTCGGGGTTCTCACAAAATCCGTCTTGGGATTCTCACAGAATCCGTCTAGGGATTCTCACAGAATCCGTTTCGGGATTCTCACAGAATCCGTCTCGGGATCTACCCAGAGTCCGTCTCGTAATTTTTACAGAATCCGTCTCAGGATTCTCACAGAATCCGTCTCGGGATTCTCACAGAACCGGTCTCGGGATTCTCACAGAATCCGTCTCGGAATTCTCGAAAAAACAGTTTCGGGATTCAATCAGAATCCATCTCGAGATTCTCTCAGAATCCGTCTCTGGTTTTTTTTTTTTCAGAATCCGTCTCGAGATTTTCTCAGAGTCCATCTCGGGAGTCTCTCAGAATTCTACCAGAATCTTTCTTTGGATTATCTCAGAATCCGTCTTAAAACTCTGTCAGTATCCGTCTCGGGATTCTCTCAAAATCCGTCCCTGGATTCTACCAGAATCCGTCTATAGATTCTACCAGAATCTATCTATCCAGTATCCTTCGATCGAATCTGAGAGAATCCCGAGATGGATTCTGAGATAATCCTAAAACGGATTCTGTTAGAATCCTGTTTAAGGATTATCTCAGAATTCGTCTTGGGATTCTCTTAGAATCTATCTCGGGATTCTCTCAGAGTCCATCTAAGGATACTCTTAGAATAAATAGCCCAAGACTTCTGGTGATTCAAAATATGTAACTCAGTTTTTGAAACGAATGAGGACCAAGTAAGTTGCATAGTGTCAGGTAATGTTTCTTATCTTCGCATCTGTTACCGGTATTCTTTTTGCGGTAAGTGCGTTACGCAAATCCGACACCTTACGGCAAATTATCAAGTGCCATCCAATCTACATGGAATCAACTTCACTTTCACATTGCGCGTACCACTTCTAGAATCCATCAAGTGCCCTTGCGTCAGATGTGCTAATTTTCCCAGTCGACTGGCGACGATTCGTATTTCGCCATGACCCGCATGGCCGCATGTCCCTCGTACACATGTACCGTGTTCGTGTGTGCAGAGGTACAATCGTTGTCGTCATCAAAGTGCTGCATCTACGAATTTACACGACAAGATGCTTATTATCGCACCACGTCGTTGCTCTTCCTACAAGCTGTTTCAGTGAACCGGCGCGGCGGTGGCGCGGCAACGCAAGATTTACAACACTTCGTGTATGTACGGGTTGCGAATTTATGCCCGTGGTTATTGTCGTCATTTGAGTGCGGGTACCTCCGAGTGATACCTACTTGAATAGAGTGCGAGAGTGCTGTCGGACGTAATTGTGGCTCGCTATTCAGCCACGAATTTGGGCCACGACAAAGAATCTTCCAGACCCCCAAAAAGGAGGAAGCCATTTCGAGGAAGAAAAAGGGATTTATTTCCGACGACGACGACGAAGATGACTGAAGTTCTTTTGAACCCAAACTCCCAAATTTATTTATGTACACGCGTGCAAAACAAAGGACTCGTATTCCCCTCGACATCCATTCCACGCTGGTTCACGTTTCCCCGAGGAGAATAGTGGGAGCCTTTTATACAATAATTATATTATCATTCATCCTCTCCGGGGAGATGAAAGTCGTCAGCCAACGATGGCGCGTTGTTGAACTCTTGAGCTAAAGTGTTTCTGGGATGAAAAATATGCTCTTGGCGCAGTCTTTCGACTCCCAGCTCCAAAAGAACGAATGAATGACGATGACGGCGCACTGTGGGCTGTGGTTTGCAATCAGGTGTCCAAAATTGTTTAACATCAAATGGTTTTACGTAATCTTCTTTTGACTACCCGTGCTTAAATCTCTCTCAAATCGAAGAAAGATAATGTTCTACTTATTTTTGGCCACCAGAAGTCCCACCGTGCGACGACTCAGCGGCAATAAAATCGAGTTTCTTCGAATTATATTTGGACTTGGATGGTTTGGCGTGTTTTCCTTTTCACGACCTCCCATCGTCGCTGCCCTCCCCAACCCAACCAACATCAGCTCAACTATGCGCCAACCATAATAACTGACAGATCCCGGGGAACGTAAAGACACTTTGCAGCAAAAAGGAAGATCTATCATCGCAATAAAATACGAGATTAATTGCCTGGCAGGGGATTTATGGCTGTGGCTGCACCCCCGGACCCCGATTGTTGGCGCGCCCGCCCAATCTCCGTGTGGGTTGAGTGGAAAAATGTATAAAATTGCTTTGAATAAATCAGATTGTAAAATTTTTGCTTTTCTTTCGATGCTCTGGGGCACCAGCCAGCACCAGCTTAATGTCTTGCTCAATTAATTATGGCAACGACCGCGGCAGCGCCGCCGCCGCCGGATGGATCCCATTCAAGACAATAATTGGCATTCGTCTAAGTGGAAATCGTTCTTGCAAAGGGTAATTATGTGAATGTTTAGATAAGTTGTGCAGCAATTTTTCTTTTAATTGCAGATTTTTAATGTATTTATTTTCTTTATCATTTGACCATTTATCAAGAGAACAGACACAAAATTATTGAAAAAAAATTAATTCTCCAAGGATAGCTGGCTATGAATTCACAATAGCAAAATCAAGTTTTGGAGTAATCACAAAAGCAGTAGAGCGATTCCAAGCAACAGCATCAAAATTAAGGAAATTTTTTAATTCATGATTTTCTATTGAAAAGAAACATTGCACAGTTTTTCAGTTCCATCTAAATAGCCATTTTTCGATATCAAATTTTTATTTTGAATCACGACTAACTTTTCAACAGGGTGTATGTGAAAATGGTTCAAAAATATTCAAAAATCTGCACAGCCAAAACGGTTCGTTCGATTGCTATGAATTTTTCAGCAAAGTTAGATAACTAAATGGTGATTCCTAAGAAAATATACACTGTGAAAAAAAATCTTTTTTAACATGAAAAAATATAATTTTTGGCACAAAAATTGAAATATCTCAAAACCCTATCTTTTTACCAACGTAATTTTTTTAGGGAAGACGGTCCATTGTATAAACAATCTACCATAAAAATTTGGTGATGGTAAACTCATAAACAAAAAAGTTATAACATTTCAAACATTTCACAATTTTCACATTTGGTAAATATTTTTTTCTGTGTAAATTATTTCGGTCAGAAATCGCAGTTTGATGCTAATTTTATTGTTCAGCAAAGTTAGATAACTAAATGGTGATTCCTATGAAAATTTACACTGTGAAAAAAAATCTTTTTTCACATTAAAAAATATCATTTTTGTCACAAAAACTCAAATATCTCAAAACCCTATCTTTTTACCAACGTATTTTTTTAGGGAAAACGGTCCATTGTATTATAAAAATTTGGTGATCATAAAAATTTGGTGATGATAAACTAATAAACAAAAAAGTTATGACAATTCAAACATTTCACAATTTTCACATTTAGTAATATTTTTTTTAGTGTAAATTATTTCGGCCGGAAATCGCAGTTTGATGCTCATTTTATTGTTAATGGCCTTGCGTGAGTAAAACAAGCTGTTTTTATTATGTATTATGTATATTATATAGGGCCCATATAGCCAATGCGGTAAACGCACGGGTATTCAGCATGACCATGCTGAGGGTGACGGGTTCGATTCCCGGTCGGTCCAGGATCTTTTCGTAAAGGAAATTTCCTTGACTTCCTTGGGCATAGAGTATCTTTGTGCCTGCCACACGATATACGCATGCAAAATGGTCATTGGCAGAGGCAGCTCTTAATAACTGTGGAAGTGCTCATAGAACTGTAACTAGTGGGCGATCCCTGCCCAGCACTGGTGAGACCCCCCTCCTTCAACTGCCTCAGGGTCGGCGTACGCGCTTGACTATCGCGGCCAAGGAAACACTTAAACACTTTACGATACACAAAACCCACTTTATTCAACTTCTTGACACAAACAAGGTACCTTTATTGACTACTTTTCACCCACTTTCTTACTGCCTAGCTCCTACCTCACTTTTCCTTCTTCTTCTATGCAATCGGCGGGGCCCCTTCTTCTGGCTCCGCTACTACACCTTCTCCTTCGTCCTTCCTTCGGTGTCCTCCTTTGCTGTCGCCTTTCGTTGTGTTGGGCGGCCGTTCGATGCAGTCCGAGTCGCGACTTTTGGCGTGGCGCGTGAACTCTAGGACACGTTTTCAAAATGGCCGCGCCTCTATTGTCTGCCGTGTAACTGGTCAACGGTGGTCTATCCGGTCGACGGAGTGGCGTTCTTGACGGCGAAGCCAACTCCGGACCACGGTTCCTTCTAACGTACTTCCGGCAAACCTCCGGGGAACTTGGAGGCATACACAGGTAAGTACTAGCTGCACAGGCTATTTAAAACTATAGCACAGGGGTCCTGTAGGGGGGGGGGGGGGGGGATTTTGGCGGTCAATGATGGGCTTGGTCGTAATTTGGTAGATCTTGGATTACCTGGATGCTATTTTGTTATCGCTTCTTCCACTGCACGACTTATAACAAAGTCACTTCCTAAATCTTTGCTTAAGCACGATTTCACTTTTTAATTTAGCTTCGCTAATTCACGTCTTGACTACTCGAGATTATCAACGTAATTGTCTGGGTTAGCGATGGCGGTTCATTCTCCAAGCCTTCGACCGTGCTGTAATCCGCCCATCAATTCGCCCCATCATGGCCCCCCTTACACCACCCACTATGGCCGTCCAACATGTCCTTCTGCGACGCCTGGTGGTGAGTAGCGGAACTATTGGCTGCGTTACCTCACAGTGGGTGTTGGGTAGTGTCCAGTTTAGACATTTAAGGACTTCCTTGGGTTTACATAACAAAACAACGAAACACAAAATCACGAAAATCTCACAAATCTTGGACACTTCAACACACCACTGGTTACAGAACACTAAGCTGAGAAGCAGGCTTTGTCCCAATGAGGACGTTACGCCAAGAAGAGAGAGAGTATATTATATGTACAGTAATGTTCCGATTTCATCACGCCCTCCGCGCATTAGTCGTTTATTCATTAATTTGCTGTTACATTTGAGGACAACTGTTTTCCCTCTTCTTCAAGATGGGTATTCAGCGTGTTTTGCAATGTTAAAAATATTGAAATGGGTATAGATGTTGAAGGATATTTCAAAGCATTATTGAAAAGGGGCGTGATTAAATTGTTTAAACAGATGTCGCTGATGGTACGGTGGCATGACTCTCTGCACTTAGCACTTCTGGCAATTTCTCAGTTGTTGTCGTTTTCGAACTTCCTGCGCTCTGCTTTACCGATGATATACAGTTGGTTCGTTTGTCAAAGTCTAGACGGCAGGACGTGCGAATGCGTAAATTTGTATTCAATGTGGACATTTGGGCATAACCAGTCTCTTTCAGTTTATCTATGGTGCTTTCGGTGAGATTTCGTAACGCTTTTGAACATTTTTTTTTTCATCAATCGGTCTACAAGAGAGCGTTGAGTTGAAGACCTTTGGAAAAGCGACTGTTCATGTTGTTCGTTAGATTATAATAAACAAAATCACTTATTAGTTTTTATTGACTAGTTTGGTGTTGTTTGCTTGGCTGAAAAAAAAATACTATAAAATTTTTAATATCCATAGCGGTAGTATTTTTTTGCTTTTTCGTGAGCATTGTCATGGTATGTATACAGACAAACAAACGTAACACTGACGAAATTTTCATTGACCACGCCTTTAACGATCACTTTGAATCTTGGTTGTGGCTTTCATAGCCAGAAGAGCGCCCATCGTTTTTCTTTGCGTTTGACGCTTCACACTAGCGCCTTCTGATGACGATATTGCACAACGCAGTGTTTCGTGAAACATTTCCACCAGGTGGTGGTAGTGTGAACTGGGCGATGGATTTTCACGAAAATTGTTCTAGGCGTTTCGTCTGTTTGTCTGTGGTATGTACCTCTCATGCATTTGTTGTTGTTGAAGTTACTCGCATTCTTCCGATCATAAAGTATGTTCTCTAAGAGGTATTTTTTTGCAGATAAACTAGACGTTTACGCGTATTTTTGATCACAAGACTGGATCGCGTCTAAGTTTCAAATAGTAATTATGAATAATCAAACAAAAATATCATGAAAACAACTTGTTTAATTCAGGCGGTAGCTTTTACAATAAAATCAGCATCAAAATATAATTCTCGAAATAATTTACACAGAAAAAATTTTTTTTTTGTTACTAAATGTTGAAATTGTGAAGTGTTTGAAATGTCATACCTTTTTTGTTTATCAGTTTACCATCACCAAAATTTTATGGTAGATAGCTGATATAATGGGCCATTTCCCCTAAAAAATTGACGTTGGTAAAAAGATAGGGTTTTGAGATATTTTAGTTTTTGTGACAAAGATCATATTTTTTTAAAGTAAAAAAATAATTTTTTTACAGTGTATATTTTCTAAGGAATCATCATTTAGTTATCTAACTTTGCTGAAAAATTCATAACAATCGAACAATCCGTTTTTGCTGTACAGCTTTTAGAATATTTTTGAACTATTTTCGCATACACCCTTTTGAAAAGTTAGTCGTGAGAGAATATGAAGGTTTAATATCGAAAAATGGCGATTTAGATGAAATTGAAAAACTGTGCAAAGTTTCAGATATTTTTGAAATGGTCGCTCAGGATCGACTGACATGACCCCGTGGAATTCCTCAGTATAGTTGGAATCTTTTCTTTCTATACTACCTCTGGAACATTTTTAGCTTAAAGTGCCTAAGGTCGAAGAGAAATTCGAACTCTGTCGTGTCCATTCGTCTGGCAAACCAGTAAATAACAAATAATCCAATCCCGTCACACAAACATGGCCCATCCCGACCCAACCAGCCGTTTGTGTGCAAATAAGTTCCATTCGAGCTGAGCATTAAAAAAAAGTCAGAAATAAACAAACAACAAATAAACGCCAACGTACAAATTGCATTAGCGAAATAACGAGCTTTCCAAACCAATATTTGCCGTACATGTGCTGTCAAACATACTGGGGGATTATCACCCTGCCGTTAACCCGCAACGACTGGGCGATTTTCACACATATGGAATGCGTGAATCTTCTACCATCGTCACTCGTTTGGATGGCTTGAAATGTTCGCTTGAAATGCAAATTACTGATCGCACTCGCGTGAAGTGCGAGCGCGACTCTGACGAAGACAGAGAAGATCTGTGCCGTCGTTGGTTGAGGGATCGTGGTCGTCGTAATGTGACTGATAAATATAATAGTAAAAGTTTTGCAATCGCAGATCAAGTTAATTAGCTTTCCAGTACCCTGAAAGGCGAATTAGAACCAACCAAGCAGTGCTAGCAATTTGGACTTTCATCTATGTTGTGTAACATACAAAAATGTTAACATGAAGTCAATTGCACTTCTCCAACCTTCGTTACTCGCCTGATCAAGCTGATACCTGGTTCGCCCACCGTGCTCTCTGCGCCTCTCACCTTTTTGGGTCAGCTGGATCAGTAGTAAGCACCAACTTTGCAGGGTTGTTGTCCGGCATTATTGCAACACGCCCTGCTCGGAGTATCCTTCCTGCATTGAACACCTTCTGGATGCTGGGCTCGTTGTATATAGTGCCGAAGATCATCTTTAGCACGTGTCGCTTGAAACTATAATTACAAGTTGCAAGTCTTTCATATCTCGTGTCATGACAGGAATTTCAGAGGAATCCTGGCAGGAATTGCGGATAAATCCTGGAAAGAATTGCGAGGAATCCTAACTAGAATTCCGAAGGAAACCTAACAAGAATTCCAGAAGAATCCCATCCCAATAAGAGTTCCGGAGGAGTGCTAATCGGTTTTCCGGAGATATCCCAACAGGATATCCGGTGTAATCTTAAGAGTTATTCCGATTCCGGTGAAATCCTTACAGGAATTCCGAAGGAAATCTTACAAGAATCCTGACAGGGACTCCAGAGAAAATCCAGACAGGAATTCCAGAGGAATCAGGGAAGGGATTCCAGTGCAAATCTGGTAGGAGTTTCATGGGAATATTGGAAATAATTTCTGCAGAATCTTCGCAGAAACTCTAGCGGGATTCTGGCAGGAATTTCAAATGGGAATACAGTGAGAATCCTGACGTGAATTCTAACGGAATCCTGGATGGAATTCCTTCAAAATTCTGGCAGAAGTTCTAGCTTAATCCTAGCAGGGATTCCAGAGGGTTCCTTGCATGTATTTCATTGAGAATCCTGTCAAGAACTCCTGTGCAAATCCTGACAGAGATTCAAACTTAATTCCAGGCAAGGATTCCAGTGGAAATCATAATCAGTCGGGGCTCCCTCGGAATCCCAGCAGGATTCTCCTGGAATCCCTGTTTGGATTCCCCTGGAATTCCTGTCAGTGTTCCTCTGGAATCCCTGTTAGAATTACGCTAGATTTACTGCCAGGATTTTGGTGGAATTCCTGCCTGGATTCCACTAGAATTCACGTCAGGATTCCCACTGGAATCCCTGTCAGGATTTCTACTGAAATCGCAGTCAGGTTTACCACTGGAATTCTTGTCAGAATTACCCTGAAATTCCTGTCAAGAATTCCCTTGAATCTCTGCCAGGAATCATCTGGAATTCCTGCCAGGTTTTCATTAGAATTTTTGCCAGGATTCTGCTGGAATTATTGCCAAGATTCCCGTGAAATTCCTGCCTGAAATTTCACCGGAATAACTCTCAGGATTACACCGGATTTCCTGTTGGGACTTTTATTAGAATACCTCTGGAATCCCTATTAGGGTTCCTCTGAAATTCTTGTTAGTTTTGCTTCGAAAATCCTGTTAGGATTCCTTCTGAGTTTCTTTCAGGATCCCTCCAGAATCCCTATCTAAATTTCTCCGTAATTCCTGTCAGGATCCTTCCGGAATTAATGTCAGGGTTCCACTGGAATTCATCACTAGAATACCTGTCAGGATTCTTCTGTTATCCCTGTCAGGATTCTTCTAAAAGTCCTCTGGAAGCACCGCATAACATCACCACCATTCTGTAAAGTTGATAACGTCAAATTTGAACATTTCTTTACAAAAATATCAGTATCGGATTTAGAGCGATATGTTAACTAAAATTCTAAATAAAGGGTAAAATAAGGTAAAATGAACCATTTCTTGAACTCACCACCCCATCTCATCACTGCCACCCAATTCAGATAACATCAAATTGGTCGATTACTTTGTAAAAAAAATCTTAAAAAGTAATTTATGGAGATCTGTTTGCAAAATAACTTATATAGGGTGATATGGGGTAAAATGGGTCATTATTTAGACATGTCACAGCATGAGCCCATCATCATTAAGTGCTGTAGTGCTGATAACATATAACTTATCCAATCATAAGCTAAAATTATTGCAGCATTTGAAGCTATAGACGTTATATTAATTAAAACTACTAATATAAGGTGCAATGGGGTAAAATACGCCACTTATTGGACTAAGCATAGCATGATGTCATCGTCATTCAACTTTGTAGATATAATAGCATGAAATTTGTTGACACATGTAAAAAAAAAATCTGAATTAATTGAAATTACAGGCAAACATTCGTTCAAACTATAAATTTAGGGTGAAACAGGGCAAAATGAGTCACTTATTAGGCTCAGCACTGATTGAACTCTTCAGCACTCCATTCTGTAAACATAATAGTATCATATTCGTCAATTTATATATGCATAAAAAATAGTGACGTGTAGAGTTATGAAAGTATAACCATTGAAAACGGCTGATTTAGGGTAAAATGGGGCAAAATGAACCCCTTCCCGAGGTCTGCACAAGATTAAACCATCACCATTCGATTTATCGGCCCATTTTCCATGGAAAATGCATCAATTCGAGTTTCAAAACCAGTGGCTTCAAAATAGGTCCGATTACGGGTGCATTTCTGCTCACTGTGCAGCGGTCTAGGACTGTACAACCTACGAATTTGTGCGACTTGCTTAATGCTAATGCTAATGCTAATGCTAACATACAATAGGGGAACTCACTAAACAGATTAAATTGCTGCGTAAGCCATGATTTACTGCTATTTGAAATGTTTCATAGAATTACGAGTGAAATTATCCAAGGTTGCCAGCATAACATTTAATCAACGGTTTACCCTGTTAAATGAATCCCCCTAATGTGTGTGTAATCATGTCAACTGCATCGATTAAAATATTTAATACAACAATCTTATTTGGATAAATATGTTTGATAGGATAATCCTTTAATTATGTGCTGTGATGTTTAGACATGACTTGGTTCAGTTTTTACAAAGTCATTGACATTATTCGGATTCGCCTAAAAGATTTCTGGAGGACTGAAAATAAACCATCAGCCTTTAAAAAATAAACCATCAGCCTTTAAAAAATACTGAAATGTACAATCGAAATCACTTGTAGGTTAAACAAATTCTTTGGTCCAAGTGCAGTTTTGGAAAAAAAATGCAAAAAAAAAACTGTTGTTAACTTCGAGAAAACATGGAGGGAACAAGTCTCCCCACGGATCAAGTCTCCTCAGTCTTCTCCAATGTTTCAGAGATTCTTTCAAAAATTCATCCCGGGATTTCTTCAAGGATTACCCCTCAATTTCCTCCTGCTTTGCAAAATCTATCAAAAATTTATTCGATTTTTTTCAGGAATTAATTAAGTTTTTTACAGGGATTAGTTCAAATATTTCACTCATTATTTCTCCAAAATATCTCAAAAGATTGTTTTAAGAAATCTTGCATGGATTGCTTAATAAATTCTTTAGTACTTTCTTCATTTTTTTCGCCAGAAGTATTGCTTGGAAAACCGCGCATGGATATCTTCATTAATTTACCCAAAAATCCTTCAGATATTTCTTCTGACACAACCCAGTGATTTCATCGTTAAAAAAATATCGAAAATTTCTCCAGCGGTTCCTTTAGAATTTTCCACATCATTTAAAGATTATTTCATATTCTTTCATTCGTTTCATCAAAAAAAATCACAGAAATTCCGTTTAGGTATTGTATTATACGGACTTCCTCCAGATACTCCTCAATGTATTTCCACAGAAACTTATCCGGCGTTTCCTCTGAAAAAAAATTTCCAAAAACCCTCCTTTGGTATTATGTTCATTTTTTACCCAAACTGTCCACTACGTCAGCGAGCTGCTGCCAACGTGATGCAAAAGGAAGGATACATCAACACCACGGATTTCTAAGATTTTTTTTCAAAAATATTTCCTAAGTTTTTTTGCGAAAATTTATTTAGAAACATCGCAAGATTTATTTTTTCAGGAATCTTTGCGAGACGCTTATCTATGCTATTTTTCTCAGAAATTCATCCACAGATTTCTCCAGGAATCTTTGCAGAAAAATTTTCAAGAATTTCCTCAAGTTTTCTTTAAAAATATCTTTGAACCCTCCAGAGATTCATTCAAAAGTACTTCCAAAATTCTCCACTGATGATTTCTTCGAAAAATTCCTGCAGGGATTCTTTTAGAAATTCCTGCTGGGATAGTTTCCGAAAATCCTTAGAGAAGTTGTTTTTATTTCCAGAGACTTCTGCAGTATTTTATGGATTTTTTCAAGAATTTCTACAAAAGTTCATCTGGTGAGTTTTTTCCTAAAAATTATTCAAAAAAATAGTTTACAAATTCTACAGGAATTTCTCAAAAATTCTTCCCTGGGTTTCTCCTAGAATTCTTTAAAAAAAAATCTTCCAGTAACTCGTGGGAAATTTTTACAAGGATCTTTTATCAAAAACTGCAACTACGGTTCCATCAGAATATATATCAACTGAGATGCCTTCAGACATACTTGCAGAATATGTTCAGATATGCCTTCAGGAATTTTTCAAAAGTGCTTCCAGAGATCCAAAAAAACCTGAATAATTCTTTAAAAAATCCCTGGAGGATTGCCTCAAAGAAAAACCTTAAAAACTCCTGAAGATAGATTTGCAAAGTTTTAAGAGAAATTTCTTGAAAATTTTCTGGAACAATTTTAAGCTATCTCTGGAGTAAGTCCTGGATGAATGATAAGGATAATACGTAGGAAAATACCTGATGAAAAACCTTAATATACTCTCTGAATTCTCAAAACAATTTCATGGAGACTTTCAAGTAACTCTAAGGAAAAATGCTGGTTGGATTCCTGAAAAATTTCGTACACAGGTTCTTGAAGGAATGACTTAAAAAATTAAAAAATATTTGTTAAAAACGCAGAAAGGTTTTGGTAAAATTTTTGAAAAGTTCGTAAATAAATATCTGAGGGATCACTGGAAGGATTTTGTTAATCCTTGGAAGAACTCCAGGAGAACCCTCTGAAGTGATTCGCAGAAAAAATAAAGCATTTGTACAAGAAAAATCCCTTCACTTCTAACCTTGAGAATTTTTTTCTTTATAATTCTTTAGAGCAGAGGTTTTCAGGCATTTCGGCTCGCGGTGCACTTTTTGGAAATAAATTGCTCCACGGTGCACATGTTCATTATTGTTTCAAATTTTCAAATTCGTCAAAAAAAACTGTCGTGTTTTTTCATAGCAATTCCAAGGGGCGTATGTACTCGTCATTATTTTTTTTCACCATGTCTATGTCTATGATGTGACATAGTTTTTCGACTCGGAATATTTCTTCCTCAGAATGTTTTTGGAAAATTTCAGACAAGATCTTTATAAATAAATGCTGAATGAAATCTTGAGCCGAATTAGTGCTATTTTGTTTTCAAGAACCTCGGTTAAGTCCTTCGAAAACTACTGTATTATTTCTAGTGTGGTTTGTTAATAGACGTTTTTCCAAGACTTTTACTGACCTTCTTAAAAATTTCTAGCAAGAGACTTGGAAGGTTTATTTTCAGAAACTTGGCATATAGGTACATATTGACAATATTTTTGATAAATTCCTTCCAGGCACTCTTGTCAATTCGAAAGGAAATTTATATGAAAATTATAAGCACGTTAACAGTAGAATTCCTGGTTAACTGATTTCGATTGATTCCTTCTCTGGTATCAAGCAAAGCCACAGAAATATTAGTAAGATTTATTCTGAGAATTGTTTCGCATAATATTTAAAGATACATTTGAAATGCCTTCCATTACGAGTTCTTGGAAAATATAACATTTATTAGGAAAGTTTTGGCAGACTTGTTTCATGATTCTTCGCGAATATCTGAAACGGTGTTCGCTGGATTCAAGGTTGACACGCCGGCTGGAAAAAATGGAAATTTTGCTCTCAATCCCTTGGAGCGCCTTCCAATAGTTCAGTTGTTCTAATTAACTTGAATAATTTTTCATGAAATGTGTAATGAATATAAATTTAAATACGCAAGACTTTCCTGAAGTGCTGCGGTGCACTTGTCATTGCTTCGCGGTGCACCAAGTGCACCGCGGTGCACGATCTGAAAACCGCTGCTTTAGAGAACCACTGAAGAGATTTAAATTGAAAACAAATGAATTTTCGAAGGAAACTTTGAAATAATATCTGGAATAACTAGAGAATCCTATGCAGATATGTATTACGAAATTACTTGAAAAATTTCTTAGAATATACTAAATGTGGTAATTTCTGCAGAAGCTTTCGAGAGAATATTCTGAAAGAATCCCCGAAGGAAGATCTAAATAAATCAAAAGCAATGCCTGGAGAAACCCTTAGGAGAAATTTCCAGAAGAATCTCTGGAGAGTTTTCTATTTAAAGGAAATTCCAAATAAATGTTCAAGAAAATTCTATAATAAGTGGAATTATACCTGAAGTGACCTATAGAGAAATTCAAACTATAATTACTGAGGAAGCGGCTGGAATAATTTCTCTATTTCTAGAGGAAAACCCTAGATAAATGCATTAAAGAATCTCCGTATTGTTTGAGTGATTACTGGATCAATTTCTGAAGAAATTCCTGTAGGAATTTCTAAAGAAATATCTGGGGTAAATCTTGGTAGAATTCCTGGAAGAGGCCCTGGAGAAATGCCTGGAATAATTCCTGGATAAATTCCCAGAGAAATTTCTGGGGGAATTTCTGAAGGAATCATTGGAGGATTTCCTGGAGGATTCCTGAAGAAATCCTTGAAAGAATTCCTAGAGGAATCTCATTAGAAACTCCTATAGGAATTCCGGGAGGACTTTCTGAAGAAATTCCTGGGGTATTTCTGAAGAAACCTCTTATGGAATTCCTGGAAAAAATCTTAGAGAAATTTCTACAGAAGTTCTTGAAAGAATCCCTGGGAGAATTCTTGGAAAAAACCCTTGAGGAATCCCTGAAACGAATTTCTGGAGGAACCTCAGGAGGAATTCTTGGAGGAACTTCTGGACAAGTTCCAGACGGAATCCCAGGAGGAATTCCTGGACAAATCTCTTTGGGAAACCTGGGGGATTTCCATTGAGCTATTAATGGAAATATTCCAGGAGGAATCCCTTAATCGATTCTTTGAGAAATCCTCCAATGAATTCCTGGAAGAATCTCTAGAGGAATGGAGAAATTTCTGAAGAAATTCCCAGAGAAATTCCTAGAGGAATTCTGAGAGGAATTTCTGATGGAGTTCCAGGAGAAATTTCCAGAGGAATTTTCGGAGGAATTCCAGGAGCAATTTCAGAAGGAATTTCTGGAAGAATTATTCGAGAAATCATCGGTGGAATTTCTGGAGGAATCCATTAAATAATTCCTGGAAAAATGTGTAGAGGAAACCCTGGAGAAGAAATTCCTGGATTAATTCTTGGAGGTCACCCTGAAAGGATTTCTGGAGGAATTCCTGGAAGAATTCTTGAAGAAATTGCTGTATGAAATTCCGAGGAAATTCCTGGTGGAATACCTGGGGTAATTCCAGGTGAAATTCTTAGTAGAACTCCTGGAGAAGTCCCTGAAAAAATGCCTGGATGAAATCCTGGAGGAATACCTAGAATAATACTTGAATAAATTCCGGGAAGAATTTCTGGGAAAATTTTTAAAAGAATCCCTTGAGGAGTTCCTGGAGGATTTCTGAAAAAAATAGTTGAATGAATTCCTAGATTAATCTCAGGAGGAATTCATGCAGGAATCCCAGGAAGAATTATTGGAAAAATTCTTGGATAAATTCCGGGAGGAATTCTTGGAGAAATTTCTTAATGAATCCCTGGAGGATCTTCTAGATAAGTTCTTGGAGAAATAGCGGTAGTTATTTCTGAAGGAATCCTGGAGGAATGCCTGGAGGAATCCTTATAGATATCTCTGGAGGAACTTCTGGATGAATGCCTGGAGGAACCTCTGGATAAATTTCTGGTGACATGCCTGTATCAATTCCTGTAGGAATCTCTCGAAAAATTCCTTAAGAAATCCCTGGAGGAAGCCCTGGAGAATTTCCTTAAAGAATCCCTGATGAAATTCCTGGACTAATGCCTGGAGAAATCTCTGTATAAATTCCAAGGTGAATTCCTGGTGGAATTTTTAGAAGAATTCTGGGAGAGACCTCTTGAAGAACTCCCGGAGCAATCTTTAGATGAATTCCTAGAGAAATCCCGGGATGAGTCCATGGAGAAACTCCCAGGAGAAATTTTTAAAGAAACCTCTTGAAAAAATCCTAGAGGAATCCTTAAAGAAAATTCTTGGAAAAATCTCTGGAGGAATCCCTGAGGCAAATTCTGGAGGAACCTCAGGAGGAATGCCTGGAAAGTTCTGGATAAATTCTCGCAGGAAGCTCTGGACAAATTCCTTGCGGAATCCCATGAAGAATTCCTGGATAAATTTGTAAAGGATTTTTCTGGGAAATTCCGTGGAACTATCCCTGGAAGAATTCCTGGAGGAATCTTGAGAGAAATTCTGGAAGCAATAACTTCCAAGAGAAATTTCTAAAGAAATACCAAGAGAAATTTCTGGAGAAATTCCAAGAGAAATTTCTAGAGGAATTCCTAGAGGAATTTTTGGAGGAATTCCTGGAGGAATTGCTATGGGAGTTCCTGGATCAATTCCTGGAGGACTTTCTGAAGGGATTCTTGGGATAATTTTTAAAAAACCTCTTAAGGAATTCCTGGAGGCATCCTTAGAGGAATTTCTAGAGAATTACTTGAAAGAATCCCTGGGGGAATTCTTGGAAAGAAACCTGGAAGAATCCCTGAAACAATTTCTGGAGAAACCTCAGGAGGAATTCCTAGACAAATCTCTATAGGAAATCTTGGGAAAATTTCGTGGAACTATTCATGGAAGAACTCCAGGAGGAATCCCTAAATGAATACCTTGAATACCTAAATGAATTCCTGGAAGAATCTCTAGAGGAATTTCGAAAGGAATTCATGGAGAAATTTCTGGAGAAATTCCTGGAGAAATTTTTAGAGGAATTCTGAAAGGAATTTCTGGTGGAGTTCCAGTAGGAGTTTCCAGAGGAATTTCTGGACGAATTCCAGAAGGATTTTCTGGAGGAATTACTGCAGGAATCATCAGTGGAATTTCTGGAGGGATCCATGAAATAAATCCTGGAAGAATGTGTAGAGGAAACCCTAGGGAAGAAATTCCTGGATTAATTCTTGGAGGAAATCCTGAAAGAATTTTCGGAGGAATTCATGGAAGAATTCCTTGATCCATTCTTGAATAAATTCCCGGAGGAATTCCTGAGGAAATACATGGGGTAATTCCTAGAGAAATTCTTGGTAGAACCCTTGCAGGAGTCCCTGGAGAAATGCCTGAATGAAATCCTAGAGGTATGCCAGGAGGAATACCTGGAATAATTCTTGAAAAAATCCAGGAGGTATTTCCGAAGGAATCCCTTGAGAAGTTTCTGGAGGAATCTCAAGATTTATTCCTAATGAAATACAAAGTTCGATTTCTGAGGGAATTCAAGGAGGAATTTCTGATGAATTTTTAGGGAAATACTGAAGAAACCGCTGAAATTACTAAGGAAATCCTGAAATCCTGGATTAATTCCTGGGGGAGTTTCTGAAGGTATCCCAACAAGAGTTCTTGCAGGAACTTTTAAAATAATCCCGGAATTCGTTTTTGAGAGAATAACAGAAGAAATTTCCGGTGAATCCCTGGAGGAACTTTTGAAGTAACTTCTGAAGAAACCCGATGAGGAACTATTTATGGAATCTCAGGAGAGCTTTCTTAGCGAATACCTGGAAGAATTTATGTAGGAATATTCCTGGATAAAAAAAAATTAAGAAATCAATGTCTGCAGTAATTGTTGAAGGAATACTAGGATGCCTATAGTTTTTTTTTGAACAAATTTTTCAAGCAATTCTTGGCATATTTTTTTAATAATCTCTAAGTAAAACTTTCTAAAAGAATTTCTGGAATACGTTCCTACAGAAATACTACGAATCATTCCAGATGTAATTATTGGAGCAATCTCTAGTGGAATTCTGGAAGGCATATATGGAGAAATCCCTGTAGAAATCTCTGAATACCTGCAGAAATACCTTGAAGGATCTCTGGAGAAATTCCTGAAGGAAACCTCGAAGAAAGCACTGGAACAATTACTGGAGGAATCTCTAAAGATATTCCAGGACAAATTCCCGAAAAAATGTCTAGTGGAATCCCTAGATGAATTCTTGATTGAATTTCTGGAAGAAGGCATGATGGAATCACTGAAGCAAGCTATGGAAGAAAATCTTGGAGGAATTATTCGTACTCATATGACTACAGAAAAAATGAAATAACAAAGCATGGGGAGATTTTCCCGAAATGATTCTCAATTCGGCTCAATAGTGAATTCATTTCATTGGGAATGTATCAGTATAGGGGGCGCTGAAATTTGGAAACAATGAGTAATCCGCTCTGATGACTGCACTGAGTGCAACTACCGCGCTCAAAACTCAGAAGTGGGATGACTACTATTAGTCAGATATCTGTCGATTACAGATCCAGCTGCTATGAGCACACCGCAGCGATGAAACAGTCGTTACCTTTATTTTCAATCATCAAAACCTGGTGACGCAAATTCGGTGTACTTGTACGATCACGACATGTTCGCATTAAGACAGACCATAGGCAACATTGTAAGTGCGAAAACGATCCCCAGCCCTGCAGCTAGCAGCAATGGCAGTCATCATCATTAACCACATCGCAAAGTAATAATCTCAACTTTTGCAAACTACCGCCGAGCCACCACACTGCTGCTGTTGTCATTTCCATATAATGGTCGGTCACTTGCTTACTGCATCAGTTGTTGCTCCCAACCGACGGCGACGCGACGACCAAGTGGTTCATGTGATCTGAATTTTTCGTAGTTGCACTACGCACAGTGCCGAATGTGAAAATTCGGTGGTTGTACACCGAGCAACTCAGACCAACAATTTCCCTTCCTGACCGAGGCCATGATTTGCAACCCCCCCCCCCCCCCCCCAAAGCTATAAACCGGTAACTACATCAACTCTGCTTGTTGTCTGTTGATGTTGTATGTAGCCAAGCGCAGTGCAGCGAACAGTTCGGAGAAGCATGTTTTCTATGCAGATAGGAGGGCGAACGCATTAGTCGCCGACCCATGTAGTACAACGTTTTCCCGCATAAATGTAGAGTATCGGATCGGGTTGGAATATGGTTGCATAAAAAATTAAAACCCTCATCTGTCGAAAAAAAAAGAGCGGATTAATCCACCTAACGGTGCTAAATGGTGTCTCTTTGCAACATGTTTCTGTGAGATGAATTAAGATCCAAGCACAATTAAACTTCCGTTAAAATACAAGTACTAGACGCAAGTTTTCCTTACTTTTATACGTTTCAGCAAAGTATGCGTATTGACCTTTGACCGTTAGAGGGCCTTAGGAGGATTTGGGGAGGATTCCGAGGGGTTTTAGGGAATAGGGAGTTTTCGTGGACATCAGGAGTGTTTCACGGGGTTACAGAAGAATTCAAGGAAATCTTAGGGGGTTTCAAAGATATTCAAAGGTTCTCATGAGGATTCCGAGGGGTTTCAGGGGCGTTTAGTAGATGCTTGGAGCCGTTTCAGGAGATCTCAAGAGGTTTCTGGAAGACTCACAGGGTTTCAGTGCGTTTCAAGAAGTGTTTTAAGAGGCCTCAGAGATAGGCTTCAGTGGGTCACGGGGAGTTTAAGGGGGTCTCAGGAAGATTCATGCGGGCCTCCGGGGTTTCATAAGTCGTAGTTGCGTTTGAGAAGATCTCAATATGTTTCAAGGGTGTCTCAGAGGTATTCTGGGTCTCCTGCACCATTCAGAGGTGCTTCAATCAGTTGATCTCAGCAGGATTCATGCGGGCCTCTTTGGTTTCAGGGGGTCTCAGTTGCATTTCAAGAGATCTCGGGAGGGTTCAACTAGGTTTAAAAAGGTTTCTGTGAATTTCAGAGTGTCTCAAAAGGTTTCACGGAGTTTTTGGAGGATCCAAAGTGGCTTCAAGAGGTCTAAGATGGTTTCTGGGGAGTTCCGAATGTTTCAAGAACGATTTAAAGAGTTTTTTGAGACTTTGAAGTAGCTGCAATAGAATTCAGGATGTTCCAGGGGGCCTCAAATGGTCTCAGGAGCGTTTTCAGGAGCCTTATGAGGATTCAAGAGGGCTTCAGATGTCTTCTGAAAATTTCATGTGATGTCAGGGATGTTCCAAGGGTTCTCATGGGCGTTTCAGGGTATCTCAGGGGGTTTCAATGAATTTGAGGAGCGTTTTACAGGGTCTCAGGAGAATTCAGGAGTTCTTGAAAGGATTCCGAAAATTTTAAGAAGGTTTCAAAGCATCTTCGGGGCATTTCAGGAGATATTATTTGGTTTCAGAGATTCTTCAGGGGGTTTCAGTAGGATTCAGGGAGTCTTAAATGGATTCAATGGGGTTCGACGACGTTTCAAGGGATGTCCAAAGCGTTTCAAGGGGGCTTAGGAGAACTCCGGGGTGCTTTAGGGGGGTTTAAGAGGATTAAGGGGCGTTTCACGGGGTCTCAGGAGCACTTTAGGGCAGCTCTGGAAGATGTAAAGGGGTATCAAAAGCGATACAAGTTGCCTTCAAGATTCAAGCGGATTCAGCTTCTGGGGATTCAAGGAGATCTAAGGGGCGATTCAATAGGTCTCATGAGGACTCCGGATGGCTTCAGGGAGTGTCAGGAAAATTTAGGCGGGTTTCTGTGAGTTTCAAGGGTATTTAGGGAGCGCACAGAAGGATTACAGGGACGTTTTGTGGATCTCATGAGGATTCTAAAGGGTTTCACAGGTGTGACATGAAGTCTCTGGCCATTTTAGGGGATATCAGGAGAATTCAGGGGACTTCCCAGAATTCGTGGGACCATTCGGAGGGGTTTCAGCCACAAGGGCGTTCGAGAGGACCTCAGCAGGATGTATGCGGACCTCCGGGGTTTTCTCTCAAGGGCTTCCTGAAAAAAATAGAGGGTCTCAAGTACGTTATAAGGAGTTTTTGGAGAATTCAGAGGGGTATCTGGAAGTCTCAGGGTATTTTACAGGGTCTCACGAAATTCGAAGAGGATTGGTGGTCCAAGAAGTGACGGGAAGATTCAAGAGAACTTCAAGGGGCTACTGGCACTGGAAATCTCAGGTAACGACAAAAACGTTTCAAGTCGGGGGCGTTTCAGGTAATATCTGTGGGTTTCAGGATGTATAAAAAGCGTTTTACTAGCTCTTAGGAGGATTCAGGGCATTTCAAGGAAGATTCAAAGGATCTCAGGAGCATTTCAAGGGATCTAATGAGGATTCATATTTTTTTCATGTGGTTTCAGGGAGATTTAGGAAGTTTTCAGGGGATTTCAAGTGGTCTCAGGAGGATTCATGGAGTTTTGATTTGGTTCATGGGGCTTCAAGGGCGTTTCAAGGGATCTCAGGGCGATACGGGGAGGGGGCGGCAAGGAGGATTCGGGGCTTTTCAGAAGGCTAAGCTAGATTAAGGGCGTTTCAGGGGGTCTCAAGAGGACTCAGGAGTTTTCCAGGGAGTTTCAGGGAGATTCGAGTTTCAGGGAGATTCAGGCGCATTTCACGAGGAGTTTCAAAGGGATTTATGAACACTTGAGGGGTTAATAGAAGATCTCAGCAAAACTCCAAAGGGTTTCAGAGGTATTTCAAGGGGCCTCACGGGCGGTTTGGCACATTTGGGCACCTCTGGATGATTGAAGGAGGTTTAAGAGGAATTTCTGAGGATTTGAGAGGGTATCTGGGCCGTTCAAAAGGTCTCAGGAGTAGTCCAGGTGGCCTGAGCATATCAGGAGAGTTGAAGCGAGCTTCTGGGGGTTTCATGGAATCTAATCTCAGAGGCGTTCAGAAAGTTCACAGAAGGGCTCAAGGGAGTCTCCGGGGTATTTAAGGGGGTCTCACGAGGATTCCAAAGGGTTTCAGATGCGTTTCATGGTGTACTAACTATGTTATCGAGGAGGTCATCCGAAGTGTTCAACTCCGTGGTTGCGATACGAATGTATTTTATTCAAGTCTTAGAAATCTATTGAGCCTTAATTCTAAGCTACATAATTGGTTTCACAGAGACAAATCGAGAGAATGAGAGAATCGGTAAATAGGAGGCGCATGGCACCATCGATATGCGTTAAAATTACATTGCAGTTGACAACCCGTCGATAAGTGAAATTCGAGAATCATTTAGCCTGGGAATATTGAGCTTGGGAAAAGAGCATCGTTGGCGGTTGCAACATGGGCTATTGCACTTGGGTGTTCTTGTCCACGTTGCAAGACCTTGACGATGGGAATTATTGTTGCTGTCCCACATCTGTTGGCAATATGCAACTCAACTAATTTATGCACTACAATGGAGTTTAAGAGCTGTTTCAAGCTATCTCAGGGAAATTCCAAGGACTTCACTGATTTTGGGGGGGTTCCTGTACCATTCAGAGCGACTTCAGTCATAGGGACGTTGAAGGGGATCTCAGGAGGGTTCATGCGGGCCTCCTGAGTTTCACGGGGTCTCAGTTGCGTTTGAAGAGATCTCGGGAGGATTCAAAGAGGATTAAGTGGGTATCTGTGGATTTCAGAGGGTCTCAAGAGGTTTTAATTAGTTTTTGTAGGATTCAAAATGACTTCAAGAGGTCTCATATGGTGGCTGGGGAATTCAGAGGGTCTCAAGAACATTTCAAGGAGTTTTTGGAGATTTCAAAGGGGCTACAGAAGGTCTCATGGGTGTTCTAGAGAATACCAATATAATTCAGGATGTTTCAGGGGGGCCCAAGAGTGTTTCAAATGGTCTCAGTAAGATGCAGAGGCTTTAAAGGAACATCATAAGGATTCAAGCGGGCTTTAGATGGCTTTCGAAAATTGCATGTGCTTTCAGGGACTTCCCAAGGGGTCTCAAGAACGTTTCAGGGGTCTCATGGGGTTTCAGGGTGTCTCGGGAGCGTTTTACTCGGTCTCAGAAGGTCTCAGGGAGTCGTAAAAGGATTCAGGGAATTTCAAGGGTGTTTCAAATTATGTCAGGGGCGTTTTAGGAAAACTAATTTCATTTCAGGAGTTTCAGGATGTCTTCAAGGGGTCTAAATGGGATTCTAGGGGTGTCGAGGACGTTTCAAGGGATCTCTAGGGTGTTTTAAACGGACTTTAAAGGATTCAGGGAAGTTTTAGGAGTGCTCAAGGGGTTTCAGGGGCGTTTCAGAGAGCTTCAGGAGCTCATTAGTGCTTCAAGAGCGTTTCTGGTGGTCTCAGGAAGATTCAAGGGGGTTTCAGAGGAGCTTCTGGCAATTTATGGGGGTCTAAGGGGCGTTTTAAAGGCCCCATGAGCTAGGAGTATTCCAGGTGGTTTCAGGGGTTCTTAGGAGCATTCAGACAGGCGTGTGTCAGGGGATCTCAAGGACGTTTGGGGAGTTCATAGAAGGGTTCAAGAAGCCAACTTCAAGGCCGTTTTCGGGTATCTTAAGAGAATTCAGAGGACTTCACGAGTTTCGGGGTGTTTTAGAACCATTCAGACGGGCTTCAACCACAGGAACGTTTAATCTCAAGATCTCAAGAGCGCCTCCGGGGCTTCAGGGGGCATCAATTGTGTTTTAGGAGATCTCGAGAGGATTCAAGGAGGTCTCAGGGGGTTTCTGGGAATATCTGACGGTCTCAAGAATTTTTCAAGGAGTTTTTGGAGGATTCGGAGGGGCATCTGAACAGGGTCTCACGAGAATTCAAGAGATTTCCGGGGCCTCAAGAGCGTTTCAAAGGGTTTCAAGAAGGTTCAAGGGCGTTCCAAAAAGTGCCAGGAAGATTCAAGAGCACTTAAGAGGGTTCTTGAAAATCTCAGGTGATGTCAGGATCGTTGAAAGAGTTTCCTAGGGACGTTTCAGGTAATTTCTGGGGATTCATTATGTCTGAAGAGCGTTTAACTGAATATCAGGAGGATTCAGATCTTTTTGGGCTTCATAAGTTTTTCATGGAGCTCCAGGGAAATTTAAGAGGTCTTCAGGGGATTTCAGGGGGTCTCAGGCGGATTCAAGGAGTTTTAAATAGATTGAGGGACTTCATGGGCATTTCAGGCGATTTCAATGGCGTTTCAAGGGATCTCAGGGGCGTTTCAGGGGGATTGAGGAAAATAGGGCGGCGTTATAGAGAGCTAAGAAGTATTTCAGGGGGTCTCAAGAGAACTCAGGAGACTTCAAAGGAACTTTATGGGGATTCAAGGTGTCTCAGGCGCATTTTACGGGGTTTCAGGGGATTTCAAAGCAATTCCAGAAGGTACCTTGATTTCCTGGGGCGTTGGGTCTAGGGGATTTTTAATAGGCTTTAGGAGTGTTTCAGAAGGTTTCACTAAACTTCCTCTGAAACCTTCCCAAACATTTCAAAAACTCTCGGAAATCCTTTATTTAAGATTCCCAGAAATTCCAGGAAATCCCTTAGACAGATAATCACTGCTTACGCAGCGTCTAACGCTGTTTAGTGAATTTTTCTTATTATTTTTCAAGATGTTTTTGAAATGTGTACACTGTACAGTCCTGTTTGTGACAGCGCCTGCCATGGACAATGTATTGTTTTTGAAAAGTTATTGTTTTGAGCTTGCAACACTGCATAATCAGAAAATTTAACATCATTACTGTTTGATTCTTTTGAAAGATGGTATAGCAATTTTAAGAATTCCGCAAACAAGAAGGAAGAAACTAGTTGTCCACAGAGATTCTAATAATGGTGAAATTCTTTAGAACCTGGCAACACTGTTGAAATACGACAAAATCAATCTTAACATTCGCGATTCTTGGCAATGTTGAATACGTGTAAGTTGAACAAGGTATAATAAAAATACCATCTAGTATTTTATGCACTGAATTATATTTATGACAACTGGAAACATTGCCCATGTGATATGACAATCGTTTTTTCTAATTAGAAAGCAATTCTGGTAGCTCTGAGCAGGAGCAGAACAGGAGCAGAGCAGGAGCAGAGCAGGAGCAGAGCAGGAGCAGAGCAGGAGCAGAGAGCAGGAGCAGAGAGCAGAAGCAGAGAGCAGGAACAGAGCCCGTTGCTGTATACGTAATCTTTGCTGAATATTGCAATTGGGTTGTTTAGTGAATAAAATATTGCTATTTTCAATAGCCTAATCGAAAGAGCTCATTTTTCTGAGCATAACGTGTTTTTATTGGATTCCAATATCTTTGTTTTGATGGTTAAATTAACAAAACAATTTTAATTTTCTTGGATAGAATGACAGTTCAATCGATAAAGTGACAGTTCGACCCAAACAAAAAAAATTCCCCATGCAAACTTTAAATGCATTTTAAAAATAGTTCCCGAACTCCAAAAATTATGAAATTTTGGATTTCGAATATTTTTTTGGGCGGAGAATCCGATTATGAAATAGTCCGGATACCCCTAAAGAACCCAATTCAATATGTTATATTAAAACCGTGTTATTGGTCGAAGCTTGATATTATTTTAGGCATTGCCATGCTAGTTGTAGAGATTATTTGAAACAAGTAACTAATTCTAGACGGCCTGCCGGTGCTATGAGTAAAATCTATGATGAGCATATGAACTAATTCGTTTATACTGAATCATAGAAACAAGTCGACAATGATTTTTCATAAGGGCTTGATCGATTTCTCTTCATCGACTCTCTCTTTCGCTAATAACTTGATCAAAACAAACAAAACAAAACCATTATTCTTTTTGTTTCTATAGCAAGATGTAGTCGTCTTCTTAGCATTTCAACCCAAAAATCTATAGAAAACTCAGTATACATTCTGTAATAACACAAAGAGAGAATCGATGAAGAGAATTCGAAAATGTCAGTTAGGCCCTAATTAAGAATCAGTGTCGTAAGTATCTATTTTAAGTGCAGCAGTGTTGCCAGCTTTTAGGTAAACTATTGGAAAGCACGTTAATCTGAATCTAGGACAGCGGCGTTTGGATATCGGAGATTTGAGCGCAATACCCTTTCAGCACAAATCCCGTTGTCGGCGGCGAAAGGCAATGCAGAACGCTGCTGAGCTGCCGCATCAGCGCACCCGCTTGTTAATGCTATCAAAGTAGCTTTTAATGGGAAATCTCATTGTAATCACATTACAGTCGCTGGTTTTACAATGTAAAATTAGCCTCTCGCTCGAGCATGCGAACGCTGCTGCTGCAGTGTGCGGGGCCAACATAAAACTACACAAGGGAGCATTACTTGCATACATTAAAGTAAGTACAACGTTGCTGTTTTCGCGTCTGCTGCTGCTGTTGCTACCGGTGCATGGGTCCGTACTTGCTGTTGTTGCTGCTGCTGCTGATTTATGCGCAATTGGCTTTGGCTCAATTTTGTGCAATCATTCTACCACTGACTGCGCTGTTTCGGTCTCAGGATGGATGGCAGGCAACTCTCTGTCTGCGTGCGAAACTACTTATGGGATTCTTCGAACTCGACTACCAACTCGTCCGCGTTGTATCATAAGCAAGGGGAAGACTCTTCTGCATGACAACGATGTCGACGAGCAAAGATGACGACGCATCATTCCGTTCACTCAATGAGTTAATGGATCCTAGTGTTTTTATGATAATTGACTTAATTTGAAGTGTTTTCCTCGGCGCAGTTCGGCGACGGCGGCTGGTGGATAGCACGTCGTCGTCCAAAGTGGCTCCGTTGCCTGTCAGAGGAAATGATGAAAAATTGCCACTTTCCGTTGCTCCGTACATTACCCACGTACAATCCGGCGGCGGCGTCGCGCACAGTATATGTATGTAGTTGTTGCTCGAAGCGGCAGTTGCAATAAAAATAATTATTAAATTGTGTGATTGGCACTACTGCTATGTGCGAAAAACAGTTGTCAACGGCGAAATTTGTACTGCGAGTCGATCTGATACGTGACTTTTGCTGTGCATCCGTTCACAGTTATTTTTGACGGGTTGAAGCAATAATGATAGCCTTTTAATAATTAGACTTCTTTATTATGATATCATTTGTACAAAAAACTGAAACACATCAAGACTTTTGGGAAGGGTGATGGAAATGTCGTCGAGCTTCGTAAGAGCAGAAGGGAGCAATTACAGCAATCAATCCACCAGATTTCAATGAAGAAAACAGAGGATGAAGAATTGCCCTCTCGCTGGTTGGATGACCTCACAAGCCCGATCTACAAAAAAGACGGCACTTCTCTGACATTGTCAACGTCAGGACCTATGGTGGTGCCAACATTGACTCGGAACACTATCTGGTAATGATCAAACTGCGCCCCAAACTCTCCGTCATCAACAATGTACGGTACCGGCGACTGCCACGGTACAACCTAGAGCGATTAAAACAACCGGATGTCGCCTCAGCATACGCGTAGAACCTCGAGGCCGCGTTGCCTGACGAAGGCGAGATCGATGAGGCACCTCTAGAGGACTGCTGGAGTGCAGTGAAATCAGTCATCAACGACGCAGCCGAGAGCACCATCGTACGAAACAAATAGAAGCGGAAATAGCAAACACGCCTATATCGGGAGAAAAAGCGCCGCCTGGAAGAAGCGGAGTGCGATGAAATGGAACCTCTATGCCGTTCCCAAGAACCACGGAAGTTCTAACAGAAGCTCGACGCATCCCGCAGCAGATTCGTGCCGCGAGCCGAAATATGCAGGCCCGAGCAGAAGAGAATAACAACAGCATAACAAAATGCGTTATTTTGGCAAAATAACTGCATAATGGAATTAGTTATTTTTATGTTATTAGCATAACATATTGAGTTATAAACTTGTCTGTCATAAGCAGCAAAATATCAAGTCACATAACAAAATTTTGTTCCTGGAAAATCAATTTAATAACATGTTTTGTGTCAATAACAACTTAATAACAGTGAATTTGGGAAATATTTCAAGAACAAGTTTTGATATTAAAGAGTTATTGATAACATCCCGAAAGCAAAATTAGTTAGGATATCAAGCAATCGCACATGCTGTTGAATAGGATGCTAAAGTGGAGGCGATATGCGTACACTTTACCCGTGGTAAAATTAAATCATGTACGCATATAGCCTCCCCATTAGCATCCTTTTCTACATCATATATGACTTCGTGTTGGCTGAGAATGCTACACATATTTAGACTACCATGTGAGAATGGCGGAACAATCATTGCGAACTTCAGTTTCTCTCTTCCCTCATAGGCGTATTTTCAACTATTCATGTAATCTTTTACCACAAATAGGTAGATCCGACTTCATCCTCTGGAACGACAGGGAAAACATGTGAAAATATAAAATATTTCTCTTATATTCTCAGCATTCGAATTTCGGTCCCCATACAGAGTACATCGGATCATTATCATCGTTTGACGAATTCTTTTCAAGATTACGGCTCAGCTATGGATTTTATCCGGAAGAGCATTTGTTTAGTTTTAAATATCGTTTATAATGTTTTTCGAAAAGATAAAGAGGTTTTGTGCCTTTTTGAGAACGATTTCACGCATAGTTTTTGAAATCACTCAAAGGGGTTTTTTCCCTCTTCCCAAATTTAGAGATAAAAATAAACAAATAAAATATTTCTGAAGCATAACTCGCGAAATACTGTAAATAACGTTGTTGAATGATGTATCAGAAGGCCGGCTCCAGAGACACGTTATCCTCCATTTGGGATATTTGTTCCATTAAAAATATACATTTTAAATATATACATTTTAAATACATTTTTGCTGTATAAGAATAGAATCAACCAATCTTAAGCAAACTTTACCTTAAGAAACTGTTGTTCAGTTGCTTCTGTTCCTTGGGATAGCATAAAGTATTTGTACACTCTCAATAATACAATAATAATCAAACGTGTTCCACAACAATGTAATATTGAAATGTTATTTAATGGCTGTATACCAAGAGCTTGGTCATAACAAAATAAGATTGTCCAACAAAACTTGTTGTGGAAACGTAATGCCTTGATAATACAATAATAACAAAACGAGATATAAAAACAGGTTTTGTAATTTCGTAGTTATTAATTTGATATTCCCCTCTGCTCGGGGGGATAAGAACGGAGGCCTCTTGACGGACGGACGTGAGGTGGAAGCAGCATTTCGATCAGCACCTGAACGGCGTGGAGAACGTAGGCACGGGAGCCCACGGCAACGGAAGGAACGACGACGCCAGTGCAGCGGAGGACGGAAATGAACCAACTCCCACGCTGAGGGAAGTTAAGGATGCCATTCACCAGCTCAAAACCAACAAAGCAGCTGGTAAGGATGGTATCGCAGCTGAACTCATCAAGATGGACCCAGAAAAGTTGGCCACCTGTCTGCACCGGTTGATAGTCAGGATCTGGGAAACCGAACAACTACCGGAGGAGTGGAAGGAAGGGGTAATCTGCCCCATTCACAAGAAAGGCGACTGTTTTAAATCTGAGAACTTCAGAGCGATCACTATTTTGAATGCTGCCTACAAAGTGCTATCCCAGATCATCTTCCGTCATCTGTCACTTAAAACGAATGAGGGCCTGGGAAGTTATCAAGCCGTCTTCAGCGACGGCCAATTTACAACGGACCAGATCGGTTTATTTACATTTATTTACCAGTTTACAACCAGACCAGATCCTCCAGAAATGCCGTGAATACCAGATCCCAACGCATCACCTGTTCATCAACTTCAAAGCGGCATACGACAGTATCGATCGTGCAGAGCTCTGGAGGATCATGGACAAAAACGGCTTTCCTGGCAAGCTGACTAGACTGATGCGACAAGGTGATGGACTCTCATGCCTACTCTTCAACATCGTTCTGGAGGATGTGATACGACAAGCCAGACTCAACAGCCGGGGAACGATTTTCACAAATCCGGTCAATTTGTTTGCTTTGCGGACGACATGGATATTATCGCCTGAAAAGCGATGCGGCAAAGCTCGGATTGGTGGTGAATGCCTTAAAAACAAAGGACATGCTGGTAGGCGGAACCGAACACGATCGGATCTGTCTGGGTAGCAATATTACGATAGACGGGGATACTTTCGAGGTGGTGGAGGGACGAATTCCTCGGATCCATACTGACGGCTGACAACAACATGAGTCAAGAAATTCGAAGGCGCATCATCAGCGGAAGTCGGGCCTACTACGGTCTCCAGAAAAACCTGCGATCTAAAAAGATTCACCCATGCACCAAATGCACCATGCAGGCCTGCTAAATATCAGCCTCAGTGCCTGTTTCTCAGCCGAAAATAAATTACTGTGGCGGTCGTTTTCAGTTCCTCGATGTGAGATTTGACAGAGTCCGAGAGCTCCATTCCTGAGCAACCCAACCAAGTTTCATTTCCAATCATCCACACACTACTCAAGCTGACAGGCCATTCGTCTCAAGTGGTGGCTTGTGAGAGTGAGTACCCTATACACTACCGCGGGTGAAAACACTCAACTACAGAAAATTGAATGGAAATTTAGCACTGGAAAACCAAAACAGAGAAAATGAAAAAAAAAATGAAAGGAAAATATCGCAATCATATAGGCCTGTCGAAAACTTGCAGCCCTGGCACCATGTACAAAACGCTAAAAAGACCAGTGGTCCTCTACGGACACAAGACATGGACCATGCTCGAGGAGGACCTAGAAGCACTCGGAGTTTTCGAGCGACGCGTGCTAAGGACAATCTTCGGCGGTGTGCAGGAGAATGGTGTGCACAGTGGTACCGCCATAGGCCAAAAATCGAAAAATTGATTGTCTAATTCATAAGTTTGTTTAATTTTTATAAATCAATTATGTTCCCAAGAATGCAGAAAATCCATTTTTATGTATGTTCTAGTTGCATATTTTGCTTGAGAGCATGGGTACTGTTATGCAATTTTACATTCTCAAAATTTCTCGAAAAATCACATGACTTTTGAGTTGTACTCCGCGTCTTCGTATAACAAAATCAAGTAGATTTTCAATTGGTTTTCAACGCAGAGTATCAGAATAGATGATTATCTTCCAATTCGAAGCGCCAAAAAGCGGATCTGGATGTTTTTGGACCAATGGGGATGTGAGAAATAGGCACTTAATTTTACCCATAGAATATATGCATAATAAAAATTCATGTAACATTTCAAACATGTTCTTAACCACACTTAATCAATCGTCCGCCAGCAAATGATCAGATTTGAGTAGAAGAATCAATCTGTGAAGGTTGTAGCTGCAAATATCTGCAAACAAGTTTGCAAGATGTATTGGAAGTTATCCATTCTTTTTATAAAAATATGTATTAAAATAACTACAAAATTATGTATATACTAGTATTTCTGTAATTGTCTGAAATGCGTAGCAAAATCACTGAAATTTTTACAGGTGATATTTCGATGCTTTTTACAATAATTGAGGGATATTTTGTTTGAAAACAAACCTTGAAAATGTTTTTTTTTAATTATGAACAAAAATACATTTCTGGAGGTATGATTTGAGGTATGAATAGTTGCATAACAACTATTCTCATTTGGTCTCGTCAAAACTTACCTCTGTAATTGTCAAATTGGATAAGAAGTTTTGCATTTGCCGCCAACATTTACAAAATTTCCTCAAGATCCGTTCAGTACCTAAAACTGTATTTCTGGAAGAATAAGGAGTAAATACGCTCTTTTAGTTATATTTACTGGACATAACTCTTCATATTCCTTTTCCAAATCTGAATATTCGATAAATTTATTTACGTTAAATCTTAGTATACAAATTGATTTCTTTGATCCTATTGCAGGCGCCGAATAATATGCAATAAGGATGGGTATTTGTATATATTTATTTTATTGGGTTAGAGCTATATTTGATTAAAATTCCACGTAATCCATTACTGGATAACAGTTCCAATACAAATGTAAGAAACAAATACGACTGGACAGATACTTGAATCTTTTTTATTGTGGAAAACGCAGGCCCATGAATTTTATAACATATTATAACTGCGTAAAGCAATATTTTTTTGGGTTGAAAAGTTTCCTTTTACGTACGTTTTGTGGATTAATCGTGAATATTTGTTTGAAATAATTTCAGAAGTAATTGATTCTGTAATTGCACTATTGTTACTATTGTTTCAGAATTATCACTTTTGGGCATTAGGTACTGCAGTTATACATACTAATTCGATATGTGATAATTTTCCTGTGTTTCGACATTGCAAACTACTTTATTTCTGAGAAAAAATCTTCAGTTTCACATATATTTTATTGCAGCAGAAATAAAACCTACTAATAAAAGCACAATTATAATGCTAATACTGATTCTATTCACAAGAATCTATTATGATACTGTCGTGCTATACATGTTTTAAGGTGTAATACTTAGCAGAAATTTCTCAGAATTCGACCTTCATAATAATTAAGCATATTTGATTACTGATTTCTGTGCAAAATAAAGGCTTTTAATGGTATTTTCATTTATCATAAATAAAAATGTTCAAAGTTCATATTTTTTAAGTGATGATCATGAAAATGAACTAGAATATCCTTTTTTAGTCATAACATGCTATTTTTGGTCACTTATAATGATTGTGCCCTTCAAAAAACGAAGAAAATGATTTATGACCGCTTCCCTGAACAAATGGAACCACTGTGGTGTGTGGCGAAGAAAGATGAACCACGAGCTCGCTGCACTTTACGGCGGACCCAGCATCCAGAAGGTAGCCAAAGCCGGAAGAATACGATGGGCAGGGCATGTTGCAAGAATGTCGGACAACAACCCTGCAAAGCTGGTGTACGTGACACAGATCCGATTGACACAAGAAGGTGTGGAGCATAGAGAGCACGATGGGCGGAACAGGTGGAGCGTGACCTTGCGACTCATTGGACGTGATTCTTCCAGTTTCTCTCTACGGTCACAAGGCATGGACTTTAAAAGAGGCAGACCGAAAAGTTTTCGGAGTTTTTGAGCGCAAAGTGCTGCGGACAACCCTCAGTGAAAAACTAGAAAATGGTGTGAAGTGCAGACTGCAGATGAAAGAATCGCGAGTTGTACCAAGTGCCCAAAGATGCAAATACTGTGCAACGGATAACATACGAAAGACTTTCGTGGACCGGATACGTAGTGCGAATGTTTGAAGAAAGAATTGCGAAAACAATACATGTACAGCAGAGAATCAGCTGGTAGTTGAAGACTTCGTTGGCGGGCACGAACGCGCTGGTTGTACGTGATTGGACAAGGACTGAGGACCCTAAACGTTCACATAAGCTGGGGGTACATCACCTAAGACCGACGAAGATGGTGCTTTACCATACGCTTGGTGCTGGAATAAAGTACCTTTATAGCCAACAAGGTATCAAGGTTAGGTACGCATATTCGTTGAATCTTAGATGAATCGCGGTTTCCATCGTAGTTGTATATCCAGTCAATCATGTCTTCCCGAGCAGAGGAAAATATCAAAATAATAACAACGGAATCACAAAACCTGTTTTTATATCTCGGTTTGTTATTATTAACTTATTAAGTCATCACCGTTCCATAACATGTTCTGTTGGGCAATCTTATTTTGTTATGATCGTGCTCTTGGTATATTTACTTTAAATTACATTTCATTAACATGTTTTGTTGTAGCACAAGTTCAGTTATTATTGTGTCATTGAGACTATACAAACATTTGATCATTAATATTACAACATAACTAGCTTTGCAATCAAAACTACACCATTCCAGATTTTCGTTGTTCACATCATTCCGTGAGGAACTGTATTAGAAATTATTATTTTGTCATCAGTTCCTCTTCTTTCTGACATTACGTTTCAACTGTGACAGAGCCAACTTATCAGCCTTTTGTTTTATAAGCACTTTGAAAAGTATACTTGTTTTTTTTTGTCCCAATTTCAGTTAAGTATTCACGTCACGCGGCGAGCAACCATCGTATGTTTGCTCTAACTGCGCGTAGAACGCTTCTTTCTCGTCATCGGGTCTCCCTTCGTGTGGGCAGTGGACGTTGATGATGCTGTAGTTGAAGAAACGGCCCTTAACTCTCAACATGCACATGCACATCCTTGCGTTGATCGGCTGCCACCCGATCACACGTTGTCGCATCTTGCCCAACACTATAAATCCTGTTCCCAGTTCATTGGTGGTGCCACAGCTTTGGTAGAAGGTAGCCGCTCGATACCCGCTTTTCCACACTTTCTGTCCAGTCCAACAAAGTTCCTGCAACGCCACGATGTCGAAGTTGCGGGGATGTAGTTCGTCGTAGATTATCCTGTCACATCCTGCGAAACCTAGTGACTTGCAATTCCATGTTCCAAGTTTCCAATCGTAGTCCTTATTTCGTCGCGTGGGTCTTTGCCGATTGAATCGAGTCGTATTTTCTCCTATGTTATTCGCAATGGGGATTTTTACGGGTGGCTTATTGGGCCTACGCCAACACTCCTGTCTCGCCGGAGGGCCATCGTGCCAGTTCAACACTGGGACGACCACGCTGATGGGGCTACCACCTTGGATCTAGCTGGGCGTGGTGCAGCGTTTCTTACTCAGCCGCTGGATGCCAGAACAGACGCTGTTTGAGCCGCACCTCCTTGGTGAACAGACACTCGGATCGTACCTCCTCAATCTAGCTGAAGTCAGAAGGACAACAGTGCCCAGGCTGCACTACCAGCTAAGCACACAACTCTTAGCTGGCGGTCTCTGTCATCGCTTGACCCGTGGAAGCATGAGGTAGGAACTTGTGAGGACCAGAGCTATATTGGACGCTCTCCTTATCGACTCACCGTTTTGCAGCCCAACAGTAGAATGTGCTGTTGCTGATTTTCCGTTGCAATATTATTTTAAGGGTCGAACACCATTCTCCTACTTTCCGTAAGGTATTATTGAACTTAGAGTTCTTCCCTAGAATAGATGCTCAGGTTTGCTGAAGCAACACCACCGCTCACCCCTTCCCTATCAGCCTAATAACGTTCAAAGTTCCCACCGGGGTTGGTTACCCGATCTTCCCTGTTGCTCGTATCTTCCGGCTTGTGGCACGAGGTGGAAGGGATAGGAGCTGCAGGGCAGAGGCTCAATGGGCAGAAGATCACTCAATGGGATCTGAATTATGCGATACCCAGCCTTTACCGTGCCCAAGCAGGCTCCTGTAAGGACTAGAGTTATGTCGGGCGCTCTTTCCAGATTGTCATCTCATCATATGGTAGCCGACGATCTGAATCGCTATAAATGCAGCTATAATTTGCATTTTTTTTTTGTTCGCCGTCGCTCATAAAATGTATACAGACCACTCCCTGCTGAAAAACGCAACATTTCGCATAAAATAACAATAAAAGACAGCTTTGTATCTAAAAACGCAATTAACCGCAAATGCATTTTTCCCGCACCATCATAATACTTAGCATTGAAACTGTACAATCTGCCTCAAACCGGGTAACCTTCCATTATACACCCAGATCGATACAGTTTCTTCCCCCGTGAAGGTTTACATAATTACCACCTATAAATAACTGTACAGCGCTGAAAAACAACAGGTGCTACCTTTGAACCTCCGGTTGGTGCACCAACCTCCTTTATGCATTCACCACGTCGTCGTTGGTTGCTGATGTTGCTGTTGCTTGTCTTTGCTGGTGCACTGTGTCTGCGAACGGATGCATATGGAGTCCGCACCGCCCTAACTTCACCGGCGGTTGTCACAGCGCAAAATGACATCCCGCATTGGCGGCGGCCGCCACGACTCGTCCGTCACGTTTCGATGGAACTGGGGTCTTTGATGATGACAGTCTTTAATGTTTTCTGCTTTACGGCGGCGGGTGGGTCCTTCCTATACTGGAGGAAATCAAAGAAGGTCACCCAGCCCAGCAGACCCAGCACCATCATCAACCCCTACTGCCCCGGCCAGATGTCGTCCGTCATTTTGCGAAAATAAAAACGGAATATTAACGAACTCTGAGCCCAGCACCGGTCAGTCATACCGTCAGCTATAGTTAGCTATCATCATCCAGCAGGAATTGGTTGAGCGGAAAGTTTGCGCGACGAGTTGAGTCAGAGCTGAGTAGCAATTATGGTGCGGTTGGAGAGACCACCGCCACCGGAGCCATTCTTTAGACGATGCTGATTACTACCCTTGAGATGGTAAACTACGGTATACTAATAGGTTTCTGGTGCCGGATTCCGAGAGCGGAATCGATTCCACCACTTAGTTGACCGATAATCATTTTTTTAAGTCCTTCCCATTTTTCCATGCAGAATTTTAAAAAAGAACTACTATATGCACAACAGTTTCTGATATTGAACAGAATACTTCTAACAGCTTGAACGGAAATTCAGTGGCATTTAAGAAATTCAAGTTCAACATCATCAAAGTTCCCCCGGAAAAAGAGTCCACCTACAAGGTTGTGGCCCGAGCCCCATTTGTGAATCCAACCCTAGCCACTCATTTTTGTGTGTTTGTTTTGCTTTTGACATTTCGAATCCCTGACGTCTTGTACGGTTGGCAAAGTTGATCAATAGATCAGCGCAAATTTCAGTTATATATAAGTATCACCGTTAGTCGACGTATTATGCATCTCGTACCTCTCTTCCTCCATCACTGCTCCCATCAAGAAACCGGATAATAAAACATTGACGCTCTAAGTGCGCGCGATTGCCATCAATCGCGGTCGTTATTGCGAAAATTGAATTGCCAACTATATGCCTATCGGATTTCCATAAATTCAGCTTAATCGATCTCCGCCGCCACCGCACCGGCGCGCCACCACCAAGCGCCGAATCCGATCCCAAAGGCAGCCTCGCTCGGTCTCGGATCGTGCGCAATTATTAATTACCACCTTGCCCGGTTCCATGCACCGATCGACCGCCTGCCCGGTCGAGGTGCTCAAACCAAATCAGTGTCGATAATTTATATGCAAACGAAGCCGTTTCCACCACGCGCAAGCGCCTCTGCATATAACCTAACTTTACCGCGAGCCGTCGATCGCGCTTCAGCCAGAGCTGCGCTAAGTACCTGAATAGAGCCGGAGTGGAATATCTTCTCTTCTGGCGTGGCAAAGCCACTTTGCGCCCGCTGCTCTCGATGTTCATTGCACTTGATAAATGGTTGTTCGCGCGTATACTTACTTTACCTGGGTTTGCATTGTTGAATGAGTAAGAGGAAGAAAACGGCGACCTCGTGTCTATGGGTCATGTAGATGCAGCGAGGTATAGTACCTTATGAAGGGTTGTGACACTTGATCATTTGCTATTTTAATAATAAAAGACATGATTTACTGAGACTATTCAACTACGATGGAAACCACGATACATCTAAGATTTAACGAATAAGCCTACCTATCATACATTTTTGGCTCCAAAGTGACTTTATTCCAGTGCTAAGCATAAAGTAAGGATTTCAGGCGATCTGTCTAATTCGTTCGAATCTCGCTGAGGGCTACGACAAGGTGATGGACTCTCATGCCCGCTATGGTGCTATGCGACGAGCCGGACTTAATAACCGGTGCACGATTTCCACGAAATCCGGTCAATTTACCTGTTTTTCGGATGAATATTACTAGAACATTTGGAACGGTGGAACATCTTGAGAGACAATCCTCGAAATGAAACGCAAAAGGTGCTTCTGCTGTGTTGAGTCGAAAGTTTAAAAAAGAAGGACTGGAAGTGGCGCTTATTCAAGAGCCATGGTCCAATAAACGAAAAATTCTTGGAGATCTGACACAGAATAGTAAACTATTTTATGATGAGCAACAAGATTCTCCCAGAACCGCTGTCTTAGTACGCAAAACGTTAAAATGCTATCCTATTACAGAGTTTATCAGAAAGGACATTGTTGTGGTCATGGTAGAGGTACCAACCACTAGTGGTAAAACTGAGATCGCTGTGGCTTCAGCTTACTTTCCTGGTGATGTTCCTGAGGTACCTCCTCCTGAGATCGCATCATTTCTTCAATTCTGTAAAGAAAACAACAAATCGTTTATCATTGTCTGTGACGCCAATGCGCATCACACGGTTTGGGGTAGTACGGATATTAACAGTCGAGGTGAGTCACTATTAGAGTATCTGACTTCCAACAATATAGACATTTGCAATAATGGTGATAAACCTACTTTCTCAACTGTAATCAAACAAGAGGTCTTGGATCTAACACTGTGCAACGCTGCAATCTTTGACAAGATCACAAACTGGCACGTGTCAGATGAGATTTCTCTATCTGAACATAAACACATAATCTTCAATTGGAGTGGTGGAGATTATTCTAGACTAGAACCGCATTTAAAAATCCCAGGAAGACAAAATGGGATCAATATGTAGAATTGTTGAATACGCATTCATTTACAATGGGAGAAACTATTGATTCATCCTAAAAGTTAGAATCATTTTCTCAAAGGGTAAATGAAAGTATCATCAATTCCTTTAACAGAAGTTGTCCCACCATACAATCGTCTTCTACTAGAGACGTGCCATGGTGGAACTTAAAACTGGATCGCCTTAGAAAATTTTCTCGTAAAATGTTCAATAGAGCGAAACAAACGGGAGATTGGACTCAGTACAGGAAAGCCCTGACTGATTACAACAACGAAATACGAAAATCGAAAAGAAAATCTTGGATGCTGACATGTGAAAACATAAACAGCACTCCTGTAGTTGCAAGACTATAGAAAACGCTTGCAAAAGATCATTCAAATGAATTGGGAAACCTGAAGCGCGACGATGGAGCTTTTACCAAAACTCCTCGTGAAACTTTGGATTTAATGATGGAAACCCATTTTCAAAGTTCGATTCTAAGTGTGGATTCCAATGATACTATATCTCTGGAAGATGAAGGATGTCCTAGTATAAACTCATCGGAGTCAACTAGTACAATAAACACCGCCTCAGATATAGCTGATGACATCTTCACGAATGCCAGAGTGGAAAATGCAATAAGATCTTTTCAGCCTTTTAAATCTGCAGGAGTTGATGGAATATTTCCAGCACTGATTCAAAATGGAGAAGCGGTGTTCCATCACTAATTGAGATGTTCAAGGCTAGTTTAAGATTGAATTACGTTCCATCAAAATGGAGACTTGTAAAAGTTATCTTTATACCAAAAAAGGGGAAGCGAGACAAGACGCATCCCAAAGCATACAGGCCAATTAGTCTTTCTTCAGTTTTGTTGAAGACTATGGAAAAGGTTTTGAAGGATTTCATCAATTCTTCTTACATAAAAGACGATCCCCTATCTGACTTCCAGTTTGTTTATCAATCTGGTAAGTCAACGGTTACGGCACTTCATTCGCTAGTAACAAAGGTGGAAAAAACGTTTTCAGCAAAAGAAATAGCTTTATGTGCCTTTTTAGATATAGAAGGATTATCAAATATGCCTCCTATTCATCTATGAAGCGTGCCATGGAGAACAAAAACTTCGACCAATGCATTGGTCATACAAGGGCCCATATAGCCGAGGCGGTAAACGCACGGGTATTCAGCATGACCATGCTGAGGGTGACGGGTTCGATTCCCGGTCGGTCCAGGATCTTTTCGTAAAGGAAATTTCCTTGACTTCCATGGGCATAGAGTATCTTCGTGCCTGCCACACGATATACACATGCAAAATGGTCATTGGCAGAGGAAGCTCTCAGTTAATAACTGTGGAAGTGCTCATTGAACACTAAGCTGAGAAGCAGGCTTTGTCCCAGTGAGGACGTTACGCCAAGGAGAGGAGGAGCAATGTATCATACATTGGATTTATACTGTGCTTGCAAAAAGAGAAATCACCTCTGAGCTGGGAAGTTCTTCTATAACAGTAAGGGCAACGAAAGGTTGCCCTCAAGGAGGAGTCCTCTCACCACTAAGGTGGTCCTTAGTTGTAGATGATCTTCTAAACAGCTTGAAGGAAAAATGTTTCGAAGTTCTGGGCTTTGCAGACGATATAGTCATAATAGTGAGAGGAAAGAATGGGTGACAAAACGTCGAAAGACAAAACGTCGAATGCCAAAATGTCGAATACCAAAACGTCGAAAGGACAAAACGTCGAAGGGACAAACACGTCATTGTGATCAACCTAAAAGCTTTTCGACTTGGAAGGATACAAATTCATCCTAGTGATCGAGTCAAATACTTAGGTTTGATACTGGAGGCTAAACTGAACTGGAATGCTCAAATAGAGTCCGTGATCGGTAAGGCATCAAGTGCATTTTGGTTATGATCCAAAGCTATTGGCAGAAGGTGGGGCTTGAAACCAAAAAATGATAATGTGGATTTATACTGCTATAATCCGCTCAAAAGTGACGTATGCTTCGTATGTCTGGTGGCCAAAAACAAAAGAGGCTACCACGCAATCAAAGCTTGCGAAAATTCAACATCTTGCGCCCTGCTGTTACAGGAGCGATGCGAAGCGCTCCATCAAAAGCTTTAGATGCGATTCTCAATCTGCTACCGTTGCACGAGTACGTGCAATTAGAAGCAGAAAAGGAATTTCTGGGACTTGAACGAGTTGAAAAGTTTATGCCAGGTGATCTTGTAGGTCACCTGAGCATTTCACAATAATTCCAAAATAGGCCAGTAATGAAAATGATTAAAGACTGGTTGAAACCTGTGGAGGGCCATGATGTTCCCTACAAGTTGCACGAAACAACTCGTGCAGATTGGGAAGTCGGAGGTCCCACTGTTCGTCAAGGGTCAATCAAATTCTTTACAGATGGCTCAAAAGTTGGAATAAAAACAGGAACAGGAATCTACGGCCCTGGAATACAAACTTCAGTGGCGATGGGACGCTATCCTACGGTGTTTCAAGCAGAGATTCTTACTATTTTGAAATGCGCAAATATCTGCCTTGAGAGAAAATACAGATATGCAAATATTTGTATTTTCTCAGATAGTCAAGCTGTATTAAAAGCATTGTGCGCTTACAAATGTACTTCAAAGCTTGTATGGGAATGCATTCTTTCACTGCGCAGGCTGTGCCAAGGGAATTCAGTAAACTTATACTGGGTTCCAGGTCACTGTGGCATTGAAGGGAATGAAATGGCAAACGAGCTTGCTAAAAGTGGTTCCAATTTACAGTTTGCTGGCCCAGAACCATTCTGCGGTATATCAAACTGTACTACAGGGTGGCAACGTAGAAATGATACACTTGAAAACTGAACCTCTTCGTCTGGCATTTCATCCCAAATTTTTACCAAACAGTTTTTGAAGGTAACCAAAACCAAGTCCTTCGCGTCGCCTAGGTACTCTAGCATGTATTCCCATGTACAAAAGTCCAGTGGGTTCAAAACGAGAGACGAAACCAGTTATTCCGATGAGCTGATGAAGCACGGTAAATTTTGTTTGCATCACTGTTCAACAACCACTGTCTTATGCGTCGGTACTGAGTCCTGCTGGAAACAAGAACTTTCTTTTCCAAATAGTTTCTTGTCACTGGGGGATTGGTGATCTTTGATGACGTGTTGTAAAAAGTACTCTTTGTTGATTGTTATGCCCCTGTCGATGAACAACAATGGTAATTGGCCTTTTGTTGATATGGCGCCCCAAACCATCACCGCTGCAGCACTTCGATATCGTTGAACCCCTCGTTTGTCGGCAGGAATTTCACGAAGAGTTGCTTTATACACACGATCATTTTGTTTATTCAGAGACGCTGCCAAAGTAAAAAAATTTCGTCCGAAAAAAAAATGTTGTGCGCAGCGTGCGTTTTAAGCAGAACGCGAGATCTGGCAACCCTGTCGGAAATATTCTTCATAGTCAATTCGTGAATCCTTTGTTTCTTAAAAGCCCCATATCTAAGATCCCGTTTCCCCAAGCACACTTGGTTTCAATGCAATAGCATGAATGGCAACGTATGGCTCTCAAACTAGTGTATCACTTTCATGTTGCCACCCTGTATAAAAATGGACCTGAAATTCTGGGCTGAGCAGAGGGTGATATCCAATTGGATGGATGTCAAAAATTGCAATCAGTCAAAACGATTTATAACACCGAATGCTTATTAAACCAAAAAGCTCTTAGAGCTCAACAAGAGAGCTCTATGTACATACACTGGCCTAGTAACTGGACACTGCCCGAGCAGTGATATTGTCGTTTCTGTAATACGGAACGTTAAACCTCGGAACATCTGCTTTGCAGTTGTGGTGCTTTATACATACGCAGGCAAAGATTTCTGAATAGTGGTTGCTTGCAACCCATTGAGATCTGGTCTGCAAAACCTGGGAAGGTCTTGGAGTTTATCAATTCCATTGCACCTGACTGGGAGACGACGCGTCGTGGCAGTAGCTGATTACTTGACACATGGTAATTAGCTGGCTAGATGCGAATATCATAACGGGACATGCCACAAAAGTTCAGCCTATTGGACGCAGTGGCTTGATTTCCCCTACAGGGAAGAAAAAAAAAACTGGTGACTGTTTCTAAAATTGCATTTAAAATGCTAAAATGCTGATCGTTAAAGAATCGGACTTTGTCCACCCGAGACTACACTTGATGTTAAGAAAACAAACATGCTTTACGTTCTAATTGCGTACTAACCTATCAAGGACTGTTGAGTTCTGGTAATTCGTGCATTCTTATTGCAGAACACATTCTCTAATTTGACAGAGTTTTGCAACTAGCCTAAAGTCCCGGGTTTTTCTATGTTGTCCTGGGACTAAACTAGAAGCAAGACATGGATGGGGCTAGAGTTCCGATGCATGGAAAAATACCAGTACCACCGTTTTGTTTCTCTCAGAATTCAAATAGATTTTGTTTGATTAAGGGCGCTCTTTCACTGGGAATCAAATCTCTATGATAACGGGACCTTTTCATCGCAATCGATTTCTTGTACATCTGGGATAACAAAACAGGAACTGTGCAGAAATTGATGCTTCATTGTCTTTCAATGACAATGAAGTAGTACGACATGCACTAAATACTAAGAATACGGGTAATGCCGGGTAATACTGTACCGCGCTAAGGACACACGAAAGTTCTACGAGAAGCTGAACCGCTCGCGCAGAGGCTTTGTGTCATAAGCCGACATGTGCTGAGATAATCACGGGAATATTCTCACGACCGAGCGTGAAGTGGTCGAGAGGTGGCGGCAGCATTACGATGAGCACCTCAATGGCGACGTTGCAAGTACTGAAGGTGGCGTGGTAACAGGGTAACAGATCTAGGAGTATGTGCACAGGACGAAAGACTTCCGGCCCCTGACCTGCAAGAGATTGAGGAGGAGGTTGGCCGGTTGAAAAACAACAAAGCCGCTGGAGCAGATCAACTACCAAGCGAGCTTCTAAAATACGGTGGAGAAGCACTGGTGAGAGCACTACACTGGGTCATTACCAAGATTTGGGAGGAGGAAGTATTACCGGGGGAATGGATGGAAGGTGTCGTGTGTCCCATCTACAAAAAGGGCGACAAGTTGGATTGCGGGAACTACCGCGCGATCACACTACTGAGCGCTGCCCACAAGATCAACCTATCAGCTTTCGATTTCTTCAAGATACTCTCTCAAATTTTATGCCGCCGTCTATCACCGATTGCAAGAGAGTTCGTGGGGCAATATCGGGCTGGATTTATGAGTGAACGCGCTACAACGGACCAGATGTTCGCCAACCGCCAGGTGTTGCAGAAATGCCGCGAATACAACGTGCCCCAACATCACTTGTTCATCGATTTCAAATCGGCGTATGATACAATCGATCGAGATCAGCTATGGCAGATTACGCACGAATACGGATTCCCGCATAAACTGATACGATTGATCAAGGCGACGATGGATCGAGTGATGTGCGTAGTTCGAGTATCAGGGACACTCTCGAGTCCCTTCGAATCTCGCAGAGGGTTACGGCAAGGTGATGGTCTTTCGTGCTTGCTGTTCAACATTGCGTTAGAAGGTGTAATAAGGAGAGCGGGGATTAACACGAGTGGTACGATTTTCACGAAGTCCGTTCAGCTGCTTGGTTTCGCTGATGATATTGATATTATAGCTCTTAAATGTGAGACGATGGCGGAAACGCACATCCGACTAAAGAGTGATGCCAGGCGAATCGTATTAGTCATTAACGTGTCGAAGACAAAGTACATGATGGCAAAGGGCTCCAGGGAGGAATCACCGCGCCCGCCACCCCGAATTTATATCGACGGTGATGAAATCGAGGCGGTTGAAGAATTCGTGTAGTTGGACTCACTGGTGACCGCCGACAACGACACCAGCAGAGAAATTCAGAGGCGCATTGTGGCAGGAAATCGTGCTTACTTTGGGCTCCGCAGAACTCTACGATCGAATAAAGTTCGCCGTAACACGAAGTTATCTATCTACAAAACGCTGATTAGACCGGTAGTCCTATATGGGCACGAAACATGGACCCTACGTGCAGAGGACCAATGCGCCCTTGGAGTTTTCGAACGGATGGTGTTGCGTACCATCTACGGCGGAGTGCAGATGGAAAACGGGACTTGGAGAAGGCGAATGAACCACTAGCTGCATCAGCTGCTGAGAGAACCAACCATCGTCCATACCGCGAAAATCGGGAGACTACGATGGACGGGTCATGTCATCAGGATGTCGGATAACAACCCGACTAAAATGGTTCTCGAGAGTCATCCGACCAGTACAAGACGACGCGGAGCGCAGCGAACTAGATGGGTCGACCAAGTGGAGGACGATCTGCGGACCCTACGCAGAGTGCGGAACTGGAGACAAACAGCCATGGACCGAGTGGAATGGAGACGGCTACTATGTACAGCAGAGGCCACCCCGGCCTTAGTCTGAACGGTAAGGTAAGTACGGGTAATGCCACAAAAGATTTAAATACTGGTCGCAGTGGCTCACCCGAACAGAAAAAAAAGGTCTGGGACCATTTGGGCAGGACTCATTTTAGGCACTTGCTGTTATAACACAGTCAATTTCAAACCGATTGACTTGAATTTTTGAACATTGCTAGATACTTTCGTATCTGATCGTGTCCCAAAAATCAAGTCAATTGGTTCAAAATTGAATTAGTTATAGCAGCAAGTTCCCAAAGTAGGCCCCCCTGTCCAAATGGTCCCAGTCCCTACCAAACATTTTTCGAATAGGCTCGTTATTTCGAGAAATTCCACATGAATTATATGTGCTTTTCACAATACAAGTTTAAATGATTTTACTCCTCCTGAGTCCTGCTCAATTGTGCCCACGCTCCATGTGGGTAGCCCATTGGCTGAGCTAGGTCGATTTAGCTTGCAAGTGTCATTTGTCGTTTTATGTATTAGAAACGATGAACTCAACGTGAACTTTGCATTTGGTCAAGGATGCTTGAATTATAACCTGATAGGTTTTGCTGTCTAGCATTTTTCATCCATTACTGCCAGTGAACCGTTTGAAGTGTGGCAAGAAATTAACTCACGGTCTCTTATCGTAAGTGCCACTTCAACCCGTGCTCGAAAGGTGTAATTAATTACAGAACTTGAAGCGTTCAAAACCGGAACTTTGCACTCGTCAGAAGTGGCTGACCCAATCACGTTTACCAGCGCAGGATTTTCCCAATCGGTCTCAGTGCCACCCGTCTGCTTGAATAACCTCATTATTTGAGAAATTATTCAGCTGATTATACCGAAGGTGTCGATTTCGTAAACTCCATACAAAACAGCGTGCCATGAACTACAAACAACACCTTTTCTACGTTGCGGCGGCCGGCGGCGGGGCGGTACGGAAGCAGCTTGTGGAGACCCAGTTGAGTAGACCCATCCTCTAACCCCGGTGGCGCTGCGTCCCACCAGCAATCCGAAAATGAAATCGAAACAAAAATCCATCATTATTTATTCAGCCATATTCAGCCGACTGTGAAAATATGTACACATTACCGACCCGGTTACGCGCCCCGAGTTTGGCGTTGTCGCCGAACACGGACGGGCGGCGGCGGTAGCCCCGCATCTTATACGCGGCTTTGTCCGTCCGCAGGTATCAGAAATACGCATTAAGGCTATCGCGCGCGCCGCAAACGAGTTAGCCTAATCAGAAAATAAAAACAGCTCGCAAGAAAAACAAAACCATTCGAGTCCGATTCGCGCGCCTCACACCAAACCAAGCACCTCTTCTGGCGATAAGGGTTGCACGAGGCCGGGCCGGAGAAAATTAATTATCATATTTTATTGGTATTAACTTTTAATTTCGTTCGGAATCCTCCGGGGCTTATTTATGGCTTGGCGCTGCCGGGCAGACAACGTGCACGCACCGCTAGCTCCACACAGTCGTACCTATGGCGATGGAATGGTGTGTGGCGAAAGAATTTGGAGTGGCGATGTGAAAGGAAGGAGAAAATACATAAAATTAAGTTGTACAGGTCGAATGGGTGATAAAAGACGTAATCTCAAGAATTTGATCAGCAAATTTACGGCATAAAATATACTGCACTTGCTAGTATAACTAAAAACTGATCGATAAAGTGAACTCTCAGCTGAACAATAAAGATTGTTTGCAGAGGAAATGTGAGCGAGCGATACACCGATAAGGAATTCTGTTGCACGTACGGGTAAACATCCGGAACCCAAAACATGACGTAAAGGTTATAGAATCATACAATATGTCGCTTCATGATAACATGACTATAAGTCATAGAACCATACCGCTGAGTCATAGAATTATATCGCTGACTCATAAAACCAACAACAACACTTTACATTCTTTACAATCGGATAAGCTGAAACTAGATGAGCGAAAGAGTTGATGATCGAGTAAGATTAGTGAACTTGTAAGTGGGTTTTTGTGTAAGTGAGTAAGGTGGTAAAAGAATGAGTTATTGACTGAATCAGTGAGTCAGTAAGTTAGTAAGTTGGTTCATGAGTGAGTTAACGACTTAGTGTGTGAGTGAGCTAGTAGAAAAAGTATGAGTGAGCTAGTAATTTAGCGAGTGAGTAAATGAGTAAGTTTGTGAGATATTGAGTTTGAGAGTAAGTGAGTAAGAAAGTGTGTAAGTGTGTGTTGCTGAATTAAAAACAAGTGAGCGATTTTATGAGTTAGTGAGTGAAGCAGTGAATTAATAAGCATATGACTGAGTGAGCGTGAGAGCTAGTGAGTTAGCAAATTAGTGATCGAGTGAGCTTGTTCGTGAGTGAAGATGTAAAGTAAATGAGTGAATTAGTGAGCAAATGAGTAAGTGATTGAGTCTGTTAATGAGTGAGACAGATATTGAGTGAGCCTGTTTGTGAGTATATTTGTGACTCAATGAACCTGTTATGTTGTGAGCTGACAAGTATGTGAGTGAATTTGTGAATTAGTGAATGAGTAGGTCTTTTGGTAATTGGTAGTTGTTTGGAAAAAATGAGCGAATGAGAAGGTTAGTGCATGAGCATGAGCATAGATGACCGCACACTTCGTAGTTGCTACTCCGTGATTGACCAGAGCAATCGAAATTGCACAAGGAACCAATGAATAGGGCTTGGGACTAGCTTACTGTTCTCAATGTTCACAGTTCGAGAGCTCTAAACTTTAGTAAGATCAATAACGGCGCCGGCCACGTCCTTATGGTCATCGAGGATGGGAAGGAATGTCAGTGAGACAAACGTTGTTATAAAGACCACGAATCGCTGCATCCCCACGTTTGTCTCAGGAAGGATTTTTTTTCTAGTAGGGTTGGGTACATTGTCAATCTGGGAGTCCCCTATGGTTGGTGATGTGATTTGACAATGGATCAATAAACTATCAAATTTGATAATAAGATCGCACTATGTATTTACACTAAAAGCAATCTCCGAATGATTTCAGGGAGGAATCTCAGAAGGAATTCCAGGAGGAACCTTGAAAGAAACTCCTGGAGAAATCCATAAAAAAAAAATCTGGACTTATCTCTGCAGGAACTGCTGTATGAAACCCTGAAGGAATTTTTGCAGAAATCTCTGTTGGTTCAAGAATCTGTCTTAGAGAGATTCCTGCAGAAACTTCTAAATGAATCCATGATTAAAATTATCGAAGAATTTCAGAAGGAAATCCAGGAGGATTCTCTAAATAAATTCAAGAAAAAAAATCCTAAAGGATCTACAGCAGGAATCCACGAAGGAATTCCAGCGGGATTTTCTAAGGGAATTCGAGAAGGAATGCTTTAAGCAAGAATTTCTAGGAGAAATCAACGAAACATATCCAGGAGAAAACCCAAAAGAATTTCCAGCAGGAATCCTCAGAAGCAGTCTTTCAAGAGCATCCTTCTACTCCATGATTCAAATAAGCATGCTTTGAAATGATCCTTAATGCCAGGATCGATTTGGATCATGATTTTTTCCAATCCCAGCGTGCGGGATTCGTGCATAAGATTCAATCCCAAGATTGAATCCCTAGTGCACTAGTGCGCTGAATAGGGCAGTGCATGAAATTATCTCCCTCTCTTTCACTCTTACATAAATTTTGTAAACAACAAGGCCACGAAACGTCAAAATCCCATACAAAATCAAAACAGTGCAGTGCCCTATAGGTTGGTTGTTTGGTTTGACAGTGTTTATTTTAGGAGAAAAAATTCCTCTTCGGGGTCATTCAAATATGACGTCCATCGATTAGAGGTAGGGGGAGTCTGAGAAAGTGTGACTCGGTGTATAAGTATACGAAAAAGCGTGACAGAGAGGGAAGGGGGTGTCTAAAAATCTAGAAGAATGATGGACGCCGTATTTGAATCGGCTCTTCGGGTGTCTGTTGCCCGTTACCCGTTACACTGAAATTAGTAAATTGGTAGCTATTGGCAGTAGTACATACCGTACATAGACGAACCCTGTTATTGAACGCAAATGTTTAACGTTTATCGCATTTTGATTTGTGTAGGAGGATCTTCACAAGATGAGCCCCCTCTTGTGTGTTAACTGTAGACCAATGTTTCCCAAACTTTTAGGAGGTATCGCCCCCTTAGAGCTTGAAAAAAATATTTTCGCCCCCCTAGGTGAGATTTTATTTTTTCTATAGTAGAAGGCTGAAACTGTGCTTAGCTAATGCCTTCAAAAGCGCTGTGACAAATCTAGCTGTGCCATTCAGTGTATCTAAATCTGTGTCGCTCTCATTTTAATTAAACTGTTTTGTAAATGCGTTGATTTTCCGCATTTGAAAAAATATAGTAAATTGAAATCGTACTTACAAAAATATTGAAATCGTTTTTATGCCTACTTCTCAAACCGTTGTTAATTGAACATTTATTAATCGAAATAGAACGAACTGTGAACACATATAAACTCTCTTTTCCCAACCAGATGTTTTATCATTGTTCTTAAAAGGACTTTTTCAACAACTGAGAGTCAAGGTTTGGTCACAAGCAGTGAATCAAAATTCAACCATCGCGCAACAATAATGACAATGTCGCAACCTGTATTTGTTGCGACAAACAAATCCGTGCGACATAAGTTTGTCCCAACTTGAAAATAATGGGATTAACATCGTATACCACGAGTTTAGAGATTTTTAAGCCTTGCATTGCGATTTTCGAACGGTAACTTCGAGTCGGTAAACACTGCAACTCTGGTGAAGCTCTATCATCAAACAGTTTCGACTTTGGGTTAGCAATAATTGATTATTCACGAGTTGAAAAGTACGCAACAAATTCAGCTTCCGTTTTGTCTGCAACAAAAAATTTCGAGATCATGTCATTATCTGTTACCAGTAGGGATAAAGAGTAATCGTCGCACCTTCTTTGTTGCTTGTTTTGTGCCTCTTTTGTCTGACAATTCTCTTCGCTGGTCACAAGTAGTCAGACTGGTGGAGAATTTGAAAACAATAATAAACATATGTTATGTGAAAAGAGTGCAACTCAGAAAAAAATCGGTTTGTTGCCGGGGGCTGAAAATCTCGATAATAATAAAAAATAATAATAATAAATATCGGTGTATTTTCAAATGTAGTTACGTTTTTCCAAATCCACATCCAGATTCTCTGAAATACTTTAAAGCACAGTTGTTTGTGAACACTGTGATACGAATTTCATCAGAAAAGTGTTCTGAAATTCGACTGATAGGGTCTGGGGCTATTTTGGCACTTGCTGCTATAACTCAATTTTGAGCCGATTGACTTGATTTTTGAGACACGATCAGATACGCACAGTATCTAGCCATGTGCAAAAATTCAAGCCAATCGGTTTGAAAATGACTGAGTTATAGCAACTAGTGCCCAAAATAGGTGCTCCTGCCCAAATGGTCCCTGACCCTATTAACGTTTTTGCTTGGAAATTCCATCAATAAGTCCGCCTACAAGTTGAAATGCAATTTATCTAATAAATTCGCGGAAAGAAACTATGTTCTTTTCATAATATTGACAAAAACTAATCACGATTCATGAATGTTCATTATAGGAGCAGGCATGGGAACACTCACTTGCACAGAGTTACACTCACTTGCTGTTTTCTCAACTCAGAAGCTTGCAATCAAGGAATGATATATGGACGAATTTTGACTTGTAGTTTTGTCTAAGAGTTTGCCGAATAGTGTAAGGGTCGCACACGCATACTAAAGTCGGGACAGAGCTGTAAAAGCGACTCTCCACGAGGTGAGTGTAAATTACACTGAGCTGAGAAAACAGCAAGTGAATGTAACTCTTTGCAAGTGAGTGTTCCCATCCTTATATAAGAGTTTCCAAATATATTTTTATTTAGATTTCCAGAATCACACAAACCCATCAGAAAAACGTCTAGTAATTTTGCCAAAGAGTCCACATAAATACCAATAATTCTGTAGAATTAAGTCGATGCTTATGTTTAATAGTCACTGCAATTTTTATTATCTTATACATACAAAACTTGAACTGTAAGCATGAATGTCAGGGAGTTTTTATGATTCAGTTCACATTCTCGACGTGTAATTCAATACTTGCGATGGTTTCCAATCATTGAAAAAATCGCCCCCCTTTTTAGTATTTTCGCCCCCCAATTTTGATTTCTCAAATTTTCGCCCCCCTGGACCAGATTTTCGCCCCCAAGGGGGCGATTTCGCCCACTTTGGGAATCACTGCTGTAGACCCATTTGTGATAAAAAGGTAGCGTCAGCACAGGAAAATTGTTTTTCAAAAGCACCATCTCCGGCAAGGCTGGCGTTTGAGTCTAGCTATTTGGCACATGTCATGAAGAAAACACCAATGCAAAACCTATAGGCCTATAGCTATCGCGAAGGTCAGCCCAGTTTCCTGGGTTAAACGGTTGGTGACAGACCCTGCGAGCCATCCGTAAAACCACAAACCGTCAGCCTAGAACTTTACGTTCTCCCGTCTCGAAACACTTCTGTGGGTGGTTTTTTAAAACAGTTTCCATGTAGGAATTTGTAATCTCAAAGCAGATTACAGAGACCATTCTGCTGATATGATCAAGGAATCAAATGACTTCCCGTGTAAACTGTCCAAGATAATTTTTCTATCAACACTCAAATGAAATATCTATGGCAACGCGATGCATTTTTCCTGCTGTAGGAATCAATCAAGGATTGAATCATGGGATTCAATCCTCCCATACATGAGGCAAGATTCATTGCATGCCTGGATTGAATCGAAATAAGCGCGTCGAATTGATCATGCTCCTGTGGTTTTGAATCCCAGCAGCTCTTGGAGTGAGATTTTTTGAAGACTGCTCAGAAGCATTCTAGTGGGAGTTTCCAAGAGATTTCGAAAAAAATCCCCCCAGACTTTCTACACTTATCTTCGGGGCCCCGCGCACTGCACCGCCTTCGTTCCGCTCCTTTCGCCTGTCCACTGGCTCCTTCTCTCCTTCCTGGGCCAGGGGGCGGGCAATTCTTCTCCTTTCCTCTCTCTTCCGTTGGCTGCAGCCTTTCGCGAACCTTCCTCCTGTCCCGTGCGCCCCTCGAGTGTGTTGACGGACTCGAGGCTTCAGTGATCCGTAGAGTCACTGGAAAAAGCCTGGGTATCGTTGACGCACTTGATTGTCGTATCGGATACAGGGTTGATGCGGACACACTACTAATCAGCAGGTAGGGTGTACGCTGCGGTGTGGCTCCTAACGATACCGCAAAGTTCAGGTTTAAAATAAAAACAGCGAGGTCCTATAGGCACAATGGGAGATGCAAAATGGCGGGTTAGGTCAAGGGTTAGGCGCTACTGTATGGATGGGCTAGGTTCGGGGCTATTTAACGGCACTTTACCTGGATGTCCAGATTCTCCTTAGTTTCTCCTCTCCTTTTCACCTTATCCTTTACAACGATTTTCGGTTTAAACTTTTTACACTTCAACTTCCAACTCTTACTAAAATTTCTCCAACTGTATTTCCACTTTGAATGTTGCTACTGCTCTCTATGCAGATTACCAGGCTAATGATCAGTTGTATTGAAGCTCGTTGACCCCGAACCTTTGGCCAATGACCCGCCGTACATCCTCCTCATGATGGCCACCCATTTTGCCACCCCCATGGCCGCCCATTCGTGCAGTCCTATGCAGCCTGGTGGTGGCTAGCAGAACTACCGTCGTCCTTGTATAGGGCAGTGCAGTGATGGCTGCGTTCGTGGGATTTTTGGGACGTTACACTTAACCTAACTACAAACGTTTACTTTTTTATACAAAACTAGCTGGCCCGGCAAACTTTGTCTTGCCAAGCTGTGGGGGTTTGACAACTGTTGTGTTCATTGCAGCACGGCACTCTAGATCGGTTTTATTGCGATCGTATTGATTTCCCAGTTAATAAAAAATCAGGTTTTCATCAATTTTCTTACTTTTTTAGATGATTTCACTACTTTTACTACTTATAAACACAGCCGCCATGAATACGAACCGAACCGTGCAAGAGTCATGCTGATCGGTTCACCCGTTCGTGAGTTTTGTTGCCTCAAAGGTACATCAAACTCATTTTTATATATATAGACTAGCTGTGCCCGGCAAACTTTGTCTTGCCTACTGCGTTTTTTGACGTTTCAAGTTTCTAGCCAAGAACAAGTCCCCGGTCAAAATGTAAGGAAGATCGATTTTCAAAAACTCTCAATTTTCCATGATTTTTGCCTCATAAACCTTCCTTGGGTGAAAACTAACAGAACAAAACTAAGACGACCAAAATCGGTCCTTCCGTTCGCAAGTTATGCGCGGTCCCACGTATGCCACTGCATTTTTATATATATAGATACGACGAATACTACACGCGACAAATCTCATCAATACTGGACGTTACACTGACACTTGTTACAAGGAAGAATCCCCGAAGAATCTAAGAGGAATCCCCGCAGGAATTCCAGAAGGAATCACTAAAGGAAGTCTAGGAGGAATCTCCCAAGAAATTACAGGAGTTGTTTCTGCAGGAATCCCAGAAGGAGCTACCGAAAGCATTCCGGGAGAAATCTTCGAAGAAATTCCGAGCGGAATCCTCAATGATTTTTTAAGAGGAAACTCTGAAGGAATTCCAAGAGGAATCCCCATAGGAAATCAGAAGGAATCCCCGAAGAAATTCAAGAAGGAATCCTCGAAGGAACTCTAGGAAGAATCCACGAATTCTAGAAGAAATTTCTGAAGGAATTCTTTGAGAAATCACCGAATAAATTCAAGAAGGAAACCTCGAATGAACTCCAGGAGGAATTTTGGAGGAATTCCATGGAGAATTTAAGGAATTCCAGGAGAAATTTTGGAAATAAAATAGAAGAGGAATCACCACAGGAATTCCAAGAGGAAACTTCAAAGTTATTCCAGGAGGAGTTACCGTGTAAATTAGGAGGAATCCCCGACGGAATATCAGGAGCAATACCCGAAGAAATTTCAGATGGAAACTTTGAAGGAAGTCCAGGAGGAATCCCCAAAGAATTTCCGGAAAGAATTTTCAAAGCAATTTGTGAAGGAATCCTCAAAAGATTTCCAGGAGGAACCATAAAAAACACCTAGAGGAATCCTCGAAGAAATTCCATGAGGAACCCCTGGATGAAATTGAAAAGGAATCTACGAAGGAATTTTAGGGGGAATCCCCAAAGACATTTCAGGAGGGATCCCCGCAGGAGTTTCAATAGCAAATTCCGAAAAATCCTGCGTGAATCCCTAAGGAATTCCAGCAATTATCCACAAAAAATTCAAACAGGACTCCACAGCTGAATTCCAGTGGGAATTTCCAAGCGAATTCGAGAAAGAATCCCCAAAGGATCTCTAGAAGGGATCAAAGAAAAACATCCAGAGGGTATCTTTGAAAGAGTTCCAGGAGAAATTCGTGAGGTAATTCTTCGAGGAATCACCGAAGGAATTCCAGAAGAAATTCTCCCAAGAAATTCCAGTAGAAAACCCCGAAGGAGTTCTGGGTGGAACCCCCGGAGGAATTCCATGAGATATTTCAGGAGGAATCTCCTAAGAAATTCGAAGAGGAATCACAACAGGAATTCCAAGAGGAAACTCCGCAGAAAATTCAGGAGGAATCTCTGAAGTAATTACAGAAGGAGTTCCCGTAGTAATTTCAGGAGAAATCCCCGGCGGAACTTTAGGAGGAATCCCGGAAAATTTTCAGGACAAATCATTAAAGGAAATTCAGCAGGAATTTCTGAAAGAACTCCAGGAGCAATCCCCGAAATTCTTCCAGGAGAAATCCCCAAAGGAACTCTAGGAGGAGTCCCCAAAGGAATCCCAAAAGAAATCTCCGAAAGAATTCAAAAGGGAATCTCCGAAGGAATCCTTCAAGGAAGTCCAGAAAGAATACCCGCCGGAATTCCGGGAGGATTTTCCGAAGGAATTTCAAGAGAAGTCCCCGAAGAAATTACAGGAAAAATCCCCACATGAACCACAGGAGGAACCCCTGAAGGAATTCTGGGAGGAATCTTCAAAGGATTTCCAAGCGGAATTCAAGAGAAAAACCCCGAAGGAATTCCAAGAGGAAACCCCATAGGTAAGTCAGGAGGAATCTCCGAAGGAATTCCAGGAGGAAACGCCGAAGGAATTTCAGGAGAAATCCACGACAGTGTATCAGGAGAAATCCCTGAAAGAATTTCAAGAGGAATCCTTGACGAAAGTCCAGGTGGAATCCTCGATAAACATTCCAGGAGAAATTCCAGACTGAGTTCTAGGAAGAATCTCCAAAAGAATTCCAAAAGGAATCCTCGAAACTATCCCGAAAGGAAGTCCAGGAGAAATCTTTGGACGAATCGTATGAGGAATCCCCGAAGTTATTACAAGAGAAATCTCCGAAGGAATTCTAAGAGGAATCAACAAAGGAATTCCAGGATGAAGCCGCGAAGCAATTTCAAGATAAATTCACGACTGATAATCCGTCGGAAACCCCGAAAGAGTTATAGAAAGAATTCTCGTGGAAGTCTGGGAGGAAACTTCTAAAGAAATCTAGGAAGAATCACCAAAGGAATTCTTAGAGGAATCCCTGAAAGAATTCCAGGCGAATTTCCCGATAGAATTCTAGGAACCATCTTCGAAGATATTCCAGGTGGAATTCTAGAAGGAATTCCAGGAGGAACCCTTTACGGAAGTCCAGGGGAACCCATGGGGGAACCTTTGAAGGAAGTCCAGGAGGAATCCCCGAGGAAATTACAAGAGAAATCCCTGCAGGAATTCTATGGGGAACTCCAGAAAAAAATCCGGTAGGAATCTCCGAAAGAATTCCAGGTGGAATCCTCGAAGGATTTTCAGCAGAATCTCTCAAAGGGTATCTTTTCGAGTAGGGGTAAGGATTTGCAGGAGGAATCCCCTAAAAAATGCCTGGAGATATTCCAGTAGAAAATCCAGGATGAATTCTTGTAGAAATTCCATGAAGGATCCCTCAAGTATATCCAGTAGATATGCCTGATTATAACCCTAAGGAAATTACGTGTTAGGAGACATACCCGGGAAATTTGTGGAGAAAGTGACTATGATAATTGCAGTAAACAAAAAATATGTGCGCCACACAAACTGTGCATTAATTGGAAGTTAAATGCATTTAATTTAGTCGGTGGAATTGGGTGTATAAAAGGGTGTTTGTGCAAGTGCACTACTACTACCCCAGCATTGTACAACCTCAGCCCTAAGAAACGTAATAAACATCAGTTACTCATATACCTCCGCCATGGCAGGACGGTCAATTATAATCGTCTTTTTGTATAAAATATCACCCGTGCACGATCAAAGGGTTTTTTCAATGTAGCGGAGTTTCAAAGACATTATGTATTTTTTTCTGAAAATAAGCATGACGGCAACGTGCTGAATCGTTAAGGACAAACATCTTGAAATCCCGCTTCAAAAGTGCATCAGAACTTCAAACGCACAAATCTCAAGAAGCAAGCTTCACACAACAGTGCATTTTGTTATTCTGTCCTTGCTCACTTGTAATAAGTTTAAAATAAGAAGATCAGACGCGCTGGTTTTGTTAACGAAGAGATTTGTGCCCTCGAAATCGTGAGTAGGTGACAAAGTCGGCCATTGTGGCGGCCATTTTGCGATTCTAACACGTCTGTCCTTAAGTTTGACCTCAAGCTATACGTGAAATCATAATATAGAGTAATGATTTTCTGTATTTACATAAATTATCCCGGCTAGGCGACATATTTTTCTGATAAAACTCTGTGTTCCTGATGGTTTCTCCAATAGGGCTAACCCTCTTGAGGTGGTCATAACTGAGCTCATGATAGAACTAGCTGTTTTATCACAACATTTTTTGGTCTAAGTTACGGCCACGAAATCTTTTGTTGGTTTTATGCATTGCCTCATGATAAAACCAATTCATGACTACTTGCAAGTCTTCAACTGAAGATGTTTATAGCAGAAGTTATATGATAGTTTTATGGAATGCCAAAGGTGCAAAGTAAAAAACTACCACATAAAACTAATATAGAACAACTAGCTTTTTCACATGCTGGTATAAAACCAGGATAAAACATGAATAAACCTTCAAGGCATGCTGATTGTTTTACTTGGGTTGATAGCCATAGACTTTCTAATCAACTTTGCTGAAGATACGAACTTTCTAGGTGGTCAGAATCATGAGATAAACCATGTCAAAGTACTTCGTTTTAAATGCATACTAGCACCACATAGCGGCGGAATTATGCACTATGAATTTTCACCATTTGATAGCCATAAACCTTCTGATCAACTTTGCTGAAGGTCTTAACTATGCAGGAGATACGGTTTTGGAGATACAGTTTACAGTTTGAGATGAAGTCTTCAGGTAATGCCAAACTTTCTGGGGGTGTTGCAATATTTACTAGACGATGCGATTCCATATTTAAGGCGAGTAGTGTACGTATAAATAGAGCACCTGGTTTCGAAAACTCAAAATCGTCGAAAAGTAACATGGGACATTGGGACAACTATCCGTATTATTATTATTATTTTATTTTAATCCATCTGACTTACGTCTTAATGAATGTGTACTAATCTAACTAGCGACTGCCGGACGTGCTGAAGCAATAATTCTTCTCCGAAACTCTGCTGAAGAAACTCCAAATTCGAATAAGTTAGCCACGTCGTTGAAGGCTCTCACCATGGCGGAAATCGGTTCATAAAAGCCAAATTGTGAACGGTGAAACGGCGTCGCAAGCATCCGGTCAAGTGTCCAGCGTTGAATACGTGTAGGAGCGATTAACGGCAACTGTGCCAGAAGGTTTGGACAATCTATATCGCAGTTCAGGATTTTTGCAACAGTCACGGCTTGTTGGATAGTCCGACGACGCTCCAGAGTGTCGAAGCCTACCAAGCCGCAGCGCTCAACGTAGGGCGGGAGATTAGCGCGGTCCCGCCAAGGTAGTAATCGTAGGGCGTAACGTACAAAACGTTTCTGAATCCGTTCGAACCTATCGATCCAGTTTGCTTGGTATGGACTCCAGACAACTGAAGACGTTTCTATGATTGAACGAACCAGCGAGCAGTACAGCGATTTGAGGCAGTGGATATCGGTGAAATCTTTGGTCGTCCTCATAATGAAGCCTAACTGTCGATTGGCGCGATCGATGATCTCTGCGCGGTGGTCGTTGAATGTTAGTTTGGTGTCAAGCAGTATACCCAAGTCTTTCACTTGATTGACGCGCTGAATACTAGTGTCGCCGATTTTATAATCCATGTGGACAGGAGCCGCGGAGCGATGGAATGTTATTACTTGACATTTGCTAATGCTAAGTGTCATGCGGTTTTCCTCACACCATTTAGCAAATATGTCTAGCAAACTCTGCAATCTGACGCAATCCGCCGGGCTTTCGACGACAACGTAGATCTTAAGGTCATCGGCGTAAACAAGCCTACAGCCAACACCCAGCAAAGCAGCAACGTCGTTGAAATAGAGTGCGAAGAGAAGAGGCCCGAGGTTACTTCCTTGTGGTACGCCCGAGGAGTTCGTGAACCAAAAGGAGGTATATGATCCAATCTTGACGCAAAGTCTCCTACCACATAAGTAAGATTTTAGCCAACTTACAGTAGCGGTCGAGGCACCCAATTTTGCCAACTTGCACAAGAGAATGCCATGATCGATTTTGTCGAAATCTGCCTTCAAATCCGTATAAATTGCATCTACCTGTTTTCCGTCTTCCAAATGGTTGATGCAATTAGAAGTAAAAGAGAGCAGGTTGGTCGTTACTGACCTGCCAGGATAAAATCCATGCTGGTCGGTGGAAATATACATTTTTGTTTGGGCAAAAAGGCAATCATTGATAATAGTCTCAAATAATTTTGAGCCAGCGCATAATGACGTAATTCCACGGTAGTTTCGTACATCCCTCTTATCGCCATTTTTGTACACTGGGAACATGAAGGATTTTTTCCACTGCTCAGGAAATTTCTTCTGCTGCAGCGACAGATTGAAAATTCTGCACAGGGGAACAGCGACGACATCAATACAACTCTTCAAAACAATAGCGGGGATTCTATCGGGTCCAGGAGCGGTGGATGTTTTCAGCCTCTTCACGGCTTTGCGCAGCATTTCATCCGTCACGAACGGCACATCGATGTCGCAAAAACTTTCAGGAACAGCCGAAGCAGCTACTGTAGCATCGTCGGGTGTTGCGCACTCCTCGTTAAAAACGCTGGTAAAATGCTTAGCAAAAAGGTTGCACATCATCGTTGGAAAAAATCGTTGCAGGTACACCATCGTTTTGTTTTCGCTTCGAGTTGACGTAGTTCCAGAACCGTTTGGGGTTATGACGCAAGCTGTTCTGCACGTTATCGACATATCTATATATATAAAAATGCAGTGGCATACGTGGGACCGCGCATAACTTGCGAACGGGTGGTCCGATTTGGGTCGTCTAAGTTTTATTCTGTTAGTTTTCACCCAAGGAAGGTTTATGAAGCCTAAACATGGGAAAATTGAGAGTTTTAGAAAATCGGGTTTTCATACATTTTGAACGGGGACTTGGGCGCTTGGCTAGGGACTCGAAACGTCAAAAAACGCAGTAGGCAAGACAAAGTTTGCCGGGTACAGCTAGTTGCATATATAAATGACTGTTCAACGATTTGTAAGCATTGCTTGCTGTTTGAAATCGTTGCTTGAAAAGCGGCGTTCGTAGTCTCCGATAGTGACGCTGACATGCATTTTTCTCGCGCTTTAGCGAGCGAAGTCGTGCATTTCCCCATGGTGGTTTCGCCGGCAATCGCTTTTTAGGCACATTCGAAGACAGCCAATTCGCGATAACATCCGTATAATTCTGCACCGCAACGTCCACATCCGAACAAGTCAAAACTTCAGTCCAATCAATGCGCGCAAGAAAGTTGTTCAGCGAAGCAAAATCGATGCGTTTATAATTCAACGGAAGCGTATCTTCGTGCTCGAAGAGAGATTCGCTGTCACCAACGAGTAATGTTATTTCTAACGGAGGGTGCGGGCGATCAATCTCCACCAACGGAACTGCGGCTTCGGCGATGACACAAGATTTAGTGTTAGCAAACACCAAATCCAAGATGTGATTCCAAGGATTCGTCACGAAACAGAACTGATTCAAATTCAGCATAGCCATGTTGTCTAATAAGCATGCACTCGCCGGACCAACACTGACGGGGTCAGCAGTAATAAAAGACGACTCACTCTGCTTCCACACGAGGTTGGCTTGATTGAAGTCACCACAAACGACAATCAAATCATCGTTGCCCGCAGGTCGAAGACTGTCACATATAGCATCACCGAAGCGTTTCACAAATTGAGGATTGGAACGCAACTCGGGAGGGATATATCCAGCGCAAATAAACAAATAGGAATTTGCAATATGGACACGGGTCAGCACCAATTCGAAGCCTTCTGTAGCACACCTAATCAATGAAGAGGGCAGCTTGCGATGAACGGCAATGAGGACACCTCCTCCAGACTTCTTTTGACTGTTGGTCGTATCGCGGTCATTCCTGTAGACTACATAGTGTTCGCCAAATAGTTGTGCAGACGTTATGGTTGAATCGAGGTTGGTTTCCACAAGAACAATTACATCGTATTCACTCCCGTCCACGGCACGGAAAAGCTCGCTGATCTTAGTGCGCAGTCCACGGACGTTTTGGAAGTACACGTACATTTCACGAGTGTTTTGTGAGGGCTGAAATGATTGCACGAACGGTGGTCTGTCTTTGGGAAGATCAACAGGAAAATACTCGCCTCTGACGGAGGTGCAAGCACCTCCGCCGTCCTCCAAATATCGCGTTGCTTCAATATCATAAGCGGTATTCTCTCCTCTAAAGTTCGCTGGTCCATGCGGGGCTTGATCATCATCCTTGCATTGGTCAAGTCGTAAAACATTGAGAGATATCCCATCACCGTCAATCGACTGAAACGGATAGGAATTCGGTGCGGGATCGTCAGGTATTAAAACAAAATACTCGCCTCTGGTAGAGACCAGTTGGTCTCCACCGTCCACATTATAATTTCCTATGCTTGATTCACTTCCATGGCGTTGTCCAAAGGGGTCCCCGCAGTAGTAACCTTGTCTGGACGTCGTCTGCCGGGTTGCTGTTCAAATTCCCTGAACAAGAGTCCGGCCGGCCACGTTGAAGAGTTCAATGCTAGGGTCCGGTGATCAGGGTCCAATCCGATCTTGAAGGTGACGTAACTCAGCTTGGTAATATCGGCATCCTTAGCAACCAGACGCACAACATCGAAGGAGTCCTGCACATCCAAACAACGAGCGACGATTTTCTGCACATCCTCTACCTTTACCAGTGGCTGAAATCCTGACAAGTAAAGCCAGAATTTCTGAGGTTGTGGAGGAGGTACGATGAATGGAACAGATAGGTCAGATAGATCGATCGTGTTTGTTCCGCGTTCAGCGACAGCGACAACCTGGACAGGCTGACCATTATTACCACGACGACGTTTGATACCGGTTTTAGGCCACTGCGGTGTACTAACCGATTTAGCAAGTGGGCGCTCCTTATCGACGCCCTCGCCTTTCTTGCTCAGAGCTTCAACCAGGCTGGTCAACTTCTGCACTTGATCTGACAGCAAATTCAAATCCACCGATGGGGGCGGTTGTGGACTCATCGTCTCTTCGATATACGTGCAAACGCTGCGACCGTTGAGTGTGTCTCTGCATTTGGGGCAGATAAACATAGCTTGGCCATTCGAAAATAGATCTCGATTTGCCCGATTGTTGAAACCGCAGCATTTCTGGCTAATGTGAAAGTACGTATCACAAAAGCCACATCGTATTGGTTCCAACTCATTGATAACGAGGGAACATTCGCCGCAATGTTTTGGATCCATTTCTGCTTTGCTCAACTTCGCCTAGTGGAAGTATCCCACGAAGTAACGATACGAGTGTGCAGTTGGTGCTATCGGTCACGAACAATATAGCTGTACTATCGGTCACGAGCAACAAGAACGGCCGGATGGTTACTGGAGGTCCGCACCTCTCAGGTTACTGGATTTCTCTTGTAGAGCGACAGGAATCGAACTGTACTCCGGTTTACTGACGTTCCTGGACGTACGTAGTGCACAGATACAAAAACACAATCAATGAAAAACTCGATTAAACAATTAACTAACAAAAAGAATTATCGTAGTTGAGAATACACAAACAACAATATTCGGCAGTGATGCCAGAATCGGCAGTGATGCCAGAATAACAGCAATAAAGGAACTACAAAAAGAATTCATCTTTGGAGATGCCGGGGATTGAACCCGGGACTTCTCACATGCGAAGCGAGCGCTCTACCACTGAGCTACATCCCCTGATACATAACGAGCGTTTATTTTCCCACGCGGCACTGCTTACTCCGCGGCAAAAAAACACCAAACGGAAGTTGCTTTATTTTTATTCTGTCTATTTCGTGCTTCCCATTCTCACAACGCAGCGTGTGCTGACCTTGATCATCGTACCACGGCGACGCAGCTTGATTAGATACAGAAAGGGTTTTATCGCATCGCTAATCACATCTTTTTAGTCTTCACGATTGAATCACAATCAAATTGTTGTCTCAATTCGAAGGCCGATCATCGCTAGATTCGCTCACGACGACGGCTCAATCTCCCTGACAGCGGACAAACAGACCAGCTTTTTGATGGATATCGAGAAATTTAGAGCGCGGTCCACGCTTGCAACAACGACAAACAGATAATCAGGGGATCACGAGAACGCAGGGCATTAGAATGGAATCTATCAAAGCTCGTTAGTCGTTAGAGAGCTATAAGCTGTGTTGATTCAGTGGGTTTCACCTTGAGGCCGTCGGGTTGTCGCTTTGACGTGAGGACCACCGTCAATCAGTCAGTCATTCAGCCAGTCGCGTCACTCGCGGTAATCGCAATTCATGACCGAGCCGAGCAGTGCTGTGCTGAGTATCATTGTTTTGGCAGCATGGTCTGATGGGTGACGATATCCCACTCTGGCCGGGTTGTTGTTCTTTCCTTCATTGCGACTTCTGGTGATGGCCTCGAGGGGAACGAACAACGACGACGACGGGGAAACACGTTTAGCTGCAGGGATGAATAATTGGCAATTTAACCGGAACGTAAAATATTATCGCTTAATTTAAGGTTTTTGTCAAGCCGTAGATGCCATTATCGTTCATTTAAATTCAGTCATTGTTGACTGGTTTTTCATGCAATTACTTATTTCGCAGTCGCCCCCGGGGGGTTTCGGTGTCAAGTAGCCGGGCAAGAACCGCGCCATCGATTGGATCGCCGTAACGAGTTCCACTCTCCTCTGCGCGAGTGCGCGGACAAATTCAAGTCGCCGGGTATTTAAATCCGAATTTGGATCATTCAATTAATTCAAAGTCAATCTGTGGTCTGGTTGTACACCGCCGCATTGCAACATCGGCGACGCCCAACAGGAGGCGTACCGAAATTAATTAAAGCGACCGCCTAAACAAGGCAATGCCGAAATCGAAACGAAACGAACAGACATTCCACCGAACGACCGACTGTATATAGGTAACAATCGCCAACAAACGGTCAACCTCAGACTCATTCCGCATTGTTTCCGATTTGTTTGCGTCGTCGTCCCAGGCAGTCCCACAAACGGTCGCAGCGACACACATATTCAAATGCTGACTTGGCTCGCACTCGGAATTCGGAGCAGCTGCCTCTAACCGTACGTACGCAAATGGCGTGCAAGAATTTGCATAGCTATAGAGCTATGTACGTACAACGTCCTCATTGTTGTTGAACTGACGGACTGACTATCTTCGGTCGGTTGAGATTATCGACGGTTGTTGGATGGAAGAACCTACTAAGAAGCAGTTTGTGTTTGTTCATATGTAGATTATATTTAGGTTTGATGCCCTGTCCGTGGACCGACCCGACCCGCGTCGTCTGTCAAATCAATTATTGTCTGCTGAATGGTCTGTTTTTGTAGCCGTTTGAATGCGAAGATGGGAACTTGACGGGCTCAGATTTGATGAGCGTACAAGGTAATTCAGGGTGGTCAGACTTCGTGCGGCCTTTGAAGGTATAGATGTCGTCAGCGATGTTATTCTTACTTACCTTACCAATCATGCTAAGGCCGGGGTGGCCTCTGCTGTACATAGTAGCCGTCTCCATTCCACTCGGTCCATGGCTGTTTGTCTCCAGTTCCGCACTCTGCGTAGGGTCCGCAGATCGTCCTCCACTTGGTCGACCCACCTAGCTCGCTGCGCTCCACGTCTTCTTGTACCGGTCGGATGACTCTCGAGAACCATTTTAGTCGCGTTGCTATCCGACATCCTGATGACGTGACCCGCCCACCGTAGCCTCTCGATTTTCGCAATATGGACGATGGTTGGTTCTCCCAGCAGCTGATGCAGCTCGTGGTTCATTCGCCTTCTCCAAGTCCCGTCTTCCATCTGCACTCCGCCGTAGATGGTACGAAAACTCCAAGGGCACGTTGGTCCTTAGCACGTAGAGGACTACCGGTCTAATCAGCGTTTTGTACATAGTTAATTTTGACTGCCAACTTTGTTCGATCAGAGAGTTCTTCGGAGCCCAAAGTAAGCATGATTTCCTGCCACAATGCGCCTCTGAGTTTCTCTGCTGGTGTCGTTGTCGGCGGTCATCAGTGAGCCCAAGTACACGAATTCTTCAACCGCCTCGATTTCATCACCGTCGATATGAATTCGGGGTGGCGGGCGCGGTGATTCCTCCCTGGAGCCCTTTGCCATCATGTACTTTGTCTTCGACACATTAATGACTAATCCGATTCACCTGGCTTCACTCTTTAGTCGGATGAACGTTTCCGCCATCGTCTCAAATTTACGAGCTATAATATCTATATTATCAGCGAAACCAAGCAGCTGAACAGACTTCGTGAAAATCGTTCCAATCGTGTTTATCCCCGCTCTCCTAATTACACTGAAGTTTTTTTTTACGCGGTTTTTTTTTACGCGGTTTTTTTTACGCGGTCCGTCCTAAAAAAACCGCGTTATTTCAAGACCCGTCGTAAAAAAAACCGCGTTATTTCAAAAACCGTCGTAAAAAAAAATCCATGTTTTTTCAAAAACACGCGTAAAATAGTCAGCACCACATCTAACGTGACTTGACTTTTTTTACGACGTTTTTTGAAATAACGCGGTTTTTTTACGACGGGTCTTGAAATAACGCGGTTTTTTTTACGACGGGTCTTGAAATAACGCGGTTTTTTTTACGCGGTTTTTTTTTACGCGGGACCATTACCGTCGTAAAAAAAACAGGGTGTACACTGAAGTTTTTTTTTACGACGGTAATGGTCCCGCGTAAAAAAAAACCGCGTAAAAAAACCGCGTTATTTCAAGACCCGTCATAAAAAAAAAACCGCGTTATTGCAATGTTGAACAGCAAACACGAAAGACCATCACCTTGCCGTAACCCTCTGCGAGATTCGAAGGGACTCGACAGTGTCCCTGATACTCGAACTACGCACATCACTCGATCCATCGTCGCCTTGATCAATCGTATCAGTTTATCCGGGAATCCGTATTCGAGCATAACCTGCCATAGCTGTTCTCTATCGATGTATCATACGCCGATTTGAAATCGATGAGCAAGTGATGTGTGGGCACGTTGTATTCGCGGCATTTCTGCAACACCTGGCGGATGGCGAACATCTGGTCCGTTATAGCGCGTTCACCCATAAATCCAGCCTTATATTGCCCCACGAACTCTCTTGCGATCGGTGATAGACGGCGGCATAAAATTTGAGAGAGTATCTTGTAGGCAGCGTTCAGTAGTGTGATCGCGCGGTAGTTCCCGCAGTCCAACTTGTCGCCCTTTTTGTAGATGGGACACACGAAACCTTCCATCCATTCCTCCGGTAATACTTCCTCCTCCCAAATCTTGGTAATGACCCAGTGTAGTGCTCTCACCAGTGCTTCTCCACCGTATTTTAGAAGCTCGCTTGGTAGTTGATCTGCTCCAGCGGCTTTGTTGTTTTTCAACCGACCAACCTCCTCTTCAATCTCTAGGAGGTCAAGGGCCGGAAGACTTTCGTCCTGTGCAAATACTCCTAAATCTGTTACCACGCCACCTTTGGTGCTTGCAATTGCAACGTCGCCATTGAGGTGCTCATCATAATGCTGCCGCCACCTCTCGACCACCTCACGCTCGCTCGTGAGAATATTCCCGTAAATATCTCGGCACATGTCAGCTTGTGGCACGTAGCCTCTGCGCGAGCGGTTCAGCTTCTCGTAGAACTTTCGTGTGTCCTTAGCGCGGTACAACTCTTCCATCGCTTCACGATCTCGTTCTTCCTGCTGGCGCTTCTTCATCCGGAAGACTGAGCTCTGCCTGTTCCGCGCCTGTTTGTAACGTACCTCATTCGCCCTCGTACGGTGTTGCAGCATTCTCGCCCATGCTGCATTCTTCTCGTTTTTCAACTGTTCACATTCGCCGTCGTACCAGTCGTTTCTGTGATTCGGAGTCACGAAGCCTAGTGCTGTAGCCGAGGTACTACCTATGGTGGATCGGATGTCCCTCCAGCCATCTTCAAGGGTAGCTGCGCCAAGCTGCTCTTCCGTTGGTAGGGCCACTGCTAACTGCTGCGCGTAGTCTTGAGCCACTTCTACGTTACGCAGCTGCTCGATGTTGAGTCGCAGCGTTCGACTTCGACGCGTGGTGATAACTGTCGAAAGTTTTGAGCGCATGCATACAGCTACTAAGTAGTGATCCGAATCTATATTCGCACTGCGGTATGTGCGGACATTGGTTATATCCGAGAAGAATTTACCGTCGATTAGAACGTGGTGGATTTGGTTTTCTGTTTGATGGTCGGGTGATCTCCAGGTGGCTTTGTGGATATCTTTGCGGGGGAAGACGGTGCTTCGGACTACCATACCACGGGAGGCTACAAAGTTTACGCATCGCTGGCCGTTATCATTCGATACGGCGTGCCGTTTTGCCCGATTACCGGTCGGTACATTTCCTCCCTTCCTACCTGCGCGTTCATGTCGCCGACAACGACTTTCACGTCACGCGGCGAGCAACCATCGTATGTTTGCTCTAACTGCGCGTAGAACGCTTCTTTCTCGTCATCAGGTCTCCCTTCGTGTGGGCAGTGGATGTTGATGATGCTGTAGTTGAAGAAACGGTCCTTAACTCTTAACATGCACATCCTTGCGTTGATCGGCTGCCACCCGATCACACGTTGTCGCATCTTGCCCAACACTATAAATCCTACTCCCAGTTCATTGGTGGTGCCACAGCTTTGGTAGAAGGTAGCCGCTCGATGCCCGCTTTCCCACACTTTCTGTCCAGTCCAACAAAGTTCCTGTAACGCCACGATTTCGAAGTTGCAGGGATGTAGTTCGTCGTAGATTATCCTGTCACATCCTGCTATTGACTTGCAATTCCATGTTTCAAGTTTCCAATCGTAGTCCTTATTTCGTCGCGTGGGTCTTTGCCGATTGTATCGATTCGTATTTTTTCCTATGTTATTCGCAATGGGGATTTTTACGGGTGGCTTATTGGGCCTACGCCAACACTCCTGTCTCGCCGGACGGCCATCGTGCCAGTTCTGTTTAACGTCCCAACCAACACTGGGACGACCACGCTGATGGGGCTACCACCTTGGATCTAGCTGGGCGGGGTGCAGCGTTTCTTATTCAGCCGCTGGATGCCAGAACAGACGCTGTATGAGCCCACCTCCTTGGTGAACATACGTTCGGGTCGTAGTAGTTCTTCCAAATGCGAAAGAAAAAGTGTTGTTTTGTTAGGAAAAAAGTTGGAAATTTTATTTTTTGGTGCTCCGTCCCGAAAAGGATATACATTACCTTACCGGTCAGTTCCTTCACATTTTTTTGCAAGAAATATAGCGAGAATTCCCCTATTAAATGCTTTGGGAGTTCTGTCGGGAATTTTCCAACGAGTTCTTTTGGGATTTCCTCGAAGAGTTTCTTCTGGAAACTGCACAATGTGTTCTATCGGCAACTCCTCCTGGAGTTTTTGCGTGAGTTGTTTCAGCACCTCGTTTGGGAGTTTCTTCAGGAATTTCTTTGAGAATTCCTCCATGACTTCCTTTGGAAATTTCTCAAGAAATTTCGCGAAAGAATTGCTGGAAGATTTTCCGAAAGAACTTTTTGAAGATTCGTTGAAGGAACTTTTGACAAAAATTCTGAAAGTCTTGGAGGAATTCCAGAAGAAGCTCCTGGACGACACTCCTGGAGAAATGCCTGAAGAATTTCCGATGTAATACCTAAATGAATTCCCCATGGTATTCCTGAAGGAATTCCAGATGAAAATTCTCACAGGGACTTCTGAAGGAATTCCTAATGAATCTCCTTTAGCAATTACCGTTGAAATGCCGTTACGAATTCCCGTTATACGAATTTTCAAAGGAACTCCTAGGAAAATCCCCAAACCCAAGAAGAACTTACAAAGGAACTTCAGCAGTAGTTCTCCAAGCAACTTTTTTTTTATGAAAACGCGATGGAACTCCTTAAGGTATTCCCAAAAAAGCATTTGAGGATATTGACGATGGAACTCCTGGAGAAATGTTCGTTGAAGAACTCCTAGGAGAATTCCCGAAAGAATTCATGGAGGAATTTACGAAACAACTCCTGCAGTAATTTGCGAAAAAAAAACTCCAGGAAGAATAACAGAAGAATTATTTTTAGGAAAACACGATGGAACTCTTTAAAGAACTCCCACAAAAACGTGATGGAACTCTTGGAGGAATTCTCGAAAGAACATCTGATGGAATGCTCGAAGGAATTTCCGAATAAAGAAATTTCTGAGGGAACTCTTAGAAGCCCCGGAAGATCTCCTGGAGCTCCTGAAGAAATTCCCGAAGAAGCACCTCGAGAAATTCACCCAGTAACTCCTGGAGGAATGCCTGAAAGACTTGCAGAAGAAGTTCCCGAAAGAACACCTGGAGGTATTTTCGAAGCAACTCGTGCAGGAATTCCCAAAAGAACTTCTGTAGGAAGTCCCAATAACACTCCCAGAACAGACTAACGGAAGAATTGCCAAGGTGGAGGAACTATGGAAGGAATTCCCAAAGGAACCCTTAGAGGAATTCTCGGAAGATCTCCTGAAAGAACTTCCGATGGAACTCCTAGAAGAATACAGGAGGAAGCACCTGGAGGAATTCCCGAAAGAACACTTGATGGAATTCTTGAAGGAAAGAATCCCCGGAGGAACTACTGAAGGAATTGACGAAGGAACTCCTACAGAAATTCTCGAAGATTCTCCTGGGATTATTTCCCAATAGAACTGCTAAAGGATTTCCTGAGGGAGCACCTGAAGAAATTTCCGATTAAATACCTGGAGGAATTCCCGAAGGTACATTCTCGAAGAAACTCCTTCAGTAAACACAATGGATCTCCTCAAGGAATTCCCGAAAGAACTCCTGGTGGAAATCCCGAAGAAGACCCATGAGAAAGTCACGAAGGAATTCTTGGAAGAATTTCCAAAGGAGCTTCTAGTGGAATTCCCAATGGAGGTTCTAGGGGAATTCACAAGCACCTGAAGGAATTCCTGGTGGAGTTTTCGATTGTATACCTGAATGAATTATCGATAAAATTTCTGGAGGAATTCCCGAAAGAGCGCCTGAAGCAATTCTCGAAGGAATTCCCGTTGGTACTCCTAAATGAATTCCTGATGGAATATCTGGAGTAATATCTGAATGACCTTCTTCTAGAGGAACTCTCGAAGAAACTCCTGAAACCAATGAAACTCACAAAGGAAATCATGGATTTCCAAAAGAACACATGATGAAGTACCCGGAAAAGCTGGATGAATTCTCGCAGGAAATTTTTTGGGGGTTCTCCGAAGGATTTTTTCAGGAGTTCTCGTTGGAACTTTAAAAAAATCCTCAAAGGAACTCCTGGTAAAATCTTGTAGAAATGCCCACAGGGTACTTCTAAAGGGATTCCCGAAACAGCACTTGGAGGAATTCCCGATGGAATTTCTGGAAGTATTTCCGAAGCAACACCTCAAGAAATTCGGTGAGGAACTCATGGAAGAACTCCCGGTGGCAATCACAAAGTCATTTCCAAAGGATCTCTTGGAAGAGTTTCTGGATGGAACACCTGGAAGAATTCCTACAGGAGCTCCCAAAGGATATCCTGGACGAATTCCCGGAACACTTCCTGGATGAATTACGAATGGAACTCCTAAAGGAATTCCAGGAGAACTTCTGGAGGAATTCCCGCTAAAACTACTGGAAGAATTCTCGCAGATACTCCTGGAGGAATTCCCGAAAGAACTCCTGGAGGGGCTCCCGATGGAATTCCTAAAGGAATTTTCGAGGGAGCCCCTGGAGAAACTTCCAAAGAAATTCCTGGCGGCATTCTCGTTGGAATACCTGGAGAAATTCTCGAAGGTACAGCTTAGGGAATTCTCGAAGAAACTGCTTTAGGAAACGCCAGTTGGGAATTAATTCCAATCATGGAACTTCTCAAGGAATTCTCAAAGAAACTCATTGAGATATTCTCGAAAAAAAAATCGTTGGAATTACTAGAAGAATTTCCAATGAAGTTCCTGAAGGAATTCCCCAAGGAAATTGAAGCAATTCTAGAAAAAAAAACCTTCAGAAAAATCCCAGAATAAACACCTGCAGAAACTCTCAAACAAACTCCTGGAGAAACCCTATAGAACTCCTAGAGGAATTCCCGAAGCAGTGCCTGGAGGAATTCCCGATGGAATTCCTGGAGAAATTCTCGAAGGAGCTCTTCTAGGAAAACCCGACGGAACTTCCGAAAAAAAAAATTTCGAAGGAACTTCTACCGATTTTTCTTAAGAAACTTCTGGAGGAATTCCTGATACCTCCTAAAGGATCTCCCAATGGAACTTCTAAAGGAACTCCCGGAGGAGCACCTAAAAGGATTTACAATGGAGTTACTGGACGAATTTCTGATGGAAACCTGAAGCAACTATCAAAAAATTCGTTCAGGAAAACCCAATGGAACACCTCAAGAAATTCTCGAAAAAACTCTTCGCGTAGAACTCCCGATGGAACTGTTACATGAATTTTCGAAGGAACACCCAAAGCAATTTTCTTAGAAAGTCGTTCAGGGTAACCCGATGAAATTCGTGAATGAAATCCCGAAGAGACCGCCAATCCGGAGACGGCGGGTTCGATTCCCGTTCCGTTCGGGAACCTAACCTCAGAATGACTGACAACTATCAGGTCATTTTGACAGTTGTAACATGAGTTGTAACATGAGCAATGAGCATGGCAACAAGATCGATAGAGTAGAATATATGATGCGTCTTTTACGTGCATATGTGTGAGCATTTTATACTCAGCCGCTGGATGCCACAACAGACGCGGTTTGAACCCCACCTTCTTAGGGAACAGACGCTCAGGACGTACCTCCTCAATATAGCTGAAGTCAGAAGGACAACAATGCACAGGCGGTCTTTGTCATCGCTTGACCCGTAGCATGAGGTAGGAACTTGGTGAGAACCAGAGCTATGTTGGTCGTTCTCCTTATCGACTCACCTTTTTGCAGCCCCACCCGCTTGCCGAGTGTCTAAAAATGGATTTCCGACTCCGAGCTGCCACACAAGCTGCCGCCAGCAACACAATAACATTCCGGATTTATTAGCTGCAAAATTACAGTCGTTCAAAACAATCCATTTTTTGTAGAAATTACCAAATCTCTGCTTGTTTTAACAAATCGTCAAAAATTTCGAAAAATAAAAATATTTGTATTATCAAACAATGAAACAAGTTCCGTTTAAACTGGAATTCAGTTTGTCGCTATAATAAACTGAAAAATTGGTTGATTTGAACTAGAATTTAATTGTTTTTACAATTTATTTTTCTGTGTGATATTTACTCTTGGAAAAAGGAGGAATTTTACTTGAACGCTACACTTGGGAACAGAAAACTTAGCTTCAACGAATAAAAAGTGTGATATCATCATGTTGATGGATGAATTTGGTTGAAATGGTTTTTCGAAGGTACGAGAAAGGCACCATCACTTTCAAGTGGATTGATAAGGGTTTTAAAAACCACCATCAGTCACGCAATATTTACTACAAGACCTGATTCTAGATTTTCATCACCTGCGCATGGCGGCTCGTTGGTCTAGGGGTATGATTCTCGCTTCGGGTGCGAGAGGTCCCGGGTTCAATTCCCGGACGAGCCCGTGTGAATTTTTTGTAGTCAATATGATACTGGAACACTCATCATGATCTTCGCACGACGAGGGTATGATTGATATAAGGTCGCGATGATCATTATCATGCGAATGGAAGAAAATCGAGTAGGAAACGAAATAATAAACTGGGCCGATACAGCGACGTCACACATATCCAAAGCGAACGACCGTACGTCAAATACCTACTTCATAAGAAAACCCGGTGAAGGTCAGTGCGAACGATGACGCCCACTTTCGGTGCTGCTGATGTGCTCGCTTCCAAAAGCTTTTTTTCGCTGCCGCCGCAGAGCACTGCCGTGTCTGGGGGGGATCACGACTCACGAGGGAAGAGCACCGTATATCGACCGGTAGCGGCGATGGTGGCGGATTGAGACTGAGCGTCAGCTGTTTTTTATTATTATCGCGATTCATGCTGCACTCTCGGTTCGGCCTTTCGATGGCGCCCGGCCGGCACCGCACCGCGCTGACGAGGTATGGAGACCGGAGAACCGGAGATACCTTACATCTATAGCTAGGTCGTATATCGGTGCAACAAGTGAAGTAGGTAACTGAACTGCGGTAGCGAGTGGTGAATTCAGTCGAGTTGATGGTCACCGTACCCTGGCCGTTGAGCTGGTGGATTTCGCAAGGAACATCTCTGCATCTAGATGCGAGGAGAAGCGGAAGAGGAAGAAGACTGCGATGCGATTTACGCTACGCGCGCGAAATGTGGATCTCGCTGTGGCAGCATTCCTCACTCGCTACTAGTAGACGCATGGCATATTACGAACGGCAGATAGAGATTCGCGGTTGACGACGACGACGACGGTTTTGGTTTGAGGGGTTTTTCGAAGAACGTAAACAGAGGGGTGGCATTCTCCGCACGTTCGTCACCGGCACTCTTTACACTCGTCGTCGGTCGACCGTCGACACTCGACGACGTGGATGGATGGTGACTGATTGTGTGCCGCGTCTGTTTTATTACTTTACTACTGTTGTGTGTTCAACAGCAGCAGCAGAGGGGTTGATGAGGTCTGCAAGGTGCGAGGTAAGAACGTAACAACGGCTTGAGCGCGCTTACGGATGAAGACTGAAATGAATATTGATTTTGACGTCTTCCAAAACGGGGTGAAATGAGGTTAAGTTTTGAAGGCAAGGAAACTTAATTTGGGAATCGTTGAACACATTCAATGAAATGGAGTGTTTCTATTGGTTTCAATTGAATCTACATTTGGCGATGAACACAACAATTCTACTTTTCTTCAAATCTAGTTTTTTTTTCGCGTAATCGCTCCTTATTCTTGAATTCTATTACATTTTAAAAATTATTACTTTTCGAAATTCATCAAATCTCTACAGTTTTATATCACTAGAAATTGACTCTAACTTTTAAACTTAGATTTAAAATATTTTTTCATCTGGTCCTTTTAAAGCATTTGTGTCTTAATGCTATATACAGTCGGCCGTGTGGCCTAATGGAGAAGGCGTCGGACTTCGGATCCGAAGATTGCAGGTTCGAGTCCTGTCACGGTCGAATGATACTTTTTTACATCGGATAACATCTTGGGCATCTACGGTAACTAAGATATTTTTTTTCTAATGGGTAGTACGCAGATCGCAAGAAATTTCTTGGCCTGTCTCAATGCGTGGAAAATTCGACGTTTCCTGGCAGGAAAATCGTCGAATAAAATTCGTTTTGAGATCGCACCACTTCGTGCATTACGCAATATTGCGTCGAAAATCTTTTTTTCGCTGATCAGGATCAGGCAAAATAAACCCACTGCCTTGTAGTTCAATAGTTTCCTGAAATCTGTAACTGTTTCACAATACTTAACAGAGGTACAGGCGTACCTCGATAGTACGTACACCAAAATTTAGTTAATTTTTAATCTACAAAAATGAGTTCGAATCGAATAGTAGACGTACAGCTGAGACTCCGATACTATGAATTTGTGTTATGCAGACTCCTTTAACCGTTATGTGGCCGACAGGGTACCTGGGTACCCAGCGCCCATTCAAAAACCGCGGTGTAGAAAAAAGCAAAAAGTTTGTCGGACACATAACGGTTAACACGGGTTCTCATTAAACAGTGTCAAAATGTAGCGAAATGAAAGGCATGCACGAATACGTTTGGTGTGATGATTGCAGTGTTCTTCGCTTTACAGAGATACATATTTTCTGTCAGTCATAATATCTGGCATCATCATTCTGGCGTTACATCCCAACTGGGGAGGACTACTTTTCAGCTTAGTGGTCTATAAGCACTTGCATAATTATCAACTAAACGCTTTCTTTAGTAATAGAACGTTGTAATAAAATAAAAAGGCACATGATGGTTCTATTTTGTGTGGTGATAAAAAAAACTTTATTTCTCGGTGAAGAATGCTGTTCAAAACATGAATCAAACCTATCAAGTTACTTATTCAAACCATTGATTTCAGTTCACTTTTTATTTTTTTTTTTTCGTTTTCCAACAATCAAAGTTTTTTTTGCGATACCTACGTATAAAATATTTGACAGTTTTCCATGAGTATGGAAATTTAAACAACTTTGAGTACCGTAGGGCACTGCAAGCCGTGGTTGCTTAGGAAAATGTTCTTAGTTTTTGACGTTTCATGGCTTTGTTGTTTACGATTCGGACTTAAAAAATCGTCAGCTCTTGGATAAAAAAAAAAATCGCCAGCTTATCATGAGTGGTTGGATTTAATTCAAAATGTGGGGTATGCGTGCGTGTGCTGTTTTATAACTTGATGGTGGCATGGTGGCTCACATCAAGGAGTTCCATCTGGGATTCCACAAAAATTCCATCCGGGACTCCCCTCATGGTTCGTCCACAAATTTGTTCCAGAGATTTCTTCTGGGATTCCGTAAGAGGTTCCGTCTGGGGTTCCATCAAAAGTTCTTGCCAGGATTGTTCCAGGAAGTTCCCCGAGATTCTTCCAGAGATTCCTGGATTTCTGTAGAAATTAATTCCCAGATTCCTTCAGCATTACTCCTTCTAGGATTACCTCAGTATTTTTTTTATTCCAGGTATTCCTTCCATGGTTTCTCCACAAACTTATTCTAGAATCCTTCTAAGATTTATGAGATTCTTCAGGGAGCTATAACTAAGTTTCTTTTTCCTATGTTTATTCAAGGGAATCCTACAGGAAATACATGAGGAATTCCATAAACAACATACTCCAAAAAAATCATAATGAACTCCAGGAGGATTTCCATTACAAATTCCTGACAGAGCTCTCTAGTCCCTTGATTATTCCTGGAAAAAGTTCTCGAGAAAATCCCGGAATCAGTTTCTGAAATAGTTCCTAGAAGAAGCTCTAAGAGGAATCCCGGAAGAAGTTCCTGAATAATAATTCCAGACAGTCACCCAGAAGAAATTCTCAGAGGAATTCCGGAAGGAATTTCCGGAAGAATCCTGAAAAAATCTCAGAAAGATTTCCTGGTAAAATTATTGTAGGAATCCCAGAAGGAACACTTGAATCTGGAGTAGCTCCTGAAAAAAAAAACAGAAGAAGTTCCTGAAAAGATCTCGGAGAAGTTTTTAGAGGAATACTGAATGAAGTTCTTGTCAGGGATCTTGTAGGATTTCTAGAAAGGTTTCAGAAGGAATTCCTGTAGAATTCCCAGAAGATACCCCGGGAATAATCTCGTATGAAATTCTGATACAATTTCCGAAAGAACTCCTACAGAAATTCTGGGTGAAGTCGTTAGAATTTCCAAAAATACCATCTGGAAGCCCAAAAAAAAATTAAATCCAGAGACATCCTAAAAGAAACTATTCGGAGAATCTTAGATGAAATTCCTGGAGGATTCCGGAGATACCTTGAGAAATTTTGGAAGAAATCTCTTGAAGTCCGAAACGTAAACGAGAAGGTCACAAAACGTCAAAAACTTAGGAAAAAAAGTCTTTAGCAACAGCGGCTTTCATTGCCCTATAGCCTGTACCAATTCAATTGTTTCTGGGTGAACCCGAATTGGGAGATGCGGGGAAAGACATTTTGCTTTCTCGCTTGCTTCAGGGAGTTCTTCAAGTTTCAAGTTTCTTCAGTTCTGAAATTCCTCTAGGTGTTGGTTCCGAGATTTCTCGGAATTCGTTCTGGGATTCTTCCAGGAGTTTCTTCTGCGATCCCTAATGAGATTCCAGGATCTCGTTCCGAACTTCACCAAGAATTTCTTCTGTAATACATTCGGGACTTCCAGGATTTCTTCAGAAATTTCTTCCAGAATACGTCCAGGAATTTAGTTCCGGAATTTCTCTATGAATTCATTCCAAGATTCCTCCAGAAATTCATTCCGAGATTCCTACAAGAATTCTTTCTAAGATTCATCAAGTATTTTTTCCTTGAATTCCTCCAAGAGCTCCGGGATACCTCTAGGAATCCCTTCTCGTAAAAAAATAAACTCTTGGAGGAGTCCCAGAAGAAGCAATGTTCAGAAGATTTTGAAAATATCACGGCAATAAATATTGCAGGAGAAAATACATCTAGAATGTTTAAAAGAAAAGATAACTCAAATAAAATCAATATAAGTTCGCAGAACTCAGTCTTCCGGATGAAGAAGCGCCAGCAGAAATAACGAGATCGCGAAGCGATGGATGTACCGCGCTAAGGACACACGAAAGTTCTACGAGAAGCTGAACCGCTCGCGCCGAGGCTTTGTGCCACAAGCCGACATGTGCCGAGATAATCAGGGGAATATTCTCACGAGCGAGCGTGAGGTGATCGAGAGGTGGCGGCAGCATTACGATGAGCACCTCAATGGCGACGTTGCAAGTACCGAAGGTGGCGTGGTAACAGATTTAGGAGTAAATATGTGCACAGGTCGAAAGACTTCCGGCCCCTGACCACCAAGAGATTGAGGAGGAGGTTGGCCGGTTGAAAACAACAAAGCCGCTGGAGCAGATCAACTACCAAGCGAGCTTCTAAAATACGGTGGAGAAGCACTGGTGAGAGCACTACACTGAGTCATTTCCAAGATTTGGGAGGAGGAAATATTACCGGAGGAATGGATGGAAGGTATCGTGTGTCCCATCTACAAAAAGGGCGACAAGTTGGATTGCGAGAATTACCGCGCAATCACACTACTGAGCGCTGCCTACAAGATACTCTCTCAAATTTTATACCGCCGTCTATCACCGATTGCAAGAGAGTTCGTGGGGCAATATCAGGCTGGATTTATGGGTGAACGCGCTACAACGGACCAGATGTTCGCCATCCGCCAGGTGTTGCAGAAGTGTCGCGAATACAACGTGCCCACAAATCGGCGTATGATACAATCGATCGAGAACAGCTATGGCAGATTATGCACGAATACGGATTCCCGGATAAACTGATACGGTTGATCAAGGCGACGATGGATCGAGTGATGTGCGTAGTTCGAGTATCAGGGACACTCTCGAGTCCCTTCGAATCTCGCAGAGGGTTACGGCAAGGTGATGGTCTTTCGTGCTTGCTGTTCAACATTGCTTTGGAGGGTGTAATAAGAAGAGCGGGGATAAACACGAGGGGGACGATTTTTACGAAGTCCGTTCAGCTGCTTGGTTTCGCCTATGATATTGATATTATTGCTCGTAAATTTGAGACGATGGCGGAAACGTACATCCGACTAAAGAGTGAAGCCAGACGAATCGGATTAGTCATTAATGTGTCAATGACAAAGTACATGATGGCAAAGGGCTCCAGGGAGGAATCACCGCGCCCTCCACCCCGAATTCTTATCGACGGTGATGAAATCGAGGCGGTTGAAGAATTCGTGTACTTGGGCTCACTGGAGACCGACCACAACGACACCAGCAGAGAAATTCAGAGGCGCATTGTGGCAGGAAATCGTGCCTACTTTGGACTCCGCAGAACTTTACGATCGAGTTCGCCGTAACACGAAGTTAACCATCTACAAAACGTTGATAAGACCGGTCGTCCTCTATGGGCACGAAACATGGACCCTACGTGCAGAGGACCAACGCGCCCTTGGAGTTTTCGAACGGAAGGTGTTGCGTACCATCTACGGCGGAGTGCAAATGGAAGACGGGACTTGGAGAAGGCGAATGAACCACGAGCTGCATCAGCTGCTGGGAGAACCAACCATCGTCCACGCCGCGAAAATCGGGAGGCTGCGGTGGGCGGGTCACGTCATCAAGATGTCGGATAGCAACCCGACTAAAATGGTTCTCGAGAGTCATCCCAAGTAACACAGAAAACATCTTTTGAATTAGGATTTAAAAAAGATGTTTTATATATGGATTATAGGTGCAATTCAAAACATCTTTAGTTGAAAACATGTTCTTACTAAGTCCAGCGACAACCAGCGTTTAAATAATGTTATCAATATACTTTTAAGTTTCTTCAACGTTTGAAATACATAAAATAAACATGTCAAAGATACTATCATTTTTCTCTTAATGACATGTTCTGTGAAACTTCAATAGAACATAATTTATACTTGATATACTGAACATGTTATTTTTACGTCGAAAGTACGTTGATGGCACACAAATTTCCAGTCATTACCACTTCTTAAATTTAGATGTTTCATAACATCTCCCATGAGAATTTTAATTCAGTGCCAATTAATGTTCATGCTCGCTCAGTTCCAATATTTGTCGTCAATATAGTTAGCGGACTACATTTCACAATAGCTGATGAAATTATGCACACGTATAGCGCACGAAGAAGAGCTTGGTAACCTGGAGTATTTCGACATCAGCCTTGTAGTATATAATCATCAACCGACACTTTACCAAGCCTAAGTGCAAAACACTCGAGATCAGGAGCTCAATTTAACTAATTCACTTACCTGGAAATACACTTTTTTCGTTCACAACCCCAACGCAAACCGCAAAAATATTCCTAAAACTAAACTCACAGGATTGACAATTGACCTGTTTATTTTGATTTTACTAGCTGCCTTTCATACATGATTATGTTTTATTATTGTTGGAACAAGGTATTCAGCACCAGTCAAAAACAACTTTCAACTACATACTACAACTTCTTTGGGTGGTTGTCTAAAATACGCCGCGAAGATGTTATTTCAAGGTAATTCAATGACAAACAAAATAGCATGTTACAAAGATGTTAAAAAGATGTAGTTTAAACTCATTACAGGATCGTTATTTATTAGGCGATCAATGATCAATTTAAGACTAACTAACAGTGCCTTCTAAAAAATTATACATTTTTATATCAAATTAAAAGTATATTGGAATTTTATACATTATAATTTTGGATAGATAAAATTGGGACATTATTGATGTTTTCTTTATTAAAACTACAACATAAGAAATGCTTCTTTCTAAAATATTTTCTGTTCCAACACTTTTTGACGGCACTGTCATAGAATGCCACCATGTTACTCTTCATGTAAACTTGATTCCACTTTATTCAATATGTAGAAAAACTGACTGTATATTTAAAACATCAAACATCTGATTGAAGGCGCTTGAATTTATGGTCAATGAAATCTTTTATTTCACCATAAATCTGGGCTCGTACAAAAGATTTCATCACGGTACTGGGAAACGACAACATGATTATTAGATCAAAATAACTTGGGAACTTCAAAATAATGTTTGGCTATTAGCATTTCGTAGAGGAGAAGCTGAAAGGATAGTTTATTTTTGTTTTGAACTGCGGCGGCAAACATCATACAAGGATTTTCATTTGGTAATAACTTAGTTCCTGCTAACATGATCAGAACAAGTAGGTATTGCCAATACTTTTGAATACTTCTCAAATACATATAGCTATGTTCTGACGATGTACTGAAAATCATCTTATATAACATCAAAGATGTTGTATAATCCGCCATTTTTTGCGCTTTTTCGGTGATATAAGTGTATGAATTTAAGTTTTTTGCATTCGTGGCCTAACATGGAGATTTGTATTAAGTGCGTATTTTATACACTTATAAAACAAAATGTGTTACTTGGGATCCGACCGGTACAAGAAGACGTGGAGCGCAGCGAGCTAGGTGGGTCGACCAAGTGGAGGACGATCTGCGGAACCTACGCAGAGTGCGGAACTGGAGACAAACAGCCGGCTACTATGTACAGTAGAGGCCACCCCGGCCTTAGCCTGACCGGTAAGGTAAGTAAGATCTTGTTCTGTACAATGTTGTATTAGTGCTGTGGTTGTTTCTATCAGTAATGTCTTGGCTATTTCTGTGTTAGTATTGTTATCATTTATCAGTTTATCTAACCTATTTACATTCGATCGGTGCCCTGCTAGTCTTTTTCGTAGTGTGTTTGTGGTCATGCCGATGTAGCAACATTCACAGTTACTACATGGTATTCTGTATATTGCATTACTAACATCATCTCTGTTAACTGGATGCTTGACTAGTGTGTGGATGCTTTTGACTACTCGGTTCTGTTTTGTTGTTATTGCCAAGTTGGGATAATCTTTGGCTAATATTTTTATAATTTTCTGGGAAAATGAAGGTATGTACGGTATTGCCCTATATGTTCCTAAACTATTTGTCGTTTCAGATTGTTCTGCTACAGGATTTGTGGTGCTGGAGTGATTGGAGATAACGTTATGTGGAGATGGTGTTTGGTTCGCATGATTCACATCAGAAGATGCATTTGGATGGTGGCAGAGTGGTTCGGTTTGTTGCTGCATCTGATTTGAGGTGATTGGTGATTCGATTGGTGTGGATTCGTTGGCTAGCAGGTTGGATGGATTGTGATCCGGTCGGCTCTGATTGTCCTCGGTGATTTCGGTCAGTGCGGGTGGTGTGGCTGCGATTGGTGGGCTGGAAGGCTGGCAAGATGGTCGACTTTGGGTGATTTCGATCATTGTGGGTGGTGTGAGTACGGCTGGCAGAATGGCTGGTGGGGTGGGCGACTGGCGAGATGGTCGGCTTTGCAGGTCTTCGGTGATTTCAGTCAGTGTGGGTGGTGTAGGTGACTGTTTTTGGTTCTCATTACAGGTTGATTAATCGATTAATTGTTTGGGGCTGGGTTTCAGGTTTGGGGTAGTTATTCAGCTGGAGATGTCGGTGGATGATGTTCACTATTTCCTCTGTGGTCTTATTTCGAGTGAAGTACCAGACCCTGTGGATGAAGTTCTTGGCTACGTTCATCTTGTGTTTGAGTTCTTGGTGGGAATTGAAGTTAAGCATGCAATTATCGGTTTTGCATACCACTCCGTGGTTAGGGTTTGGTCTGGGTTTCTGATTACCGTCACGTCTAGAAACGCCAGTTTTTGGTCTTTCTCGGCTTCATCTTCTTCTTCTTCTTTATGGCTCTACGTCCCCACTGGGAGTTGGCCTGCCTCGCTTCAACTTAGTGTTCTTTGAGCACTTCTCCACAGTTATTAATTGAAGGGCTTTTTTTGCCTGCCATTGCATGAATTTGTATATTGTGAGGCAAGGACGATCTCCAAAAACAGATCCAGATTCCCGAGCAGAAGGGAAGAGCAACAGCATAATAAAATGTGTTATTTTGGAAAAATAACTGAGTAGCGGAAAGAGTTATTTTCATGTTATTTACATAACATATCCTGTTATAAACTAGTCTGTCATAAGCGGCAAAATAACAAATATTATAACAAAAAAATGTTCCTGGAAGACCTGTTTAATAACATGTTTTGTTAGTTTCAATAACAACTTAATAACAGCGAATTTTGAAAATATTTCAATAACAAATTTTGATATGAATACGTTATTGATAACAATCTGAAAACAAAATTTGCTTTTTTTTCCGTTGCGGATAGGAACTCCTCCAAAGTCCCATATGCATTCAATGGGATACGCAACAATAGGATCTATGATCTATTGTTAAATGTTTCATTCATAATTGGGACGCTATTGTTGTCGCAAGCGATTTCCTATCGAAAACAGAGACAAACAATAGTTCTCGTGTATTTTCCAAACAACTAACGATGAAAAACTACTGTCGTTTTGAAACCCTTTATTAGGTGGTTCATTGTTTATTAGATTAATTTACATTATTACCTCATTGATTGACACATTTATCTTAGTTAATCTAAGTGGGCTCGATGCAGTGAAATCAATAAGAATAAAATGTCTAAAAATAATCAATGGAGTTCTTGATGACTTTTTTTTACATTTTTGTCGAAAATGTGTTGTTCGTCGTTGAATTCCACCAGTTGATCCAGAATGTTTCATAAAATGGCTAACACTCTATTACACTCTCTATTTTCGTATTCATACCTAACTGAAACTGGGACAAAAAAACAGGTATACTTTTCAAAGTGCTTATAAAACAAAAGGCTGATAAGTTGGCACTGTAACGTAATGTCAGTAAGAAGAGGAACTGATGACAAAATAATATTTTCTCTTACAGTTCCTCACGGAATGCTGTGAACAACGAATGGTGTAGTTTTGATTGCAAAGCTAGTTATGTTGTAATATTAATGATCAAATATTTGTACTAGTCTCAATGACACAATAATAACTGAACTTGTGCTACAACAAAACAAGTTATTGAAATGTAATTTAAAGAAAATATACCAAGAGCACGATCGTAACAAAATAAGATTGCCCAACAGAACATGTTATGGAACGGTGATGACTTAATAAGTTAATAATAACAAACCGAGATATAAAAACAGGTTTTGTGATTCCGTTGTTATTATTTTGATATTTTCCTCTGCTCGGGTTGATACGGGTATCAACCTCATTCCACCGGTGAATGATGTTTTTTGTAACCAGGTGCCGCGGTACGTTTGTGAAAAGAGACGCCACATCCAGGGAAATCATTACATATCCTTCTGGAAGTGTGATGTTATTCACTTCGTCGCAGAACTCAAATGAACTGGCCGTGTTGTCGGGACTGTGGATCGAGCTCTGGAGGATGTTGGCTACGTATTTGACGAGTTTGTATGTCGGGGCTGTTACGTTGGGAATGACAGGTCGAAGCGGTAGGTTCTGCTTATGCGCCTTCGGCTGGCCGTAGATCCTGGGACAAATCGCGTTGTTCGTGGTTAACTCCTTAGCTGTCCTGTAGTCAATGAGCTTCAAGTCCTTGAGCCGTTTGACTAGTGAGTTGTTTCCATTCTGATATCTAGTTGTGGGATCAGAACGAACTCTTTCGTATGTCGTGTCATCGTTCACCAACGTTCTCATTTTCTGGTCGTAATCCTCCCTCATCATGACGACAGTCCTGTTGCCTTTATCTGCTGAGAGCACGCAGATCTCTGGGTGTTCGCGCAGGTACTTTTTTGTCGTGCTTGTCGCAGCGACACAGAACTTGGTTGTGCTGTCGCGGGTATCTACCATAGAGTGGAAACCGTGAATGAAATTCTGCGTTACATTCTCAATTTTGCAGCGATTTCTGTCCTGGACTTTCCTATCGGTGTTGGTGAGCATGATCTGTTCTGTGTCCGCGAGTAGATGATAGAAAGGGATCTGCTCTAGCGATGTCGTGGGTAGAGCATATTTTGGACCTGGTCTGAGAAGGTGTAGGGTATTTGCAGGGATTTCCAGCTCGGTCGCGTTGAGGATTGCTCGTTCGTTATGTGTTGGTACCAGTTTGTCGCTGCAATCTGGCATTCGTGCTAGATTCGTGAGCTTTCTCCCTATCTGCTTTTCTTTCCGACTCAACCAACTGCTGTGGACCTGCCGTTGCGTGGTTACGAACTCCTCTGTTACACTTTCGCTGGTCAGATCCCGGATGTTGCACCGCACACTCTGCATTTCCTTGGTGATCTGTCCGATTTTGTAGAACGTCTGACGGATTTCTAGGTTTAGAATAGCTTTCTTGAACCGGTTTATTGTCCTGTTGACTTTATTCGTGTATGGGCCGTTTTCTGCTAGCAATTCGTGCACGCATTTGAAGGAATTGACGATGTGGGCAGGGAATACACCCTGTCTTCGGCACCTGATGAGGACTGCTTTTCGACTTTGTAGATTCGCCAGTTTCCTATTGCTCGACGCATATGATTTCAGTGCGTCCACAGTGTTGTGTCCGAAATTTCGTCAATGTACCCGAAGAATGTGTTTTTTACAACTGCCATCTTGATCAAACTGGTGATAAACCGACTGATTTGGTGGAATTGATTGTGTTTGGCTACGCAGTCATTTATTGAACAAACAACGTTCTTTATTTGCCCGACGTTTCGACACGGGGATTGTGTCTTCCTTAGGGGGTACTGTAATTTTATATATATTCTAATTGTTTGTGTTTGTGTCTAATTGTTTTAACTTACAATATTTGTGTCGTTATTTGTCATATGTTTGGTCTAACTATAACTGTCTGGTTTAGCGGTTGTTGGTACATGCTGTAAGGGTTAAGTTTGTTATAAAGTGGAAAAATTAACATTAAGTTCACTTATTAAAAATCTTACACTTTGAAATTTCTAATTTTTCCCGCACAACTTGTACTGCTCAATGGCGCAATCTTTCTAATTTCTAGTCCTTCTTTCTTCTATCTTGTTCTATACAATGTTGTATTAGTGCTGTGGTTGTTTCTATCAGTGATATCTTGGCTATTTCTGTGTTAGTATTGTTATCATTTATCAGTTTATCTAACCTATTTATGTCGAAACGTCGGGCAAATAAAGAACGTCGTTTGTTCATTAAATGACTGCGTAGCCAAACACAATCAATTCCAACAAATCAGTCGATTTATCATCAGGAAAACACTTATTTAGTGAAACTGACTTCAGAAACCTGAATCTTCAGGACGTTCTGTTGTTTTTGACCCGCTGTGGTAAGGAGCTATAGGCTCTCTTTACGCTTTATGCGTTATCACAGTGCCCTTCTCAGGGCGCTATTGGAACCCATTGTGGTACGCTAATGCGTTATTACAGTGTCCTTTTCAGGATGCTATGTGAACCCATTGTGGTACGCATTTGCGTGTATGACGATCCTATTCCCTTACCTGTCATTTTCCCTGTCCTATCCTTTTTCCTTCCCTTCTCCGTCAGGTAAATGATGAATAGACTCTCGTGTTCATGATGGCATAAATTTCCCAAATGGAGGAGAACGTGCCTCTGAAGCCGACCTACTGATACCTGCTGCGACGTTGATGGCTATTTTGACTGTACATACTTGAGCAGTCCTCTAGAGAGTCAACATTGAGCTTGCCCTCGCCTGGTAACGCAGCCTCGAGATTCTGCGTGTATGGTGAGACGATATCCAGTTGCATCAGTCGCTGAAGGATTTACCGTGGCGGTCGCCGGTACCGTACATTGTTGATGACGGAAAGTTTTAGGTGCAGTTTGACAATCACTATTGATGATATCGATGAGTCACAGGCCGTTTTCGTTCGTCAGCTGGTGAGCACTGATCTTTCCAACCGTCGATCTGAGTTCGTCCTCCTGGTTTACCTGAGCGCTTAGGTCTCCTATGATGATCTTGTCGTCAAGGCTTGGACAAGGGTCGTACTCGAGCTGTGCAGTGCATAGAATGATGTTTTGTCATCATCAGCTTCCGGTGTGATAAATCTTGTCCAACACACCTTCGGCAACGCAAGGTTTCCGAATCCACGATCCTCCAGTAGATAGGCGAGTATGCGGGTGCTCTCGATGAATTATTATTATTATCTTTATTTAAGAGATTTGCAGCCCTAGGCTGGCTCATCTCTGAAATTGACGCGGCTCTCGATGAACTTAAGGATTCTAATCGCAAGTCCTGTTTCGTCGCTGGAGTCATTGTCGTTAGTCTCGGTTCGTATTATTTTGATGCCAAATTTCCGTTGCAATTGTTTTTTTTTTTCGAATGTCTCGCAGGGCTGAACACCAACCTTCTACCATTCTTTGAGATCTTGACAAAGTTCCCACTGGAGATGATTACCCGATCTTTCCTCTCGTCACCTGGCCGGTTTAACAGGGGTAGGAGCTGCTAGGACGAGGCTAATGACCTCAATGGGATCTATATTTAGGCGTTTCCCAGCCATCACCGTACCGATGAAAATGTATATAGGGTATTGGTTCCCTTATTAAGCATGTGGCTCCCATTTCATCCTACGAAAAACAAAGGAATGAAGCACTGTTTGTTTTGTTTCTTATTTTTGTATTTTTTGTTAGAAGTGAGCACGCATGAAAACAAAAAAAACGGAATCAATCGGTGCCGTAATCGCTTGTTTTCGAATAGGATGAAATTGGGAGCGTGAGATTACTAATGGAACACAAACCCTATTTCAGTATAAATTTGAAGTTGTTTTAAAATAGGAAACAGGGAACAAAGCTAACCGTTCTAGGCATGTGCCGCTATTGTAGCCCAACTGTGACATCACAGTTGTGCGTTCGTTTCATAATCACCGCGGTAAACAAACGATGTGCAAATACAAACCGAACAGACAACACCAGCCAGCAGTGCCCAGCCCACCCTCTCTGCCAATAAAATATGCCGTAACAAAGTAATAAATGGGGCGATTTATTTTGTGTTTTCGTATTTTTTCCCCTGTCTCCTATGAATAAGCTCTGCGGGTTGGCTGGTACCAATGTACGTTTGGTACCCCAGTTGTGTGTCTGCTGTTCTCGTTGATTTGTCATCATGATGCAACACCAACGCCAATCGGTGGCTGGTGGATTGTATGGAGGAGGCGGACGAACCATCACCAACAAGGGATGGGATGGGATGCTCTCGGTTTGTTTGCTGAATAATTCTCCGGCACGTGATGGCACATGCGATCGCGCATATTCTATTTATGACGAGGTCTGCTGGTCTGCTAACCGTCGCGTAGTCGTCGTCCATCAAGGAGGTGCAACGGGGGGATTACGCGGGGAAGTTTTGTTTGCTCCGAATATGAGTTGAATCGAGTTGTATCGTAGTTAACTAGGGCTCGTTTTTTTTTCTTCTTGACTCAGCTCGACTCGTTGTTTGCTAATGGCTTTTCCACACTCGGCGCTCGTCGTCCTCGGTAATAGGATAAACACGAAATAATTTCTATTTACTCTTTCGGCATTACGTACGGGTAATGGGCCGTTCGAGGATGAGGAAAACGGTCGGGCAATCATGTATAGTTTGTTTGAGCTTATGTGCACGCCTGGCTGAATCGCTATGATTGATATGAACGAAGATAAGTTATGAACGGATACACGCGGAGGCCACACAGTCTACAGCAGGCTGCAGAACGGAATTGAATCGAACAAACGATTTTAAACAGTAAGCAATGAAACAACTTTAAGGATGATTACCACCGGTAATGGTAAAATTGTGTAAACTCACAAATGAAATGATCAACTGTAGTAACAAAGCATGACTGTTGAAAGAACCTCAAACCGAACCGTGTGGTTCCCAATGACAGACAGTTCTGTGCTTCTCTGTGAATTCCCGCTGGAATTAAAGTGTAGCCATGTCTAATCCGGATGGATTTTTCATGGTGTTTGGAGGCGTAAGCCTAGCTTATGTTTATATGCTCACGGGTCTTTTGTTTTTCCCCACGAGGAAACCTAACCATCAGAGCCAGAACGAAAATTAATCATCGCTAGTCGGCTAGATGGCAGCCGTGGTACGTGAGTGTATTTCGGGCCTTGCCTTATCTACTTATTGCGAGCTGGTCTGAGATCGCTTGAGACAGCCCATCATTTCTGGTCTCTGCATAATATCGCTCCTAGACTAGACTCGACATTTGTTTCTGCGACGTGGTTGCTTCGCCGCCATGCCTCGGACGGCCACCGTGCCATGTCGAGTCGGATTATTGAATATTTCATTTCACGGATTAGGTTACGACGACGACTCGGTTCGGCAATGAGCCAAGTCTGAGCTTGACTACGCCTGCCAAAACTGATGCCCGAAATTGACTACATAGCATGAGGTAGGTATGGCTCGACCGACGCTGACGAGAAACTGCATGCCGGTCCCCTGAGCCGATCGAAAACGGGTGGATGAATGATGAAGATGCCGATTAGTAATTGCTGATTAGGTACGTGATGCCGGCTTTCGGTGAGGTCACATTGTGTGTGAGTGTTTATATTTTTGCCTTTCTCGTACACCAAGGTGTACCGAAAGGCTATATGTTCACTCCACAAATGAAAATTTGATAGAGCCTCCGGAGAGATCAAGTCTTATATACCAATCGACTTAGCTCGACGAATTGAGGTGATGTCTGTGTGTGTGTATGTATGTGTGTGTGTATGTATGTGTGTGTGTGTATGTGTGTATGTGTACAAAAAACTCACATCACTTTTTGGAAGTAAACCTCAACTGATTTTAATGACCGACGGATCATTCGACGCGGAATCTGGTCCCATTGTTTCCTATTGAAAATGGTTCATATCGGTCCTGCCGTTCCGGAGTTATGGCCATTTAGGTGTTCCGGACCGGTACCCCAGGAAGGGGCCAGATATGAAAATGTTACAAACCCATGCGACCCATCAAACCGCGGCATTTTCGATAATTTGAGGAACGGTAAGCAGCAAACTAGTTTCAGACTATATCTGAACCGGTAATGTTCCGGAACCGGTTCCTGGTGCCCCTCCGGAAGTGGTCAAATATAAAATTGAACATAACCCATTCATGCGACACATCAAACACCGGCATTTTCGGTAACCTGATGAACGGTTAGCAGGAAAATTGTATCAGACCATATCTGAACCGGAAGTGTTCCGGAACTGGTTCCGGATGTCCCGACGGAAGTGGCCAAATATAAAAATGAACCAAACCCATGCATGAGACATGAGACGGCTTTTCCTATAACCTGATGGCCGGTCATTTAGGAAGTAGGATCAGACCACATTGGGGACTGCCTATTATATTCCGGAACCAGTTCCGGGTGTCTCCCCGGAAATGGCCTCATATAAAAGTGAACCAAACCTATGCATGCGACACATCAAACAGCGGCTTTTTCAATAACCTGATGAACGGTTAGCATGAAAATAGTCAGGCCATACCTGACCCGGTCTAGACTCAGACCATATCAGTGTTCCACGGAACCGATTTCGTCTGTCACGCCGGAATATTTGAAATGTAAAAGAGAATCAATGCATGTGGCATGTCACATGATTTATTCGGTGACCTAATGAACGGTTAGCAAGAAAATAGTCTCAGATCAAGTTTGGGACAACAGATAACCCCGGGAACCCAATTTCAGCGTGACATACTTACTTAATGGATGCTCCCCGTGCAACACATCAATTCATGGTTTTTAAGGCAGCCTGATAACCAGCTGACAAGAAAAAAGCCAGAGTTAATATTTGGGACAACCAGTAGCGTCATGGAATCGGTTCCAGGTGTTCGCCGGAAATGGTCAAACGTAAAATTGAACCGAACTCATGCATGTGGCACATCAAATAGTGGAATTATGAAAGAGAACAAAACCAATGATAGCGATAAATCAAATTATGGCTTTTGTGATAGCCTGATAAACTTTGGGTAAGACTTAAAGTGACGAAATGATCAAAGTCTTCATATTTGCAAGAGAACAATGTCGTGACCAAAGCAATCTCATCAAATCATACTATTCCAAGTTCCTGCGATATTAATATAATGTAGGATGAATCAACATGTTATGGGAAAATTATAATTTGATCGCATCAACACTGAATAAAGTTTATCCAATCTCCTTTTGCGTCTAAAATTATAGTGCACAATTTGGGTTCATAAGGAGGTCAAATTTTACATGAATCGTATTAAGCATATAAGTGTTCTTAGGATCAGCTAATGTCGACGTAAAGATTATGAGTAAATATTCGACGAGAAAGGCACTACCACCACTAGGTGGATTAATCTGGGTTTTTTGGTGATTACTTTAAGCCTTACGCTTCTCTGCACTCTGGAACTGTTGTGATGATGGTTTCCCAACGTAAGCCTGCTGGACTGTGTGGAGGAATAAATTGAGATAAGATTGGCTCCCTAATGCGGTTTTCAGTAGGGGCTTAGCGCTTAGGAAGAGAACTGGTTTGAATCGGTGTGTGCTTTTTCGAATAACGAACGGAAGCATTTGGTGGTTTCGTCTCAAAGGCAATTGGCATTTTTCATCTCTAATTACAGACAATGGGCGATATGCAGAGGTGGGTGCTCGATTAGTGGCCGATCGATTAAATAATGTGCGTGCAGACAAAGGCTTCATTTGCGGGGGTTCGGGCAATCGGCAGATGGCCGACCGATTATTGAATTGGCTGCGGGTTCACTCTAATTCTGTGCTCTAATGCATTCATTACAGCTCCGTTTAATACTCCAAACAGCTTTCCAAACATTCAGAACACAACTACGTTGAGAGCAGGTTGGTACGACGAAAACCTTTCGAACAGTGACTTGGGATGCAGAATCTGGGTAATCAGAATCACATCCCGAGCAAAGGCGGATAACAGAATGATAACAAGTTCTGTTACCTGGTTATCATTCGTTTGATAATTCAGTTTGTTATCATTTAGGCTGAATTAAGAGCAAACATAACAAAAATGATAACTTAAATTTACTTCGCGAATACCAACATGATAAGAAGTTAAGTTATCATTGAGTTCAAGTTGATAACTAATTGTGTTATACAATATTTTGTTCAAGATTACATTTAGTTATCAACATGAAAAAATACAGCTGATTGATAACAGGTTTTGTTACCAACTAGTTATCATTCAGAGCTTGTAACCGTTCAAGAATATTCACGAGGTTTTTGAAACAAGATGGCTTAAGCGCCACTCCCGAAACTCGAGAGACCACCTGTCGTTTTGACTTTGCCCGACTTTGAAGACTTTTCCCTCAGGGGACTCGTGAACGGCTTCACTATTATCCAACGAACCCGGAAATACGCCACCTTACCCTGCCCACTTACGATGGAGAAAACCCCGACCTAAGCTCTTTCGATTCGTACGCTTGGGATGGAAGGTGGAAGTTTAGAGGGTCAATTTACCTCAATCGTAACGATATAAATTACTGTGAAAAAGATGAATTTCAGTTCAACTATTCAAAACGGATTTATTCTAAAATTGCTAATTTGAATTCATAAATTATTTTGAACAAACTGATTCGGGTTGGACCTTTTATTTACAAACGTTTACGGGTTGGGAAAAATGGAAACAATCATGGCCATGAAACAAGGTTTCCACGTACCTGCGCAGGTTTTGTTACCCTGAAGCGTTGTCTCGATGTCTTCCGACGACGAACGTTTCCGGCCCTTGCCGGAGCTGGACGAGGGATGTCTGTTGTTGCGTTCGATCCCTGTAGCAATGGCGATGACGATGCTTGGCCGCTGACGCTGTAGTGATGGCGGCAGCGATGGACACTAGAGCTCGGGAGTATGGCCGAAATATCGGTGCGGAGGAGGTGGAGGCTGGACGGAAGGCTTCCGATTTATCGATTCCTCGAGAGCTTTCGCTGCGACGGATTGTCGAGCTTCCCGGGTTATGACCGTCTCCTCGGGACAACGAGCCAACGTACCCTTCGTACGGCTTCTCCTTGTGGGTTCCACCGTACGCGATGAAATGAAACCCCTCGCCTTCGGATAAGGTCCGGTCCCACGCACGACACTTGGCTACGTACGCGGACCGTGCTCTCGGTACTCTGTCCACCTGGGGGTTGTAGCGTGAGGTGGACTTTGACGACGGCTATTGGCGACCGCCGGAGAACTTCGTTCGTGATCTAACGAACTTCACCTCGCTCCGTTTAGCTACCTCGAAGGGCGGGCCTTTGCGGATTCCCGAGCTCAAGAATGCCTGTCCGAGTACCTCAGACGAAAAGGGCGCCAGGGACGCCTCGGGTAACCCCTAATTGACTCCGCTTGTCACACTAATTCGCTGATTCCAGCCCGTACAATAAAAAGCGCCTTGGCGCTGGAAATAGTCCAACGCGAATAGTCTAAATTAGTCACTTGTCAAGTTAAATTCCTTAAACTAACTTTACCTTTTTGTACGAATCCAAAATACGAAACGTAGAAGAATCGCAAAAATAACCACGGTCTATCTGACCGGAAACCACGTACAATTTTACTAAATTAACGAAAAAAGACACAAAAAACCGTTTTAAACACTTTCCACGAATTCACTTTTTTACACAAAATTACCTTCGGTACGGAAACGAAGGGCTCAGATTGATCTGATATACTGCACTTATCGATACTTAAAAACCGCGATTACTTCCACACACCAGCCTTATGATGAACGAAATGATCGAGCTTTGGTCAATTTTCCCTTAAATAAACTTCTTAAACAATCCCCTATTATTCGAATAATCGCGCCAACGAAGAATTCGAATGGCGATCTAACTTACTGGCGCATTTCTAGGTTCGTCAAGATGGTTTACATGAGTTATGTATATTTAGGAGCCATCACTGCACTCACTACGTCATTTTTATAGCAGCTGGTTTAACCGAGACACAAACCAACCTACACGTATAGCTTTAGTTTCTTATTCACACGAGCAAAGTCAAGACGAATTTGAATATCGAATCTAATCTAAACAATTTATTTTATAGCGATAATTACTTTATGGCATATTTCTGTAAATGAATTCAAAGCGTGATTTTACTTAAAAAGAGAAAAACGTCAAAGTGTTTTTCAATGCAGTTCATTAATTACTAAAACAAAATATTTACCAAAAACTAACCTTAAAGCAAAAACAATTTTGCTTAAAAAAAATAAAAACGTCAAAACGTTACAAGCTATTTTATCGACCAAAATAGTAAAATTCTACTTTACCGACATCATCAGCAATTGAAAAAAGTTTCCTATAATTTACAACCAATGTTTTCAACTATTGCGCCCAGGTGGGTCTCAAACCCTGATCAAGTGATTGCCGGTCGCAGCCGATAGCCCTTATACCAACGGGACTCAGTGAGAGTGAGAGTAATTGAAGGCTACGCTTTCGTACTACAGTCGCATTAAAGGTGGAAAGCGGAATCTATTTTTAGATTCGAGGTTCATCATACTCTCAGTTTTGGGAAAACTTTGAAATATGCGTTTGGAAGCTGATACCATATTTTGTTTTCATTTAGAATGTTTATGTTATCGCGATAGACTAAAATTATACATAACTAAGTTTGGGCTCCACCCCATTACCCCGAACGCCATTACCCCGAACGCCACTACCCCGAATGCCATTACCCCGAATAGGCCACTACCCCGAAAGCCATTACCCCGAATGGGTCATTACCCCGAAAGCCATTTCCCCGAAAGCCATCACCCCGAAAGCCACTATCCCGAAAGGGCCATTACCCCGAATCGTTCAGGAGATCACCAAAAAAGTGGTGACCGATTAGAAGTTGATAAAGGTGGTTAAAGGGGTCTCCAGTTAGCCTAGTGGTTAAGGCTATGGATCACCAATCCGGAGACGGCGGGTTCGATTCCCGTTCCGGTCGGGGAAATTTTCTCGACTCCCTGGGCATAGTGTATCATTGTACTTGCCTCACAATATACAAATTCATGCAATGGCAGGCAAAGAAAGCCCTTCAATTAATAACTGTGGAAGTGCTCAAAGAACACTAAGTAGAAGCGAGGCAGGCCAAGTCCCAGTGGGGACGTAGAGCCATAAAAAGAAGAAGAAAGAAGAAGAAAGGTGGTTATAAGTTAGAAAAGGGTAATCAGTAACTAGTGTAGGTATGAATGCTCTTCTCCATCCTATGTTCCTATGTTAATTCTATTCTTAAACAGACGATTTAGGTATCGATTTTTTCCGTTTTCTTTTTGTAACGAGCAAAAAAAATATAAAAATAAAACACAAATCAAATAGCTCTTATTTACTTCGTTGTAGATAGCATGACAATGGGAGCACATTGTTTAAGATAGGTTCCGTTTCCCTTAGGTTTCCGTATGTTGTGCTTCATGCAAAAGTAAGGTTCGTGAAAACGAAAGCAGCAAACGCAATGAAATTAAGAAGACAAGTAAAGACAAATTTTCAATATTTTAAACTAGCTGCTCTTTTGAACGTATAGCTATGGCTATAAAAACTACAAGTATTTGAAACTGACATTTTCCCTTCTTTTAAAAGTTGGTTGGCCTCAAGCACGATTGTAAACTGGTGGCAAACGATTGTGCTGGTTATCAAACTACACTTCTTCCAATATTTGCCTTCTTTTAAAAATAGGCTGTTCTTTTGAGTTTGCAGTTTCCAACCGTGAACTATTGCAGAGTTGTTTGGTAGCCAAACTGTTAGTTTCTTTATACAAATGTTTCCTTTTTTTCATCAGATGCTGCTCTTTCGAGTTTGAGTGTTACCAGCGGTGTCATGGTCGCGATTTTTTCCGCAGTCAAGTTCGTAGATTGTGAGCAATCCTCGGTACCCACTTTACGTAATTTATGTTTAGTACCTTACTGTCAGAGCTGTCAGATCGGAAAAATTACACGGTAATGAATATTTATTGGGTACCGGACTGGACACAGAAAATTTAATGGTTTTCTTTGGTACATCGAGG